>NC_056626.2:372000081-372617482 GCF_002870075.4 Lactuca sativa
ATGTATTTAATAATAGAAATCATAGGTGAGTGGTTGTGGTAAGTGGCGGTTTTGATCACATATGATTTATGTGGATACATATACTTAAACCATAGGTGATTATATATATTTAATAATAGAAATCACATGTGATTAAATACATATAATCACATGTGATTTTATGTATCTAATCACATATGATTTTTTATAAACAAGATTCGTTTTCATGTTTTCGATTCAATAATTTTTTTTATGTATTTAATCACATATGTTTAATGTGGATAAAGAACAAATTTTGAATATAGAATACAAAAACAAATCTTTATATATAAATTACATGTCATTAAATGTACGAAAACACATTTTATCCACATAAATCAAATACGATTATATATATATATATATATATATATATATATATATATATATATATATATATATATATATATATATATATTGTTATATGTATCTAATTACATACGATTCATTTGGACAAGAGACCAATTATTGAATCGAGATGCCAAAACAAATCTTGTGCATATAAATAATATGTGATTAAAAATACATATAATCACTTGTGATTAAATACATTAGAACAACTATTGAATTGGAAAAACAAATACGAATTTTGTCCACATAAATCATATGCGATTACATACATTGTCACACCCCAAAACCGAGAACGGCAAAAACATTCTGGGGCGGAGGACGTCATGTATGCATCACAACAAATGTAAAGTAGTAAACAAGCAACAACATCATCCATTGCATTAATAGTATAATTTTAGTTACAAGTGTTTTCTTTCATAGTACAAGACAACATGATAACTGATCAAAATAAAAGACGAGTCTTGATTGCTCCGTCTTCTCTAAACCTTGCATCGGCACCTGTCTATTTGTAACCTGAGAATACAAGTTATTTTGAAAGTGTAGGTCAGCATTTAAGCTGGTGAGTTCATAAGTATTTAATGTCATTGCTTTGATTAGTTGATATGAAAGACTGGTGAAGGATTGATGATACATTTAGTATAAGTATGAAAACTCTAGATAATCCCATATTTCCTACTACTATAAAAGTAGTCTTCTACCAAGACCCGAATGTTTTGAAAGTACACATCACTTGAAAATGTGACGGTTTTTCCCTGTTTAACTATTATTATAAAACTATAAAAGTAATAATATAATAACTTATGTTGTATCCTTTGGTACTAAGATACACACGGCGTGGAAACTCGCCATAAACAGATCAACCGTAGACATCCGTAGATGTGCATTTACCTCTGTTGCTAACAGCTGGGTTTAGGAATAGTTAGTCCCTTAAGTAATGATACAAACGGCGTGGAAACTCACCATAAACAGATCAACCGTAGACATCAGTAGATGTGCATTTACCTCTATTTCTAACAACTGGGTTTAGGAATAGTTAGTCCCATACGGAATGATACACACGGCGTGGAAACTCACCGTAAACAGATCAACCGTAGACATTCGTAGATTTGTCATCATCCTCTGTAGCTAACAGTGGCTATAGGAATGGTTAGTCCCTCAAAGTATCCTTTGGAACTAGGATATAACAGACTCAAAAAGAAAACCTACAGTTTGTAAGACAGTTTCTAAAAGTGTTTCAACATGTAAAAACGTTTGTATAGTAATCCCTAGTGAAATGCTCACTTGTTATGAAAGATATAATTTCTGTAGTGCCTAAGATGGACACCTATACATACAGTATAAGCAGTGTGTTTGATTTATACGTAAATAACAACACTTTTCATTTCAAAAGATATGATGTTATCGTGATACATTTTGCATACGAAAGTTTCCTGATAATAGTTATAAATCACATGTGATTCCGTTGATAAAAAGTGTATAATGAAACTTTATATAACATACGATAATTATCGTGTATTTTACTTGTATCCCCCCGTTAAAAGCATATAAAAACATTTATAAAACATTTAAAAGTGTGGATTTTTTTATATAGGGTTATGAACTCACTTGATTGATTGAAGAAAGCAAGACGAAAACCGAGCAGAACTTCTACTCGAGAAATCGGATCTCTCGAGATTCTCGGGAATCTCGGGAGCGTAAAACTTCATTCCATACTTGGATATGAAAACCGGGACTTTGGGATGGCTCCGAGGGTTGAAACGCAGAGCTTCGGCGCGAGAAAGGAAGGAAATGAGCAAAATTGGCCGGCACCCTCGCATCCCTTTTATAGGGTCTGGAAGCCTCGCGTACGCGGGGCGTACGAGACGTCATGGATGACCGCATCCTCGGTCGAAGCATCAGAGCGACGTGGACGAACCGGAGCCTAGCATCCGAGTACGTTGGGCGTACGAGGGATCGGACCGCTGACTCACTCTTCGGATAATACCGGGTTTTAATTAAATTTATATTTTAATTAATTAGTAAACTTCAAAAATTCATATCTTCCTCATATGAACTCCGTTTTCGACGTTCTTTATATCCACGCGTAGGTGAGACTATGATCTACAACTTTCGTTTAGACTTCGTCGGCAAATCTTGAATTATTTTTAATATAATATTTTAATAGGTCGGGACAGGAAAAGTCCGTTAAAGTTCCATAACTTCTTCATCCGACGTCCGTTTTCGTCAGACTT
This sequence comes from Lactuca sativa, assembly GCF_002870075.4. Lineage (NCBI taxonomy): Eukaryota > Viridiplantae > Streptophyta > Magnoliopsida > Asterales > Asteraceae > Lactuca > Lactuca sativa. The sequence goes on from NC_056626.2 coordinate 372,002,682, forward strand.
TTTACCGTTGCGCTAGTATTGTTGAGTCCTTCGATTCTCATTTAGATTGTGTCGGCTAAAAGTCTCTCGATCTCTATTTCGAGTTTTTAGCTGTCTACTGTTATATCTGTAACTTAGAATAATCACAACTTCCTCATACGAAGTCAGATTTGGACGTTCTTATTATGTACGTTTACGGTTTAATGATATCTAAAACTTTTATTTAGATACCTAAGGCTAAAAACTATTGTATTGAAACTTCGCATTTTACATCTATCAGTATTGTCGGTTTTGCCGAGAATCTTCGGTTGGTCATAACTTCTTCGTTATAACTCGGATTTTAGGGTTCTTTATATGTATGAAAACCTTGATACGATTCCTACTACTTTATTTAACCCAAAGAAGGTTTTAGGAAAGTTAAATTTTGACTTAAATTTGACTTGTGTTCCATCATATTGCCTCGAAATATTGGGTTGTCACATACATATAATCATACGTGATTAAATATACAAGAATAATTATCGAATCAAAAACACGAAAATGTATATGCTCATATAAATCATATGTGATTGAACACATATAATCACATGTGATTTTATGTATTTAATCACATATGAGTTTTATAATCAATATTCATTCCCGTGTTTTCGATTCAATAGTTGGTCTCGTCTATTTAATCACACATGATTTATGTTGACAAGATTCGTTTTCTTAATTCAATAATTATTCACGTATATATTTAATCAAATATGATTATATATGCATTTAACCATATATGACATTGGTGACATTTGATGGGTTTTGGCCATATGAACATTCCTATGTGCACATGCAAACCCAAATGCTTGGATCTAGGTTTCTCTAGTTAAACATGCATTGAATCCAAGACTTCTAATGGCTAATAGAGTATAAGAAAAATAGAAAATCAGAGTTAGAAGCTTACCTTGAAACACTTGTTTGATCTTCTTGTTCTTGGAGCTTTAGAGTCACAAATGTCACTCCTCTAATGGCTTACAAACACCAACTAGTAAGAGGATGATTTGAGAAAGAGGAGAGGGATTAGAAATCGGCCAGGGTTTCTTTGCTTTAGCAGAGGTTCCGATTTCCCTTGTCCTAGGGGTCTATTTATACTTGTAAGGCTCCTAGGGTTTCACCCTTAAACCCTAGTTGGATAATCTTTACTCAAAGCAATCCAAATCCTTTCCATGATAAGCCCTTGGACGATTTGTGGCTTATCCTAAGCCCTAGAAATCGTCCAACCCTATCCAATAAGGATTTACAGCCCAAAGTGTAACTATCAAACAATTGACAGTTTATACCCTCTTATTTAATTAATCTCTTTAAGTCACCAAATTAATTCTAATTAATTCATGAATTATATTAATCAAATAACAATATTATTATTCCTTATATTATTCTCATAATATATTAATAATATTTATTCTCTCATAATAAATCATCCTGTCAAGTTGCTATGGTGAAGGCAACCCAAAAGGACCATGCAGAACCGGGTCAAATACTTGTCTAATATAGTTACAGCCTTAGACACTATTCCAACAGTCTCCCACTTGGATAAGTCTAGTAACTATATGCACAAGTACAATTCGATTTGCAATCGTAGCTCTCAAAGACGCTGTCAAACTCTGATCTAATCAATCTTGTCCTTTAGATAAGGGATCGTACTGTCCTCTGTTAGATATCATGCTGACAATTCTATGGAATCATTAGTCTAGCATTATGGTTTCTCGATCTCCGATTCATTTGACATAGAACTTAATCGAACACATCAATTCAGTTCTGACTGGGCCCGACACATAAGTCAAATCAAATCATCGAGCGGCCGAGATATCGCTTTTACCCTCTTGGGATAAAAGTAACAGATAAACTTCGACTTATATGCATTTACTTATTCATTAATCAACTATACACAACAATGTGTTTTATAACACCGAGTTACTAATGCGTTTTCGCATTATCAATGTACAACCAATTAACAAATAACAAACCATATATCTAGGTTTTAAGACTATATGATGTTATCGTCTTGCGATCACCCTTTTATATCATATTCCATAAGGTGATTCCAGCAAGCGCGGGTTTGTTCCAATGCTCAAAACCGGTTCATAAGCACTAATGAACGTTGCAGCAACCCTTTTGCTATGTCTAATACCATTTAGACAATCTACATACCAATTCATGACAATCTTCATTCATATCTACTTCCAACATATGAACGATTGTGGACAATTTGAATAATTCGATTATTCTTAATAAACTCAATTATTCTGGAAGTGAAAACATGCAAAATTGAAACAATAGTTAAACAATTAACATAAGACAGTAACATTACTCATAAATAATACTCTTTTATTTAATCATCAAATGTTAATTACATTTATCTATTACATGTTTCTACTACTATCTAATCTATGCTAATATCATCCTTCAGCCCAATACTCCTAGCATGCTGCAAGTGCTTAACCCTACTCAGTCCCTTCGTAAGCGGATCTATTGGGTTATCTTTCGATGATATCCTCTTCACTACGAGTTGTCCTTCTTCTACACGATGTCTAATAAACTGATATTTTATGTCGATATGTCGTGATCTACCATGATCTCTCGGTTCCTTGGTCAAGGCAACCCCTCCTTCATTATCACATAAAATTTCCATGGGCTCCTTTATGGCAGGTACAACTCCAAGATCACCGATGAAGTTCTTCAACCATATTGCCTCCTTCGACGCTTCGCTCGCTGCAATGTACTCTAATTCGCACATTGAATCAGCTACGGTTTCCTGCTTGGAACTTTTCCAAGTCACTGCTCCTCCATTCAGGGTAAAGACCCAGCCCGACTGCGAACGGTAGCTGTCCTTGTCGGTCGGAAAGCTAGCGTCACTATACCCTCGCACCTTCAAGTCATCACTCCCTCCGAGGACTAAGATCCATTCCTTCGTCCTCCGAAGGTACTTAAGGATATTCTTCACCGCAATCCAATGAGCTCTGCCAGGGTTCCCTTGATATCTGATAACCATGCTCAAAGTAAAGGCTACATAAGAGCGAGTACAAGTCATACCATACATGATTGAGCCAACTGCGGAAGCGTATGGTACTCGGCTCATTTCTGCTATTTCAGCTTCAGTACTCGGACTTTGAGTCTTACTTAACTTGGCATTACTTTGTATCGGTAGTTCTCCCTTATTCGAGTTTTCCATACTAAAACGTTTTAGTACCTTCTCTAAGTAAGTGTTCTGACTAAGTCCTATTAGTCTCTTACTTCTCTCTCTTACTATCCTTATTCCCAAAATATAGGAAGCCTCTCCGAGGTCCTTCATAGCGAAGCACTTCCCGAGCCAGGACTTAACCTCCTGTAGAGTCGGGATGTCGTTTCCTATGAGTAGTATGTCATCGACATATGATGTGTGTAAAACGCACTAGTTTTAATCCTATTACTTCAAACACAAATTAAACACACGAAAGGCAGTGAACCTATCGATTAATAGTATAGTTTAAGCAAGTAGGGTATCGAACACAGGGAACGGTAACAATCAAATTAACTACTAGTATTACCTAATTAAAAACAATTAATAAAAGAGGGGGTTTCTCTAGTTTTGCAAGACTAGAAACTTAATCAATCAATTAACTTTCAAACAAAGACAATTAACAAGTAAGAAGAACAAGAAAGGACAACTAGATTCAATGATAAAAGAGACTTCTGTTCAGATTCGATTCACTTATTCCTATGGTTGATTTCGTGGCAAGTGCAATGGATTAATATGTCAATGGTTACCGATTCCTAATGTGATTGGGTTCATGTTCATTATTACCAATCCTTTAGTAGACAAGTTAATTCAAACAATGGCCAGTTGATTAAACTAGCAAGTTTCCTAGTGTTTAGTTCGTATCAAGCAAGACTTATAATAATAGTTAATCAAATTTGTTCAATTCAATCAACTCATGTATAGATGTTCATCACACATGCTGACACATTGATTTACATATTTTATAGTTAACCCTAGTTTCATATTCACTATTCCTAGGCATACAATCTTATATTCATAAAACTATATGAATCAAGTAATCAAAAAGATATTCATGCAACTCAATCACTTATTTGTTAACTAAAAACATTTATCATTAATACATAAGGATCTTTAATAAGCTTAACAAGATGAATAACCAAATTAATATCAATTCAACCACTCAATCAAACCATATTCATAAGATTATCTCATCCAAATAGAAGTAAAAAGCTTTTAGCTCATATCTAAAGCAAGTAATAACCTAAAATCAAAATATAATGTTTCAAACATGGTTCAAAACAAAGATTAAGAAAAGAAGAATGATTATTTGCCTTTTATTCTCTTCTAAATTGTCTCTTATGTTGCAATCTCGAAAATAGCAGCTCCAAGAACCCTTCTGGTCTTCAAAAGTCGCAGCTAGCCTCCACAAAAAGTTAGGGTTCGAATGAGAAGAGTTTCTATATATAAATTCTGAAAACAGCATCAACTCGACGAGTTTTTACCAAAAACTCGTCGAGTTTTTTCGATAATCCGCGTATACAGTGTGTACGGCAAGGCATCTTCGAATCTGGAACATTCTAACCAACTCGTCGAGTTTGTGCTAAAAACTCGTCGAGTTTCTTTTGGAATCAACATTTTCTCAAAACACGAAAGTTGTCCAAAACTGTGTCTAGTTTTCATAACATTTTAAATCTTGTCAATCGGAGTTACGGTTCATGAGATATGGCCAAAACACTGATGAGGGGTCAAGCTGTCTAGCAACATCCTTCTTTCTTCAAAATCCAAGATCCAAGCTTCCAACCACTCAATCCTCTTCCTTTCTCACCCGAGCATGTCTTTTATTGCTTAAATTGAAATATTAAGCTAATTAAGTATCTTTTGTTCATAAAATGATATAAAATCAACAATAATTAATAAGATAATGAATGATTTTTATGACTAAATAAGCCCATATCAAAATACCCCACACTTGACTTTTGCTTGCCCCCAAGCAAAATCGAATTTTGCACACTAATACCACATAAGACAATCCCAATCGAACCCAGCCATTATGCCAAGACCGCAACGCATGCATTTGTGTCTAAAATTTTCCTAATAACCCCCCTCAATTCTAAATACTCACAATCCTCATAAACACTCGTCCACTTCTTTCGAACAATGCTCATTTTATGCATCCCTCAGAATCCATCCCCAGAAAACTTTCTTAACCTCAAGTCATTTTTGGTTAAATCCCCAAGCATAGATACGATAAAATAACCTAGAAAAGAAAATTACAAATAAAAGACAAATACAACTTTTGATTGAATCTTTTATACTTTGTAGCTTTTTTTCATGATATTCTTCTTTGTCTTCACAGCTTTGTAGATTCTTTATTCAAACATTTCATCACTTTTTTTTTCTTTTTTTTCTTTTTTTTTCACACACTTTTTCCATTCAAAACTAAAAACCTAGAAAAACGTATACTTAAGCAAGGGAATTTAACTTCATCCTTTATTGGTTAAAGGAATTAGTCTAGTGTGCAATGACTACTTAAGCTTTCCTGGATACATTTCTGGTACACGATGCTAAACATGTTGCGATCCTCAAACTAAGCGAGGTTGTATTTTTGTCCCATGATTTCACTAGAATAAAGGGGGCCACAAATGCACTATAACGTATGTTGGCTCAACTAAACATTTGGGTTCTCATAGAATCATCAAATACAATACTAGCATGGAATCCTAATTGCTTTACCAAAATTTTTTTAAATTAACCCTAGCAATTTTTATGCAATTTTCAAAAATTAAACCTAGGATTCTAATATAACTAATGTAATCAACCCCCTACCCCACACTTAATTTATGCAATGTCCCCATTGCATGTTATGCATGAAAAAGAACATAAAAGTAGAGAAAATTAGAACAAACTCCCCTGGGATAGTAGTTGCGAGGTTGATATTCTTCTTTTGAGCTCCTTCTTCAGCTGACTGTGGACATGGGAACAGCTCATCCATGCCTTGGGTGTCAAATCTCGTATGGTTATGCTCCAAAATATAGAGGAAAAAGATCTAGGAAATGCTCGGAAAATAAACAGTGATAGCACAACCAATTGCCTTCGTAGAATGTAATCAAATCACCAACTCAAAGGTAAGAGAAAGAGCAACTCGTCGAGTTGGGTCACTGAAACTGGCATAGTCGGGTTTTTCCAAAAGAACTTGTCGAGTTTATATAGGGAACTCGACGAGTTTTATGCACTGAGTGAACAAAATATACTCCAACTTCAGTTTCGTTTCTGGATTTTAAGGGAATGATTATAGCAATATTCTCCTTCACTTTTCTTCAGTAAAAGCTCATCCTTTCAGCCATTTATTCACCGGACTCGTAATTAGACTCAATTCTCCCACTCTTCTCGTTTTAGACTCGATTTCACATTTATTCCTCACGCTTTAACAATTTGATCGATTCTCGCCCTAACTTCTGCAAAGATCAAAATCAAGAACCAAATAATAAAAAGGAAAACAATCATTAAATTAAAATCCTACACTACGCTAATAAACTAGAAGTTCAAAAAGAAAAAGAAAAGCAAACTTCTAATGACGGGTTGCCTCCCGCAAGCACTTCTTTTTGTGCGAGTCTTTAGCTGGACTCTCAACTTAATAAACTTCCAATAAACTCAATGCCAATCCATCTGTTGCATTGAATATCTTCTTTGGTGGACCAATTTGTAAAATTTGGCTCTTTGCTTCTATAATTGGCCAAACGAGCTTGAATATATAAAACCCAAGAATCTTGATAAGGGTTGGGACCGGTTGGATACTAATCAGAAATGGATCGCGTTTCAGAACTTTCTCCAAAGTTGGAATCGTCACCCCATCCTTCGAAACACAAACTGGAAATACAGGGGGCCATGTCGTGGTAATGGTCAAACCACAGCTTGGTTCCTGCAATTCAGCTTGTTCTCGTTCTTCATTTGACCCTTCTGCTAGCAATCTTTCCAACTCCTCCAAATCTCTTTCTGGATTAAATTCTTCATCTTTTAACTCTAGCTCTTGTAACTCAGATTGCTCTTTTTCATTAGGCAAGATGTTATCTAACCATCATCCAAATTTCATCAAATCCTCATCTGAGTCATATTCCTCATCTTCTTGCTCAATTTCCTATACTACATCCTCAAGAAAAGCATCAAAAGCATCGAGATTTGGAAAATACATAATAATATTATAATAAAAATTAAAACAGAAAATGTGTAACTTTATATGAGATAAATCTCACACAAAGGATCGATAACACTAGCAAATAAAATTAACTATTAGAACCGTTCCCCGGCAACGACGCCAAAAACTTGATGTGTGTAAAACGCACAAGTTTTAATCCTATTACTTCAAACACAAATTAAACACACGAAAGGCAGTGAACCTATCGATTAATAGTATAGTTTAAGCAAGTAGGGTATCGAACACAGGGAACGGTAACAATCAAATTAAGTACTAGTATTACCTAATTAAAAACAATTAATAAAAGAGGGGGTTTCTCTAGTTTTGCAAGACTAGAAGCTTAATCAATCAATTAACTTTCAAACAAAGACAATTAACAACTAAGAAGAACAAGAAAGGACAACTAGATTCAATGATAAAAGAGACTTTTGTTCAGATTCGATTCACTTATTCCTATGGTTGATTTCGTGGCAAGTGCAATGGATTAATATGTCAATGGTTACCGATTCCTAATGTGATTGGGTTCATGTTCATTATTACCAATCCTTTAGTAGACAAGTTAATTCAAACAATGGCTAGTTGATTAAACTAGCAAGTTTCCTAGTGTTTAGTTCGTATCAAGCAAGACTTATAATAATAGTTAATCAAATTTGTTCAATTCAATCAACTCATGTATAGATGTTCATCACACATGCTGACACATTGATTTACATATTTTATAGTTAACCCTAGTTTCACATTCACTATTCCTAGGCATACAATCTTATATTCATAAAACTATATGAATCAAGTAATCAAGAAGATATTCATGCAACTCAATCACTTATTTGTTAACTAAAAACATTTATCATCAATACATAAGGATCTTTAATAAGCTTAACAAGATGAATAACCAAATTAATATCAATTCAACCACTCAATCAAACCATATTCATAAGATTATCTCATCCAAACAGAAGTAAAAAGCTTTTAGCTCATATCTAAAGGAAGTAATAACCTAAAATCAAAATCTAATGTTTCAAACATGGTTCAAAACAAAGACTAAGAAAAGAAGAATGATTATTTGCCTTTTATTCTCTTCTAAATTGTCTCTTATGTTGCAATCTCGAAAATAGCAGCTCCAAGAACCCTTCTGGTCTTCAAACGTCGCAGCTAGCCTCCACAAAAAGTTAGGGTTCGAATGAGAATAGTTTCTATATATAAATTCTGAAAACAGCGTCAACTCAACGAGTTTTTACGAAAAACTCGTCGAGTTTTTTCGATAATCCGCGTATACAGCGTGTACGGCAAGGCATCTTCGAATCTGGAACACTCTAACCAACTCGTCGAGTTTGTGCTAAAAACTCGTCGAGTTTCTTTTGGAATCAAAATTTTCTCAAAACACGAAAGTCGTCCGAAATTGTGTCTAGTTTTTATAACATTTTGAATCTTGTCAATCAGAGTTACAGTTCATGAGATATGGCCAAAACACTGATGAGGGGTCAAGCTGTCCAGCAACATCCTTCTTTCTTTAAAATCCAAGATCCAAGCTTCCAATCATTCAATCCTCTTCCTTTCTCACCCGAGCATGTCTTTTATTGCTGAAATTGAAATATTAAGCTAATTAAGTATCTTTTGTTCATAAAATGATATAAAATCAACAATAATTAATAAGATAATGAATGATTTTTATGACTAAATAAGCCCATATCAACATACAAAACGAGAAAGCTAACTATGCTCCCACTGGCTTTGACATATACACACAATTCATCTTCGCTTCGTACAAATCCAAACTCTTTGACTTTCTCATCGAAGCAAAGATTCCATCTGTGAGACGCTTGTTTCAGTCCATAAATGGACTTCTCAAGCTTACACACTCTATTCGGATGCTTCGGATCCACAAACCCCTCCGGCCGAGCCATGTAAACATCCTCAGCCAACTTCCCATTAAGGAAAGCAGTCTTGACATCCATTTCCCAAATCTCATAATCATGAAATGCGGCAATCGCTAGCATCACTCTAATAGATTTTATCTTCGCAACTGGTGAGAAGGTCTCATCATAGTCAACTCCGGGAGTTTGAGTAAAGCCCTTCGCGACCAATCGCGCTTTATATGTGTGTACATTTCCATCTACATCGGTCTTCTTCTTGAAGATCCATTTGCACCCAACGGTCTTACGTCCGGGCACATTATCAACCAAATTCCAAACTTGGTTGTCATACATGGATTGGATCTCGCTACCCATTGCCTCTTTCCATTTTGCAGACTCCGGGCCTGTCATGGCTTCCTTATAGCTATTAGGTTCATGAAGGTTTATTAGTGTACCATCACTAATATACGTGTCCCCTTCGGTAGTAATATGAAAACCATAAAACTGGGGTTGAACTCTATCTCTTTTGGAACGTCTAAGAGGTAAGGACTCGTCAATCGGTTCAACAGGAGTTTCCTCCTCGGGTTGAGTGCCAGCGGTATAGGTTCCTTCATCTATCGATTCTTGAATTTCTTCAAGCTCGATTTGCCTCCCACTGTCTCCTTGGCTTATGAGTTCTCACTCTCGGAAAACTCCTCTCCTCGGAACGAAGACAACATTGTCCTTCGGTCCATAGAAGAGATATCCAAAGGATTTCTGCGGGTAGCCGATGAAAATACATTGCTCACTATGAGGTTCGAGCTTGTCGTGAGTATCTCGTCTTACGAAAGCCTCAACCCCAAACCTTGATATGTGCCAACGAGGTAGCTTTCCCTGTCCACATCTCGTGAGGTGTTTTGGCAACCTTCTTAGTAGGGACTCGGTTAAGGATATGGGCAGCAGTCTCTAAGGCATACCCCCAAAAAGAAATAGGTAGTGAAGCACGACTCATCATAGAGCGAACCATGTCCAACAAGGTTCGATTACGCCTTTCTGCCACACCATTCAATTGTGGTGTCCTAGGTGGCGTCAATTGTGAAACTATTCCACACTCCTATAGATAATCGTGGAATTCAAGACTTAGGTACTCTCCTCCTCGATCGGATCGAAGCATCTTGATTTTCCTGCCCAATTGATTCTCCACTTCATTCTTGAACTCTTTGAACTTTTCAAAAGTTTCTGAATTTTGCTTGATTAAGTAGATATACCCATATCTACTATAGTCATCGGTAAAAGTCACATAGAAGCGGTTCCCATCCTTCGTGGTTGATCTAAACGGTCCACATACATCGGTATGTATTAGGTCCAATAGACCCTCACCCCTTTCACACATACTTGTGAAGGGTGACTTAGTCATCTTTCCAAGTAAACAAGATTCGCATGTGTCATCTTCCCTAAGGTCTAATGACTCCAACACTCCATCCTTTTGGAGTTGGGCTATGCGCTTCTTGTTGACATGTCCAAGACGACAATGCCACAAGGATGCTCTATCCATACTATTGGAAGAATCCATGCATAAAACATCATTTCCTAAGTTATCTACCATCATAACGGTTTCATAAATTCCATTACATGGTATAGCTTCAAAATAAAAGACACCATTTAGATAAGCCAAAATAGAACCATTCTCATTATTAAAAGAAAATCTAAAACCTTGTCTAAACAAACCATGAAATGAAATGATGTTTCTAGCCATTTCTGGCGAATAGCAACAATTGTTCAAATCTAAATTTAAACCATTCCTAAGCACTAAAGAATACACTCCAATCTTGGTCACAGGCGACGATCTTCTGTTCCCCATGATTAGATTTATTCTTCCATGCTCCACGTCTCTATTTCTTCTTTGTCCCTGCACATTAGAACAAATGTGGTAACCACAACCGATATCAAGAACCCAAGAAATAGCATGAGGTGAATCGTTAGATTTAATTGTGTATATACCTGCGAAAGACGGCTTGATCTTTCCTTCCTTTATGGCTTGCAGGTACTCTGGGCAGCTTCTCTTCCAATGTCCTATCTTGTGGCAGTGGTGGCACTCTGCCTCCTTTGGGTTAGGGCAGGGTTTAGCAGGATCAAATTTGGTCCCACTAGAAGAGGCACCATCTCGGGACTTAACCTTGCGATGGTTCTTAGATGAATCCTTCCTCTTCTTTCCCATTCCTTGTCCAATAGCCAACACAGGAGCAACGGGTGGATTGGGAGTTGGTGCAACAGACTTGTCCTTGAAGTTGCTCTCAGCGACCCTCAAGAGACCTTGGAGTTTGCTTAGGGTGACCTCTTCTTTGTTCATGTGGTAGGTCATCCTAAATTGATTGTAACTTGGAGGCGAAGAGTGAAGCACCATGTCGATCGCCAAGTCTTCCCCAAAGTCAACATTCAACTTGCGAAGATGGTCGACATACCTTTGCATCTTTTGCAGGTGCACGGTAAGAGACTCTCCATGACCCATTTTAGCGGAAATCATGTTAGTGAAAATCTCATAACACTCTTGTCTCACGTTTTGGTGGTATCTCTCCAATAAGTCTTGGTGCATCTCGTACGGGTACATGTCCTCATAGGACTTTTGGAATTCGGAGTTCATAGTGGCTATCATGATGCAATGTACCTTCGTTGCATCACGCTCGTGAGTTCCAAAAGCGGTCATTTCAGCCGGAGTAGCGATTTCAGGGTTAATTTTCTCGAGCTTCTCATCAAGGACATACTCCTTATCCTCATAGTGAGCAATAGTGCGAACGTATCTTATCCATTCGCTAAAGTCCGTCCCATCGAAAGTGACCTTTTGACAAAGGCTCATCAATGTGAATGAACTAGCAGCAGCGTTGTTTGCATTCGACATCTACAAATAGAAAGGACAAAGATAGATTAGAATATGAATCCCTAATTATCACCCAATAAGAAAAATTAGGGCTAGGATCCAACAACAATATTTACATATTAGAAAAGGGATGCCGTAATCTAACATGCAAACAATTTGAAGGTAAGCGAATGACGATTCACTAATTCTCCACCACAAAACATAACTCTATGTTCTAAATTGTATTTGAGAATTCCTAGGTTTAGATGAGATTCATTGAAACTTTTCAATGGCATGTTTAAATCTCGATTTTCCCCTCTTGTTTTTGACTGGGATACCGAGGATCACAAAGCGGGTGTGAATTACCATGCAAATTTACATGGTGCCTTCATTGTAACGGTCACCTATTTGATGTGTCAGTAAACCACACACGCTCCATCGAACTATGATAAACAATGAATCACCCTTTGCCACCTTTTCTTAGAACCAATTAGTGTGTCGGTAAACCACACACGCTCCACTAACTTCTTAGCAAGGGTGCAAAGTGTAATTTCATGGGATTGCATCAATTCACTTTTCCTAAAGTAACTAAGATTGGGAAATTTTTTTTGAAAAACATGTAGTTACTTTGTATTTCATATGATACTTTTAATGAGAGGATGAGGTTGCCCTATCCTACCCGTTCGGCCAACAACCCTCCACTGATCAAGCAAGCGGTGGGTGTGAGTGTGCACCCATTAAGCGCCATTTTATAGGCCGCAACCTTATACCCACCTTAGAGACCGGCTTCGTGAATGAGGCCTACTAATGGTAAGACTAGCATTTTAGTTATACATACATATATATATATATATATATATATATATATATATATATATATATATATATATACATATATATATATATATATATATATATATATATATATATTAATCTTGTAATATTATATTAGTATAGGGTTGTATTCTAAACTTGTAAAATTCTAGGGTTTGAAATTTAAATTAAACTTTTAATCACAAAACATAAATTTCAAAACTTGAGGGCAAGTTTTAAACATTTAAAACATGGAGGATCAAATAACAAATAATCTTAATTAACAATTAATTCCATAATTATTCATATTTGATTTATTTAGTGATTTCTTGCAAAATAATTTACCAATTTAATAAAAATAATTAATTAATTATCATATAAGGAAATTAAATATTTTATTAATTGATAAATATCTTTAATTAGATCAAGATTATAGTCATATATATCAAAAAATCGGATTAGGGTTGATCTAATATGATAAAGGCAAGTTTCCATAAGATAAATATCAAAAAATCCCGATTTGGCCCTTGCTGACGCTCGGACTCGCCGAGTTCCCAACTGGACTCGCCGAGTCAGGCCAACTCGCCGAGTCCACCATGGGACTCGTCGAGTTCACGACACAGAAACACAAAATTCGAATTTTGCAAGCAAGAAACAAACAATCAAGCATCAATTTAATAGAAACCAATCTAGGCCCCGATACCACTGATGGGTTTTGGCCATATGAACATTCCTATGTGCACATGCAAACCCTAATGCTTGGATCTAGGTTTCTCTAATTAAACATGCATTGAATCCAAGACTTCTAATGGCTAATAGAGTATAAGAACAATACAAAATCAGAGTTAGAAGCTTACCTTGAAACACTTGTTTGATCTTCTTGTTCTTGGAGCTTTAGAGTCACAAATGTCACTCCTCTAATGGCTTACAAACACCAACTAGCAAGAGGATGATTTGAGAAAGAGGAGAGGGATTAGAAATCGGCCAGGGTTTCTTTGCTTTAGCAGAGGTGCCGATTTCCCTTGTCCTAGGGGTCTATTTATACTTGTAAGGCTCCTAGGGTTTCACCCTTAAACCCTAGTTGGATAATCTTTACTCAAAGCAATCCAAATCCTTTCCATGATAAGCCCTTGGATGATTTGTGGCTTATCCTAAGCCCTAGAAATCGTCCAACCCTATCCAATAAGGATTTACAGCCCAAAGTGTAACTATCAAACAATTGACAGTTTATACCCTCTTATTTAATTAATCTATTGAAGTCACCAAATTAATTCTAATTAATTCATGACTTATATTAATCAAATAACAATATTATTATTCCTTATATTATTCTCATAATATATTAATAATATTTATTCTCTCATAATAAATCATCCTGTCAAGTTGTCATTTTTAATTGGATTGTTAAAATTGTCAATCCATCAATTATTGTTATTAAATATGAATATATATTTTACATCATCTTGGCTTACATAAATTTGAGGTGGATAAGCTCTAGATAAAGAAAAATTGGTCACGGAATTCATGCCAGAACCAAGAAATAATCTTTTTAAATACAACTTTTCGGTGATGAGTGATGATAAATTAAATCCCATAAATATGGTTTTCCATTAATCATAAGAAAATTAAAACCTTCGTAGGTTAAAAAAAAAATAAAACAATAAGATTAAATCCCATAAACTGTTTAAAAACTTTCTTGAATTGAAACACAAATCTAGAGTCACTAAACAAAAATTAGCGGAACTAAACAAAAAATATGAAAAAAATGGTTTTCCATTAATCATAAGAAAATTAAAACCATTGAAAGTTAAAGAAATAAAACAATAAGATTAAATCTCATAAAATGTTTAAAAACTTTCTTAAACTAAAACATAAATCTAGAGTCACTAAACAAAAATTAGAAACAAAACAAAAAATATGAAAAAAAAAGTATTGTTTTCCATTAATCATAAGAAAATTAAAACCTTTGAAAGTTAAAAAAAACAAAAAACAAGAAAAAAAACAATAAGATTAATGACAATAATAAACTAACATATCTCATTTTATGTGTAGCCATGGTTGACCAATACCCTTAGCCAACCTGTGACATGATATCCATCTTCATTTGATATTCCAATTAAGGAGCACTTGGAGGTGTTTGTGGATGTTTTCAGAAATGTAGCTCCACATGTAAGAGAAAAACATCAATTCATCCTCTTTATGTATAAATATTAGTATATATCATGGAATCACAAAAAGTTTAATAAACTCTTAAGTAAACCCGATATGCAACTGCAACGGCATCATCTGCCATGGAAGGATTAGCGGTTTCCATCCACTCATCAATTGCACCAACTGAAGGAGGAGGAACAACTTGGAAAGGCTGTACAGAAGAAATTTTGTCTTAAATATATTGTAGTATAGCATCATTAACATGAATGATTCTAAAGAAGAAAGGTCAAAATTAATGTACAGAAGAAAGCTAAGAGATTAGCTTGTTAAATCTACGTAGTAATGTAATAAATATTACTATCAACCAACCACAAAAAAAGATAAAACATGTATTAATTCTGATAAAAATGGACATATTTGCTTGTAAACATCAGTGTCTTTATCTATGATATCCAACAGAGACAAACAACTATTGATAATGATATGCCTTACAATAAAACAATACAAAGTTCACAAAAGTAAAGAACAAGAAAATATTGACATTAGTAATTACGCCAATTCTACAATGTTTTTGCTAGAAACTATGATGTGATTGATGTCCATATTTTTTGCTAGAAACTATGATGTCATGCTTTAAAATACAGTTATAATATATATATATATATATATATATATATATATATATATATATATATATATACATACACACACACACGCACACCAGTATTGCACTTTTTGTTAGAAAATTTGATGAACATGTGTAGTCTTCCTCCAAACCAGACCATTCATCAAGATAAGACATCTAAAATAACTCACAATGTAACATCTGGATTTCCAGGTACATTATTAATTCATTTATTTTGGAGATTTTGGGGGGACTCGGCGAGTTGATGCTTAGACTCGCCGAGTAGAGTCGCGAATTCCATATGGGTTAATGACCGGACTCGGCGAGTCGACTAGTGGACTCGGCGAGTCCGCGTTGTTTAATGAAACCCTAATTCCCGGAGTTTGAGGCCTATTTAAAGGGGCTTATAGCCACCAATTGCAACTACCATACCCCTGAGTGAAACCCTAAGCGATCTAGAGCGTTTGTGAGGAAAGAGAGGCCATTTTTTTAATCCTTGTGTGGGTGTTTTTGCAAGAAGAAAGTAGGCAAGAGGGAGCTGAAGAGGGCGCTATTATGTGGATTTCAGAGCCTAAGAACTTCATATTGAGGTATATATTCGATCCTTCTTCAGTTTTGGGTGTTAATCCTTGAGAGTTAGGGTTTCTAGCCCATTTAGAGTGTGAATGATGGTGCAATTGGTCCCTTCTTGTGTTGAGGCTTCGGATCTGGATCCAAAGAGGTCTAGAGACCTTAACTCCCTGATCTTTATGGGGTGACATTGGGTAATATGAGCTTAGGGTGACATATTGAGGCCATTTCTTCAAATAGAGCCATTGGATCTTTGCTGGGCATCAAGATCCAGACTTTACATGTTTATATTGCTTAAGGAGGCCATATCTATGGGTTAGAGGAATGAATCTGACCTCAGGAGGTCATTGGAGCTTGAGCATGACATGAACTCGCCGAGTCCCAAGAACAGACTCAACGAGTAGGGCTAGGGTTTCCCATAGTTAACTCAGTGAGTAACTTGCCGAGTTAAGGGAATGACTCGGTGAGTCAGAGGGAAATAGAGGACTGGAGTTCAAGGCGGAACTCGACGAGTTCTTAATGGGACTCGGCGAGTTGATTTGGGGTGGCCCCGCGATTCATGCCAGGTGTAACCCGTTGAGCAGGGGAAAGACTCAACGTGTCATGCGAGACTAGAGGGATAGTGGACACGCGTAGACTTGCCGAGTCACCCAAGTGCACTCGGCGAGTCGGGTCAAAGTTTGACCGTTGACTTTGTTGACTTTGAGGGTTTGGTCAACAATGTGGTCTTTGTGTCAGGGGAGGGGTAAAATGGTCGTTTACCCTTCTAAGGATGCCAAGAGAGGGTTGCGTCTAGTCTCGAGAGTTATATTTATGAGAGTATTTACTTTATGTGATTAGGCGGAGGCTAGACCATATTTCTACTGAGTCAGAGATTTACCGAGACATCTGAGATGAGTCTTCTCACTATACATTACCTAGAGTGGTAACAGAGTTATGTGCTAGTGTATTGTATCCTATTTATGTATTATTGTGATATGTGAATTGCGTGATTCAGAGTTTCCAGAGTTAAACCGATGGGTCCATAGAGTTAGGGCTAGAGGGCCCACAGAGAGAGTTGGGACAGGAGGGTCCCACTGAGACACACTGACCAGAGGGTTAGCAGAGTTATAGCCTTGAGTGGCTAATACATGTTAGAGTGGTATCTTGGGGAACTCACTAAGCTTCGTGCTTACAATGTTTTGTGTTATGTGTTTCAGGTACTAGTGAGGAGCGCGGGAAGGCGTCGCATGATTCGTACACACACACATGGAGTTTTATATATTTCGATCCTGGGAAATGTTTTTTGGAACAGAGATATGATACATTGAGATTTTATTAATAATTGTGAATGAACAATGCGTTTTGAAAATGTGAAAAATTGCTTTAATTTTTACGGTGTTACACACAAATAGTTAAGTTAGCTTAATAAATAATGAAATTGTAATAGTATAAATGAAAATATAAAAGGTGGCAAAAAATAGGATTTGTAAGTTGTCAAAGGGATACAATCTAGAATTATCTGATATCATTTCCATCATGTAACCAATATTATCATATCATATGCAAATCTGGAATGAAAAAAAAATCATTTACGATTTATTCACATAAGAGCGTTACCTGATCTTCAATAATACTAAAAAATGCTCAAGAGTTATATTTTTAATTGGTATTATTAGATGATGAATATTAGGACCCTTGTTGCTCGCTCTTTGATAGTATGGGTACAAGATAATGTGGGCTGAGATTAGGGGTCTGGCGTTCCTACATTAGCCATGGGAATGTACAGAATAGACACAAAATTCCACCAAAAAATAAGCATATATACATGCTAGAACAACAAATTAGTAAAAGCATAAGGAAATATCAATTATTTGATATGTTTACTGCAAAGTCTTTGAATGCTTGCAACAGAGACTGAGTGGGTAAAACCCAATGACTGGTGATGATTGTGTAATTCATGAACTCAAAGTTTACAGGATAAGCTACAAGCAAGGAAAAGTAAAACCTAATCAATTCAATCAAAGACAAATCCAATATTAAGAGGATGGATTTGAATCGGAAAGGAGCTAAATCGAGTTCAAATTTTCTACAAGACCCTAACTTGTAGATCAATCTGAATAATTCACCCTCATTCTTCTAATTTTGTGAATAGAATTAGATGAATTGGTGATTATAACAATATAAATGAGAGAAATCAACTAGAAGTATGAACAAACGAGTAAAATTCATTAGTAATCAGGTTTGAAAGAGCTGTAGATTACACATAGATGTATAGAACTACAAAAAAAGTACCTGGAAGCTCCCATGGATCGTGTTTGTGGAGAATAACATCCACGATTACTGACAAGTAGAGGAGAAACACAAACAAACTCCATTGTTGATTAGTACTTATGACAGAGATAGTGAATGATGAGAAGTTCATCCGTGTGGTGAAACCGGTAGAACAAAACTTAACAAGGCTATCAAATGCATCGTCAATTAAAGCGGATTCGAGGACGACTTACTCCAAAAGCGCCTCGATGTTGAGTCGATCTCAATCACCTTTCAAAACCAATGATCGGAAAAGCAACATTGTAAGGCTATCGTTAGTGATGGAGAATGGAGACGGTAGGAGTGAAAGTACAAGCTTTTGACTCCAAAATCACTTGAATGAAGAGATAGAGAGAGAGGGGGGATATATGATGGTGTGGTGGTTCCGACGAACACAATGATTGGTGATATTTGTGGTGGTGTAGGATCGGTAGAGTGGTGGTTGGTGGGTGGGGTGGGGGCGGGCGAAGGATGGGTAGGTGTTTTTAATTATATTTGATTATATTATTTTCTAAAAAATTAATTAAAAAAATTATGTGGTATAAATTTGATTGTAAGGCTGGAGAGTATGGGCGAGGGAAAGAGTGAAGGAAGCTTTCCCTCTCAGCTGAACACCATCCCTTGAATGAAGGAAAGGTGGTTCCCTCACTCTCTCTCCTATTCCTATTGGCTAACTTTTTTTTTTATTTTTGTAATTCTTATTAAATTATATACCTACTAAAAATTATAAAAAAAAATATATCAAAACTCATGGTTTTTAATTCCCTACAAAATAAGTTTAATATTTATAGGAAATATATATTTTTTAAAATAAAAAAAAAAGTGAGGGAAGTTTCCAACCCATTCCTTGGGTTTAGGTGAAGGAAAGGAAGTGAGGGGAATGGTCTTGTGGCCCACAAAAAGTGAGGGGAGTTTCCCACCCACACCCTCCGCTCTAATAAGAAATGTTCTCGTTTGAATATATATATATATATATATATATATATATATATATATATATATATACATACATACATATATATATATATATATATATATATATATATATATATATATATATATATATATATATATATTGTTGAAATAATTGGTGGATGACATAATAATTGGTGCATGGTAAATTTGTCAACATTTCTAACTAGTTAAAATTATATATTACTAAAATTTGTAGTATAAATACCTCTCCGTTGTAAAGGATGAGACACACTAAAAGTTATAAGAGATATAACTTTCATATTCTCTATAAATATTCTTTTTCTCAATTAAATTTCTTCCCAAAGTTTAGTAGTTTGGTTTGGTTTAAAGTTTCATTAATTACACTAAACTTATAACACGTTATCAACACGAAAGCTCTAATCAAGGTTATCAAACAAGTGGAAATTTGATATCGACATATTTAGTTATAAAATTCATGCATTATTTTAATACTTTATGTTGATTTCATCTCATTTAATGAACAAAAGATGCTTAATTAGTTTTAAATTTTGATTTTCAGAAATAAATACATGCTTGGAAGAAAAGGAAGCGGAATTGGCGATTGGAAGCTTGGATCTTGGATTTTGAAGAAAGAAGGATGTTGCTGGACAGCTTGACCCCTCGTCAGTGTTTTGGCCATATCTCATGAACCGTAACTCCGATTGACGAGATTCAAAATGTTCCGAAAACTAGACACAATTTCGTGTTTTGAGAAAATCTTGATTCCATGTGAACTCGACGAGTTAGGCCTCAACTCGACGAGTTGGTCAGAATGTTCCAGATTCAAAGATGCCTTGTCCTACACATTGTATACGCGGATTATCGAGACAAACTCGATGAGTTGGGTCACAAAACCCATCGAGTTGGCCCTGTTTTCAAAATTTATATATAGAAACGCTTCTCATTCGAACCCTAACACTTCCTGGAGGCTAGCTGCGACTATTGAAGATCAGAAAGGTTCTTGGAGCTTTAGTTTTCGAGATTTCAACTTAAGAAGTAATTTAGAAAAGATCAAAGGAAAATAAATATTCTTCTTTTCTTAATCTTTGCTTTGAACCATGTTTGAATCATTAGATTTTGAGTTTAGGTTATTACTTGTTGTGAATATGAGCTAAAAGCTTTAAAATTCTGTTTGGATGAGATAATCTTATGAACATGGTTTGATTAAGTGGTTGGATTAATATTAATTTGGTTATTCAACTTGTTAAGCTTGTTAAAGATCCTCATGTATTGATGATAAATATTTTCTATTAATGAGTAAAGTTATTTGTTGATACATTAAGTGATCCTCTTAATTTAGACTACCGCAGCCCTCAAGCATCCGCAGTCAAGCTTTCATCAGCAGCCTCAACCGAAGTCATCTAGGCAACCGTAGTCTTCTTTCTTTACTTAGTTTATTTTTTATATATCTTTCTATAATACTCTCTATTTTCCAGTATGCCTTGCATGGCTACTCTTAGAAAGTGAATCAATTGTATTTCTTGAGTCTCTATAAATAGAGCTCACTCTTTATCAATCATGACAGATCTCTCTTTACTCATCTCTAAATATGAATTTTTTTTTTCAAGTTTTCCTTACGCATCTCATATCTTTCTTACTCTCTAAATCCTCTCGAATATAACTGATTAACACTTCTCTTCGGAGCAAGTCATTCGTGACTTTATCACTAAGATTGATCTCCCTCACTAACTTGGTCTGAATGCATTCCATGTTTTGAATCAACTTATGTGTTTACTTGATATACATTCTGATGTCATTTATGTTTCCTTACATTTCCGTAACTTATTATTGTTGAGCTTTTAGATCCTTTGAGATTAACTACTTCCGCACTATACTTGTTCTAACGTTTGTTCAAGTGTGTCTCAAGTTTTTCTCTCAACAATTGGTATCAGAACCATAGTGGTTGCTTTTTGAAAAACAGAACTCTGATTTTCAAAGGGTCTTCTATACCACTGAAGCTCATTTCTTAACACAAAAAAAAACAAGGAAAAATGGCACAAACACTTTCTCTAAATGTTTCCAACAGTGTTTGTGGTTCAAATCGAGCTCCAATATTGGTTGCAAATGAATACCATCACCGGTCTCAAAGAATGGAAAGATACTTAAGGAGACTTGGTAGAGATGTATGGCGATCTGTTGAAGGACCGCATGTCCCTTTTCTTACACCTGTTCAAACTGATGGTGCCACAGCTAGACTAGGAGGAGGACAACAAGTCATGAACCGTCCCACCAAGGATGTGATGGGTTTTGAGCATTCTAACACTTCCTAAGTGTACATGCAAGCCTAATAACCTTGGATCTATGTTTGTCTAATTATCATGCAAAGTTGAATTCCAAGGTTATATTCCTATCTAGCATACATGGGGAACAATTTTTAACTTGAATGAAAGATAGAATAACTTACCTTGTTGTTGCTTATGTTCCTTGAAACCTTGTGAGCCTAGCACTCCAAGTGTGATGCCTCAAATGCTTCACACAACACCAAATGCTCTTGGAAAGACTTTTGAGAGAACACACACTTCTTAAAAAATGGCCTAGCCCTCTTGTTTCATCTGTGTAGCCGATTTTGGTGGAGAATGGGATTCATATATAGTGTTGACACATCTAGGGTTACACCATGTAAACCCTAATGTGTCATGACTCTTCGTTTCCATGACCCATGGGTTTGTAACTCCCATGGAGCATCCTATGGGTGGAACCCAACTTGATAATCCATGGAGCCTCTTCGCCCACTATACAAGATATGGATGATTTATATAATCAACCCATATATTTAATTAGTTATCTTTTGATCACTTAATTAATTCTAAATTAATTCTTGATCAAAATAATTAAATAATATTATTAATATATTAGAACTTATAATATATGAATAATCTCCAAGTGTTATTTCTCATTTAGTCTATCCAATTGCATGGTGCCATGCAATCCAAATGGATCATGCTGGGTCGGGTCAAGTACTTACCAGAAATAGTTATGGACTTAGACACCTTATCCAACAGTCTCCCACTTGGATAAGTCTAATAGCTATAACTCTAGTACTTCAGGAACCGACCGACAATCGTAGCTCTTTTAAGATCTCTCAAAACTGAGAAGATGATGATACGCCATTTAAGATAAGTGATCATATAATCCTCTGTTCTAGATATCGGCCGGACAAATACATGGGACAATGTCTTACTTATTGTCCAACAGTTTGTTTCCCGATTTCCGATTTGTTTGACAAAGAACTTAATTGAACACATCAACTTAGTTCTGACCGGGCTCGGTACATAGGTCAAAACAAAATCTTCGAGGGGCCCAGATATCAGCTTCTAATCCAAGAAGGAACAGATAAACTTCGACTCATATGTTTGTTCTACCACTCATTGAATTATACACAAAAGCACGTTTTATAACATCGAGTTACCAATGCGTTTTCGTACAATCAATGCATAACCAACTCGTAAGTAACAAATCGTATCTCTAGGTTTGAAGACTTATATGATATTACCGTCTCACGATCACTTAAGATAAACTCCATGAAGTGATTCCAGTGAGCGTGGGTTGAGTCCAATGCTCAGAACTTATGAGCACTCATGATTGTTGTAGCCATGTCCAACACCTTAGACCTCTGCAACCAATCATGACAGTCTTGATTCATACCTACTTCCGACATATGACCGACTGTGGAGGTTTGAATAATATGATATAGCAAACATTATTATTATGGAAGTCAAAACATGCAAAAGAAATATAGTAAACGATCGACAAGAGATAGCAACACTTTACTCATAAATAAAACATCTTTTATTCGTCATCTAATGTCAATTACACTTTACAAATTTCGAGGTTATCTAACTACTGAATCTAATATCATCCTTCAGCCTTATGCTCCGAGCATGCTGGAGATGCTTAACCCGAGTCAGTCCCTTCGTGAGGGGATCTGTTGGATTCTCATCCGATGATACCCTCTTTGCCACGAGGAGTCCTTCTTCTATTCGATGTCTGATAAAATGGTATTTTCTAGTCGATGTGTCTGGATCTCCCGTGATCCCTTGGTTCCTTGGCTAAGGCAACAGCGCTTTCACTATCACAGAAAATTTCCATTGGCTCTTGGCTGGTACAACTCCAAGGTCTCCAATGAAGTTCTTCAGCCATATCGCCTCATTTGCTGCCTCGCTAGCTGCAATATACTCTAATTCACAAGTTGAATCAGCCACTGTCTGTTGCTTGGAAATCTTCCAAGAAATTGCTCCTTCGTTTAGGGTAAAGACCCAGCCTGACTGAGAGCGGAAATTATCCCTATCAGTCTGAAAGCTAGCATCACTATACCCTACAACCCTCAAGTCATCACTCCCACCAAGGGTAAGGACCCAGTCCTTAGTCCTCCGTAGGTACTTGACGATATTCTTTACCGCAATCCAGTGTGCCTTGCCAGGGTTCCCCTGATACCTTCTAACGATGCTCAGGGCAAAGGCTACATCAGGTCGAGTACACGTCATAGCATACATGATCGATCCTACAGCCGAAGCATAAGGTATTCGCCTCATTTCTGCTATCTCAGCCTCAGTGCTAGGGCTTTGTGTCTTACTCAATATGGCGTTACTCTAGATGGGTAACTCTCATTTCTTGGAGTCCTGCATGCTGAATCTCTTCAGCACCTTATCCAAGTAGGTACTCTGACTAAGTCCAATTAGTCTTTTACTCCGGTCTCTAAAGATCCTTATCCCTAGAATATAGGTAGCTTCTCCTAGGTCCTTCATAGAGAAACACTTCCCAAGCCAGGACTTAACTTCCTGCAGAGTTGGGATGTCATTTCCTATGAGTAGTATGTCATCCACATACAGTACCAAAAAGATAACTATACTCCCACTAGCCTTGACATATACACAAGATTCATCTTCACTCCTAAAAAGGCCAAATTCCTTGAGTTTCTCATCAAAGCAAAGATTCCATCTACGAGGTGCTTGCTTTAACCCATAAATGGATTTTTCAAGCTTACACACTATATTAGGGTACTCTGTACTGACAAAACCCTCTGGCTGACTCACGTAGACATCCTCAGCCAACTTTCCATTAAGGAAAGCGGTTTTGACATCCATTTGCCATATTTCATAGTCATGAATTGTAGCTATGGCTAACAGAACCCTAATAGACTTAATCTTACCCACTAGAGAAAAAGTCTCATCATATTCAACTCCCGGAGTTTGTGAGAAACCCTTTGCAACCAGTCATGCCTTATAAGTGTGTACTTTACCATCCATGTCGGTCTTCTTCTTGAAGATCCATTTGCACCCTATTGTCTTACGACCTGGTACATTCTCAACCACATTCCAAACTTGATTGTCATACATGGACTGTATCTCACTATCCATTGCCTCTTTCCACTTGGCTGACTCAGGGCCTGCCATGGCTTCCGCGTAACTGTTAGGTTCATCCAGACCTATCAGTGTCTCATCACTGATAAGTGTATCACCTTCTGCAGTAATATGGAATCCATAGTAATGATCAGGTGCATTCCAAACCCTTGTGGAACGCCTCAAAGGTACAGACTTGTCAATTGGCTAAATTGAAGTTTCCTCCTCAAGTTGAGTGCTAGGGTTTGAAGTTCGTTCACCGCTTGACTCTTGAATTTCTTCAAGATCAACATGCCTCCCACTATTTCCTTGGCTTATGAACTCTCTCTCTCTCTCTCTCTCTCTCTCTCTCTCTAAAGAAAGCCCTCCTAGCTACAAAGACCACATTTTCACTAGGTCTGTAGAAGAGGTAACCAAAGGATTGTTGTGGGTAGCCGATGAAAATACACCTCTCGCTTCGAGGTTCGAGCTTATCATGAGTCTCGTGTCTCACGAAAGCCTCGCAACCCCAAATCTTGATGTGGTCTAGTTTGGGTACTTTACCAGTCCACATCTCATGAGGAGTTTTGGCAACTTTGTTTTTAGGGACTAGACTAAGAATATGGGCGGCAGTCTCTAAGGCATACCCCCAAAATGAGATTGGTAGCAAAGCTCGACTCATCATGGAACGAACCATATCCAACAAGGTTCGATTACACCTCTCAGCCACACCATTCAACTGCGGTGTCCTGGGAGGTGTCAATTATGAGACAATCCCACATTCCCTAAGATAGTCAAGGAACTCTGAACTAAGATACTCACCACCTCGATCGGATCATAGCATCTTAATGTTCCTGCCCAATTGATTCTCGACTTCCTGTTTAAATTCCTTAAACCTTTCGAAAGTCTCTGACTTATGCTTGATTAAGTAGACATATCCATATCTACTGTAATCATCAATAAAAGTCAAATAATAACGATTAGCATCCCTTGTGGCATGTTTGAAGGGCCCACACACATCCGTGTGTACAAGATCCAACAAACCTTCACCCCTCTCACAAGAACCTGTGAAGGGTGACTTTGTCATTTTTCCATTTAAGCGTGATTCGCAACTATCATCTGACTTTAGGTCACATGACTCCAAGACTCCATCCTTTTGGAGTTGGCCTATGCGTTTCTTGCTTATATGTCCAAGACGACAATGCCATAATGATGCTTTATCCAAGTGATTATTAACAGAATCAATAACAATACATTATTTCCTACGTTATCAACTACAAATACTGTTTCATACATGCCATCACAAGGTAATGCTTTAAAATAAAGAACATTATTAAAGAAAGCATTAATCGAAACAACTTCATTATCAAATGAAAAGGTGAAACCTTGTTTATACAATGCATGAAAGGAAATAATATTTCTTGCCATTTCTGGCGAATAACAACACTTATTCAAATCTAAACTAAACCCACTACTTAGTGATAAAGTATAAACTCCAATCTTGGTGACAGGTAATGCTTTCCTATTCCCCATGATTAAGTTTATTCTTCCTTTCTCCACATTCTCACTTGTTCTTAGTCCCTGCAAATCAGAACAGATATGAATACCACAACCGGTATCAAGGACCCAAGAGTTAGAATGGGGTGATTTATTAGATAAGATAG
This sequence comes from Lactuca sativa, assembly GCF_002870075.4. Taxonomy (NCBI): domain Eukaryota; kingdom Viridiplantae; phylum Streptophyta; class Magnoliopsida; order Asterales; family Asteraceae; genus Lactuca; species Lactuca sativa. The sequence continues at coordinate 372,028,966 of NC_056626.2, forward strand.
TTTAAATACCTGCATGGTTGGGTTTAACTTTCCCATCCTTCACATCTTGCTGGTATTTTGGGCAGTTTTGCTTCCAATGTGATTTTTCATGGCAATAGAAGCATTGAGCCTCTTTTGGGTCAGAAGAAGGAGTGACGAAACCTTTCTTGGTTCCACTTGAAGAAGACCCATCAAGGGTCCTAGTCTTGGTACCCTTCGAAGAGCTCTTCCTCTTCTTCCCTCGACTTTTCCCAGTTGCCAAAACCGGAGCGGAGTTTGGAGTAGGAGTGTTAACAACCAACTTCCCCTTAAGACCTGTTTCTGCGGTCTTGAGAAGACCCTAAAGTTTGCTGAGTGTGACCTCTTCCTTATTCATGTGATATGTCATGCGGAATTGATCATAGCACGATGGTAAGGAGTGAAAAATGATATCTATTGCAAGCTCCTCAGGGAAGTTCACATTAAGCTTCAGCAACCGATCCACATACCTTTGCATTTTCTGCATGTGGCTCGTCACGGATTCCTGTCCTACATCATGGTTGTTATCATGGAGCAGATGATTTCATACCTCTCTTGTCGTGCACTTTGATGGTATCTTTCCATCAGATCTTGGTGCATTTCAAAAGGGTAGAAGTCCTCATAGGACTTTTGGAGTTCCGCTGTCATCGTGGCCATCATGATGCATGCCACTTTGGTAGCGTCCCTTTAATGTGCCTGAAAGTCAGCGATCTCCTGGGGAGTTGCAGTGGTCTCATCAATCTCCTTAAGCTCCTTTTCGAGGACATATTCCTTTTCCTTGTAGCGGGTAATCATCCTGATGTTTCTGACCCACTCATTGAAGTTGGATCCATCAAAAGTGACTTTCCCACACAAGTTCATAAGGGTAAAGGAGCCATTAGGATTAGAGCCAAAAGCAGCATTGTTTGAAGACATCTAAAGGAAGAGGACAAGATTAGTTTATATATTAAGAGAGTCCTTAATAAAACACCCAAATGTAATATTAAGGAAAGGATCCAATCACAATATATTATAACTTAAAAGAGGTATGCTGTAATCCAAGCTATAACATATTTGAAAGGTAGGTGAATGACGATTCACCAATTTCCACCACGAAAACCGAAATATTAAATATTAGGTTTTTGATTGGTTCTTAGAAATTCCTAGATTCTTTTGAGATTCAATGAACTTTTTAAAGGCATGTTTCAATCTCGAGTGTGCCCTCCAAGTTTTGTGACTGGGATACCGAGGATCACAAAACGAGGTGTGAAGTAACCATGCAAATCACTTGGTACCCTTAAAGTTTATCACTCAATCGATGTGCCGGTAAACCACACACGCTCCACCGATACTATGATAAACCTTAAGTCACCCTTTACCTACCTTGTTAAGTCGAAGTTAGTGTGCCGGTTAACCACACACGCTCCACCAACGACTTAAACAAAGTGTAAAGTGTAATTTCATGGATTAGCACCTTATTCACATTTTTCCTAAAGTAACTAAGATTGGGAATTTAATAAAAGCATTTAGTTACTTTATAATATTCGTCATAGTTTTAATGAGAATTTATAAGTCCTTGTCCTACCCGTTCGGCTAACGACCCTCCACCAGTCAAGCAAGCGGTGGGTGAGAGTGGACACCCATTAAGTTGCCATTTTATAGGCAACAACCTTATACCCACCAAGCAAGCGGTGGGTGAGAGTGCACACACACACACACACACACACACACATATATATATATATATATATATATATATATTAACTTATAATATTATAAGTATAAGGGTAGAATTTTAACTTTTAAAATTCTAAGGGTTGGAACTAAAGTTTTAACATGACTTTACTTGTTCCAAAACTTGAGGGCATGTTTTGTAAACTTTCAAAACTTTTTCATTTCTTGTAACTTATGAGTTTATTAGGGTATTAAAAATGAAGACTCTTCATTTTTATAACCCATGTGTTCTTTTAATGGTTTTAAAGCAAAGTGACTTTTGGTTTTCCATAACTTGAGCACAAGTTATGGACTCCATTAAAACACATAATGATCAAGAATTAATCTACCACATAGTTTACAAACAATTCCTATGATCATCTAAACATCATAAGATCAAGAACATGAACATCAACACTTTCATGAATCAAAATTACACTTAAAACTTTGTAATTTTGATAACTTGTTGTTGTAAATGGATTAGCAAAGACATTACACCATCTAAAACAAGTTTTCAAATACCAAAACAGTTTAGGGTAATGTTTCTAGTCCATTTCCAGCAACTAAATTCGAAAATCTGCATTCTGAGGCTCCTACTCTCAGAGTGCACGAACCTACTCGGCGAGTAGGATGAAGATACACATGAACTCGGCGAGTTCATCAGGCAGATTGCACAGAATCTACTTTTTTCAAGAATTTAGCACAAATAACAAACAAACAAGCCTAGGCTCTAATACCACTGATGGGTTTTGAGCATTTTAACACTTCCTAAGTGTACATGCAATCCTAATAACCTTGGATCTATGTTTGTTTAATTATCATGCAAAGTTGAATTCCAAGGTTATATTCCTATCTAGCATACATGGGGAACAATTTTTAACTTGAATGAAAGATAGAATAACTTACCTTGTTGTTGCTTATGTTCCTTGAAACCTTGTGAGCCTAGCACCCCAAGTGTGATGCCTCAAATGCTTCACACAACACCAAATGCTCTTGGAAAGACTTTTGAGAGAACACACACTTCTTAAAAAACGGCCTAGCCCTCTTGTTTCATCTGTGTAGCCGATTTTGGTGGAGAATGGGATTCATATATAGTGTTGACACATCTAGGGTTACACCATGTAAACCCTAATGTGTCATGACTCTTCGTTTCCATGACCCATGGGTTTGTAACTCCCATGGAGCATCCTATGGGTGGAACCCAACTTGATAATCCATGGAGCCTCTTAGCCCACTATACAAGATATGGATGATTTACATAATCAACCCATATATTTAATTAGTTATCTTTTGATCACTTAATTAATTCTAAATTAATTCTTGATCAAACTAATTAAATAATATTATTAATATATTAGAACTTATAATATATTAATAATCTCTAAGTGTTATTTCTCATTTAGTCTATCCAATTGCATGGTGCCATGCAACCCAAATGGACCATGCCGGGTCGGGTCAAGTACTTACCAGAAATAGTTATGGACTTAGACACCTTATCCAACAGGATGATCTTGATAAAATGGAAAATGATGTTGTTGTTTTTTTATGAAATCTCTTGTGGAGTTGCTCCTAACAACTTCGACATTATCATAAACTGTAAATCAGCAAAAGAGACCTGGGATGTTCTCAAGAACTAGTATGAAGGCTCAAAACAAGCTCAAGATAAGAAGCTCACAACTGCACTCAATGAAGTCAAGAACATCAAAGCTTATGCTGGTGAAAGTTTAGAAGACTCCTTCAAAAGCTTCAAACTGATAGTTACTAAGTTATCAAATGCTGGCACCATCCGCAGTAACCATGAAACAAACCTTCAAGGAGATAGATCAAGGAGATAGTTCAAGGAGATAGAAAGATCCATTCCCTATCTCTCTACAAGTTATATGGAGAATTGCAAGCACAAGAATCCACTGTACTCAAAGACTGTGCTGACTTCGGAGAACCACATGCTCTTGTAGCACAAGCTCCTCACAACCAGTCTTACTCTCCCTCGTATGACACTACACCACAGTCATACGAAGCTGACTCAGAGTATGATGATGAAGAAGAATTTCATAAGGCTATTGCTCTAGATAGTAAATAGTTCAACCGACTACCACCTCATTCTTTTCGCAAAAATCAAAAATTCAACAAACCTCCTTTCAATCGTAGGTTCAACCCAGAAAACAATCACTCTCAATATCCTAAAAGTTCACACCCACAACCGCAATCTCAAAACACTCAACCAAAGGAGGCACCGCAGTCTATTCAAACCTCTGACTCCGGTACCCCTTCAGAAAACAAAAGTGATGTTGTAATATGTCACAAGTGCAACAAAGAGAATCATTTTGCAAAAGATTTCAAAGCTAACATGGTGAAAGACAGAGCATTCTACCTTAGAATGGCTCAAGAACTGGAGGAAAAGGAAAAGGCTAGGGCATATGTGGCTCATGTCAAAAGAGACCATCAAGTTTGGTCATCCGAAGATGATGAAGAAAACTTCAACAATATCAAAGGAAAAGGCAAGATCTGCATGCTAGCAACTGCTGATGATGATGGGTCTACAAAGTTGGAAAGGAACTACTACTACATGGAAAAGGATGGAACTCTAAGCATCGTCGAACAGGTAAAAATCATGATCCAAACTCTAAACTATAACATGCATGATTGTCAACCTTTCATAGACAATCTTAATGACACATGTGCTGCCATCCTTTCAGAGTACAACAAAGCCTTAGATGAGAAGAACATAGCATCCCAAGAGATGTTTCATGTGAAAGGACGACTGCACAACAAAAGACTCAAAATGGTTATGTTAGAAAGAGATTTAGAGTTAGAAAAAGATGCAAGAATGTTGAGTGAAACACAACTAGAAATAGCTTTGAACCAAAGAGATTTAGCTCAGAGTGAGATTGTATGTTTAAATCTTTTAATAGAAAAAATGTTCAATGAAAGTGAAGCTATTGAAAATTTGGTTAATAATGGAACTGTGGACAATACATACAAGTGGGGTTGGTCCAATGGATATCCTGCCGTAGAGGATTCCTCACCTCGGTTTAACAAAGATCGACTTTATGTCCCTACGGACCGAGAATTTCATTTTCCAGTCAATGACAAGACTTTTCCCGAAGATATTAGAACACACTTCGGTAGACTTCATAATCTAAGTAATAATTGTGTCATTGAGGAAATTGTGCCTGAGGTCTCGGATCACACATGTGATCAACCTCTTATCTGTGGCACAATCAACCAAAATTCTCAGACCTCATCTGTTGTTGATGAAGACATTGTCATAGAAAGTCCTGAAGTCTCACAGGACTTTCCACCCTTGTCTTTAGACCGTAGTGCCTCTCACTACAGTCATGATCCTCAGAAAAATTCCATTTCAGTCACAACTCAGACTTACGCTACGGTAGCTAAGTCTTCCTTACCAAAGTCCACAATCAAAGGTTTCGTGACTCTCCAACCAATTCACCATGAACTACCCATAGAAAACTTTGAAGTAAGTCAATGTTCTCAAAACCTTGAATCTTCAAGTTCTCATGAGTCAAGCCCTCATTGTCAGAAAATTTCAAAGGCTTCGAGGAAACCGTAGTTGAACACTAATGACTGCGGATCTCCAAAAACTTTAGCAAAAAAGGCTTTCAAAGAGGATATTCAATCTCGAGGCATAATCAACAAATCTTTTCTAAAAACAAAAGACATACCAGATTTCCAAAATCTAAGAGTCCAGAAAAGTTTGTTTTGCTCACTTTTTTTCGAAAAACTCTCCCACCAAGAAACCATGCAAAAAGGAATGTGCAGTTTCAACATCCATTCCTAACTCATCTGACAAAACCCAAAAGAAAGAAAGATCTTTTCAAAACAATGGTTTTCAAATCTACTCCCCAGATGATCCAAAATGGAATGGTATTTTACCTACTCCAACACTTTTAAATCACATCAAAATTTCAAGAAATGGAAGGGCATTTTACCAAATCCCAAATAAAAGTCCAAGGTATCTACATGTGCAGAATCTTCTCCAAGAAAAACTTTTTCTAAACCCCACAGCTCATATGTCAAATCTTACCAACCTCGGACCAGTCACAAATCAACTACACCCTTCCGACCGTTGACCAAACAAAGTGCCAAAACAAAAGACAAAATTTTAGTGTGTCAATGTCAATGTACTTGTCAGAAAAAGTTCTTTCATGTCAAAACTGATCCTTTTCAGAAACCTCGTAACTTTTCAAAAAGGCACTACGCTCCAAAAACTCACAAACACCCAGGACTAGGATTAAAAGTTGAAATGAAACCAGTCCCTGCAACCTCTTTTCATGCATCAATCAGAAACTCATCTATTGTCCCAGGCTCCAAACTAGTTTGGATGCCTAAACTAACCGTGTAATTTTCAGGCTTTTAGCAAGGAGGAACAAGAAGAAGAATGGTTAATCGACAGTTCCTGCTCCTTGCACATGACGTGAAGGTTAGAATACCTTCGAGATTTCAGGCCAATTTGCAACAATGGAAATGTCACATTTGGGAAAAACGCAAACGGGATAAACCGAGGTTACGGTGTTCTCACTACGAGAAACTTCTCTATTCAAAAGGTTGCTTATGTAGAAGGCCTTAAACACAGTCTCATCAGTGTTGCTCAACTATGTAAAGCAGGCCATCGTGTTGAATTTGATGACCAATTTTGCTATATAATGACAAGCGATAGGAGCACTTGTCTGATCAAGTCCAGATCCGAAGGTACCATGTACCCTCTAGATGTATCTCTGATCATAGGCAAACCGCAATTATGCTTTCTATCCAAAGCCATATTCGAAGTCACCTGGCTATGGCACCGCAAGCTCGCTCATCTCAACTTCAGATACATCAATAATTTGGTCACCGGAGAACTAGTCAGAGGTCTTCCAATCCTCAAGTTCAGCAATGATACTCTTTGTCCTGCATGTGAGTGTGGAAAGCAATTTAAAGCAAGTCACCCCACGGTGATTGATTCCTCAATTACTGAACCATTAGAACTCTTTGTTGGATAAGGTGTCTAAGTCCATAACTTATTTGGTATATACTTGACCCGACCGGCATGGTCCATTTGGGTTGCATCTCATCCAAACTATTATGGATAATTTTATGAGAGTTATACACATATGTTTATTAATATATTATGAGTTATAATATATTAATATGAAGTTACGTTATTTAATTAGTTTTAGTCTTAAATTAATCATGGATTAATTTAGAGATTAAAAGGAATACTAATTAAATTATGGGCTATTTGTTTTATATAGTGTGGGCTAATACTCATTTGTTAATGGGCTAGGCTTATGTGGAAGTCCATGGATGATCCATGGAGCTTTTAACCCATGGATCCTTGGAAAAGGAAAAGACATGGGTTATTAGGGTTTCACCCTAACCATGCATACTATATAAGCATGCTTATGGAGCATGAAAGTGAGCCTAAGATACACTAAGAGAGAAAGCTAGTGATCTAGTGTGTGTGTGCATGTGTGTGGCCGATTTATACAAGGTGTATATACTCTCTCAAAGTTTTCCAAGAGTTTGTGGTGTTTGTGATTCCATTTGAGGCATTCACACTATTGGTGCTTGGCCCTCAAACTCCTAAGAACCCAACACAACAAAGGTATGTAATCTCTTCTAACTCTATTATGTTGAAATGTTCCCCATGCCATGTTAGATAGGTTATAAACCTTGGAAAATTATTATTTTGCATGTATTTAGACAAACATAGATCCAAGGTTTATTAGGGTTGCATGCACACTTAGGAAGTGTTAGATTGCTCAAAACCCAACAGTGGTATCAGAGCCTAGGCTTGCTTGTTTGATACTTGATGCAAAATAGTGAAAAAAAAGTCGAAATCGTTGCTGTCTGCATGCTAGACTCGCCGAGTCCATTGGGGGGACTCGCCGAGTCCAAGGCAAACTTCAACCTACTCGACGAGTCCGTTCGTGCACTCGGCGAGTAGGATCGAAAGAATGCAGAATCTCGACTTTTGCTGCTGGAAATGGACTAGAAACATTACCCTAAATTGTTTTGGTGTTGTAAAACTTATTTAGTTGGTGTAATGGTTGTTCTAATCCATTTACAATAGCATATATCAAAATTCCATGATTTTATGTGTTCATATATTTCTTGAATTTTGATGATCATGTTCATGTTCTTATGAATTTAGAAAATGATAGGAATTATTTGCTGAATTGTTTAGGATTAATTCTTTATCATTTATGTGTTTTAATGGAGTCCATAATTTGTCCTCAAGTTATGGATTACCAAAGGTCACTTTCATTTAACACACACTTAAAACACATAAGTTACATGAAAATGAAGAGTCTTCATTTTTATGAACCTTTAATTCATAAGTTATGAAATGAAAAGTCTTGGATGGTTACAAAAGATGAAGAGTCTTGTCCTTAAGTTATGGAGGTTCAAGAGTCACTTCATTAATAAATATATAAATAAAGTGTAACCTTAATTAATTCCATAAGTTATAAAAATAAAGAAAAGTAATTCTTTTATTAGTTTAAAGTCTTCCATAACTTGTCCTCAAGTTATGGAACTTGAAGAGTTTTTGGATTAAAACTACTTTAAACACATAAATCATGGAATTAATTAGTTTTGAATAGTTTCAAAACTTGCCCTCAAGTTTTGGAATTTGGAAAAGTTTCACACACTTTAATAAACTTTAATTCCAACACTTAGAATTTTAAAAGTTAAAATTCAACACTTATACTATTTATAACATTAATGGTTAATTATTATATATATGTATAAGAACAAGTCGTTTTACCGTTAGTAGGCCTCATTCACGAAGCCGGTCTATAAGGTGGGTATAAGGTTGTTGCCTATAAAATGGCGACTTAATGGGTGTATACTCTCACCCACCGCTTGCTTGATCGGTGGAGGGTCGTTAGCCGAACGGGTAGGACAATGACTTTAAATTCTCCCTTTCATTAAAAGCATTAATGATAAATACTAAAGTAACTAAAATCTTAATAATTCCCAATCTTAGTTACTTTAGGAAAAATGTGAATTTGGTGCTAACCCATGGAATTCACACTTTGTACCTTACCAAGTCGTTGGTGGAGCGTGTGTAGTTAACCGGCACACTAACTTGGACTAGTAAGGACCACGAAGGGTGACTTAATGTTTTTCATAGATCAATGGAGCGTGTGTGGTTAACCGGCACATTGATTAGGTGATAATATTAAGGGTACCAAGTGAATTGGTATGGTTATTCACACCTTGTTTTGTGATCCTCGGCATCCCAGTCACAAAATTTGAGAGGGCACACTCGAGATTGAAACATGCCATTGAAAAGTTCAATGAATCTCAAAAGATCTAGGAATTTCAAATCCAATTAAAACCTAATAAATTATTTCGTTTTTCATGGTGGAAATTGGTGAATCGTCATTCGCCTACCTTCAAATATTTTATAGCTTGGATTACGGCATCCCTCTTCTAAGTTATAAAATAGTTTGTTGGGTCCTAGCCTTAATATTTCATATTGGGTGTCATATTAAGGACTTTAAATCAACTATCTTGAATATCTCCCAAAACATGTCTGGTTTAGACATTTATGATCTTCCCAAATCTCCTGAAGATGATGTTCCTCAACATCATGCTTCACTTCCTTTATCTCCTCCAAATTATTCTCCCTCACCCACAAGTTCTTGAAAAGTTTAAAGTCACTCAAGCCCTATTGGCAAGTTAAGGTCTTGGTGTGGTCACATCTTGGAGATGTAGTCACATATTGACAAGACGGGAGAGTTGGGTGTCAAAGTCTCGTGAAAGTTGGATGTTCAATCACTTTCTTAGTAACATAGCGGGTCACTTTGGGACTACTATGAGACAGACTATGACACGAGCCTTAATGATCTTATCTATTTGCTTTGTGCTGTGGAATCAGTAATGATTTGGAACACTAGTAAAGCAAATTTTGTTAGAAGATCAACTTCCCAAACCTTAAATGGACATTGGCAATGGTAGCATTGGATATCTAGAAAAGCATTTCTCTTCCCAATGGAAAGGGATCGGCCATAGTCAACTCGGTTGACCAAATGGTAAAGAGAAAGGCTAAGTCTGAGATAGTCTCATGTGCCATTATCAAAGGGTCTACATGTGTTTTGTTGCCAAAGGAAGGGGCATTGGTTGCAAAGCCGCCATAATTTACCTAAGGATGTTAAAGTCGATAAGTTTGACTCTACTTCAGGTAAAGTCCACTGTCTAACTCGATTAAGTTTCTATTATGAGATTCTTGATACATGATGTGACTGGGTCACATGGTGATGTTTTAAGAATCAAAAGAAAAGATAGGAAGCTTAAAGAAGTATATGCTGATTTTGATTGCGAAGATGGGTTTCGATCGCATGGTTCGGTAATCAGAATTTTGAGCTGTTGCTTAAGAGTTATAATATATTGCTTATGAATAGATAACAACAAGTTTTTCATGTGGATTGTAAGGATAAGTTTTTCTGCAAAGTTATAAAATAAAAGAAAAAAAAATAAAAGAAAAAAAGGTTTTAATTTTATTTATTTTAAAAATATCCTTACAATGGCATCGGTGGAAAATTGTTGCTTATATGTTTCAAGTAATAGCAATATTGGAAAGTGGATTTGATTCTTTCATTAGTGGTAGTGTCTGAATTTACCAAATGAAGAAAGTTTTTCATCACCCAAGTTTCAATTGGACAGAAACTTGGAATCATACAAGTTGTATTGTATGATGAATGAGAATTTTCATCTTTGAAAAATTAAGACTAATTCTTTGATCACATGTATATGTGAGTCAATTGAAGGACTAAGGAATTAGGTACACTGGGTGTGCGTTGGTCAAGGTCCACCACAAAGATTGATTTGTCATGATTTACTAAAGATTAGTAAATATGATTGTACTTATAAGGTTAAGTATAATTCTGTAACATTGAAAAGGTTCCAATGTATGACAAAACAAATGAGAAGAATCAAATTAGGCAGAAGGATAAAAGTTTCTCAAAAGATGGGAGAGTACTTTAGTATCAGCTTTGTGATCATCTTAATGATTAAGAAACCATATCAAAATTTGTTCTCTAAGAAAGTCTTAGTGCATTCTTATGACTAAGAAGAAGGGATCTTGTAATTGTTGAAATGGTTAAATCAAGAAGATGAATCATACTTCGTTCCAATACAAGTCTTGGAGTCATACTCCAAGATTGTAATTTGAGTGACATGTCATAAAGTAAGGTTTAAAACACTTATCAAATGTAAGAGTAAAATGTTTTCTACTCTTGTACATTTGAGATTGGTAAGTTGTGATGTCTTGGATGAGACAAAGACCAACTAAGACCAATTGTGTGAAGTGTTAGTCTTGATAAGAATCCGCACTATCTCTTGAATATTTGTTTTATCAAGGAATGGTTCTTGACTAGAAAAACTTATATGTCAAGAGGACAGTGGGAGCCTTAAAGATCCTGAAAGAGTTTTAAGATTTAATCAAGAGTGAAACCTGTAATTTATCACTAGCACACGAATTAAGGTTCGCAACCTATCGTGTTGACATAATTCTTATTTCTGTACCTACTTCAAATAAGTTGAATTTACATGTGAGTTATCAGAGTTCAACTTGGAAGCATTGGTGGGCCTTGTGCTACCAAGGTGACAAGAAACTAAGATTGAACAAGTTTCATCCGTGTAAGGCTGAATTTGTCACTAACCTTATCTTGTGATTATGGTTTTGACAAATTCGCATGGATAGGAACTCATACACTATAAAATCTAAGTGTCATAAGGTTTCTCTCCGATTCATGAAAATGATGGTGAGGAAACGCTTTCACTAAATAGATTTTAAGTAGATATCAATTGTGTCATTTGCATTTTCAAAAGTCATTAGTGGAGCGCGTGTGGTTAACCGGCACACTAATATGGACTTGTGAGAAATGGCAAATGCCTAAGCAATTGAGACTATGATTACGGCATCCCTTTTCATAGTTCTGAAAATTGTTTAGACACACATGTGAGCTATCTAAGAAAGGGCGTATGAATCTAAATTTCAGAAGTCCAGCAGATTTCTGGAAATATGTCAGAGCTAGTGGGAGCATAAGTGTTATGTTGATAATCATCATGTTAGTGGGAGCATGATTATTATGATTAGTATTGCAAGCTAGCAATGTTAATTATAGAAAACAAAATTTCAATTTGTGAAGTTGCAGGGGTTGAAAAGTTGTTTTGCTATAATTAAGGGAGAGGAAATTATACTTCATTTCAATTCTAAAGCTTAGATTGAGATTTTAAGCATTTTTTAGTCAATAATATATATGAATTTCATGTTGGAATGGTTCAAACTTGAGGAAATTCTATATATATTGCGTTCTCAAAATTCAATTATGACTACGGCATCCCTCTTCATAGTTAAATTTTGAGAACATGGCAAATAAAAATATTGTAGCAAAAGACTAGTCTAGTATCATGTCTTTATGTCAAACATCATGAATCGTGTCCCATATGCTTCGAATATAGGATCGATTGCATGTGCTATAATATTCATCTTTTCTAAATTTTCCAAATGCTTAAGGCATTGAGAAGGGAAAAGTCTAGAACTGGATATGACTAAAAGTGATTAAGCAATTGTCGAGGACAATCTGAGGTTTGCCAAAGATTGGTTTCTCAAGGATAATTGGAAGTATAGTGTTAATTTTAGCAGGACCATATTGACATTTTCTGAAACGAAGTAACTCTTGTTCGGAAGTGATATTCAAAATGGGACTATGGAAATGTCTCCATAGTTAGAAATTATTCAATCTATGTAAGATTATGAAACTTAATGCAAGAAGGATGTTCCCAAGGAGCTGATCTCCTTTGGAATGCTCTGTAATGGTTATTGTCAAGTCTTTCTGACTTCGTGCATAATCATTACAAGAGGATCAATGCACATAAGTTTAGAAGCTAACAGATTTCAGTAAATGACATGAATTTGGAATTCTTGCATTTACAGTAAGGATTTGGGATTGTGAAATGAGTATCAATGGAATCATGTTCAATTGATCTACATGACAATTTAAGGATCATAGACAAACATAGTGTGCATACTTTGGGTATGGCATAACTATTGTTTAGAAAAATAAAGTGTACATGCTAGGAGCATGGGACGACTGTTGTTTTTTATTCAAGTCTTAAGTTGATATTTGAAACATTGAATAATGTGTAATCAATATGGTGATAAATAAAAGGTGGTTTTATTTATATTCAGAAGGGTTCTGAGACCATATTAGATTCGATTATTATTGTGTTTCACTTTGCATGTTTTGACTTCCAAAATAGCTAGCTTATTCTTTCTGAATGACTAAGTTATTTAAACACTCCACAGTCGTTCATATGTTGGAAGTAGGTATGAATCAAGACTGTCATGAATCGGGTTTGTAGATGGCTAAATGAGTTTAGTCATGGCGATGGTTGCTACAACATTCATGAGTGCTCATAAGTTATGAGTATTGGAATAAACCCACGCTCACTTGTATCACTTCATGGAATTTATCTCGAGTGATCGTGAGACGGTAATATCATATAAATCTTCAAACCTAGAGATATGAGTTGTTACCTATGAGTTGGTTGTGCATTGATTGCACGTAAACGCATCAGTAACTTGATGTTATAAAACGTGCCTTTGTGTACAATTCAACAAGTAGTAGAACAAGCATATGAGTCGAAGTTTATCTGTTCCTTCTAGAAATAGAAGCGATATCTGGGCCCCTCGATGATTTTGTTGTGACCTTTGTACCGGCCGGTCAGAACTGAATTGATGTGTTCGATTAAGTTCTTTGTCAAACAAATCGAAAATCGGGAAACAAACTGCTGGACAATAAGTACGACGTTGTTCCATGTATTTGTCCAGCTGATATCATGAGAACAGAGGATTATGTGATCACTTATCTAAAATGGCGCTTCATAGTTCGACAGAGTCTTCACGGTTCGAGGGAGTTTTCGAGAGCTACGATTGTTGGTTGGTTCCTGAAGTTATAGGCAAATATAGTTATTAGACTTATCCAAGTGGGAGTCTGTTGGATAAGGTGTCTAAGTCCATAACTTATTTGGTATATACTTGACCCGACCGGCATGGTCCATTTGGGTTGCATCTCATCCAAACTATTATGGATAATTTTATGAGAGTTATACACATATGTTTATTAATATATTATGAGTTATAATATATTAATATGAAGTTACGTTATTTAATTAGTTTTAGTCTTAAATTAATCATGGATTAATTTAGAGATTAAAAGGAATACTAATTAAATTATGGGCTATTTGTTTTATATAGTGTGGGCTAATACTCATTTGTTAATGGGCTAGGCTTATGTGGAAGTCCATGGATGATCCATGGAGCTTTTAACCCATGGATCCTTGGAAAAGGAAAAGACATGGGTTATTAGGGTTTCACCCTAACCATGCATACTATATAAGCATGCTTATGGAGCATGAAAGTGAGCCTAAGATACACTAAGAGAGAAAGCTAGTGATCTAGTGTGTGTGTGCATGTGTGTGGCCGATTTATACAAGGTGTATATACTCTCTCAAAGTTTTCCAAGAGTTTGTGGTGTTTGTGATTCCATTTGAGGCATTCACACTATTGGTGCTTGGCCCTCAAACTCCTAAGAACCCAACACAACAAAGGTATGTAATCTCTTCTAACTCTATTATGTTGAAATGTTCCCCATGCCATGTTAGATAGGTTATAAACCTTGGAAAATTATTATTTTGCATGTATTTAGACAAACATAGATCCAAGGTTTATTAGGGTTGCATGCACACTTAGGAAGTGTTAGATTGCTCAAAACCCAACACTCTTACACATTGATCTTTGCGGTCCATCTACCGTAGCCAGTCTTCATCACAAAAATACATACTGTTCATTATGGATGACTTCACATGTTTCACATGGGTCTTCTTTCTTCGACTCAAGTTAGAAACACCGTAGGTGTTGATCAACTTCATCAAGGAAATAAAACTTCAGATCAATTTACCAACCAGACGTATCCTAAGTGATAATGGAACCAAGTTTACTAACCATATTCTAAATAGTTTCTTGGTTTCCAAAGGGTTTACACACAACTTCTCAGTTCCTTACACACCACAACAAAATGGGGTAGTAGAACGAAGGAACTGCACTCTAGTAGAAGGTGCCAGATCTATGCTCAATTTTGCAAACCTTCCTCTCTACTTCTGGGCCGAAGCAGTGGCCACAGCCTGTTTTGTGCAAAATCGAAGCATTGTGTGCAAACGACTCAACAAAACACCATATAAGGGCCTTAACAACCGCAAGCCAAATGTCCGATTCTTTCATATATTTGGGTGTAGATGCTTCGTAGTCATCAACAGAGATCACCTCAATAAATTCGCACCGAATTCTGATGAAGGTATCTTCCTTCGCTACTCCACTAACAAGGTTGCTTATCGAGTTCTCATTAGACGCACAAGGTTGATAATTGAAAGCTTCGATGTGAAATTTGATGACTATCACATCCGCAACACCGCTCCATCAACTGAAACCACATCAATTCTTGAAAGTGAGATTCCTGCCTCTTTGGGTCCATTAAATATATTTGAAGTAAACTATGATGATCTCTTTGATCCGGTAGATACAACTAAGTTATCTGAAGTTCTCGTGTCTCTAGAAGCTCAGCAACAACATGCAGATGTATCTAGTCCAACAACTTCCAAAGAAGTATCGCTAAATACTTCCACCTCGCCGGTTGATGGGGAAAACTCCACTCCGGACCACACAACAACCATCGAGGTTCTAGTACCAGAAGTTGAAGCTCCAATTCACAGAGAGTTTCAACCATCAAACGTTTCTTCGGATTCGGATGATGAAAACATAGAAAACATTGACACAAGAACAGACTCAAGGATTATCACACTCCCATCCGCAATCCATGGGGAACCTTCACAGGTTCAAGGAGAATTCCCTTCTACACTCCAAGGGGAACCTTCACCATCTGCCCAAGATAACTCTGACCCCATCTTCCCAGTGCAAGATAATTCAGCAGGATGTTCTCAAGTCTAGGGGGAACTGCCTTCTCCAACCGCAGAGTGTTCTGATATAGAATACATTCCCTCCACTGCAGTTGTTGATAATCTGTAACCCTGTCTACACGTATGGACAAGAGATCACCCAGCAGGTCAAATTATAGTCAACCTATCCACAGGAATCCAAACTCGATCATCCAAGGAGTTATCCGATAATTGTCACTACGCAGCGTTCTTGTCCTCAGTCGAACCCCAATCGATCAAAGAAGCATTACTTGAACCAGACTAGATTTTCACAATGCAAGAAGAACTAGAAGAATTCAAAAGGAACAAGGTATGGCAGCTCGTTCCAAAACCGCAAGGCCACACCATTGTTGGCACCAGATGGGTGTATAAGAATAAGTTAGATGAATCTTGTGCGGTCGTCAGAAAAAAGGCAAGACTAGTTGCCAAAGGATATAGTCAACTTGAAGGCATTGACTATGATGAAATGTATGCTCCAGTAGCATGAATGGAAGCCATCCGGATTTTCTTAGCATATGCAGCGCACAAAAACATCAAGGTTCATCAAATGGATGTGAAAAGTGCTTTTCTCAACGGCGAATTAAAAGAAGAGGTTTATCTTCATCAACCTCCGGGTTTCAAAAGCATTGAATTCCCAGACCACTGCTACAAGCTTGAAAAAGCAGTCTACGGTCTAAAACAAGCCCTTTTATTTCGAAAAGCATTGAATTCCCAGACCACTGCTCTATCTGAATTTCTTGTCTCTTCCGGTTACAAATGAGGAGTGATTGATCCCATTTTATTTCGAAAAGCAAATGGTGATCATCTAATGCTTGTACAAATATATGTGGATGATATCATTTTCGGCTTAACTGATCAAAAGATGGTAGATGAATTTGCTAAGCTCATGACCAACAAGTTCCAAATGAGCATGAATAGAGAGATTAATTTCTTTCCAGGACTTCAAGTGAAACAAGTCCCTCAAGGGATATTCAGTCATCAATAAAAATACACCTCAGAACCGTTGAAGAAATATTCAATGGACTATTGTTCTTTAGCTAAAGTCCCCATGGCCTTCAGTTATAAGATATCTGCTGATCCCTCAGGTGAATCTGTTGATCACAAGTCTTATAGATGTATTATTGGCTCTTTGATGTACCTCACCGCAAGCCGACCAGATATAGTCTTTGCAATGGGTGTATGCACAAGGTACCAGGCTGACCCAAAAGCGTCTCACATGACCGCAGCCAAACAAATCCTACGGTACTTAAAAGGAAGCAAAACTATTGGATTATGGTACCCCGCAGGAAATGATTTCAGTCTTCAAGCATTCACAGATGCGGATCATGCCAGATGCAAACTTGATCGCAAAAGCACCTCAGGTGGATGTCAATTTCTAGGTGGAAGACTGATCAGCTGGTCCTCAAGGAAACAAAATTGTGTATCATTGTCTACCACATAAGCTGAATATGTGGCCGCAACCAGCTGTTGTTCTCAAGTCTTATGGATGAAAACACAACTACTAGACTACGGATACAGAATGCTGTGGATACCAGTCAATTGTGACTCTGAAAGTGCCATAGCGATTTCTCACAATCCTATTCAGCACTCCAAGACCAAGCATATTGAACTACGGTATCACTTCATCAAAGACCACATCCTAAAAGGTAACATTGAACTAATTTTTGTCCATACTCATGAATAGATTGTTGATGTATTCACAAAGGCACTTGACTTTACACAACTCAACACTTTCTTACATATGTTAGGAATGATGAATCCGGACCCACAGTTCTTTTTGAATTGATAGGTACCGCAGACCATCCTTGGTCTCCATTGCGGTCCTAGTTGAAGTTATTTATGTTAGATGGTTTTGGTATATCCTATGTACCACAACCATATATCATCCTTATACTTCAATGGTCCTTACTGTTTGTTATTACTAATCTTTGTTCAAGTGCTCCTCTCAGTTCTTCTACAACAACCATCCATCCGACGACATATGATCCATCCCCAATGAAGTTTCAATCCGCAGTCACTTTAATTGATTTTCAAACTGTTACATTCTATTAGAAAAAATTAAAAAAAAACATATTGTGCTTTTTAATGATCCTTCATTAAATAGAGAAAACATTAAAGAAAAACATTCTTTGTGTATCTGTCTCATCCTTTTTGAATAAACCTCGTGTCAGATCTATTTTAGGTATGATGACAAAAAGAAAGATTTTCCAAAAAAACAAATCCTTTTAATCTGTCTCTTCCTATTACCCTAAAACATCAAATCTGTTACAACTTCCCTTTACCCAACGGATTACTCTCACCTTCACCACACATTCTCCAGACGTGGTCATAAATCTGACATTTCATTAAATGCAAACCTCTTTTTGGTAAATCTCAAAATACAGATTTAATCATTTTCTTAATCTGTGACTGAGATTAACGCTCCTAATTCGAAATAAACACCCAAACGTTTTACCCAAATTCACTTACGGTAAAATCGTTTCCCACTCCCATTAGCCACTATAAAACCCCTTTCTTCTTCCTAAAGAAAAGTTGACACTCTCTAAACTTCAACCTTCATCTTGCACTCTGTTTTTCCTTCTCTTTCACAACTTTCTTCAAGATCCTACAATGGTGAAATCCGGTGTATCCAAGAAATTCTCCAAGGCATCTGGATCAGTGAACCCTACTGGTTCATACTCTGCCTCAAGACATCCTTCTCCTACAATTTCCTCTAGCAACTTCAGAGTTGTGTTCGAAGAACATTCATTCTACAATGCTCCCACTAAGCTGATTATCAAGTTTCTAAAAAATCACCCTCTATTTGGACCGTTTGATTCTTTCACGGACGTTGTTCCTCTCTCTACCCTATTCAAATGTGCCTTCTCAGTGTATCGACCACTTGAGAATCTCCAAGTAGTTCATTTAAACCTAGTTAACGACTCTTTGGTCATTTTGACAAAAGAATTTTTTTTTACAGCCATTAACCTTCATGTTCATCCATCCATCAAGATCTTTACTCCATCCATGGCGGACATCCTTTCTGCGCTTTACCAGATGGGATATCAGAGAAGATCAAAGGCATTGGGGAATTCAAGAAAAACCAACTGCCTGCGGTCTGGCAATTCGTTTGTCACTTTGTCGTCTGCAGTCTATCCGGCAGAACCGGAGGCACGGGCAACATGGGACTCAAGCTCCTAGAATTCGTATGGATCATCTTCACATGCCATGATGTCAACTACGGTCAAATATTATGGGATGATTTCCTGAAATACATTCCAAAAGAAATCCCAAGAGAGAACCCTACCAAACTCACATTTGCAGGGTTCTGGTCGTTATGCATCTCAGGCCTCCATGCGGATGCAGGAATTAGCATGGGCAACGACATCAACCTATTTGTCACCAAGGATCTTAAAAGGTACAATCCCTCATCTGATCAGTCTATTTTTGGACCAATTAGAAGACTACCAACCCACATTCTTTCTACTCTCGGTCTTGAGACTGCTGATATCTCAGATCATATTGAGGCTACGAAAGGTATTGCCCCATATCTTCCTACCCCGCCTCTTCAAACCCCATCCGCAATCATTTCCCCAGGTATTACCTCAGTCCCATCTTCCACAAATCTTTCCAATCTATCATTATCCCAAAGATGCAAGCAGCTAGTATCTGCTCATTAAGGCCCCCACAACACGAAGAGAAAGGGAACTCCCAAAAAGGATGCTTCCAAACAAACCAATCCCTCAAAGAAAAGAAAGATCACCCCTCCTGTAATAACACAAGTCGAACCAAGCAAACATCCTTCCAGTAGTGATTCTGATGAGGATGATCAACCTATCGCAATCCTCAAGAAACGAAAAACCGATCCCATAAGCCATATGCATGACCGGACTGATACCTCAGCCTCTTAAAAGGCTTCGATAGTTCTTGGGATGGCCGTACATCAATTTGAAAAAACTATCCTATACCACTCAGGCGCTAGTGGTGCGTCTGATTCACAACAACGTGGAGACTCCCCCTAGGTCAATCCCAAGAGGATGGAACTGGCTCCCGCCTTAAGGTCTCCAGGGCTTCTCGTTTTCATTTCTTTTCCCCAGAGGAGTTGCACTCCATTCTTTTGTCTGTCACCCAAACACTTCAAACACCATCCCAACCGTAAGGTGACTCTTCAGCCTTTTCCAGAACTGAGCCGAGGCTAGACTTGACTTTAGGTCAAGGAGACCAAGGAAGCTCAGGAAATACTACTGTGCTTACATCGGTAACAGGCGGTTTAGGCACGGTGAGCACAAATGTGCAAGGATCCGTGAACCCGAGGGACACCTCGGTGCGATACCAAGGAATTGACGATATAGATCTGAATGACTCATGGAGTAAGTATCAACCATGTGATGAAGCCGAAGCCATGAAATATGCCGCTTTCCGTAAGGCATTCCAAGCAAGAAAGGCAAGACAAACAAAGCAGCTTCAACAGAAACAACAAGAAATCCAATCTGTAGCTAAGTATTGGGCAGACGCAATCAACAATGCCAATACCGTAGCTACTTTATGCAAGGTTCATGCTCTGATGGACAACATGGCTGATATCATCCCCAAGGCTCAAGAAGTGACTGATGATCAGACTCCTTCAAAGCCCCCTCCATCTCTAACTGCTAAAGACTCTCAAGATGCAGGCACCGAAATCGAAGTTAGCTCTGCTCCCACCTTCGGTTTTGATGATGTTGATCTACAGGAAGTCAATCAGCCCAGTCCTTCGGATGATGACCTCATGATGTTCGTTGAAGAAGAGGAATCAAGTGGCTCTCAGTACTCAACCTCAAAGCCTAAGGAGAAAAAGAAGAAGAAAAAGATGGTCGTTTCAAGAAAAGAATTCCTCAGTCTTCAATCCAAAGTTGGCCAAATTCTGGCCGCAGTCAAGTCCACCCAACTACAATCAGAAGACAATCTTGTACCGCAGTCCTTGATCGAAAAGATTGAAAGGCTGGAAACAAGGGAACGACTGGCTGCTGAGAGGATTTATCTCAAGGTAGAAATGGGAATCAGGTCCTTTGATAATAATCTTCAAGTTGATCACAAGGAATTCCTGGCTGCTGCGGAGCGCCTCATATCTGAGGCTTCTACAATCAAAGACAACCTGCAAGCAGCCATTGCAGACCAATCTACTCTCTCTCAGAAACTGATAGCTGAGACTCACACTGCTTATGAGTCCACTATTTCAGTCCTCCATGCAACCATCAAAAAACTCCAACGTTCCTTATCCTCAAACTTCCATGGTCCCGAAATTCTCCAACTAACAAAGGAGAGTCATAGGCTACTCTTTAACACTACCATTCCTAACAATCAGCAACTGGCTGATGTTCTCAAAGCCCATTTCCATGAGGTGTGTGCTAAAGTTGATGGCCTCAAACAATGGCTTGAGGAGGCTCCGGGTCTGAACTCCTCAAGAGGGGGAAGTGAAGAAGACCATCGAGAAGAAGAACACTATGAAGAAGATCATCAATCCAACAGTGCTTCTCATAAAATCCCTTCACTGCAACCCTCACCGCAACATCAATCTCCTTCACATCAATCTCCACCATCGTAAAAAAAAATCGTTCCTTCCCCTGAACGACCTAAGACTCCCCCCACTTCAAAAATCTGGTCGATCACATGTCTTCTCTAAGCTCAAATGACTCCCCTGTCACTAAACAGAAGAAAGTTGACTAGAAAGCAGCAAAACTTGCAGAGCTCATATGGAGAGAATGCGGTTTTGACACTGTGATGGATGAATCCTTGATAAACTCTTGGATCAATCCCCACCGCAGACTGCTGGATAGCGACTACAAACCATACCTCACATATGTTGAACCCCCTTCGGATGGCTGCTGGGATGTTCCTATCTCTTCAAATGCTAAATAGTTCACAGTATTTGAGCAATTTGTCTGTAACCTTCCTGATCAGAAAAGACTGCCAATGGAATTCGAGAGACTTAATCAATTCTATGCAAAGCCTGCCTCTCCCATTGAGAAGATCTGGTCTAATGATAGACCATCAGCAGTTAAAAACTTCAAGCCCCGCAAATTCATGAAGGCTGACTTTGTGCAATACACACTCACTAGAAGGAATCAGGACTATGTCCGCACCCAAGTTGACTTCCCCTGCATGAACCTAGAAGAAGTTTTCTTCATAGCAAAGGTGTTCCAGAACAAGTGTGAAAAGCATCCGAAGATGAAGATAGCACTTGAAAGGGCAAGTACTTATCTAAAGGAAATTGTCTGTGACTTCGCAATGATTGATGCGGATATCCACCCAACCATTGCCAAGAAGTTTTATCTACCTCCTCTTGATCCCGCACCGATGCCAACCGAAGCTTATGAAGAAAGTTCCCTTGGTGCAACAAAATTTCCTGAACTTGGAGTCATCTTCAAAAGAAAGACAGACCAATTCAAGTACTTCATCTCCATGGCCTGCATGAACCGACTCACAAAGAAACAACTTGAAATCTGTCGAACCGCAATGGAAAAATCGAAACATACAACTGCCGAAGTCAAGTTCGAGATTTTAAGGAGGATCACATGGTTGGAAAATATCAGGAAGTTTTGGTGGATCCTGATCAAGTTCCTTAAACTTGGTAAGTGAAGATAAATTAGAGGTCACTTAGGGGGGAATTGTTGATACATTAAGTGACCCTCTTAATTTAGACTACCGCAACCCTCAAGAATCCGAAGTCAAGCTTCCATCAGCAGCCTCAACCGAAGTCGTCTAGGCAACCGCAGTCTTCTTTTTTTACTTAGTTTATTTTTTATCTATCTTTCTGTAATACTCTCTATTGTCTAGTATGTCTTGCATGGCTACTCTTAGAAAGTGAATCAGTTGTATTTATTGAGTCTCTATAAATAGAGCTCGCTCTTTATCAATCAAGACAGATCTCTCTTTACTCATCTCTAAATATGAATTATCATCAAGTTTTCCGTACGCATCTCATATCTTTCTTACTCTCTAAATCCTCTCGAATATAATTGATTAACACTTCTCTTCGGACCAAGTCATTCGTGACTTTATCACTAAGATTGATCTCACTCACTAACTTCGTCTGAATGCATTCCATGTTATGAATCAACTTATGTGTTTACTTTATATATATTCTGCTTTCATTTATGTTTCCTTACATTTCCGCAACTAACTTTCTTACTATCTAACTCATTAACTTATTATTGTTGAGCTTTTAGATCTGTTGAGAGAAAAACTTGGAGACACACTTGAACAACCGTTAGAACAAGTATATTGCGAAATAGTTAATCTCAAGGATCTAAAAGCTCAACAATAATATAGTTAGATAGTTAGATAGTTAGTTGCGGAAAGTAAAGAAATATAAATGACAAAAATTCTTATATCAAGAATACACTTAAGCTGATTCGTAACAAGGAATGCATTCACTCCGAGTTAATAAGGAAGATCAAACTTAGTGATTAAGTCTTGCTCCGGAGAGAGGTTATAGTCTGATATGTTTCAGTAACAATTTAGAATAAGAAGAGTATAAAGATAGAGAAATGAAGAAGATAAATTAGAAATATATTAAGAATAATTCACAAGTCATCAGTGATCGAGAGATGAGAGTGTAAGAGATCAAGATACAAGAGAATAAGTCTCTATTTATAGAGACTCTGAACTATTCTAGACTACAACTCTATAAGCAGCCGTGAAAGGCATACTGGATAATAGAGTGTATTACATAAAGATAAGTAAAGTAATCTAGTTAAGTAGACTGTGGTGGCAAAAGAGTGATTGCGGTTGCTGATGAAGAACTGACTCCGGGTGCTGGATTGGTTGCTAGTGCTGAACCATTGCGGTAGAGAGATGGTTGCGGTAGCTGAGTTCAAGAGGGTCACTTTTATGATTCAACAATTTCCCCCTAAGTGACCTCTTTAACTCTGGTTCAACTATCAAGTTTGAGGAACTTGATCAAAATCCACCAGAACTTCCTGACATTTTCCAGCCATGTGATTTTTCTTGAAATTTCAAATTTGACTTCTACAGTAGTATGCTTCGATTTTTCAACTGCGGTCTTGCAGATGCCAAGTTGTTTCTTGGGCAAGCGGTGCATGGCATTCATCGGAATGAAGTATTTAACGTTGTCAGTCTTCCGTTTGAATATAATTCCAAGTTCAGGGAAGTTTGTTGCGCCTAGTGATCTTTCTTCGAAGTCTTCGGTAGGCATTGGCACAGGTTCAAGTGGTAGGAGATCAAACTTCTTGTTGTTGGTGGGGTAGATATCCGCATCTATCTTGGCAAAGTCACAGACTGTATCCCTCAGAAATGAGTTGGATTTTTCAAGCACTATTTGCATCTTAGGGTGCTTTTCTGCCTTGTTCTGGAACACCCTGGCAATAAGGAAGATTTCTTCTGGATTCATGCATGGGAAGTCAGCCTGGGTACAGATGTAGTCATGCTCCCTTCTGTGAGAGTATACTGGATGAAATAAGCCTTCATGAACTTCCGCATCTTATAGTTCTTGACTGCGGATGGTCTATCGTTAGACCATATATTCTCAATGGAGGAGCCATGCTTAGCATAAAAACGGTTAAGTCTTTCAAACTCCATTGGCAGTCGTTTGTGAGAAGGAAGGCTACAGTCAAATGACTCAAATACAGCAAAGTACTTGGCATTTGGAGAAATTGGAATATCCCAGTATCCATCAGTAGGGGGTTCAACATATGTGAGGTGTGAAGTATAGTCTTCATCCAATAGCCTGCGGTGCAGATTGACCCAGGAGTTAATCAAGGACTCATCTATCATAGTGTCGAATCCGCATTCTCTCCAGATAAGTTCAGCAAGCTTGGCCGCCTTCCAATCTTGCTTTCTTTGGGCTGTGGTTGGGGAGTCTGTAGAGCTTGCGGATGACATGTTCTCCTCAAGATTTTTGAAGTGAGGAGGAGTCTCAGGCTTTTTCGGAGTGTCTTTTGGAGGAGAAGTGTGGGGAGATCGAGTATGTTGTGATGGTTGCAGTGAGGGCTGCGGTGTCGGAATTTTTTCAGTGGTGAGAGGGGGACTCTGATGGAGAGATGTATCAGAGTGGTGGACTTCTTCTTCTTCTTCTTCACTTCCCCCTCTTGAGGAATGCAGCACCGGTGCTTCCTCAAGCCATTGCTTAATTCCATCCACCTTGGCACAAACTTCTTGAAATTGAGCTTTGATAGCCTCTACCAATTGAGAATTGTTTGGAGTGGAGGAGTTGAAGAGCAGCTTGTGTATGTCTTTGGTAAGCTGGAGGATCTCAGGGCCATAGAAATTGGAGGTAAGGGATTTCTGCATTCGGTTGATGGTTGCATGAAGAACAGAGATAGTGGACTCATAAGCAGTATGAGTATTATCTATCACTTTTTGAGATTTTGCTGCTTGATCCATGATTGTTGCTTGAAGATCCATTTTTATTGCAGTCACCTCAGTAATGAGGCATTCCGCAGTAGCCATGAAGTCCTTATGTTCAGCCATGTAGTTGTTGTCAAGGGACCAGATCCCCATCTCTACTTTATGAGAGATGCGCTCAGCAGCCATACGCTCCCTTGTCTCCAGTCGTTCAATTCTTTCAATCAATGACTGCGGTCCTGGAGTGTCTTCAGGTTGAGGTTGAGTGGGTTTAACCGCAGCCAAAATTTGATCTATTTTGGCTTGAAGACTCATGAACTCCTTCTGGGTGAAAACATCCTTCTTCTTCTTCTTTTCTTTAGGCTTGGAAGTTCAATGCTGAGAACCACTGGACTCCTCTTCTTCTTCAAACATCATCAGGTCGTCGTCTGAAGGATTTGGTTTGTTGACCTCTTGGGGTTTTTCATCATCAAGGCCGAAGGTAGGGGCTGAGCTGAGTTCGATTGCAGGCCCTTCGTCTTGTGATGGGTTCACTGTAGGAGTGGGAGATGGAATAGGAGCTGGAGTAGGAGGAACTTCGGAGGTATGTTGAGCTACGGAAGATGCTTGAGCTTTGAGAAGTGAATCGGCCATCTGAGACATCCAGTCTTGAATATGAAGAATTCTTGCTGCGGTATGGGTATTGTTGATTGCATCATCCCAATACTTAGCAACCATCTGAATTTCACATTCCTTTTGTTGTTGTTGTTTGATTTTTTGATCCTTTCGGGCTTGGAATGCCCTTCGAAAGGTAGCATATTTCTTGATTTCAACATCAGTAGTTGGTTGATACCGACTCCAAGAATCACTTGAGTCATCTCTATCAATTCTTTGAGTATGCACCAAGGTGTCCCTTGGGCTCACGGATCCTTGCACATGTGTGCTCACCGTGCCTAAACAACCTGTAAAGGATGGAAGCAGAGTAGGATTTCCGGAGCTTCCTTGGTCTCCGTGACCCGTGGTCACGTTTGGCCTCGACTTTGTTCTGGCACGAGCGAAAGAAGTTCCCTGCGGATGGATTGGTGTTTGAAGTGTTTGGGATATATTCAATAGGATGGAGTCTAACTCCTCGGAATAAAAAATATGCAGTCGGGAAGCCTGGTGACCTTAGGGCGATGTCCAGATTTATCTGCTTGAGATATAACTGGGGGGCTGTCTCCACGTTCAGATGATGATGATGATGATGATGATGATGATGATGATGAAACAAGCTCACATGATGAGCTTGAGTGGTATTCGATTGTGATATTGAATGGATGTGCGGCCACCCCAAGGGCTACCAGAGCCTTTTGAAAGGCTACAGTATCTGTCCGGTCACGCATATGGCTGGAGGTTTCGGTTGTTTTTCTTTTCGTGAGGATAGATATTGGTTGTCTATCTTCCTCAGAATCACTGCTCGATACAGTGGTGGGTTTGGTTTTGCGTTTCTTTGAGGGTGCGGTTTGTTTTGGAGCATCCTTCCTAGGTGTGCTATGTTTCTTCTTGGATGCCACCATTTTTCTCCTTTGAGAAAGGTTAGACAGTGTAGTATTAGAGGGGACTGCGGTACCCCCAGGGATAATGGTTGCGGATGGAAGAGGTGGGGTAGAAGGTTATGGGGCAATACCCTCCGTGGCCTCAATGTGGTCTGAGACATCAGCAGTCTCAAGACCAAGAAAAGTAAGAATGTGGGTGGGAAGCCTGCGGATCGGTCCAAATAAAGTTTGGTCAGAAGAAGGGTTGTACCTTTTTAGATCCTTAGTGAAAAAGAAGTTGATGTCACTGCCCATGTCAATGCTAGCATCCGCATGCAAGTCTGAGATGCATAGTGACCAGAATCGAGCAAATGTGAGCTCTGTTGGGTTCTCCCTTGGGTGTTCTTTGGGGATATATTGAAGGAAATCGTCCCAAAGAATATGCCCATAGTTGACATCGTGGCCTGTGAAGATGCTCCACACCAATTCTAGCAGCTTCAATTCCATGTTTTCAATGCCTCCGGTTCTGTCGGATACACAGCGGATGACGAAGTGACACACAAACTGCCAGACCACAGGCAGTTGGTTCTTTTTAAACTCACCAATCCCTTGGATTGGTTTCTGATACCCCATCTGGTAGAGTGCGGTTGTGATGTCAGACATTGACGGTGAGAAAATCTTGATGTAGGGGTGAATCAGAAGATTAATGGCGGATAAGAAGTTCTCTTTGGTCAAGATGACCAAAGAATCATTGATGAGGTTGAGATGTAATTCTTGGGGGTTCTCCAAAGGACGATATGCAGAAAAGGTGCATTTGAAGAGTGTTGACACAGGAACGACGTCTGTAAAAGCATCGAATGGACCAAACAGAATATGGTTTTTGAGATACTTGACCATAAGCTTGGTTGGGGCATTGTATGAGGGGTGATCTTCAAAAACTGCCCTGAAATTGCTTGAAGGTATTGTTGGAGAGTCGGAACCAGTTGGATTTGCAGACCCTGAAGCCTTGGTTTGCCTCTTAGATGCACCTGATTTCACCATTATGAGAGAAGAAAAACAGAGTTCTTGAGAGTTATGGGGGTTTTGATGGTTGAGAGAAAACAGTTGATAATCAGAGAGTGTAAAGGATTATTGGGGACGAAGATGGGTTTATAAAAAGGGGTGAAAAGGTTTTAACCCTAGGTAAAAAGGTAGAAGAGGGTAAAACGTCGATTGGGGTTTTTGGGGGGATACTATGATTTTTGGGTTAAATCTCAGCCACACAAAATTAAAACAAGTTTAAAAGGATTTTGGGAGATTTCCAAAAGAGAGTTTTCATTTAATGTTAGGTCAGACGTATGTCAATACGTCAGGTAATCGTGGGGGTGATGAGAGATAAAGTTGTAACGGATGGGACGTGGTAGGGAGAGGAAAGGACAAATTAAAGATGAGTTTATTGGAAAATTGTTCTTTTTGTCTTCATCCCTAAAATAGGTCTGGCACGGCGTTTATATAGAAAGAGAATGTGACAGTTTCTATATAGAATGTTTTATTTTATTTAATGAAGGATCATTAAATAGCACACAAAGATTTGATAGTTGATGAAACAGTTGGGAAATTATCATGATGGTCGAGGATGGAAACGTCATTGCGGTTGAAAATCTTCATAGTGGATAAAAAGGCATTGTGGTTGAGAGTCGTCATTGCGGATGAACAAAGGAAAGACTGTAGTGAGGAACTGATAGGAAAACACTTGTACAAAAATTAGTAATAACAAACCATTAGGAACCATGAGAGATACGTATGACATATGGTTGCGGTACCTAGACTGCGGTACCAAAACCATCTATCATATGTAATTCTCAGTTAGAACCGCAACGGAGACCAAGAACGGTCTGCGGTAGCTAACATTTCAGAAAGAATTGCGGGTCTGGATTCATCATCCCTAGCATTTGTAAGAATGCATTGAGTTTTGTAGAGTCAAGTGCTTTTGTAAAAACATTAGCAATCTCTTCATGAGTAGGAACAAAGATGAGCTCAATATTACCTTTCAGAATATGATCTTTGATGAAATGATACTGTAACTCAATATATTTTGTCTTGGAGTGCTAAATAGGATTATGAGAGATCGCTATAGCACTTTCAGAGTCACAGTAAATTGGTATCCGCAGCATTCTGTACCCGTACTCTAGCAATTGTGTCTTCATCCAAAGGACTTCGGAACAACAGCTGGCTGCGGCTACATACTCGGCTTCTGCAGTAGATAGAGATACACAAGTTTGTTTTCTTGAGGACCAGCTCACAAGTCTTCCTCCAAAAAATTGGCATCCACCAGATGTACTTTTTCGATCGAGCTTGCATCCGGCATGATCCGCATCTGTGAAAGCTTGAAGGCTGAAGTCATTGCATGCGGGATACCATAGACCCATAGATTTGCTTCCTTTAAGATACCGAAGAATTTGTTTGGCTGCGGTCATGTGTAATACTTTTAGATCAGCCTGGTACCTTGTACACACACCAATTGCAAAGACAATGTCAGGTCTGCTTGCGGTGAGGTACATCAAGAGCCTATGATGCCTCTATAAGTCTTGTGATCCACAGATTCGCCTGAGCGATCAACAGAGATCTTATAGCCGAAGGCCATGGGGACCTTAGCAAATGAACAATTGTCCATCGAATATTTCTTTAAAAGTTCAGTGGTGTATTTCTCTTGATGAATGAATATGCCTTGCGGTACTTGTTTCCCTTGAAGACCTAGAAAGAAGTTAATCTCTCTATTCATGCTCATTTTGAACTTTTTGGTCATCAACTTAGCAAATTCATCTACCATGCCTTGATCAGTCGAACCAAAGATGATGTTGTCCACATATATTTGTACCATCATAAGATGATCACAATTTGCTTTTCTGAATAGTGTGGGATCAATCACTCCTTTCTTGTACCTGGATGAGACGAGGAATTCAGAGAATGTCTCATACCAAGCTCTTGGGGCTTGCTTCAAACCGAAGACTGCTTTTTCAAGCTTGTAGCAGTGGTATAGGAATTCAACATTTTCAAATCCTGGAGGTTGCTGAAGGTAAACCTCTGCGTTTAGTCCTCCATTAAGAAAGGCACTTTTAACGTCCATCTGATGTACCTTGATGTTTTTGTGGGCTGCGTATGCTAGAAAGATCCGGATGGCTTCCATGCGTGCTACCGGAGCATACGTTTTATCGTAGTCAATGCCTTCCAATTGACTATAGCCCTGGGCAACAAGCCTTGCCTTGTTTCTGATTACCACACCAGATTCATCCAGCTTGTTTTTGAACACACATCTTGTGCCAACAATGGAGTGACCACGTGGCTTCGGAACGAGTTGCCATACTTTGTTTCTTAGAAATTCTTCAAGCTCTTCTTGCATTGCGGCTATCCAGTCCGGTTCAAGCAGTGCTTCTTTGATCGTTCTGGGCTCTACCGAGGACATAAATGATGTGTAGTGGCAGTGATCAGATAAGTCCTTGGAAGACCGAGTCTGGATACCTGCGGATGGGTTGCCGATGATTTGACCTAGTGGGTGGTCTTTCGTCCATACATGAAGACATGGCAGCTCATGATCAGTAGCTGCGGTAGAAGGAATATCTTGGATATCAGAGGAATCTGTGGTTAGAGATGGCAGTTCCCCCTGGATCTGAGAACATCCTGCTGAATCATCTTGATCTAATGGAACAGAATTTTCTTGAGTAGCCGGGAGAGGTTCCCCCTGGATTGCGGACGGGAGTTCCTCTGAAACCTGAGAAGGTTCCCCTGGACTGTAGATGGGAGAGTGACAATCCTTGGATCGGTTCTAGTGTCAATATTATTTATGCATTCATCATCCGAATCCGAAGATGCGTTTAATGGTAATACTTCTCTACGGGCAGGAAATTGAACAACATCAAGTACTGGAACCTCAACGGTTGCAACTAGATCCGGAGTAGAGCTTTCCCCCTCAACTGGAGAGGTGGAAGTATTGAGAGATACTACTTCAAATAGATATGGGCCAGAAACATCAGCATGTTGTTATTGAGCTACGGGTGACACAAGAACTTCGAATAGTTTCGACGTTTCAACTGGATCGAAAAGGTCGTCATAATTGACTTCAACTAGATTTAAGGGTCCTGAAGAGGCAGAAATGTCACATTCCATGATTGTTGTGGTTTTTGAGGATGGAGGAACGTTGCGGATGTGAGAATCATCAAATTTCACATCAAAACTTCCAATGATCGGCCTTGTTCGTCTGATGAGCACTCAATAAGCAACCTTGTTAGTGGAATAACCAAGGAAGATGTCTTCGTCAGACTTTGGTGCAAGCTTTTTGAGTTGGTCTCTGTTGTTGATCACGAAGCATCTACATCCAAAAATATGAAAGAAGCAAACATTTGGTTTGCGGTTGTTAAGATCCTCATATGGTGTTTTATTGAGGCGTTTGCACACGATACTTCGGTTTTGAACAAAGCATGTGGTTGCTACTGCTTCAGCCCAGAAGTAGAGAGGAAGTTGGGCGAAGTTAAGCATGGATCTGGCTGCTTTTACTATGTGGGGTTCCTTGTTTCTACTACACCATTTTGTTGCGGTGTATAGGGTGCTAAGAAGTTGTGAGAGATTCCTTTGGAAACCAAGAAATTGTTGAGAAGATGATTAGTGAACTCGGTTCCATTATCACTTTGGATGCGTCTAACTGGAAGCTTGATCTGAAGTTCAATTTCTTTGATGAAGTTGATGAAGATCTGCGGTGTCTCTGACTTGAGTCTAAGAAAGAAGACCCATGTGAAGCGGGTATAGTCATCAACAATAACCAGTATATACTTTTTGTGGTGAAGACTAGCTACGGTTGAGGGACCACAGAGATCAATGTGTATCAGCTCCAGTGGTTTAGAAATAGAAGAGTCCATTATTAGAGGGTGACTTGCTTTTGATTGTTTGCCGCATTCACAAGCTGGACAGAGAGTGTTGTTGTTGAATTTGAGAATAGGGAGACCGCGGACTAGTTCTCCAGTAACCAAGTTGTTGATGTACCGGAAGTTAAGATGAGCTAGCTTGCGGTGCCAAAGCCAGCTGACTTCGGATACAGCTTTGGACATGAAACACAACTGTGATTTGCCAATGATTAGAGAGACATCCAAAGGATACATGGTACCTTCAGATCGAGGTTTGATCAGACATGAGTTCCTATCACTTGTCATTACGTAACAAAACTGATCATCGAATTCAACCCAATGTCCTGCTTTACATAGTTGGCCAACACTGATGAGATTGTGTTTAAGGCTTTCTACATAAGCAACCTTCTGAATGGAAAAGTTCCCCATAGTGAGAACACCGTAACCTCGGATGACACCGTTTTCATTATTGCCAAATGTGACATTTCCACCATTTCATATAGGCCTGAAATCCCGAAGGTACTCTAACCTTCCGGTCATGTGCAAGGAGCAGACACTATCAATTAACCATTCTTCTTCTTGTTCCTCCTTGCACAAAGCCTAAGACTTACACGGTTAGTTTAGGCATCCATACAAGTTTGGAGCCAGGGACAATTGATGTATTTCTGAATAATGCAAAGTCTGAGGTTGCATGGACAGGTTTCTTGTCATCTTTTAGGCCTAGTCCTGGGTGTTTGTTCAGATTTGGGTTGTTGTGAGTTTTTGAAAAAATACGAGGTTTCTGACTTTGATTCGATTTGACATGAGATAAAACCTTTTGATAACTACACTGACATTTACAAAAAGAGATTTTGTCATTGAAACTGACACATTGCTTGGTCAGCGGTTTATAGAATGAATTAGACTTGGTACCGGTCCGAGGTGGGTAATTTCTGACATGCGTGTTGTTTGGTTTCTGAAAAGTTTGTTTTGAACGAGGTTTAGCACGTGTAAATCTTTGAGTCCCTTTAGGCGGATTTGGTAAGATACCCTTCCATTTATTGAAAGTTTGACGTGATTTTAAAAGTGTTGGAGTGGGTGAGATTCCTTTCCAATTAGGGTCATTTGAGGAATAGACCTAAAAAGCATAGTTTCTAAAAGTCTTGACACCTTTTTGGGTTGTGTCAGAAGTAGTAGGAATGACTTTTGAAACGGGACTTTACTTTTTTCTTGTTTTCATGAAAGAAGAGTTTTTTGAAATGTAGTTTGAAAAAACAAATTTTTCTGGACTCTTAGATTTTGGAATTCTGACATGTTTCTTAGTTTTCGAAAAACTTTTTTTGTTTGTGCCTCGAGATCTAATTTCTTGTTTGAAAGCCTTTTTTGCCAAAGATTTTGGTGAACCACAGTCATAATTATTCAGCTGCGGTTTCCTGAAATTTTTTGAATGATTTTGAAAACGTGGGCTTGAATCATCAGAACTTGAGGATTCTGGGATTTGAGAGCATTGACCTACTTCAAAATTTTGTATGGGTAACTCATGAAATATTGGCTGAAGAATTGCGGTTCCTTGAACTGATGACTGCGGTAGAGATAACTTGACTACCGCAGAGTAGGTCTTAGATGGAACTTCGGTGGGACACTTGTTGGACATTTGACTATAGTGAGAGACACTGTGGTCTGAGGAAAGAAATGGAAAGTCTTTTGAGACTTCGGGGCCTTCAACTACAATTTCTTCATCAATTATGGATGAAGTTTGAGATATGGTGCCACATATAGGAATTTGATCACATGTGTGACCTGAAACCTCAGGCACAATTTCCTCAATGACATAATTATTGCTTAAATTGTGCAGTCTCAACCTGGACCGAAGTGAGTTTTGATGTCTTTGGGAAAAGTCTTGTCATTGACAGGGAAATGAAATTCTTTATCAGGAGGGACATACAATCTGTCTTTGTTGAACCGGCGTGAGGAATCCATTGCGGTAGGATATCCATTTGACCAACCCCAATTATATGTATTGTCCACAGTTCCATTGTTTACCAAATTTTCAATAGCCTCACTTTCATTAAACAAATTTTCACTTAAGAGATTTAAGCGTACAATTTCTCTCTGAGCTAAATCTCTTTGGTTCAAAGCTATCTCTAATTGGGTTTCGCTTAACATTCTAGCATCTTTATCTAACTCTAGATCCTTCTCTAAAATAGCCATCTTAAGTCTTTTGTTGTCCAGTCGTCCTCTCACATGGAACATCTCTTGGGACGTAGTGTTCTTCTCATCTAAGGCTTTGTTATAGTCTGTAAGGATGGCAACACAAGTGTCATTAAGATCATCTATGTAGGGTTGACAGTCATGCATACTATAATTTAAAGTTTGGATCATGAGTTTTACATGTTCGACGATGCTTAGAGTCCCATCCTTTTCCATGTAGCAGTAGTTCTTGTTCAGCATTGTAGATCCGTCATCATCCGTAGTGGCCAGCATGCAGATTTTCCATTTTCCTTTAACACTGCCGATGGTCTCTTCTTCGTCTCCGGATGACCAAACTTGATGGAATCTTTTGACATGAGCCACGTATGCCCTTGCCTTTTCCTTTCCTTCCAGCTCTTGAGCCATTCTAAGGTAGAATGCTCTGTCTTTGACTACATTGGCCTTGCAATCTTTTGCGAAGTGATTTTCTTTGTTGCATTTGTGACATATTACAACATCGGTCTTGTCTTCTGATTGAGTTTCGGAGTCAGTGGTCTGAAATGACTGCGATACCTCCTTCGGTTGATTGTTCTTAGATTGTGGTGGTGGATGAGAAGTTTTGGGATATCGATAATGGTTGTTCTGAGAACCGAAGTTACGGTTGAATGGAGGTTTGTTGAACTGTTGATTCTTGCGGAAGGAAGGAAGTGGTATACGGTTGAACTATTGGCTAACCAGAGCAATAGCCTTCTGAAATTCTTCTTCATCATCATACTCAGAATCTGCTTCGTATGACTGCGGTGGAGTGTCATACGATGAAGAGTAGGGTGACTGCGGTGGAGCTTGTGCTATGAGAGCAAGTGGTCCTCCGAAGTCAGCATAATTTTTTAGTACGGTGGATTCTTGTGCTTGAAGCTCTCCATAGAGTTTGTAGAGTGACAAAGAGTGAATCTTCTTGTCGCCTTGGACTATCATCTTAGCCGTAGTCCAATGTCTTCCTAAACCATGAAGGAACTGGAGATTGGTTTCATGGTTACTGCGGATGGTACCCGCATTGGATAACTTGGTGACTATCAGGTTGAACCTTTTGAAGGAGTCTTCCAAACTCTCGCCAGTATGAGCTTTGAAGTTGTTGAAATCATTGAGTACGGTAGTGAGCTTCTTGTCTTGTGCTTGTTCTGAGCCTTCATACAGGTTTTTGAGAACATCCCAGATCTCTTTTGCTGATTTGCAGTTTATGATAATATCGAAGTTGTCAGGAGGAACTCCGTAGGAAATTTCATAGAAAGCAACAACATCATTTTCCATTTTATCAAGATCATCCTTGGTGGGACGGCTCATGGTTGGCTGACCTCCTCCTAGCCTGGTTGCAGCGCCGTTAGTTTGGACTAGTGTAAGGACTGGAACATGTGGTCCTTCTTCTACGGATCGCCATATATCTCTTCCCAGTCTTCTTAAGTACATCTCCATTCTTTATGACCAGTGATGATATTCCTTTGCTACCAGTATTGGAGCTCGGTTAGAACCATCAACACTATTGGAAAAATTCAGAGATAACGATTGTGCCATTTGAGATTATTTTTGTTTTTGTTTTTTTGTTTTTTTAAGAAATGAGCTTTAGTGGTATAGAAGGCTTTTTAAAAAAATCAGAGTTCCGATATCCAAAAAGCAACCACTTTGGCTCTGATACCAATTGTTGAGAGAAAAACTTGGAGACACACTTGAGCAAACGTTAGAACAAGTATATTGTGAAATAGTTAATCTCAAGGATCTAAAAGCTCAACAATAATATAGTTAGATAGTTAAATAGTTAGTTGCGGAAAGTAAAGAAATCTAAATGACAGCAATTGTTATATCAAGAATATACTTAAGCTGATTCGTAACAAGGAATGCATTCACTCCAAGTTAATAAGGAAGATCAAACTTAGTGATTAAGTCTTAAAGTCTTGCTCCGAAGAGAGGTTATAGTCTAATATGTTTCAGTAACAATTTAGAATAAAACGAGTAGAAAGATAGAGAAATGAAGAAGATAACTTAGAAATATATTCAGAATAATTCACAAGTCATCAGTGATCGAGAGATGAGAGTGTAAGAGATCAAGATACGAGAGAATAAGTCTCTATTTATAGAGACTCTGAACTATTCTAGACTACAACTCTATAAGCAGCCATGCAAGGCATACTGGATAATAGAGTGTATTACATAAAGATAAGTAAAGTAATCTAGTTAAGTAGATTGCAGTGGCAAAATACTGATTGTGGTTGCTGATGAAGAACTGACTCCGGGTGCTGGAGTGGCTGTTGGTGCTGAACCGTTGCGGTAAAGAGATGGTTGCGGTAGCTGAGTTCAAGAGGGTCACTTTTATGATTCAACAAGATCCTTTGAGATTAACTAATTCCACAACTATACTTGTTCTAACTTTTGTTCAAGTGTGTCTCAAGTTTTTCTCTCAATATTATTGAGTTGCATGACCATCTTCTTGATTACTTGAATCATATAGTTTTGTGAACACAAGATTGTATGCCTAGGAATAGTGAACATGAAACTAGGGTTAACTAGAAAATGTGTAAATCAATGTGTGAACATGTGTGATGAACAACCACATATGAGTTGATTGAATTGAACAAATTTTATTAGCTATTATTACAAGTCTTACTTCATACGAACTGAACACTAGGAAACTTGTTAGTTTAATCAACTGGTCATTGCTTGAATTAACTTGTATACTAAAGGATTGGTAATAGTGAACATGAACCCAATCACATTAGGAATCTCTAACCATTGACACATTGATCCATTGTACTTACCACGAAATCAACCATGGGAATAAGTGAATCAAATCTGAATAGAAGTCTCTTTTATCATTGAATCTAGTTGTCCTTTCTTGTTCTTCTTAGTTGCTAATTGTCTTTGTTTGAGTGTTCAATTGATTATTCAAGTTTCTAGTCTTGCAAAACTAGAGAAACCCCCCTCTTTTATTACTTGTTTTATTTATATAATATTAGCATTTATTTTAATTGTTTACCGTTCCCTATGTTCGATACCCTACTTGCTTGAACTATACTGCTAATCGATAGGTACAATGCCTTTCGTGTGTTTGTCTTTGTGTTTAAGTCAGTAGGATTAAAACTAGTTTGTTTCACACACATCAAGTTTTTGGCGCCGTTGCCGGGGAACGGTTCAAATAGTTAATTTTATTTACTAATTGTTATCATTTTTATTTTATTAATTAATTTTTTTTTATATAGTCTAATATTTATTTTTATTTTTATTTATTATGTATTTTCCAAATCTCGATGCTTTTCTTGAGGAAGTAGTACAACCTGAGTCACAAGAGCTAAAGTTACAAGATGAAGAATTTAATCCAGAAAGAGATTTGGAGGAGCTAGAAAGATTGCTAGCAGAAGGGTCAGATGAAGAACAAGAACAAGCTAAGTTGCAGGAACCAAGCCGTGGTTTGACCATTACCACGACGTGGCCCCCTGTTTTTCCGGTTTGTGTTTCAAAGCATGTGGTGACGACTCCAACATTGGAGAAAGTTTTGAAGCGCGATCCATTTCTGATTAGTATCCAACCGGTCCCACCCCTTATCAAGATTCTTGGGTTTTATATATTCAAGCTCGTTTGGCCAATTTTAGAAGCAAAGAGCCAAATTTTACAAATTGGTCCACAAAAGAAGATATTCAATGCAACGGATGGATTGGCATTGAGTTTATTGGAAGTTTATTAAGTTAGGAGTCCAGCTCAAGACTCGAACAAAAAGAATCGCTTGCGGGAGGCAACCCGTCGTTTGAGTTTTGCTTTTCTTTTTAATTTTCTAACTTCTAGTAATTAGGGTAAATTAGGAATTTTAAGTTTCATGTTTGTTTTCCTTGTTATTATGTGGTTTTATGTATTTGATCTTGCAGAAGTTAGGGTGAGAGTTGATCAATTAAATAAAAACGTGAGGGAAATAAAGTGAGGGGTCAAACCTAGACGAGAAGATTTGAATATTTGAGTGATGCTATGAGTCTGATGATTAAAATGGTTAAAAAGGAGTCTCTTCACTAAAGAGTATAAGGAGATCATTTTTAGAGCATTTCCAAGTGCTTTTTCCTGAATAATTGGAGCTGTACCACACGAGATTTGACACCCAAGGCGTGGATGAGCTATTCCCATGTCCAATGTCAGCTGAAGTAGGAGCTCAAAAGAAGAATATCAACCTCACAACTTCTATCCCAGGGGAGTTTGCTCTAATTCTCTCTTTACTTTTATATTCTTTATCATGCATAACATGCAATGAGGACATTGCATAAATTAAGTGTGGGGTAGGGGTTGGTTATATTAGTTAAATTAGTAACATTAGAATCCTAATTTTAGGTATAATTTTAAATTTTATTGAAATATTGGTAGGATTTAACTTAGAAAAATTTGGTTAAAGCAATTAGGGTTCCATGCTATTATTGTGTTTGATGATTCTATGAAGACCCAAATGTTTAGTTGAGCCAATATACGTTATAATGCATTTATGGCCCCCTTTATTCTAGTGAAATCATGGGACAAAAACACAACCTCGTTTAGTTTGAGGATCACAACATGTTTAGCATCGTGTACCAGAAATGTATCCAGGAAAGCTTAAGTAGTCATTGCACACTAGACTAATGCCTTTAACCAATAAAGGATGAAGTTAAATTCCCTTGCTTAAGCATATGTTTTTGTAGGTTTTTAGTTTTGAATGGAAAAAGTGTGTTGAAAAAAAAAAGAAAAAAAAAGAAAAAAAAGAGAAAAAAAAAATAAAATAAAAAAGAAAAAAGAAAGAAAACTAGAAAAAAAAGAGTGATAAAATGTTTGAAAGGAAGAATCTACAAAGATTTGAAGACAAATAAGAAATATGAAGAAGAAAAACTACAAATTATTGAAGATATAAAGTATCAAGTATTTCTATTGTAATTTTCTTTTCTAGGTTATTTTATCGTATGTGTTCTTGGGGGTTTAACCAAAACTGACTTGAGGTTAATAAAGTTTTATACGGATGGATTCGGAGGGATGCATAAAATGAGCGTTGTTCAAAAGAAGTGGGTGAGAGTTTATGAGCATTGTAAGTATTTAGAACTGAGAGGGGTCCTTAAGAAAATTTTAGACACAAATGCATGCGTTGCGGTCTTGGCATAATGGTTGGATTCGATTTGGATTTTCTTATGTGGTACTAGTGTGTTAAAATTCAGTTTTGCTTGGGGGAAAGCAAAAGTCAAGTGTGGGGTATTTTGATATGGGCATATTTAGTTATAAAATTCATGCATTATCTTAATACTTTATGCTGATTTCGTCTCATTTAATCAACAAAAGATGTTTAATTAGTTTTAAATTTTCATTTTCAGCAATAAATACATGCTCGAAAGAAAAGGGAGCGGAATTGGCGATTAGAAGCTTGGATCTTGGATTTTGAAGAAAGAAGGATGTTGCTGGACAACTTGACCCCTCGTCAATGTTTCGACCATATCTCATGAACCGTAACTCCGATTGATGAGATTCAAAATGTTCTGAAAACTAGACACAATTTTGGATGACATTCGTGTTTTCAGAAAATGTTGATTCCAAGTGAACTCGGCGATTTGGGACTCAACTCGACGAGTTGGTCAGAATGTTCCAAATTCGAAGATGCCTTGCCGTACATGCTGTATATGCGGATTATCGGAAAAACTCGATGAGTTGGGTCACAAAACTCATCGAGTTGGCCCTTTTTTCATAATTTATATATAGAAACGCTTCTCATTCGAACCCTAACACTTCCTGGAGGCTACCTATGATTATTGAAGATCAGAAAGGTTCTTGGAGCTTTAGTTTTTGAGATTTCAACCTAAGAAGCAATTTAGAAGAGATCAAAGGCAAATAATTATTCTTCTTTTCTTAATCTTTTCTGTGAACCATGTTTGAATCATTCAATTTTGAGTTTAGGTTATTACTTGCATTGAATATGAGCTAAAAGCTTTAAACTTCTGTTTAGATGAGATAATCTTATGGACATGGTATGATTGAGTGGTTGGATTAATATTAATTTGGTTATTCATCTTGTTAAGCTTGTTAAAGATTCTCATGTATTGATGATAAATATTTTCTATTAATGAGTAAAGTTATTGAATTGCATGAACATCTTCTTGATTACATGAATCATATAGTTTTGTGAACACAAGATTGTATGCCTTGGAATAGTGAACATGAAACTAGGGTTAACTAGAAAATGTGTAAATCAATGTGTGAACATGTGTGATGGACAACCACATATGAGTTGATTGAATTAAACAAATTTGATTAGCTATTATTACAAGTCTTAATTGATACGAACTGAACACTAGGAAACTTGTTAGTTTAATCAACTGGCCATTGTTTGAATTAACTTGGCTACTAAAGGATTGGTAATAGTGAACATGAACCCAGTCACATTAGGAATCGGTGACCATTGACACATAGATCCATTGCACTTACCACGAAATCAACCATGGGAATAAGTGAATCGAATCTGAACAAAAGTCTCTTTTATCATTGAATCTAGTTGTCCTTTCTTGTTCTTCTTAGTTGTTAATTTTATTTGTTTGAGTGTTAAATTGATTATTTAAGTTTCTAGTCTTGCAAAACTAGAGAAACCCCCTATAACAGCCCGGATTTCCAGGTATCTTTTATGCTTATGATTTTGATGTTTTGTGAGGGGACTCAGCGAGTTGGAGCTCAGACTCGCTGAGTAGGATCGCGGTTCTGAACGCGGGTTCGCGCCTGTACTCGGCGAGTCCAAGGTATGGACTCGGCGAGTCCGCGCTGTTTAATAAAACCCTAATTTCTCGGGTTTGGGACCTATTTAAAGGGCCTTAAGGCCGTCATTTGTGCTCACCAGTCCCCTGAGTGAAACCCTAGCAAGTTTGAGCGTTTGGAGCAAAGCAAGGATCCATTGTTGATCTTGGAGGTGTAATCTTGAAAGGGAAAGGAAGCCATAGCTAAGGAGAATCAAGAGGAGCCACTTTCTGAAGAATTGAGGTCCAGAACATCACATTTGAGGTACTACCTTCGAGCTATTCTCTGTTATGTTGATGTTTATATTGATTTAGGGCTTATTGAGCCCTTTTGTGGCTAGATCTAGTGCTTCCTTGGTTCCTTAAGCGATTTAGGTTCTAGATCTGGACCCTTGGAGGTCCAGAGTGTCCCTTTGCCCAAGCTTTTTATGAATCCATGGGGGTTTTGGATTGGGGTCCTTGTGTTTGAGGTCAAAACACCATTTGTGAGTCAAGGAGTGTGTTATGAGCACCAAGTCATGGACTTTACGTGATGAATATGCTTAGGAGGGCCAGATCTATGAGTTGTTGGAGCGGATCTGACCTCAGAAGCAAGTTTGAGTTGATGCATGGCACGGACTTGCCGAGTCTGAAGAACAGACTCGGCGAGTAGCATGAAGCTTGTCTTAAACCACTCAGTGAGTGGTCCAGCCGAGTTATGGGTTGACTCAGTGAGTCAGGGAGAGTTAGAGAGGGTTGCCAGGTGGATTGAGTTGAACTGGAACTCGCCGGGTTGTTCTTGAGACTCGGCGAGTTGAGCCGGGGTGGCCCCGCGATTCTTACCAGGTGGAACTCGTCGAGTCAGGGGAATACTCGACATGTCAAAAAGGGAATCCTAGAGAGTTGGTGAAAACGTCTAGACTCGCCGAGTCGCCCTAGTGCACTCGCCGAGTCCGGTCAAAGTTGACCGTTGACCAGTGTTGACTTCTTAGGGGTAGTCAACCTTATTGGTAAAAAGTGTTAATTAGAGACATATGATGTTATAAGAGGATTATAGCCCGGAGGATCGAGCACGAGGGATTTCCAGGATTCATGAGTTATCGAGATACGCGAGGTGAGTCTTCTCACTATACTTTACCTTGAGTAGGTAACCAGAGTTATGTGATCAGAGTATTTGTATGCTATATGTATGTGATGTGTTGTACTGCATTATTTCTATGTGATTTATGTTGTGCATGTTTATAGAGTTGGAACCGGAAGGTTCCCAGAGTTAGAACCTGAGGGTTCACAGAGTTTGGGTGCACGGACCCATAGAGTTATAGCCTCGAGTGGCTAATATGTGTTATGTGTGTGGTATTTTGGGGAACTCACGAAGCTTTGTGCTTACAGTGTTAGTGTTGTTGTTTCAGGTACTAGCGATGACCATGGGAAGGCGCTGGCTTGATCTGTACACACGCATGGGATTTTTGATATATATATATATATATATATATATATATATATATATATATATATATATATATATATATATATATATATATATATATATATATATATATATGATCTTGGGATTTTGTATGATGTGAATTGAGATTTAAAACTTAATGTTTTATGAAAATTAAATGAGAAATGTTTTTATATTTGTGAAAAATTATTTTGAAAATTCACGGTGTAACAAGTTGGTATCAGAGCCTTGGTTTGAGGGATTCGAGTACACCTTCGGGCGTATTTGAACTCAAACTGAGGATTTGAGATTTATTTTAAAAAGAGTAAAAGATTTTTGAAAAAACGCAGAGCAGAGTTGTGTGTACGATCAGTCCGCGCCCGAACGGTGATTTCCCAAAATACCTTTATGTTATGTGATATTGATATTGATATGATGTATCTGCATGCTAGAGTAGGCTAGGTGTTCCTATTAGGACTAGAGTGGCCTGATTTGTGATGCCTTAGCCTAGGAAGAGGTGAGCTGCTATGAGATGCTTGAGAGTGAGTAGGTAGCAGCGAGGGGCTTATGAGAGATCTATTAGAGAGTGGTCTATGCATGATAGAGTACTTGGGATTTGGGATCCGAAGAGGAGGACTTGGGGTGTATTCTGATACAGTGCGGACAGTAGTATTGGGCCCGTACTACTGAAAGCACCGGAGCGGTGTACGGCCCAAGTAAGAATCTTTGGAATACCAAGGATCAAGGAGGACGAGTTGACGAGTGTGAGTATGCTCGTATGGGTTCTAATTTATCGTATGTTGTATTTCAAAGGTAGATCATGGTGAGGACATGCTTGATGCCTGAGAGCAGTGGTACCAGTGATGAGGAGATCCACCGGAACATCCATGAGGAGGTGGCTGCAGCCATCAGGGCAGAGATACCGGAGATGTTTGGGTCTATTAAGACCATGCTGATTGAGACATTTGACGAGCGTTATGCCGCTCTTTCTGAGGCTGCTGTTCCAGCGGCCACCGCAGCTATTGCTGCCGCGAGGCCGCAAGGTGGTGATGCGTTGCTGTTCCGGGAGTTCAGCAACACAAAACCACCAGAGTTTGATGGGA
Source organism: Lactuca sativa (assembly GCF_002870075.4). Lineage (NCBI taxonomy): Eukaryota > Viridiplantae > Streptophyta > Magnoliopsida > Asterales > Asteraceae > Lactuca > Lactuca sativa. The sequence goes on from NC_056626.2 coordinate 372,071,803, forward strand.
CTCAGGATCCGGTGGCAGCTATGAGGTGGATATCTGATATAGAGGGATGTTTCTTCACTTGCTCATCTCCTGAGCATTTGAAGGTCCGGTTCGCGCTGAACCAGCTTCGCTTGGGAGCGAAGGACTGGTGGAAGTTTGTGACGGCGCATTTCACGCCTGCTGAGATTGCGGCAGTGACTTGGGAGAGGTTCACTGCCATGTTTCGAGATGAGTACGTTCCCCAGGTGGAGAGGGAGCGTTTGGCCCAGGAGTTTCTGACCCTCAAGCAGGGTACTGAGTCGGTTACGGTGATTACCAGGATGTTCCACGAGAGGGCGATGTTCTGCCCTGAGCACGTGTCTACGGAGCAGGCACGTATGAGCCGCTATCTGAATATCTTGAGGCGGGATATTCGGGAGTTCGTGGTGAACTCCTCGTACCGGACATTTACCGAGCTTCAGGAAAATGCCCGGAAGAGGGAGATCGAGCTTGAGACTCAGGCCAGAGAGGAGGCGGAGTCTCGAGGGAGAGATCGGCAACCGGCACAGTCTCAGCCGGCAGCCAAGCGGGCCAAGCCCGCTGATCCCAAACCAGGGAGCCAGAAGGGCCGCACTTGCGGGAAGTGTGGCAAGGGTCATGATGGAGTCTGCCGAGCAGGATCTTGCTACAAATGTGGCAAGGAGGGGCATATGGCCAAGGACTGCCCCAAGGGGTTTGCAGTGTGTTTTCACTGCAGCCAGACCGGACACCGGAAGGCGAAGTGTCCGCAGTTGCGAGGAGCATCTCAGGGATCAGCTCTTGCCGCCATCAGAGCTACAGAGAGTCGGCCTGTGAAGGCCGATGCGTCGAGAGCTCGAGGGAGAGCCTTTCAGCTGACCATAGAGGAGGTCCGCGCTGCGCCCGATGTTGTGGCTGGTATGTTTTATTTCGTGTATTTATTTTGATGTTGAGATATTATGCTTATATTATGTTATGCGTAGGTACTTTCCTTGTGAACTCTGTACCTGCTTTAGTGTTATTTGACTCGGGTGCGAGTCGGTCCTTTGTGTCTTCGGCCTTTAGTCAGCATATTAGTGTTAGTCGTGAGGCGTTGAGTCGGCCTCTGAGAGTTTCCATAGCTGACGAGAGAGTGATTTGTGCCACGGAGGTTCTCCAGGGATGCGTGTTAAAGATTTTCGGTGTTGAGTTTCCAATTGATCTGGTTCCTATTGCAATGGGTGATGTCTGTGTCATTTTGGGCATGGACTGGTTGAGCAGATTCGGCGCAGTTATCAACTGCGAGCGTCAGCTGGTGACCATACGAGACCCTACTGGGGGAGTTCTTTCGGTGTACAGCGAGGGTACACGTTTGGGATCAGCCTTTTGTTCGGCCGCTAGGGTGAGGCAGTGTCTACAGCAGGGATGTAAGGGTTTTGTGGCGTATGTGATGGATACGCGAGTGGCTTCCGAGAGGCCGAGTTCAGTTGAGGAGGTTCCGGTGGTGCGTGAGTTTCCAGATGCTTTTCCCGAGGAGTTTCCGGGTGTGCCTCCTGTGAGGCAAGTGGAGTTCAGTATCGATTTGGTTCCGGGGGCCGCGCCTATCACTAAGGTGCCTTATCGCCTTGCACCTCTAGAGATGCAAGAGTTATCCACGCAGCTTCAGGAGCTGCTGGGGAAAGGATTTATTCGGCCGAGCAGCTCGTCGTGGGGAGTGCCTATCTTGTTCGTCAAGAAGAAGGATGGTTCACACTGGATGTGCATTGATTACCGGGAGTTGAACAAGTTGACGGTCAAGAACCGTTACCCGTTACCGAGGATCGACGATTTGTTCGATCAGTTACAGGGAGCATCTTTGTTCTCCAAGATCGATTTGCGGTCTGGATATCATCAGGTGAGAGTACGGGATGAGGACGTCCAGAAGACAGCATTCAGGACGCGTTATGGGCATTATGAGTTTGTGGTGATGCCTTTTGGGCTCACCAATGCCCCGGCAGTGTTCATGGATCTCATGAACCGAGTATGTAGGCCGATGTTGGATCGGTCGGTGATTGTATTTATCGATGACATTCTGGTATATTCGAGATCTAGAGAGCAGCATGAGGAGCATTTGAAGGAGGTCCTTGGGGTTCTGAGATCGGAGAAGCTTTATGCAAAATTCTCCAAGTGTGATTTCTGGTTGCGGGAGGTCCAGTTGTTAGGACATCTTGTTAACCAGTAAGGGATATTGGTCGATCCGGCCAAGGTTGAAGCGGTGATGAGTTGGGAGGTGCCGAAGTCACCCTCTGAGATCAGGAGTTACCTAGGGTTGGCGGGGTATTATCGGAGATTTATCAGGGATTTCTCCAATATTGCAGTGCCACTCACCAGATTGACCCGGAAGGGTGTTGCTTTTTCATGGGGTCCCGAGCAGCAGGCCTCCTTTGAGACACTTCGCCAAAGGTTGTGTGAAGCCCCGGTATTAGCTCTCCTGGAAGGGATGGAGGATTTTGTGGTATATTGTGTTGCATCGATTTTGGGGCTGGGAGCGGTGCTGATGCAGAGAGGGCATGTGATAGCATATGCATTGAGGCAGCTGAAGCCTCATGAGACGAGATATCCCACCCATGATCTAGAGTTGGGGGCAGTAGTGTTCGCCCTCAAGATTTGGCGTCACTACTTGTATAGGGTTCGGTGTACGATATACACGGACCATAAAAGTTTGAGGTACTTGATGGATCAGCCCAACCTAAATATGCGGCAGAGGAGGTGGTTGGATGTGGTCAAGGATTATGATTCTGAGATCCTGTACCACCCAGGCAAGGCTAATGTGGTAGCTGATGCGTTGAGCCGCAGGGCGGAGAGCACTCTACTGCGGGATGTATGTTTGAGATTGACCGTGATAGCTCCGGTATTGGACGCCATTCGTGGGGCACAGACCGATGCTGTGCAACCTGAGATGCAGAAGAGGGAACGGGTTGTTGGTTTGGTTTCAGAGTTTGTTACCGATGGTCGGGGGCTTATGACATTTCAGGGGCGTATCTGGGTGCCGTTTGTGGGAGGAACGCGTACCACTTTTATGGAAGAGGCTCATCGGTCGACATTTTCGATCCATCCGGGGGCCACTAAGATGTATTTGGATTTGAGAAAGGAGTATTGGTGGCCCTGTATGAAGAGGGATGTCGCGTGGTATGTTGAGAGGTGCTTGACCTGCCATAGGGTTAAAGCCGAGCACCAGAGGCCGCATGACAAGTTGCAGCCTTTGGAGGTTCCCGAGTGGAAGTGGGAACAAATTTCTATGGATTTCATCACCAAATTGCTGAGGACTGCCAGAGGAGTTGATGCAATTTGGGTGATTGTGGACAGGTTGACGAAGAGCGCTTACTTCCTTGCCATCAGTGAGAGTTCTTCAGCAGAGAAATTGACGGAGGTGTATGTGAGGGAAGTGGTATCTCGGCATGGGGTTTCGATCTCGATTGTTTCAGACCGTGATGTACGTTTCACTTTCAGATTCTGGAAGAAATTTCATGAGGAGTTGGGTACTAGACTGCATTTTAGTACCGCATATCATCCCCAGACAGACGGTCAGAGTGAGCGGATGATTCAGACGCTTGAGGACATGCTACGAGCATGTGTGTTGGATTTCGGGAGTAGCTGGGATGCGTATTTACCCTTGGCAGAGTTTTCCTACAACAACAGCCATCATTCGAGCATTGGTATGCCACCCTTTGAGCTGTTGTATGGGAGGAGGTGTCGGACCCCCATTTGTTGGGGAGAGGTTGGGCAGAGAGTGATGGGCAGTACAGAGATCGTGCTTCAGACGACATAGCAGATTCAGCAGGTCAGACAGAGGTTGTTGACCGCCCAGAGCCGACAAAAGAGTTATGCAAACAGACGCCGGTCCGAGTTTGAGTTTCAGGTCGGCGACCTCGTTCTCCTGAAGGTCTCTCCTTGGAAAGGAGTGATTCGATTCAGGAAGAGGGGCAAGTTGGGGCCCCGATATATTGTTCCATTCCGTGTGATCGCGAGGGTAGGCCGGGTAGCCTATCGTTTGGATTTGCCAGCAGAGTTGGGGCAGATTCACGACACTTTTCATGTGTCGCAGCTGAGGAAGTGTATAGCCGATGAGTCGGCAGTGGTTCCATTAGAGGATATTCAGGTGGATGCGAGCCTGAATTATGCCGAGAGGCCGGTGGCCATCAGAGATCGGAAGATCAAGGTTCTGAGGAACAAGGAGGTACCCCTGGTGTTGGTTCAGTGGCACCATCGGAAGGGATCAGAGATGACCTGGGAGCCGGAGTGTGAGATGCGTGAGCAGCATCCGGAGCTATTTTCAGAGCGAGACTTCGAGGGCGAAGTCTAGTTCTAGTGGGGGAGAGTTGTAACAGCCCAAATTTCCAGGTATCTTTTATGCTTATGATTTTGATGTTTTGTGAGGGGACTCGGCGAGTTGGAGCTCAGACTCGCCGAGTAGGATCACGGTTCTGGACGCGGGTTCGCGCCTGGACTCGGCGAGTCCAAGGTATGGACTCGGCGAGTCCGCGCTCTTTAATGAAACCCTAATTTCTCGGGTTTGGGACCTATAATCGGTCATTGAATGTCAAAGAAGAAATGATTGGGCTAAATGCAAGCAAGCTATGCAAGTTGAATTAAATTCTCTTAACAAGAGAAAGGTTTTTGGGACCATTATCCTCACACTTGAAGTTTTGAAACCATTAGGATATAGATGGATCTTCGTACGAAAAAGAAATGAGAAAGACGAAATAGTAAGATACAAGGTTAGACTTGTTGCTCAAGGTTTCTATCCAATACTTGTAATTGATTATGAAGAAACTTACTCACCGGTAATAGATGCAACCACTTTCAGATATTTAATCAGCTTGGCAGTATCTAAAAATGTAGAGATGTGTCTTATGGATGTTGTTACAGCTTACTTGTATTGATCACTTGATAGTGATATCTATATAAAAATCCCTGAAGGATTTAAAATGCCTGAAGCATTAAGTGCAAAACCCAAAGAAATGTATTCTATAAAATTACAAAGATCTTTGTATGGGTTAAAGCAATCTGGGCGCATGTGGTATAATCATTTAAGCGATTATTTGACAAGTAAAGGTTATAAAAATAACACTATTTGTCCATGTGTATTTATTAAGAAATCAACATCCGGATATGTCATCATTGTTGTCTATATTGATGATCTAAACATTATTGGAACAAATAAAGAAATACTTGAAGTGATTGAACTTTTGAAGAAAGAATTTGAAATGAAAGACCTTGGAACAATCAAATATTGTCTTGGTTTACAGATTGAGCATATGCCTAACCAAATACTTGTGCATCAATCAAATTACATAGAAAGAGTCTTGAGAAGTTTCAATATGGAGAATGCCAATCCTTTAAGCACTCCAATGGTTGTTAGATCATTAAATATTGACAAGGATCCATTTCGTCCATGTGAAGAAAATGATGAAGTCCTTGGTCCAGAAGTACCATACCTTAATGCAATTGGAGCTCTTATGTATATTACCAATTGTACTAGACCTGACATTTCTTTCTCTGTAAACTTGCTAGCAAGATTTAGTTCAGCCTCAACAAAAAGACATTGGAATGGAATCAAACATATTTTTTGATATCTTCGAGGAACGAGTGATTTATGGTTATTTTATCCTAACAATTCAAAACAAGGCTTGATTGGTTATGCAGATGCAGGCTATTTGTCTGATCCTCATAAAGCTAGATCACAAACTGGATACATATTCATGAATGAAGGTACTGCAATTTCCAGGCGTTCTCAAAAGCAAACACTTGTTGCCACATCCTCAAATCATGCTGAAGTAATTGCACTAAATGAAGCTAGTAGAGAATGTACATGGTTAAGATCGATGACACAACTAGTTTTAAGTTCATGTGGACTTGAAAAGGATATAAATACAACTTTAATTTATGAAGATAACTCAGCATGTGTCACTCAAATGAAAGAAGGATATATCAAGAGCGACATGACAAAAAATATACCTCTCAAGTTTTTTTAGTACACTCAAGAGCTTATAAGGAACCATCAAGTTGAAATCAAATATGTTCAATCCCGTAACAATGTAGCAGACCTTTTTATGAAGGCACTTCCTACTACAATCTTCAGGAAACATGTCCATGGCATCGGAATGCAACATGCGCATAGAATATAATGTGACATATGTCTGAATAAGGGGGAGTCAACTATACACTGCACTCTTTTTCCCTCCGCTAAACTTTTTTCCCATTGAGTTTTCTTTAGCAAAGTTTTTAATGAGGCAGTACATCAAAGTTGAATGCTAAAATGATGTCATCCAAGGGGGAGTGTTGTAAATAATTGGTGCATGGTAAATTTTTCAATATTTCTAACTAGTTACAATTATATATTAGTAAAATTTATAGTATAAATACCCATCCATTGTAAAGGATAAGACACACCAAAAGTTATAAGAGATATAACTTTCGTATTCTCTCTAAATATTTTTTATTCTCAATTAAAGTTCTTACCAAAGTTTATTAGTTTGGTTTGGTTTAAAGTTATATTAATTATGCTTTATATATATATATATATATATATATATATATATATATATATATATATATATATATATATATATATATATATATATTTGAAATATCTATTTCAATCTATGAATAATTAGATTATTTCAAACTTTTTTATACATATTTATTTCATTCACTTATAATTGTAAACACCTGTAAATCCCATAAAACTCTTTTTTTCTACAAATTTAGCTTATTTTTTTCAACGATGGTCTTAATATTTTGTACAAAAAATTTCGAACTTCAGTTTACAATTGATATAGATTTTGACAGTATATTAATATTTTGAGACTATTTCACCGTTCCAAAAAAAAGGATACTATTTGTCTAAATTTAAAAATACTTTGATAGCAATTTCAAACTAAAAATAAATAATAAAAATATTTTTAATTTAAATCTGTTTCTTTTCACACAAATAAAAAATTTCCGCTAAAATACAAATGCTATTTCACTTATTTGAAGTTAGAAAATGCACGCGCAAACCCATTGGACAAGATTTGATTTGGTGTTGTGACGCGGATCCAACTTTGGCGGGCCCACAAAAGCAACTTGTAGCGGCAAATTATTGGTGCATTCTCTTAGGATCCAAATTTTGAAGTCGTATATGACAAAATGTTAATTTTCAAGTTCATAAAATCTACAAATATTTTATCTTAATTATTATTCTTTCCGTTCCAAAATAATAGTCCACAGACAAAAAACACACACACAGTTTAAGAAAACATTAATTATCATTAACTTTATTAAAGGAAATGACAGTCTTACCCTTCTGTTGCATTTAATTCTATGGTAGTTGCATTTAATTTTATGGTAATTTAACTAATAATGAGGGGTATTATGGTAAAAGACATATTTATTTTTAAAAGTAGACAATTATTTTGGAACAAACCAAAAAGGAAACATAGACTATTAATATGGGACGGAGGGAGTAATAAAGATGTATCCATTTTTAAAGGCATATTATAGGTAAAATAAATTATAGTTTCAATTACTTTTATCATCAAAACTACATTATTAAGGTTGATGTTTTTATGTTAAAAGTGAATTAATATTTTAAGAAATCGAGTCACATAAGCTTTAAGTATTAATTTTCAAAATCTTTTTCAAATAAAAGTTGATCAAATACAACATAGATTTAGGGCGTGTTTTGTTGGCAGCAAATGGATGAAATTCAACGGAAAAGATTTATAATTCGCTCGAATTCATGCGTTTGGTTGGACTTAGAGGGAGAAAAAGTTTCTTAAATAAAATAAATATTCCACCATACAGAGGAAAGTGGATTCATGTCATAGTTGTATGAAAAACATACATTCTCATCAAGGAAAGTAACAATTACAAAAATACCCCTTCACTTATCAAAAAACCAACATCCACCACTACTACTACAGACCACCAGCTGTCACTGCCACCACCATCACTATTGTAGCCATCACCAACGCTACTATCACCACCATCACCACACCATTACCATCACCCACCACCAACAACCATCGCCACCACTACCATCGCCTCCCACCACCACTATTACCATTACCACCACCATTGTCGCCGTCACCACCACCACTACCCCTGCCACCACCATCACTACCCATGCCAACACTACTACCACTGTCGCCATTTCCACCACCACTGTTACCGTCGTCAATGCCAAGATTTTACTATTTTATAATTAATATAATATATATTTCCATATAAGTTAGAAAATAAAATAAAATTAAGCAAAACAGAAAAAAATAAATAAATAAATAAATAATTATGTCATTTTACATGGATTACGATTCCATTTCCTACGAACCAAACAAAATTTCGAATTAATTCTAATTTCATTTCCTATCAACTAAACAGGATATATAATTAGATTCAAATTCATGACAAATTCTTTTCCAATTTCAATTCTTACACTCTACAAACCATACAACACCTTAGAAAATTGTCAATAATTTTTTTTAATCGGTCAAATATCACTAATCAACCTTAAAAACATTTTTTTTAATTATTTTGGTGAACCATATTTTGGGTCAGTAATATTAAATTGATAGATTCTATTAAAGTTATGTTTGGCGTATTAGACTATACAATGTGGTGGGTGAAATGACAACGACATTCCTATTTGACCACCATTGTTAGACGCAAAGACTGCCTCTTGATGGTAACTTTCGTTGGGGGAAAATCTCAATGGCAATAGTATGTTGTTAAAAAAAAAGACCGTTTGATGTCACTCTAGCCATTAGAATTTAATACTTTTTGGGGTTATTGACATAAAAGGCCCCAAGTTTACATAAAATAGTTGGTTATACCTAAATTCGAATTTTGTGTGTGTTAATATACCAAAAAAATTTCTCAAATTCACCCACTATTCGGATTTAATCTTCTACAACAACATAGGACTATGTGGGCGCTGACTATACTTTATTTTATTTTATTTTATTTATTTATTGTTTTTTAACGGCTAACTATCCTACTCCTAATCTAATCCTAAACACCATCTATGTCTCCTAGTGACACTTGAATCCATGACCTTTTATTTGAGAGTCACTTCTTACTGCTAGACCAAAGACCCTTTGGTTAAAAATTTCTTGTCGATGTGGCTATTATACGTCAACATATATCGTTAAAAATTTAATTGCTTTGACGGACGAATAAATGCTCAAGGATTCAAAGTCACTACTTTGTGTTTGAAGTTAAGCTACTTTACCACCAAGACTCACATCTTTTTGCGTTAGGATTAGAACCCGGGGCGTTTGGAACAAAAAATCTAAGAGCTTTACCAGTAGGCTAGAACATTTGATTTGGTAGACTTCCTAATAAATTTTATTTAATAACTCTAGTACAAGCAGCCACATTGGCTTCATTTGATATATAGCATATGGAACCGAATAATTCAGGTAACGATGACCAAATAAGCAAGTCTACACCCACATTGTTCCCTCATAATGCAAAAAAAAAAAAAAAAAAAAAAAAAAAAAAAAAAAAAAAAAAAAAGGGACCAATTAAACCAATTCCATAAATATTATTACCCTTCCGTGACATTAGCTTTAGGATTCTAAACTCTTTTTTTTTTCCAAGAGACTATTGATTAAAGTACTTCTTCCAAACTCCATTTGTAGGTTTTGTTACAAAAGTCGGAGATGTGTTTTTGGGAACCCAGACTTGCTTTATCTTCCTTGGTTCTGGAGATGAATTCTTTGGAACCCAAGTCTTCTTTGTTTGTGGCATGTGCTTTCTTTTCATTATTTTTTTTTGTCTTGTAAGAAGAATTATTGAAGCAAAAACATACATAAGAAAACTTACTTGATTGAGCTCTTTTGATGTTTGGAAGTGGAGTTGGAGTCTTGACAGGGTGAGATGGAGTCTTCACGACTTGAGATAGCTTGGCAGTGTCAAAAGTCTTGGCAACATGAACTGAAGTGGCAGTGTGAACAACCTTGTGAACATGAACCAACTTGATGGTGTGAACAGCCTTGTCAAGGTGAATTGACTTAGCAACATGTGATTTCTTGGTTGAGCAACATGTCTTGTCAGCGTGAGACTTATTAGTGCAAGAGCTGTTGTGATGTTCATCAGGGTGAAAACTTGGGTTTCTTGATGATGAAAAGTTTTCAGGTACATCTTTCTCGTTTATCTTCTGCTTCAGATCTGAAATCTTTTTCAACTTTTCTATCAGTTTCTTCATCAACACTTCTATATATTCTTATAACGGCCCAAACACAATACTAAAAATTTTCATTTAAAAACTATTAGTTTCATTCATTGATTGTACCAAAAACTATCAATTATCACAGTATTCCAAAACACAAGAGTACAAATATATCAAGTGTGGAAATCATATGCGGAGAATGTTGTGCCATCACGTCAGACCCTTCCCTTTTGAACTGAAAGTACCTGAAACCATAAACATAAACTGTAAGCATAAATCTTAATGAGCTTCCCAAAATACCAAATACATCATTCATATAATATAACAACGTGTGGTTGTGTCAGGTCCGTATCAACCTCCGGGTCCATATCAACCTAAAATAACACGTAGCTATGCCGGGTCCGAATCAACCCTCGGGTCCGTATTAACCTCGAGTCCATAATTGACTCTGAGCCCAAAGTAGCTCAATACATAAATCATACAATCACATAATACAAACTCATATGATAGCCTATAATTTTTACTCATACATTACAGTGGGTCGGCCTTGGTGCCTTCGGCCCACTTAAGGTGGTAAGAAGACTCACCTCACAGGCAAATGAAAAACTGGAATACATGTTGCTCTAAAACCTAAGCTACTGGTCACCATTGTGAATAACAATAACCAAAACTCAAACTACCATTCAAACACCTAAAATACCCCTAGGTCAAACCCTATTCAAAATCTAGGTCAAAGTCAACCTGGTTGACTCATTTAGTACGTGGGGTGTACTCCTTGTGTATGTGAGGCATACTTTTCCATTGACCGAGGATGAGGGAGCTGACCTTGTACGCGCATCGTACCCCTTGGTATGCCCAGCATACGTAAATGCTCACCGCCCCTCTTATTAAGTGCTTAATCCCTTAAGCACTTACGTCCAAATTTCAGATCTGGGCAACAAATAATGTTCTTAACCATAAAGTTTCCAACTTTATGGTTTAGCATGGCTAATAAGAGCTTAACTCCATAAAGACTATTCTCTTAACCCATTAATACCATCTAACACTTCCTTGGAGAGAAACTAGTGGCAAAAAACCCAACTTTATGACTTAACACCCTTCAAAACCTCTGAAAGGAAAACTCAAAAACCCAACTTTATGATTTAACACCCTTTAAAACCAAGCTTGGGACAAAAAGGGAGCAACTTTGAGATAAAACTAGATCCATAAGATTTCTACACGAAGGTTGAATCTTTTTACCTCCACAAGGTACACCAAGGGAACAAGATGCTGGATCCAAAGCCTTGAGTGAAGCACCACCACCTCAATGCTCTTCCTTCTACTCCAGAAGTTCCAAATGGCACCAAAAATGGCACTACAAGCTCCATAATGCACTAACACTCTTTAGGGTTTCGAAATGAGAAAGGAGGTTGAAGATAAGAAGGTGCATGTGGCCATAAATGTGTTTATATAAGGTCCAAACCCTAAAATTTAGGGTTTTCACCCTGACTACGTACCAACATACACACATCATACTAATGTGAACCCGAGTACACCCTGCGTATGAAGGTGTACGCCCGGTGTACTCCAGCTGCCTCTGAAATTATGAAATTGCCATTGGGGACTTAACTTGCAAATAAAGCACAACATAAGGGTTAAGACAAATACCTGAATAATAGATATTACAACTCTCCCCCACTTGAACTAGACTTCATCCTCAAAGTCTGCCACCATAAATAAATCGGGGAAGTGCTCTCGTATCTCTGCCTCAGGCTCCCACGTCCATTCGGAACCCTTACGATGTTGTCATTGGAACTTGACCAGATACACTTCTTTGTTACGCAGATCTATCGTCTTCTGATATAAGATCGACACCGCTCTCTCCACATAATTAAGGTGGTCATCAACCTGAATGTCGTTTAGAGGAACAATTTTGGACTCATCAGCCACATACTTCCAAAGTTGAGACACATGGAAGGTGTTATGGATCTGGCTGAGCTCATTGGACAATTCCAGCCAGTTAAAACCTTGCCTACCCGGGCCGAAATCCTAAAAGTTCCAATGAATCTGGGGCCCAGCTTGCCCCGCTTCCGAAATTAGATGACACCTTTCCAAGGTGATACCTTCAGAAGCACCAAGTCTCCCACCTGAAACTTGAGATCCGAACGTCGCCGATCTGCATAACTCTTCAGCTGACTTTGTGCGACCCACAACCTGTCGCGCACCTACTGAACAACCTTTGGTTCATCGCAAAAGAGGTATGGACTCTATTTCCTATGCTACATTAGAGACTTTTCTTACTGACGGTGAAGGTAGTAGTGATAGGGTTCTCAAGAGGTCCCGTTCCTTGGATCCCGATGCTTTTCATTATTTTTCTAGGAGCCTCTGTGTGGGCCGTCTTTATTCATATTTTTCTCAATTGAACGCAAACAGTCCTCCTCGTGATGCCAATGTTCCTTATCTTTGCGGTCCTATTTATATATTGTCGTGGGAATATAGGCAGAAGCAAAGTTAAAGGTTTCTATTTCTTTTTTTAATAACTTTGATTCACCTGGCACTCGCTCAAGTGTTAGCCAAGGTTGTAGGGAGCATATCTGAGATATGAAAAAAATTAAACTCGTGGGGGACTTGGTTTTGGGTCAGGAAGTTATCTCGTGGCTTGACAAAAATGAGACATTGTATTTGGAGAAATGTGGCCTTTGAGATGAGTTTAAAAATATATTTAAACTTATAAAACCATTTGTAGTCTTATCCGGTGGCGTCTATCATAACGTGTAATCATTCCGTGATCGATATGTGAAGCTTGTGGATAGGGTCGTTAAGTTACAAAAAGCTTCTCTGGGTTTTTACATGTTTTCTTAAGTCGATATAGACAGGGTGAAGAGTAAACTATATGTTATAAAAAATAAGAGGGTTGTTTGAGAGAGTAAGCTTGTTGGTTATCAGGATGTAGCAAATAAGGTTTCTATGTTAGAGGCTACGGTGGCATCTCTTGAGTTAGAAAAATTGGTTTTGTGGACAAGATAGCCATTTTAGAGCATGGTAATCAAGAGTTAAAATGTGATTTGAATGATTCTTCTCTCTGGAACACTGATTTGCAGGCGAGCGTGGTTGGTTTGGAGTGTCGAGTGCATAAATCAGATAAGGATATGTCATGGGTTCAATCGAGTGGGATATCGAAGTTGGTGGATAAGCTTATTGTCGAGTCGTCCTTTTTGATGCTAACTGGGTTCTTCAAATTATTTGTGTTTGTAACACCATAAATTTTTCATTTTAAAAATCACTTAATTCTCATAAACACATTTCATCAAATCCTAAGTGTCAAATCATCAAAAGACAACTCCATAATTGTTTAATTAAAAATCCAGGATCCTCAGAACATAACTCTTTCTCTCGTGTGTACAATCGAGTAAGCGCCTTCCCGATATCCTGAAAAGTACCTGAAACACATATCACATAACACGGTAAGCACGAAGCTTAGTGAGTTCCCAAAATACCACACACATCTCATTAACCTCTCATGGCTATACTCGAATAAGACCCTCCGGTCAATGTGTCTCAGTGGAACCCTCCGGTCCCATAACTCGGGTGGGCCCTATGGTCCTAACTCGGTAAGCTCAGGATAATACACAACATAAATTGCAAAGACATAATGCAAGATATCACAATACTCAATATAAGAACATAATACTCTCCGGTCACACAAAGGTCACCACTCTAGGTAAGTATAGTGAGAAGACTCACATCGTAAGCAAGCAAGAAAATAATCTCGTACACAAATCTCCGAATTAGCCTCTGCGTAACACATAGGATAATTATCTCTAATTAAAACTCTATTCACAACTCTAATAAACCAAAGGTTATTCTCTCTCTCTCTCTCTCACTCTCTCTCTCTCTCTCTAACTCTTGGAATGGTTAAAAGACCATTTTACCCCTCCATGGTCCCCGTAATCCATGTCTTGACCAAACCCTAAAGTCAACAGAAGTTAACAGTCCATGTTGACCCAACTCCCCGAGTGCATCTATGTGACTCGTTGAGTCCCCCCGTTTCCTCTGAAATACCGCGAAAACCCCACTTAACTCATCGAGTTGTCTCATCAACTTGCCGAGTTACCCATGTCCAGACTCATCGGGGAAAAACCCTAGCCGACTCATCGAGTCAGCTCATTGACTTGGCGAATCCGTTTAGTCAGTATTCTCATTTAGACATTTTAAGGCAGATCTACCACTCCAAACTATAGATCTAGTCTCCCAATGCTCGAGGTCACGTAAAGCTTCGATCTTTACGTTCATGCATGGCATATTTGCTCCTTAGTGCCAATACAAGCTCTTACAAGGGTTTGGTGCTCATAGGGTTTCCTCTAGCTCCATAAAGCTTGGGTCTTTGGCTCACAAGACCTCCTACTACCCAGATATGAGGTTTCAACCTCAAGATATGCTCAAAGTACTCAATAACACAAGAAGGATGGGGAAAATCCCTAGAACTCCCCAAACTAAGACCTCACAAGGAAGAATGATCAAGAAAACATCTTTTTACTTCAAATAGAAGCTATCCACTGAGAATCTCTAGATCCAAACATCCCTCCTTTCTCCAATCCTTGATGATTTCCTCTTTTTTTCTCAAAGTGCACAAAAATGCTCAAGATAGCCTCTCCTTCTCACACAATCAGCTAAAACTCGATTATGGTTCTTCACAGTGCTCAAGGGTGACGAGGAAGGCGGAAATGAGGGCTTAAGGCCCTTTAAATAGGACTCAACCTCAGAAAATTAGGGTTACCTCACACAACGCCAACTCGACGAGTCAGCTCTCTTACTCGTCGAGTTGGTTATTAAACCCACATGGCTAATTCGACTCTACTCGACGAGTTGGGCACATAACTCGTCGAGTCACTCGGTAAACCCCAAAAATAAATATATAAATATTATACTTGGGAGTCGGGAAGTTATAATTTTCCCCCACTAGAATCAGACTTCGCCCACAAAGTTAGCCTCCGAAAACAACTCGGGATATTGATCTCACACCGCGGACTCTGGCTCCCAAGTCCACTCAGATCCTCTGTGATGCTCCCACTGCACCTTAACTAGATGCACATCCTTGTTCCTCGGGGTCTTTACTTTTCTATCCAAAATCGCAACAGGCCTCTTCATATAGTTCAGGCGGTTATCAACCTGAATATCCTCCAATGGTACCACTGCCATCTTATGTATGATTTATTAATATATTATAATTTCTAATATATTAATATGAAATCATATGTTTTAATTAGTATTGATCAAGAATTAATTTGGAATTAATTTAGTGATCAAAAGAGATTAATTAAATCTATGGGTACTAATTATGGTAATTAGTTATATTTATATGTGTTGGTCTTATGATCCATGTTGGACCAAGTTTTATGTATGGATTCATAAAGAGTTGAGCCACATGAACCATGGTTCATAAACCCATGGGTATAGGTTTAGGTTAACCCATGACCGTTGGAATTTCACACATAAATATGTTACTTCATATCCAAAATCACCACGAATGTATTCTTGGAGGATATGGACGGTTTTGGTGTGTATGAATTCTCTCTCAAGTTTCATCCTTTGTCCATGATGTGTTGTGATTTCATTTGAGGCTTCCACAATATTGGGGCTAAGATCTTAAGGTCAAATACATCAAGACTTCATGCTACATAAAAGGTATGTTACCCTAACTGGTATCTTATATGGTTTATGTCAATTGCATGCTAGTTATAGGATTAATGCCTTGGAAACCATTTGCATGTTTAATTTGTGAAAACATAGATCCAAGGTATTTTGGGTTGTATGTGCTCAATAGGATGTTGTAGTATACAAAACCCATCAGTGGTATCAGAGACAAGGCTTGTTTTCAATTATAATTGATGCAAATTGCTGAAAAAATCGATTTTCTGGCTGTCTGGGCTCTGGACTCGCTGATTCCACTGATGGACTTGCCGAGTCCATTAAGAAATTCATCCTACTCGTCGATTAGGTTCATACAATCGACGAGTAGGAGGCCCAGAGTGTAGTTTTTCGACTTTTAAGGCTGGAATTGGACTAGAATAATTACCCTAAGCTGTTTTTGAACTTATAAACCTGTTTTTGATGTGGTAATGATCATGCTAATCCAATTTCAAAGATAGTTGTCATAATTTCAAGATTTGTATTAGTTTATTTGTTCACGCTAATTTATTGAAGAATGATAATATGAATTATCTTGTACTTATGAGTTAGTTTAGATTGATAGAAAAAATTATGTGATAATTTGTTATCTATCTAAATTAATCTAAACGTTGTTCATAAAATGTGTTTTTGTAACTTGTCCTCAAGTTATATAAAAAGTCCCATTTATGATTTTTAAAACTTATAAGATTTCCATAAGTTATAAAAATGAAGAGTCACATTTTTTTTAAATGTTTTAAAGTCTTCCATAACCTGTCCTCAAGTTATGGAACTTGAAAAGTTTTTTCATTAAAACTACTTTAAACTCATAGGTTATGGAAACTAAAAGGTTTTTTTTGAATTGTTCAAAACTTGCCATCAAGTTTTGGAATTTTGTAAAATTTCCCCCCTTGAATACTTTAATTATAAGTTAAACCCTTAAAATTATAAAAGTTAAAATTCAACCGTTATACTATTATAATATTATAGGTTTAATATATATATATATATATATATATATATATATATATATATATATATATATATATATATATGTATAAGAGTATGTTAATCTTACTGCTAGTAGGCCTCATTCACGAAGCCGGTCTATAAGGGGGATATAACTCTCACCCACCGCTTCCTTGACTGGTGGAGGGTCGTTAGCCGAACAGGTCTGACAGGACATTAATTCTCCTTTCACTAAAAGTATAATGATAAATATAAAGTAAATAAAAATTATTAAATTCCCAATCTTAGTTACTTTAGGAAAATATGAATTTGGTGCTAACCCATGAGATTACACTTTTCACCTTACTAAGTCGTTGGTGGAGCGTGTGTGGGTAACCGATACACTAACATGGACTAGTAATAGTGGCAAAGCATAACTTAATGTTTATCATAGATTGGTGGAGCGCTTGTGGGTAACTGTCACATCGATTAGGTGATAAAAATTAAGGGTACCAAGTCAATTTGCATGGTTATTCACACCTTGTTTGTGATTTTCAGCATCCCAGTCACAAACTTGAAAGGGCACAATCGAGATTTAAACATGCCATTGAAAAGTTCAATGAATCTCAAAAGATCTATGAGTTTTTATCCAATTAAAACCCAATACCCTATTAGGTTTTCATGGTGGAAATTGGTGAATCGTCATTCGCCTACCTTTAAATATTTTATAGCTTAGATTACGACATTCCTCTTCTAAGTTATAAAATATTGTGTTGGGTCCTGGCCTTAATATTTCATATTGGGTGTTATATTAAGGACTTAAATTAACTAACATGAATTTCTCCCATTGTAGATGTCTGGTTTGGAGAAATATGATCTTCCCAAATCTCTTGGAACAAGCTTTCCTAATGAAAATGATGTCCCACGATTGGATCATGGAAATCATACTCCTCTTCTTCCACCACCTCCAATTATTCTCCCTAACCCACAAGTTTTTGAAAATTTCAAGGTCACTCTATCCCTATTGGAAAGCAATGTCTATTTGTGCTCACATCTTGGAGATGAAGTCACGTATTGACAAGCTAGGGGAGAGTTAGGTGTCAAAGTCTCGAAGAAGTTGGCTGTTGACTGGGTTCTTTAGTCACTTCCTGATGACAGATCACGACATGACCCTTAATGATCTTACCTATTTGCTTGTTGCTTCTGAATCAGTAATGATTTGGAGCACTAGTAAAGCAAATTTGATTGGAAGATCTACTTCCCAAACCTCTACGGTCATTGACAATGGTGACATTGGAAATCTAGTATCTGAGTAGTGGTGTCAGATGGGATGGTATTAGTGGTGGTTGATGTATATGGAAGCGAAGAGAATAGGGGTTTTCATTGAGAAAGGAGTGCAATAGAGGGTTATCAGGAGTGACAGTTTGGAAAGGGGACATGTTCTCATCAAAGGTGACACGTATAGAGAATGAAGGTTTGTATCGATCAGATACACTTTAAGTATAAAAAACAAAAGCAAACTAATCTAAGAAAATAAAGAACAGAAAGTAAATAAAACAAGGAATTCTCCAAATTGTCTTTCACCAAGAAAAGATTTGTTTTCAACAAGAAAACGGGTTGTCACAAAGACGAACTCTACATTAGGTTTTACCTTAATGTTGATTATATACTAATCTATGCAAGTATATCCCTTGATTGAATGGATTGTATCTTATCTATACTAAGAACCAATCCTCATCACAAGGATGTCGGATCTGCTATCTGTTATATATATATATATATATATATATATATATATATCATTACATAATATACAAAAGGTTACATAGGATAACTATCTATATGCTGAAGCTAATAGACTTGATACGATGGCGCTGATGGTGATGTAGACGATGACGTTGATAGTTAGCTTGTAGAGTGTTTGACTCATAGGAACATAAGGTACGACCTTACAATCTCCCTCAATCTGATGACGTCAAAACTAATCTTATTCTTCAGAGTCATCAAAAGAACTGTTATAGAACTTGTCAGGTTCTTTCAACATCTTAGGCTTAACCATATGAATTCATCAATTTGAAGTTCTTCTAATGTTTTACTAAGCTCCAGAGATATCCGCACATGATATCCTCTTTCCAGTTTAAAATGACAAAGCCCTTCCATGCGAAGATGAAACAGGTGTTCAGTGGGAGCAACATGAAGATCATTAGTGCGTTGAAAGTACATATGATTTTAATTGTCAAGATAGAAAGTGCCATGCTCTGTTTCTCAAATGAACATGTACTATACTGTTTCAACACCCTCCGGAAGTTTGATGTTGATGTACCTAGTTTCATAAGGAAGAAGAAACTTGGTATTCTTGGACTATCTAGGAGCGCCTATTTATCCTAACGAGGATGGTCTAGATAAACCAGCTGATGGCACAAGGTTCAGCTTGTTGACTTTGTTGCTGGATTTCCAACTTCACCTCCTGAGCATGAATACCCTTATGTTTGTCAATTATTTCTTGAATTTTCTTCCACTCATTATAGCAAAATTTGACTAGCTCATGAGAATATACAACCTCAATATATCCATATTTAGTCTTCTTCCTGACCAAGTGAAGCTTTAGTGACATCTTTTCTTGGTTTGGTGCATCTCAATTTGATAATGGGATCAGTCTTTGTTCTATGAGCCAGAACGTCTCCAAACTTCTTCCTGTCGATCCGGTCATTAAGTTTTGAAACCCCGTGTTGTTTCTCCACATTATTTATTGAAGAGTTTAATTTTCTTGACTTGATCATTAGTGCTTTCATCAGTGGAAGCAAGAGCTTGAGCAAGTTTGACAGATAGACGTTCTCCTTTTCTAGCTTCTTTCTTTTCTCGAATAACAACATTATTCTCTATCATGATCTCTTTTACTTCATTGACAGTTAAACTCCATGTTTTAACCACTTCATTCAAATAAAAAATGAGCTTGCGTTTCTTGAAAGGAGGAGGTGTTGAAGGATCTGTTGGATTAATGTCTAAGTCCATAACTATAATTGGTAAGACTTGACCCAACCCGACATCGTCCATTTGGGTTGCATGGCATTGGGACAATTTGATTGACAAGATGAGGAAAAAGGATACTAGTGATTTTTTATTAATATATTATAAGTTCTAATATATTAATATATAATCATATTATTTATTTAGTATTGATCAAGAATTAATTTGTAATTAATTAAGTGATCAAAAGGAACTAATTAAATATGGACTCTAAGATATATGTGTGTGATGGGCCAAGTTCATTTAGGTTGGGCTAAGCTTTCATGGATAGTCCATGGAGTGTTTAACCCATGGATCATATGAAATGAAAGGTCATTGGTATTAGGGTTTAACCTTAATCTCCACACTATATAAAGATGTCCTTGGTTGGTGAAATGGGTACTAGTGTGTGTACACAAAAGGGTAAGGCCGATTTCACTAGAGAGAACTAAAGTATCCTTATTCTCAAGGTTATTCCAAGTGTTCATGGTGTTGTGTGAACCATTCGAGGTGTCACACTTGGGGCACTAGACATTCAAGCTTCATAAAGACAAATTACAACAACAAGGTATGTATTCTAACTTGTTTTATTACCCAAGTATCATAGAATGTATGCTAGATAGGGTAATACCTTGGAATATTCATATTTGCATGTATAATAGAGAAAACATAGATCCTAGCTATTTAGGGTTGCATGTACACCCTAGGAGTGTTCGAATGCTCAAAACCCAACAGTGGTATCAGAGCCTAGGCTTGTTTTCTTGTTATACTTGCTTAAATTGCTGAAAAATCAAAGATTTGTGCTGTCTGGGCAGGGGAATCGACGAGTCCAAGTGCAAACTCATCCAACTCGCCGAGTTGGTTCATGCACTCGACGTGTTGGACCCCCTGACAGCATATCTTCGAGTTTTAAAGTTGGAATTGGTCTAGAATCATTACCTTAAGCTGTTTTGGACTTATAAAACATGTTTTTAAAGTGGTAATGATTATATTAAACCAATTTCATGGTTAAAATCAAAATTTCAAGTTTTATTTATGTTGATGTAATTCTTGAAATTGTTGATATGGATTGTTCATGCTTATGAGTTTTGGTAGATCATATGAATTATTTACAAAATTGTTTGTTAGTTAATTCTTGATCAAAATGTATTTTAATGGAGTCCATAATTTGTCCTCAAGTTATGGATTACCAAAAGTTTTTTTTTTGTTACCTTGTTTTATGAGTTATTTTAGATTAATGAAAAATATGTGTTAGTTTTTTTCTATCCAAATTAATCTAAAAGTTGTTCATAAAATGTGTTTTTGTAACTTGTCCTCAAGTTATATGAAAAGTCACATTTATGAATCTTAAAACTCATAAAAATGCCTTAGGTTACAAAAAAATGAAGAGTGTTTTCTTATAAATAGTTTCTATGGCTCCATAACTTTTCCTCAAGTTATGGATGTCCAAGAGTCTCTACATTAAAACTTTTAAAGCTTTAACAAAACTCATAAGTAACGAAAATCCAAGAGTTTTGAATAGTTTCAAAACTTGCCCTCAAGTTTCGGAATTTGTAAAGTTTTCCCATGAATACTTTAGTTCCAAGTTTAGTCCTTAGAATTTTAAAAGTTAAAATTCAACCCTTATACTTTATAATATTATAAGTTAATAATATTTTTATATATGTATAAGAGAAAATCGTCTTACCATTAGTAGGACTCATTCACGAAGCCGGTATATAATGGGGGTATAAGGTTACTGCCTATAAAATGACAATTTAATGGGTGTCCACTCTCACCCACCGCTTCCTTAACTGGTGGAGGTTCGTTAGCCGAACAGGTAGGACAAGGACTATAATTCTCCCTTCATTAAAAGTATTAATGATAAATATAAAGTAACTAAAATGTTTTTATAATTCCCAATCTTAGTTACTTTAGGAAAATGTGAATAAGGTGCTAATCCATGAAATTACACTTTGCACTTTGCTTAAGTCGGTTAGTGGAGCGTGTGTGGTTAACCAACACACCAGCTTGATTTAACAAGGTAGACAAAGGGTAACTTAATTTATCATAGTATCGGTGGAGCGTGTGTGGTTAACCGGAACATCGAATAAGGGGTCAATATTAAGCATAGCAAGTAATTTGCATGGTTAGTTCACACCTTGTTTTGTGATCCTCGACATCCCAGTCACAAAATCTGAAGGGCACACTCGAGATTGAAACATGCCATTGAACAGTTAAATGAATCTCAAAAGATCTAGGAGTTTCAAATCCAATTAAAAACCTAATTAAATTATTTCGTTTTCATGGTGGAAATTGGTGAATCGTCATTCACCTACCTTCAAATATTTTATAGCTTGGATTACGGCATCCCTCTTCCAGGTTATAAAATATTGTGTTGGGTCCTAGCCTTAATATTTCATATTGGGTGTTATATTAAGGATTTAGATCAACTATCTTGAATATCTCCCAAAAGATGTCTACTTCAGACATCTATGATCTTCCCAAATCTCTTGGAACTTCACTTCCTCCACCTCCTCCAATTATTCTCCCTAACCCACAAGTTCAAGGTCACTCAAGCCCTATTAGCATGGCAAAATCTAGGTGTGATCACATCTTGGAGATGAAGTCACATATTGACAAGCCGGGAGAGTTGGGTGTCAAAGTCTTGAGAAAGTTGGTGGTTCAATAACTTTTTAAGTTACATAGTGAGTTCCTTTGGGACTCCTATGAAACAGACTATGACAAGACCCTTAATGATCTTATCTATTTTCTTGGTGCTGCTGAATCAACAATGATTTGGAAGGCTGGTAAAGCAAATTTGATTAGAAGATCGAGTTCACAAAACTTTATGGACATTGACAATGATGATACTGGAAACCCAGAAAAAGCATTCTCTTCCCAATGGAATGGGATCGGCCATAGTCAACTCGGTTGACCAAATGGTAAAGAGAAAAGCTAAGTCTGTGATAGTCCCATGTACCATTACCAAAGGGTCCATATGTTAAATTGGCAAAGGAAGAGGCATTGATTGCGAAGCTGCCAAATTTACCTAAGGATGTTAAAGTCAATAAGTTTTACTCTACTTCAGGTAAAGTCCATTGTCTAACTCTGTTAAGCTCCTATTTGGAGATTCTTATTACATAATGTGACTGAGTCACATTGTGATGTTATAAGAATCAAAGAAACGAGAGAAAGCTTAAAGGAAGTATATGCTGATTCTAATCGTGAATATGGATTTCGATCGCATCAGAATTTTGAGCTGTTACTTAGGAGTTATCACACATTGCTTGGGAATAGATAACAACAAGGTTTCCATATAGATTGTAAGGATAAGTGTTTCCACAAATTTTTTATAATAAAAGGAAATTTTTGATTTTATTTATTTTAAGTATCCTTTACAATGTCATTTGTGAAAAATTGTTGCTTATATGATTCCATTGCTAGTAATATAGGCAAATGGTTTTGATTCTTTCATTTGTGTTAGTGTCTAAATTTAACAAATAAGGAAAGATTCTCATCACCCAAGGTTTCAGTTGGATAGAAACTTGGGAATCATGCAAGTTGTATAGTATGATGTATGAGAACTTTGAAGCATTGGAAAATTAAAACTAATTCGTTCTTCACAAGTATATGTGAGTCAAGTGAAGGGCTAAGGGATCGAGTACACATTCTTGTGCACTAATCAAGTCCACCACAAAAGATCTATAAGACTATTCGTCATGATTTACTAAAGTTTACTAAATATGGTTATACTTACAGGCTTAAGTATAATTCTGAAGCATTGGAAAAATTTCAGTGTATGGCAGAACGAATGAGAAGATTAAAATTAGGCAGAAGGATAAAAGTTTCTCAAATTTGAAAAGATGGGAGAGTACTTTAGTATCAGGTTTTGTGATCATCTTAATGATTTAGAAAGCATATCACAGTTAGTCCTCTAAAGACATCTTAGTGCATTAATATAGCTAAGAAGAGGAATCAAGACTTGCTGAAATGGTTAAATCAAGAAGATGAGTCATACTTTGTTCTAAAACAAGTCTTAGAGTCATACTCCAAGACTGTAAGTTGAGTGACATATGTTAAAGAAAGGTTTAAAACACTTTTGAAATGTAAGAGTAAAAGTGTCCTACTCTTGTACATTTGAAATTGGTAAGTTGTGATGTTTTGGATAAAACAAAGACCAACTTAGGCTAATTGTGTGAAGTGTTTGTCTTGATAAAGAATCCGCACTATCTCCTGAATATTTGACAAGATAGTCTTATATGTCAAGAGGATAGTGGGAGTCTTAAAGATCCTGAAACGAATTTCAAGATCTAATCAAGAATAAAAACCTGTAGTTTAACACTAGCACACCACGTGAGGTTTATAACCTATCGTGTTGACATATTTCTATTTTTGTGCCCATTCTAGTTAAAGTTGGCTTTGCATATGAGTTCTTAGAGTTCTCAATTGGTTGCATAACAACTTGGAAGCAATGACAGGCCCTTGAGCTCCCAGGTGGCAAGAAATTAAGATTGAGTTTAGTCCATATGAGTTTGGATTTGTCATTATCCTTGTCATGTGACTATGGTTTTGACAATTCACAAAGATAAGAACACATACACCATAAAATCTTAGGGTCATAAGGTTTCTCTCCGATTCATGAAAATCATGGTGAGGAAACACTTCCATCAAGTAGATTTGAACCAGATGGCAAAAGTTCTAAGAAATTGAGACTATGATTACGGCATCCGTTTTCATAATTCTAAAATTGTTTAGACATACAAGTGAGCTATCTAAGATAAGGTGTATGATTTTGATAAAGTCTTATCAAGGCAATCTCGTCTCGGAAATCTGAACTTTGGTAAGAAAGTCAGTAAAGTATTGACTTCTACAAGTCAAGCTGATTTCTGAGTACATGTCAAAGCTAGTGGGAGCATAAGTGTTATGCTAACAATCATCATTTTGGTAGGAGCATGATAATTATTATTAGTACTGCAAAATAGCAATGTTAATTATAGATAACAAAAGTTTCAATTCGTGGATAGTTTGTATCAGTATGCAATGAATAATGTGAAATCATTATGGTGATAAATAAAAGATGTTTTATTTATATTCATAAGTTCTGAGACCATACTGGATTCAATTATTCTCGTGTTTCATTTTGCATGTTTTGACTTCCAGAATAACTAGGTCATTCTTCCTGATTGACTAAGTTATTCAAACCATCAACAGTCGGTCATATGTTGAAAGTAGATATGAATCAAGACTGTCATGGGTTGGCTTGTAGAGGTCTAAGATGTTGGACAAAGTGGTGCTACAACACTCATGAGTGCTCATAAGTTTTGAGTATTGGATTCAACCCACACTCATTGGAATCACTTCATGGGTTTTATCACGAGTGATCATGTGATGATAATATCTTATATTCTTCAAACCTAGAGATATGAGTTGTTACTATGAGTTGGTTATACATTGATTGCATGAAAACGCATTGGTAACTCGATGTTATAAAACGTGCCTTTGTGTATGATTCAACAAGTAGTAGAAAAAGCCATCTGAGTTGAAGTTTATCCATTCCTTTTACCTTCGAGATAAAAGCAATATCTGTGGGCCCCTCGATGATTTAATGATGATACATGTGAGTGCTTGGCCAAGCCAAGACTGATTTGATCTGTTCAATCAGTCAGTCGTCATAGACCGAAAATCGGGAAACAACAAATTGTAAGAGAGAATGATTTATAATCCATGTCTCAGTCCATATGATATCTAGAATGGAGTAATATATGATCCCTTATCTAATGGACAAGTCATTGACAAAGGTCAGAGTTCATCGGCAAAGTCAGAGTTCGACGGAAGCTTTTGAGAGCTACGATTGCTAGTTGGTTATGAAGTCATACTTGCAATAATAGTTTTACTCTTATCCAAGTAGGAGACTATTGGATTAATGTCTAACTCCATAACTATAACTGGTGAGACTTGACCCGACCCGACATGGTCCATGTGGGTTGCATGGCATCGGGACAATTGGATTGACAAGATGAGGAAAAAGGATACTAGTGATTTATATTAATATATTATAAGTTCTAATATATTAATATATAACCATATTATTTATTTACTATTGATCAAGAATTAATTTGTAATTGATTAAGTGATCAAAAGGAACTAATTAAATATGAACTCTAAGATATATGTGTGTGATGGGCCAAGTTCATTTAGGTTGGGGTAGGCTTTCATGGATAGTCCATGGAGTGTTTAACCAATGGATCATATGAAATGAAAGTGATGAGATCAAAAACCTTTAATCTATGAAGATCGATTAGATCTTGAACAAGTATGTAAATATAAAACAGTAAGAACATGAAAATAAGAACGAAACAAGATTGAATCAAATGAGTCGAATGATTAAACAAAATCCTCAGAAGAGCTCGATTAAGAACATCAACTGTAGAGGATTAGAAGGTTACAAGAACGATTAAAGAAACCTGTAATCATATCGTTAAGCACTAGAATAATCGCTAAAAACCTTTTCAATCGTTATCAATCCTTAACCTAATATGCATGCAAGCATATACTTTTATATTAAACAAAATGGGCTCTCGGTTGGACAGGCCCAAACCGGAATACAAAATAAATAAACTATCGAGCCCAAAAGACGCAATCATCAAAATAATCTTCAGCCCAACAATCTCCCCCTTTGCGTCAATTTGGAGCGAGACCTTCACTTGTTACTTGGGCCAGCAGCTGAAGCAGGTACCTTTTTCTTCACGGTGTTAAACAGACATTTGGTGAGAGCGAGTATCGTCTGTCTAAACCTGACGTACCATTGAATCATGTCATTGAAGTACTTGACATCATCAGCTGAATTCTCTTTACACCGTTTGATAATCGATAACACGTGCTCCAGACAAGCAGTGGTGTAAAGGTGTTTGTCAGCTAAAGCAAAGAGACACTTCTGTCCTTCTGCTCTAGTGAACATAACTGAGTTGCGTCTCGGGTCGATCTTGCCCATTTGCATTTGGTTGAGATCACTGGCCGATCCCACAGGAGCTATCTTCGGTTTCTTCTTGAAGACTGTGGCGACCTCCTGATCCATTAGGGCAACCTCCATGATGTAGCAGGCTAACATCCTTTTGATATGGTCTATAATGGGACCATATTCGGCTTCATTAGTCAAAAGGATATTATACAAGACAATCCAATCATGAGGATTTAAGTTCGGTAGATCTGCCAGGGAGATAAGATGAGCAGTTCTTGCAGATCCTCGAATGAGCTTGAACCGAACGTTTGTGAACCTCCCTTCGGCGTAAGGCTTCAGTACCCGAACGTTCACAATCTTCTGGGCGCTCCAAGTAAGATATTGAGGACGAGTAGCCACTAGATAGAAGTCAATGAGCTCCCTGTCAAGCTCAGCGTTTGGATGAGGGACTTCAAAGATATTAGAGAAGGCGTGGAAGATAAACGCCTTTCGAGTCAGCGGCATGTCGAACTGCGAGTCGACAATATTATTGCAGTCGAATTAGATAACCGGCTCGAGCCATAATATGCTGGGAGTTTCTATGGCCTCTTTGATCATTCGCTCCCGAGTCCATGTAGGGAAGAGAGTCTTCCTACTCTCAAGGAGATCGTGGGCTTCCTTTTGCTTGCGTTCGGCTTCTTCAGCCTCTCGCGCCACACGACTAGCATCATCATCAGCATTGCGACTGTTCTTTCGCTTCAACATGTCAGCAATGGTCTCCTTGTCTGCATCTTCATCTTCATATTCTTCCTCAGCTATGGTTTTGCCTTTGTTCTTCACACCCGAACCCGAAGCTTGACCAGTCGGAGGTGGTTCGGTTGTGTGAGTAGCTTTGGAGGAAGGAGGTGGTTTCGATCCGTTCTTCTTTTCATCTCCCCCTTGTTTCGGAATGGACACGAAACTAGGTAGGCCTTCGATTTTGTTGAGAAGGTCCATGGCCGGAGAGAGCTTTTCAGCAAGGGTTCGCCTCACCGAATGGTTTAGAATCGGATCGTGTGCTTCCAGGATGTTTGATAAGGCAGCGTGTACATCCGAAACACAAGTTTTGATGACCTCCCTTTCGGATCGAAGAGCTTCCAGCTGTTGTTGAGAGTTGGTTAGCTGAGTGCTCTTGACCTTTAGGGCGGTAGTTTTGCTCGCCAGAACGTCCATCAATGAATTCTCGGCTGCGAGATCTTCTTGTAGCTTAGCGAGGCGCACATCGATGGAGGCATGAAGGGCCGAGTTGTCGTCGCTTATGTTTTGGCGAAGGGTAGCGAACAAAGTCAACTCCGTGGAGACGAACTTGGCCAATTGCTGAACAATCGGTTCCAAAGTTGTCTTTGTGGCGTCGGCGCTTTCCTGTAAGGATTGCATCAGGACAGAAGCGTCGGAGAATAGTTTATCGACTTTTTTGGTCGCTGCCTCACAGGCTCTGGTTGAGGCGTCAATAGCAGCAGTTGCTGAGGCCACCGAATCATGTTGAGTCCTGGAGAAGGCATCAACAATTTTCTGAAGGGTAGCTTCAGAGAGAGAGGACTGCTGGTTGGAAGATGAGGCTAGAAGTAGGTCAACCTTCTCGTTGAGCTCCTTTAGATGTCTCTTTGTCACTGGAGCATCATCCTCCTCGTCACTCTGAACTTGAAACGGACTATAGTAGACCGAATCAAAGTTCATGTGTTCACCACCAAGGTAAGGTTTTTCGCCATCAGAGGCATTTTTTGGAGATGGAGGGGGTGGTGAAGCTGGGGGTGTTGTGGTTTTGGTAGGTTCAGGTTGAGTATGGGGTGGGGTAGTTTCGGGTGGTGGTTGATTGTGGGTAGGTTCGGTTGTATGGGTTTCGGTTTGTGGTGGTTCGGTTACGGGTGGGGTTTCGGTTACTGGTGGTGTTTCGGTTGCAGTTGTTAAAATGGGTGGTGGTATAGGGAAAGAGGTTGGTGGAATAGTGGTATTGGGGATTATGGTCGGAATGGAAGTAGGAATGGTTGGAGGAGGTGAAGGAATGGGTGAATTGTGAAGTTCCATTTCTGGGGTAGGGGACCGAGGTTGTGTGTTGCCTCGTTGTGGGATTTCGCCTCCTTGAGAGCCGTCCGAACTGGAACTTGCGCCCTCAGAATCACTTGAAGAAGAGGGAATAAGGAGCCTGCGCTTCGGTTGTGTCTTCCTCCTCTTCGGCTGTGGAGACTGAGCAGCCTTTGTCTGTTTCCTCTTCTTGGGAGAAGGACCCTTAGGAGCTTTGGTCGCTTGCTTCCCTTTTTCAGCCTTTTTGCCCCTGTTCGCCGGTTTGTCAGCATCGTGGATAGACCTGAGCATATCCGGTGTAAGTTCCCTAAGACCAGTTGGCCTGAATTCCTTGATCGTTCGAATCAACCTGCTGTCAGAGGGCACGTCGCCATACATTGTCTCCGGAATGGAGCCAATGAAGGAAAATTTAGATGCATCTGAGACGATGATCTTTTTGGTATGAAACGTACCAACGGAAGACATCGATGCACCAACAGCAGTGGGAATATCAAACTTGTCCATCGCCCACTTTGTGATTAGAATCCAGAACCGGGCCAACGACACCTCAGAGTGTCGTGATGATGAAGAAAGGCTCTGGATCAGCTGTTGCCAGAGGACCATCCCACAGTCCAAATTTACCCCATTGTCTGCATACATGATCGACAAGAAAAGTCGACTGGCACCATCGGATCCTGAGCTGCGTTCCGACAAGCCCTTGAAGAGGACTGTGAACATGCCGTTCCATTGTGGCGGCAAGAAGGACTTTTTGAATTTAGCGACGGAGGTGAGAACCCCCGTGTACCCCATGTTGTAAAACATGTTATACAGATACCCAGCCGGAATCGTCTCCGGGTTTATTCGCGATGGGTCAACAGCCAACCCTAGCATTATGCAGAAACGTTGTCGAGAAAGTGATGTCTTGTGTTCAGCAATCTCGAAGAACACCCGGTCGACCGCTTTATTGTAATAAGCAGTCGCATAAACCTGCGATAGGGCCACCATGGGAACAGACTCGATCCTGGAGAGAGCGGTGGCGATTTGGGAGTACTTGAGGCACTCGATAATCGGCGACATGTAGGAGTCGTACGCCAGAGGGTTGAGATCAATCACCAGACATTGTTGTGGACGGATGGGTAGGATTTGTGAAGTAGCATGGACGGAAGAGGATTCTGCCATTGTTGAAGGTATGGAGAAGAAGATGATGAACAGTGAAGCTTTTTGGGAGTATTTGCTCTTTAGAAAATCCGGAAGCAGTAAAAAGGTAAATGGTGGTGAAGACTGCCTTTTATAGTGAGGGATTGGAAAGAGAAAAATCGTTTCATATCTTCTATGCGATGATCACGTAGGAGAGAGATTGTCAGAATCCTAGGATCACGCTACCCAACAAGCGCCGTTTCAGAAGAAAGTCGCTTCAAAGCCTCACGCGCCTTTAAATGCCAGAGGGATGTCGCTTGGATTTCGCACACGCGTCCATAATGTCAGTAAAAGCATGGGCGTTTCAAATTCACACGCGCCCCCTTTTTACCGTCGTTTGAATTTCAATCCATTTAACTCCCGCCGAGTCAGCAACCTTTCGTCTTATCCTTTTAAACGACATCTTTTGAATTAAATACCCACGTGGATTGTTTTTGACCACAGCTTCATAATTAACCACCAAGTAATAATACAGCCTGTAATAATTAGTAACGGAATTTTGGAAAATCAAAGATTTTCGTGCAAAGAGTGTAAAAGAAAAAGAAATAAAGCAACTCTTTTAAGGATTTTCTGTGATGTCAATAATGACACGAAACTGATGATACCGGGCACGAATCTCTTCCTTCAAGGTCAAGAGAGACCTTAAAGTGTTAGTGTGGATTCCCGTTGAAGTACTATCAAACACTTATTAATAACTGTTGAAAGGCTTCTTTTAATTAGGCTAAATAAGGGTGGCTTTCGCTTTGATTCAGCTATTCTAATCTTGAAATAAGAAAGAAAGTGAACAAAGTACTTGTGAGACCGGTGTAGTCTGTTGAACAAGTAGGTAGGAATTTGTAATTTAAAGTGGCTTGGATAAATATAAAATCTCAGATAAAAAATAAAAACTGGATCCCAAGGGAAGAAATGTTATGGTGTTTAACAATTTCATAGGAATCACACAAAATAAAATTTGAGATTTCATGAAGGTACGTTCGTCAATTCTTTGGTGAAAACTTGAGCAAATTAATTGTTCACCGTCAATTCATTAGGTGTGGAATTTTGGGTTTCACTCAGCTCGTAGTGACACGAAACTAAGATCATAAACACAGATGTTGTGTAACCATAAACCTCAATGGTAATTTCTGAGAGTCTCAAGGGTTACGATGATGAAACGAATGTAAGGGAGAAATGTAATGGAGATGGTGTAAGAAAACATAGTACCTCTGCTGCGAAAATAAAGGACCAAGCAGCAAGCTCTTATCTCATGTGAGAAGAGAGTGAGGTAGCTCACGATTAGAATAAATGTGTTAGCCTTATTGGGAAGACAAGGTTTGTGTATACCAGGTCATGAAGGCTATTATTCAAAAATCTTATGAGGCTTGGGACACATACAGCAGCATGCTTCTAGGGACACTTAAGTAAGTCATCAATTATATCCCCATAAACGAACGAACACACAAGAAAAAATAAAAGAGAAAAATATTTTTGGTGTTTTTGATATTTATTAAAAATAAAATTAAAAAAAATAAAAGAAGTTTAAAAAAAACAAGTAAGAAAAAAAATACGACTTAAAAAAACTTGGGAAAAAAAATATGATAAACCGAACCCGAACGTTCGGTTGGTTTTGGTTGAGAAAAAGTTGAAAAACCGAACCCTAGCGTTCGGTTGGTTTCGGTTCCATAAAATTTTGAAAAACCGAACCCGAACCTTCGGTTGGTTTCGGTTCAACAAAATTTTGAAAAACCGAACCCGAACCTTCGGTAGGTTTCGGTTTTGGAAAATTTTAAGAAACCAAGGAATTTAGACATGCAATTGGAAAATACTTTTAACACAAAGAAAAACAATTTTTGTACAAGAAATATACAACAGAGAAAGACTACCTTTGAAGTGATGAGCGAGTCAGATGGTTTAACCGAACCCGAACGTTCGGTTGGTTTCGCTTCTTACGTTTGATGTTGAGAGGTAGTGTGAGGTACTGACTATGATTCCATCATACCTAGCCCTTGCAATATTCTGTTGAATGATGCTTCAGGAAGAGCTTTGGTAAAGACGTCAGCCAGTTGATCAGTGGTTCTTACGAAGTGAACTTCGACATTTCCATCTTCCACGTGATCTTTGATGAAGTGATACCTCAGTGCTATGTGTTTGGTTTTAGAGTGTTGCACTGGATTATGACAGATCCTAATTGCACTTTTAGAGTCACAATATAGTGGGATCTTCTTCATATTGAGTCCATAGTCTCGAAGTTGACTCTGGATCCAAATCACTTGAGATGTGCAGGATGCAGCGGCAATGTATTCCGCTTCGGCAGTAGACAACGACACAAACGTTTGTTTCTTGGATTGCCAGCTGACCAACTTCCCGTCAAGGAATTGACAGCCACCAGTTGTGTTTTTTCTGTTGAGTCCACATCCTCCAAGGTCAGCATCAGAATAGGCTTGAACGAAGAAGCCTGAGTTGGAAGGATACCATAGACCTAAGGAGGTGGTTCGCTTGAGATAGCGTAAGATGTTCTTCACTGCAAGCATGTGAGGTTCGCGTGGGTTTGCCTGAAATCGAGCACAATAACACACAGAAAACATGATGTCAGGCCTGCTAGCAGTTAGATACATTAGTGAGCCTATCATTTGACGATAGAGCGTGATATCGACTGCCGGTTTGTCTAGGGATGGAGTTAGCTTGGTGCCGAATGCCATTGGGACTTTGACTTTAGAGTCTCCCATCATGCCAAACTTTGCTAGGAGAGTCTTCGTGTAAGCTTCCTGATTGATAAAGATGCCTTCGGGTCCCTGTCTTATATTTAAACCAAGGAAAAAGTTAATAGGACCCATTGAGCTCATTTCAAACTTAGTCTCCATCAACTTTCTGAATTCAGCTGTTAAGCTGGGATTCGTGGAGCCAAAGATGATGTCATCGACATAAATTTGAACTATCATAAGGTGGTTACCTTCCTTTTTGCGAAAGAAGGTTGGGTCAACCGAACCTTGTTTGAATTTAGACATCTTTAAAAATTTAGTTAGCGTTTCATACCAGGCTCTCGGAGCTTGTTTGAGGCCGTACACAGCTTTATCCAGAATATAGCAATGGTTTGGATACTTTTTGTTCACGAACCCAGGAGGTTGCTCCACATACACAGTTTCTTCGAGTTCTCCATTGAGAAATGCACACTTGACGTCCATTTGGAAAACTTCAAAGTTTTTGTGAGCAACATAAGCTAGAAATATTTTAACAGATTCTAGCCTAGCTACTGGAGCGAAAGTCTCTTCATAATCTATCCCTTCCTCCTGACAGTATCCCTTTACAACCAGACGAGCCTTGTTCCTTATTACATTACCTTCCTTGTCCATTTTTTTCCTGAAGACCCATTTGAGACCAACAACCGAAGCATCTGGAGGAGTTGGAATGAGGCGCCAGACTTTGTTCCTTTCAAATTCTTTCAGTTCGTCTTGCATTGCTTGAACCCAATCAGAGTGATCGAGGGCAGTGTTAACTGTCTTCGGTTCAACTTTTGATACGAATGAGTTAAACTTACAAAAATAAACCTTTGAAAATAAGGATGTCTGTTTTGCCTTCAGTTGTGATCGAGTCAGAACTTTTTCAGATACATCACCAACTACTTGAGAGATAGGATGATCTCGGGTCCATTTGGTAAGAGGAGGGTAATTCGGATCAAAGGTTGGGTCTAGTTCAACATTGATCATTTCTTCTGGCTCAGATTGGCTATCGTAATTAAGCGTCATATCATCATGCTCCCCCTCGATTGATAAGCTTTGAGAAACTTGAGGTTCGGGGATTACTTGTGGTGCTGGACTTTCAGGCGTTGAAACGCCTTCGGTTGGAGAAGCACCTTCGGTTGGAGAAGCACCTTCGGTTGGAAAAGCACATTCGGTTGGAAAATCACCTTCAGTTGCAGTTGTAGAACTTGGCTCCCCCTCGACATGTGAGCTTGGCTCCCCCTCGACTTGTGAGCTTGGCTCCCCCTCGACTGAAGCATTGTTAGATGGAGGGTCATCAGTACTCGAACCTCCTTCATGCATTTTCCTTGCAGCATCTTTGACAATCCTCTTCATGTGATCAACCCTGTTGTCTGCTGCACCTGCTTCTGAGAGAGAAGCTATCTCTGGTTCGTCAAAGAGCTCCAGAAATTTATCGTATAAGTTAGCGATCGAGACTGTGACTTGCCCAGTTTGAGGAAAGATTTCCCCAGCAATGTCTTCTTTGGCTTGTAGCTTTTTGACATAGCCATCGTCAAAGGTCACATAGTATGTCTCTTCAATTTTTCTCGAACGCTTGTTTAGGACCCTGTATGCCTTGGATGTGAGAGAGTAACCCAGAAAAATTCCCTCGTCGGCTTTGACATCGAACTTGTTGCGGTGTTCTTTAGAATTAAAAATGAAACACCGTGAGCCGAACACGTGGAAAAATTTCACATTAGGCTTTCTGTTATTGAGAATCTCGTATGGAGTGAGCGTGAATCGCTTGTTGAGATAAGACCTGTTCTTTGTAAAACAAGTAGCAGAAATAGCATCAGCCCAAAAATAAAGAGGTAAGGAAGCGAAACTTAGCATAGTTCGGGCAGCTTCACACAAAGATCAGTTTCGTCTTTCGACAATTCCGTTCTGTTGTGGTGTGTAGGGAGCTGAGAAGTTGTGACCAATTCCCTTTTCTGCAAGAAACTCTTCAAACTCCCTGTTCTTGAATTCAAGACCATTGTCGCTCCTGATGTTGCGAACAACCTTCTTGAGCTGTACTTCAATCTGCTTGATGAACAATTTCAGCTTTTGAGTCGCTTCAGATTTGAGCTTTAGAAAGAAAACCCATGTAAATCTTGAAAAGTCATCAACAATAACAAGAATGTACTTGCTACCGCCGATGCTTTCGATAGATGAAGGACCACACAAATCGATATGAAGTAATTCGAGTGGTTCAACAACTTTTGTGTTAATTACAGATGGGTGACTTTGACGACTCTTCTTTCCCATTTCGCATGCAGCACACAAATGATCTCTGTCGAACTTGAGCAATGGAAGACCCCTAACATGACCTCCAATGACAAGTCGGTTGATATCTTTAAAGTTGAGATGAGAGAGTCTTCGGTGCCACACCCAGCTTTCGTCAGATTGAGCTTTTGACAACAGGCATATAGCTGGGTTTCCTTTAATGGGTTTCAGATTTAGAGGAAACATTTCACCCTTTCGCTCCGACTTGAGAATTACTTTCTTTGTCTTTTTCTCAATAATTTCTGAACCTTCATCATCGAATGAGACTTTAAGACCTGTACCTCCAACAAGCTGAGATACACTGATGAGGTTGTGTTGAGTGTTGTTTCATCTTTCCTTTTAATGGTAAATACTTTTATCTTATTAGGATTGGGTGCGTTCGGTTTGGACTCTGGTTTGGATTCATTGACCTTCTATTTGCCCTTTTGTTCAGCTGATGGATAAGATTTTTGAGAACGAACAGAATTGGCTTTAGAGCGAGATGGAGATGAATTGGTGGAAGTAGAAGAATTAGAAGAAGTAGAAGAAGTGGGTTTAGATGGAGAGGACTTCTTGGCTGCAGACTCTAGGTGATCCTTTTGCTTTTGATCATTGGAAGGACTGACCTTAGAGTTTTGATCTCTTTTGACTTCAGAACCGAACCTTTGCTTTCAGTTGGAATCGTCTTGTGAACCGAACCTTGGCTTTCGGTTGAAGTCTTTCTCGGAACCGAACGTTTGCTTTCGGTTTGTGTTTTCTTGTGAATCGAACCTTGGCTTTCGGTTATTGTGACTCTCAGGCTTTCCAACAGGATTGTTTTCATACTTCAGATTCTTATCTTGATGTGAGAAGTATGCATTCTAGGATTGCCAGAATTGTCTCCTTTCCGAGAGATTCTTCCTGTATCTTTGGTTCCTCTCTCTCTTCTTATTCCTCATCTGCTTTGGTTGATGATGAACATTAGCTTTCGTTTTTGGTTTCTCCTTGGCTGGTTCCTTTTGAACTGAAGGAGTTTCACTTTGAGCTGAGGAAGTAGAGGGAACGTCATCTTTTACCGAACTTTCATCCTCCTTAGGAATGTCTTTCGTGCCACTGGTGCTTGGCTCATCGAAATTATCTGGCTTATTCAAGGGTTCAGGTATGTATCTACCTTTACTCATCCAGGAGGTTTTTTTAGATAAGCCAACCGTTTCGCTTGCATTATCTATTGGAGCAGACCAGAAGTACTCATCACAGCCATCAGCATTGTCTTCGTTTACAATAGCTGTGAGTTCAGCTGTCTGATGTTCGGTTACTCCAGTCACCTTGTATACTTGATTTGGAGTGGTCCTGACCTTCTGATACACAACTGCTTTCTCTGCTAAAATCAGGGACTTTTGTTGGGACAATCGAGCGAACTCCACTGAATTTTCAAAAATTAGATTCTTGTGGTTTTCAGGTTCGCTTTTAACAAATTCTGAGCAGTCAACCGTGTCCTCTACAGAAATTTCACTCATATTGTCGTCCTCGTTAAGCTCAGATGCATTTTCAACATCAATTTTGTTTTCTGAGCTTACGTTGGCGTTCAAAGAGTCAAATTTTTGTATGGTCTCGGTTCTCAGTTTAAGTCTATCATTTTCATCCAAAAGTTTTTTGAGCATGTCCTTGTGGTCCTTGGATTTAATGAAGGACTCAATTTTGTCCAGTCCATACATGTAGGTCGGATTGACATCATCAGACGATATCACACTCTCACAATTGTAGGCTTCGGCATCGATTTCATCCTCCTTAAACTCAAGGAAGGGCAAAATCATGCGATGGATCTTTTGGCCTATTTCACAATCTAAGTGAAGCTGAGTAATATTAGAATAAAGACGTTTTGCAATTAAACAAAAAACATTCCGCTATTTTAACAACTTTAAATTGTCTCGTTGTAAATAAATGTTTTCGTCTTTAATTTTAACTATTTCAGACTCCTTCAACTCGATCCACATACGCCGCTCCTCACTCTTCGACGCCGCCCTGCTTAATTGATCAGTTAGGTTAGAATTGGTGACTCGAGTTTGAGTTAAGCTACTATCTAGATGAGAGATTCTTGTATTAACATTTTTTAGTTCTTTCTCATATGAGGATTGTGGTACTTTAAATGAAACAAAAACCGATTGTACCTTCATCAGTTCATGAAGCTCATTGAACTGCTGGCTGAGTGGTTTGGCCGTAAAGCACATGTCCTCCTGCACCTTCGGTTCATTGCTTCCACTATCGGTGTTGTATCCCCTCATTTGAGATACATCAGACACCATAAAGCATCTTCCTCCACTGCTTTCCTCCTTTGCCACATAAGCCTTTCCATGAGTAGGCTTCCTCACTTCATCGTCTTCTGAGTCGGTAGACCAAACTTCCGTGCTACCGAACTCGTCATCAGCAACCGAACCCTGCACAATAAGAGCATTAATAGATGGGTTAGCGGTAGACTTCTTCTTTCTCAACTCATCCAGCCGTTTCTGCAACACAGCTTCCTCATCTTTTTCATTATCCTTTTCAGCTATCTTCTTAAGCACACAGTCTTTAGCATAGTGGTTTTTCCCACCACAGTAGTAACAGCTTACTCCGGAATCGCCATCCACCTTCAGTTCTTTCTTGGGCTCTTCAACCTTCGGTTCATTGTTAACTTTTTCTGAACTGTAACTCCCCTGCCAGTTTCGGTTTTTATTGTTGGGGAGTCTCTTCTTTATGAACCTCTTGGGGTTAGACACCATCATAGCATAATCCTCAGACGTGAGGTCATACTCCTCCAAGTTAAGGTCTTCATCCTCCATCACAGCTTTACTCTTTGACAGGAGGGCCAACGAACCAAGGCTTGAAACTACATTCTTCTCCTGCAGTATAATCTTCTCTTGGGATTTGAGAATACCCACCAGTTTCGCCAGAGAATATGATTTAAACTGCTCATGGGCTTTGACTGTAGACACCACTGCTCTCCATTCAGACCTCAGACCATTTAAGAAAGTAACCTTCTGCTCGATAAGCTTCCTTTCAATGTCATGTTTGATCATCTTGCTGAGAAGATGATTGAAGCGATCGAACGTCTGGGTCACTGTTTCTTCGGTTCCTTGCCTGAATTCTCCAAACTTAAATAAGAGCAAGGTTTGGATAGAATGTTCAAGATCCTCGTCTGTAGAATACAGTTCGCGAAGTCTATCCCAAACTTCCTTTGCCGTCGTGCATGAGCTGATCAACCTAAAGGTGTCGGACTGAAGGGCGAATCTGATTAACCTTAACGCCTTGATATTGCACTGGAATTTGTCCTTTTCGTCTTGTGCAATATCCTTAACATCCTTCAGCAGATCATTGTACTCCTTTTGTGTCTTAATAATCCTGGACGTTGCAGAATGAGAAAACGGTCCATTAATGATGGCTTCCCATATGAGGTACCCATTATCCTCAGATCCAATCACGTAGTCTTCGAAGTGATGCGCCCATACTTCATAGTCATGGGTATATAAGATTGGAATCTTTGTCGTCGAACCGATGCTGTTGGAAATATTAATAGGATTTGATTGCGACTCGTCCATTATGATCGAAAAAACCTGTACAAAGATCAGACTTGTAATAAAACAGATTAGGGCAAAACAATAAATATCAAGATACGTCAATAATGAGATGACGGCTCAATAAATATCAATAATTGCGGAAAAACCCTAATTGAAATCTTTTTCACAGAAAAGATGTGTATCGATTACACAGCCTCCTGCTCTGATACCAATTGATGAGATCAAAAACCTTTAATCTATGAAGATCGATTAGATCTTGAACAAGTATGTAAATATAAACAGTAAGAACACGAAAATAAGAACGAAACAGGATTGAATCAAATGAGTTGAATGATTAAACAAAATCCTCAGAAGAGCTCGATTAAGAACATCAATTGTAGAGGATTAGAAGGTTACAAGAACGATTAAAGAAACCTGTAATCCTATCGTTAAGCTCTAGAATAATCGCTAAAAACCTTTTCAATCATTATCAATCCTTAACCTAATATGCATGCAAGCATATACTTTTATATTAAACAAAATGGGCTCTCGGTTGGACAGGCCCAAACCGGAATACAAAATAAATAAACTATCGAGCCCAAAATACGCAATCATCAAAATAATCTTCAGCCCAACAGAAAGGTCATGGGTATTAGGGTTTAACCTAATCCCCACAGTATATAAAGATGTCCTTGGTTGGTGAAATGGGTACTAGTGTGTGTATACAAAAGGGCAAGGATGATTTCACTAGAGAGAACCAAAGTATCCTTATTCTCAAGGTTATTCCAAGTGTTCATGGTGTTGTGTGAACCATTTGAGGTGTCACACTTGGGGTACTAGGCACTCAAGCTTCATGAAGACAAGTTACAACAACAAGCTATGTATTCTAAATTGTTTTATTACCCAAGTATCATAGACTGTATGCTAGATATGGTAATACTTTGGAATATTCATATTTGCATGTATAATAGAGAAAACATAGATCCAAGATATTTAGGATTACATGTACACCCTAGGAGTGTTAGAATGCTCAAAACCCAACAGGATCACCAACAGCAAAAGAACTTCCAGCTTCAGCGTCATGAGCTCCCCCCTGAGGAGGAAGCCTTCCTCTTTTGAGGATTAAGCTTATCTGACTTAATGTCTCTATTATTTCTTTGAGAAACCTCCCCCTCAAAGTTTGAATCAAGGTAGATGACTTTCAAAGGAACAACAGGCACAAAACCAGGTAACAAGAATCCTAGATCGAGAAACCCCTTATAGCCATCAGTCTCTAATTGATCACCAGTGTCTGGAATGTCCTGATTAGTTGTTCTATCAGTGTTTGGAATGTCAACAACAACGATTTCATTTTGAAGGTTTTGATGGTTAGCTTCAACCCTTCTAGTTTCATACATCTTAGGTTGGGATGGAGTTGGTGCAATCACCACCATTTGCATTTGCTTATCACGAATCACTTGATTTTTCTCCCCCTTTTTGGCAGTGTCAGATTGGGAGGAGAACTAGATGATGGAGGAAGATTTGTAGATGGAGAAGGAGGTGGTGGTAAACCTAATGATGGGGAAGTAGGCGGATTTGATGATGTACGTATACGAGGAGGATTATCACCTGGTGAATTTGGTAGGTGTCATCAACAACCATATCATCAGCAGCATCATCAGCCAAGGCTATAAAATGCTTCATATCAGCCACATCCTTTTCTACTTTATTCAACCTTTTTCCTAGCGTTGATTTGACTACACTATCAGAGAGAGTTGAGAAAGCATAACCGTTTGAAAGTTGGAGCTGGACTCTTCCTGATCATCCTGATAAAAGGCAACATCCTTAATAGGTGGTGGCATAGGAGAAAAAGTCTTAGTTTGAGGAGAAGGAGATGGTTACTCATCTTGGATCATTGGCTTAGCAATTTCCACTAGAGGTGGTGTTGATGCACGTTGTGAAACATCATCTACATAGGCAGTGGATGAGAATCAAATGTGCTTGTTCATCCTTAGAGGAGAGTTCATTCCCTAATTAACACCTTCTTCTTTATCAGTGGCTGGTACTTCTGTTGGATTAATGTCTAAGTCCATAACTATAATTGGTAAGACTTGACCCGACCCGGCATGGTCCATTTGGGTTGCATACCATCATGCACTTGGATGAGAGAAATAAGACACTTATGGTTATTAATATATTATAAGTTCTAGTATATTAATAATAAGAATGATAAGATTATTTAATTAGTATTGATCAAGAATTAATCTAGGATTAATTAAGTGATCAAAAGAAGACTAATTAAATATATGGGTTGATTGTGTAAATCATCCATACTTGTATAGTGGGCTAATGCTCCATGGATAATCAAGTTGGGCTAAAACCCATAGGATGGTTCATGGATGCTCCATGGTGTATTTGTACCCATGGATCATGGAAATGAAAGGCCATGTCAATTAGGGTTTACATGGTGTAACCCTAACTATATAAGCATCTTATTATTGAGGAAAAATCGGCCACTAGTAGTATTCTAGAGAGGGCTAGCCGATTTCATAAGTGTAGAATTCTCTCAAGCTATTCTAAGTGTTTTGATGATTGTGATTCCATTTGAGGTGTCACACTTGGGGCACTAGGCACTCAAGCTTCATGAAGACTTTCTACATCAAAGAGGTATGTATTCTATCTTGCTATAGTTAGTGTTTTGTATGCTAGATTAGGATAATACCTTGGAAGTTCTTATTTGCATGTATAATAGAGAAAACATAGATCCAAGGTATTTAGGGTTGCATGTACACTTAGGAGTGTTAGAATGCTCAAAACCCAACAGTGGTATCAGAGCCTAGGCTTGTTTTCTTGTTATACTTGCAATGGAAGCTGAAAAAACGAATCTGGTGCTGTCTGGCCATCAGACTCGGCGAGTCCATCAGGAGACTCGGCAAGTCCATGCCTAAAAAGTGATGAATTCGATCCAACTCGCCGAGTTGGTTCATGCACTCGACGAGTTGGACCCGCAGACAGCATATTTTCGAGTTTTTTGGCTAGAAATGGACTAGGAACATTACCCTAAGTTGTTCTTGATCTTATAAACTTGTTTTTGATGTGGTAATGTTCATGCTAATCCATTTTCAAAGATAATTGTCAATAGATTCATGTTTTGTATTAGTTTAAGGTTTAGACTAGTTACATGAAAAAGTTTGATTTGAATTATCTTGTTGTTATGAGTTGCTTGGATTAATAGAAATGTTGAGTGAAATAGTTGTTTTCAATCCATTTTAATCTAAGAGTTGAGTATAAAATGTGTTTGTGTAACTTGTCCTCAAGTTACATGAAGAGTCACATTAAAGACTCATAAAACTCATAATAGTTGGCAATGGTTACAAAATGAAGAGTCTTGTGTCATTGAATAACTTTTTATGACTCCATAACTTGTCCTCAAGTTATGGAAGTTCAAGAGTCACTTCATTAAAGAAAAATATGTAACCATAATTAAATCCATAAGTTATAAAATAAAGAAAAAGTTAGTTCTTTTATTAGTTTAAAGTCTTCCATAACTTGTCCTCAAGTTATGGACCTTGAAGAGTTTTTGGATTAAAACTACTTTAAACACATAAGTTATGGAATTAATTAGTTTTGAATAGTTTCAAAACTTGCCCTCAAGTTTTGGAATTGGAAAAGTTTTCAAGTATGAATACTTTAATTCCAAGTTAGCCCTCAGAATTTTAAAAGTTAAAATTCAACCCTTATACTTTATAATATTATAAGTTAATAATATATATATATATATATATATATATATATATATATATATATATATATATATATATATATATATATATATATATATATATATATATATATATATATATATATATATATATATATATATATAAGAGTAAAGTCAGTCTTACCGCTAGTACGCCTCATTCACGAAACCGGTCTATAAGGTGGGTATAAGGTTGTTGCCTATAAAATGGCAAATTAATGGGTGTCCACTCTCACCCACCACTTGCTTGACTGGTGGAGGGTCGTTAGCCGAACGGGTTTGACAGGACTAGAATTCTCCCTTCATTAAAAGTATTAATGATAATACTAAGTAACTAAACTCTTAATAATACCCAATCTTAGTTACTTAGGAAAAATGTGAATAAGGTGCTAATCCATGAAATTACACTTTGCACTTTGTTTAAGTCGTTAGTGGAGCGTGTGTGGTTAACCGGCACACTAACTTGGACTTAACAAGGTAGGTAAAGGGTGACTTAATATTTATCATAGTATCGATGGAGCGTGTGTGGTTAACCGGCACATCGATTGAGGGGTAATTTATTAAGGGTACCAAGTGATTTGCATGGTTACTTCACACCTCGTTTTGTGATCCTCGGCATCCCAGTCACAAAACTTGGAGGGCACACTCGAGATTGAAACATGCCTTTGAAAAGTTCAATGAATCT
Source organism: Lactuca sativa (assembly GCF_002870075.4). Lineage (NCBI taxonomy): Eukaryota > Viridiplantae > Streptophyta > Magnoliopsida > Asterales > Asteraceae > Lactuca > Lactuca sativa. The sequence continues at coordinate 372,114,606 of NC_056626.2, forward strand.
CAAAGATCTAGGAGTTTTAAAACCAATTAAAACCTAATAATACATTTCGTTTATCTTGGTGGAAATTGGTGAATCGTCATTCACCTACCTTCAAATATTTTATAGCTTGGATTACGGCATACCTCTTCTAAGTTATAAAATAGTTTGTTGGGTCCTAGCCTTAATATTTCATATTGGGTGTGATATTAAGGACTTAAGATCAACTATCTTGAATATCTCCCAAAAGATGTCTAGTTTAGACACCTATGATCTTCCCAAATCTCTTGAAACAAGCTTTCCTAATGAAGATGATGTCCCATGGATATCATACTTCTTCACCTCTTCAAATTATTCTCCCAACCCACAAGTTCTTGAAAAGTTTAAGGTCACTCAGGCCCTATTGGCAAGGCAAGGTCTAGGTGTGATCACATCTTGGAGATGTAGTCACATGTTGACAAGCCGGGAGAGTTGGGTGTCAAAGTCTTGAGAAAGTTGGTGGTTCAATCACTTTCTAAGTCACATAGTGAGTTCCTTTGGGACACCTATGAAACAGACTGAGACAAGACCCTTAATGATCTTTGCTAAGATCAACTTCCAAAAACCTTATGGACATTGACAATGATGACATTGGATATCTAGTAAAGCATTCTCTTCCCAGTGGAAAGGGATCGGCCATAGTCAACTCGGTTGACCAAATGGTAAAGAGAAAGCTAAGTCTGTGATAGTCCCGTGTACCATTATCAAAGGGTCCATATGTTTATGTTGCCAAAGGAAGGGGCATTGGTTGCAAAGCTGCCAAATTTACCTAAGGATGTTAAAGTCAATAAGTTTGACTCTACTTCAGGTAAATTCCACTATCTAACTCTGTTAAGTTTCTATTCTGAGATTCTTGATACACGATGTGACTGGGTCACATGGTGATGTTTTTAAGAATCAAAGAAAAGTGAAGAAACTTAAAGAAAGAATATGCTGAATCTGATGGCGTAGATGGATTTCTATCGCATAGTTTGAAGATCGGATTCTTGAGCTACTTCTCAGGAGTTATGAGATATTGCTTAGGAATAGATAACAACAAGTTTTCATATGGATTGTAAGGATATGTTTTTTTCCGCAAAGTTTTAAAATAAAAGAAAATTTTTGATTTTATTTATTTTAAAATATCCTTACAATGGCATCTGTGGAAATTTTTGTTGCTTATAAGATTCCATTAATAGCAAGAGTGGAAGTATGAAATTGATTCTTTCATTTGTGGTAATGTCTAAATTTACCAAATAAGGAAAGATTCTCATCACCCAAGTTTCATTTGGACCGGAACTTGGAATCATGCAAGTTGTATAGCATGATGAATGAGAACTTTCAAGTATTGGAAAATTAAGACTAATTACTCGTTCACATGGATGTGTGAGTCAAGTAAAGGACTAAGGGATCGAGTACACACTCTTGTGCACTGATTAAGTCCACCACAAAAGATCGATAAGAAGAATCAAATTAGGTAGAAGGATAAAAGTTTCTCAAATCTGAAAAGATGGGAGAGTACTTTAGTATCAGTTTTGTGATCATCTTAATGATTAAGAAACCATAGCACAATTAGTTCTCTAAGGAAATCTTAGTGCATTCTTATGACTAAGAAGAGGGATCTTGAATTGTTGAAATGGTTAAATCAAGAAGATGAGTCATACTTCGTTCCAATACAAGTCTTAGAGTCATACTCCAAGATTGTAACTTGAGTGACATGTCTTAAAGAAGGTTTAAAACACTTGTCAAATGTAAGAGTAAAAGTTTTCTACTCTTGTACATTTGAAATTGGTAAGTTGTGATGTTTTGGATAAAACAAAGACCAACTTAGGCCAATTGTGTGAAGTGTTTGTCTTGATTAGAATCTACACTATCTCTTGGATATTTGACAAGGGAGTCTTATAGGTCAAGAGGACAGTGGGAGTCTTAAAGGTCTTGAAAGTCTCAAGAACTAATCAAGAATAAAACCTGAAGTTCTTCTCTAGCACATGACTTGAGGTTTATAACCTATCATGTTGACATATTCTGTGCCCATTCCAGTTAAAGTTGGCTTTGCATATGAGTTCTTAGAGTTCTCAATTGGTTGCACAACGACTTGGAAGCAATGGTAGGCCCTTGAGCTGCCAGGTGGCAAGAAATTAAGATTGAGTTCAGTCCATATGAGTTTGGATTTGTCATTATCCTTGTCTTGTGACTATGATTTTGACAATTCACATGGATAAGAACACATACACCAGTAAATCTAAGTGTCATAAGGTTTCTCTCCGATTCATGAAAATGATGGTGAGGAAACACTTTCACTAAGTAGATTTTAGCTAGATAGCAATTGTGATATTTGCATTCTCAAAGTCGTTAGTGGAGCGCGTGTGGTTAACCGGCACACTAATTTGGACTTGTGAGAAGTGGAAAAAAGGTCTAAACATTATGATTACGGCATCCCTCTTCAAAATTGTTTAGACTCACAAGTGTGCTATCTAAGGGAAGGTGTATGATTTTGATAAAGTCTTATCAAAACAATCTAGTATCAGAAATCTGAACTTTGGTAAGAAAGTCAGCTGATTTCTGAGTACATGTCAAAGCTAGTGGGAGCATAAGTGTTATGCTAATAATCATCATGTTAGTGGGAGCATGATAATTATGATAAGTATTGCAAGTTAGCAATGTTAATTATAGAAAACAAAAGTTTCAACTGGGAAAAAGTTGTTTTGCTATAATTAAGGGAGAGGAAATTATACTTCATCTCAAATCTATAAGCTTAGATCATGAGGTTTTAATCATTTAGTCAAGGATATATATATGAATTTCATGTTGGAATGACTCAACATAAGGAAATTCTGTATATGGGTCCATTATTTGCGTTCTAAAATTCGATTATGATTACGGCATCCCTTTTCATAATCTGAATTATGAGAACTTGGCAAATTGAAATGGACATATTATAGCAAAAGACTGGTTTAGTATTTATGTGAGACATCATGAATCGTGTCCCATATGCTTCGGATATAGGATCGATTACATGTGCTATAATCATCCGTTCTAAAATTTTCCAAATGCCTAGGGCATTAAGAAGGGAAAAAGGTTTAGAACTGGATATGACTAAAAGGATTAAACAATTGTCGAGGACAATCTAAGGTTTACCAAAGATTGGTTGCTCAAGGACAGTTGGAAGTATAGTGATAATTCTGGAAGGACCATATTGACATAGTCTGTAAGGAGGCAACTCTTGGTCAGAAGTGATAGTCAAAATGGAATCTGGAAATGTTTCAAAGTTAGGATTTTCAAATCTGTGTAAGATTAAGGAAACTTAATGCAAGAAGGATGTTTCCAAGAAGTTGATCTCCTTTGGAATGCTTTGTAATGTTTGTTGTCAAGTCTTTATGACTTTGTGCATAATCATTACGAGAGGATCAATGCATATAAGTTTAGAATCTAACAGATTTCAGTAAATGGCATGAATTTGGAATTCTTGCATTTGCAGTAAGGATTTGGGAGTGTGAAAAGAGAATCATTGAAGTTATGTTCAATTGATCTAGTTCACAAAGTAAAGATCATAGACAAACATAGTATGCATACTTGGTGTGTGGCATGACTAGTGTTTAGAAAACATAGTGTACATGCTTGGAGCATGGGACAACTATTGTTTTAAATTCAAGAATAAAGTTGATAGCTGAAACAGTATACAATGAATAATGTGTAATCATATGGTGATAAATAAAAGGTGTTTTATTTATGTTCAAAGGGTTGATACCATATTGGATTCTATTATTATTGTGTTTCACTTTGCATGTTTTGACTTCCCGAATAAACTGGGTTATTCTTTCGGAATGACTAAGTTATTCAAACCATCCACAGTCGGTCATATGTTGGAAGTAGATATGAATTAAGACTGTCATGATGGGTTGTAGAGGTCTAAGGTGTTGGACAAGGCTACAACAATCATGAGTGCTCATAAGTTCTGAGTATTGGATTCAACCCGCGCTCATTGGAATCACTTCATGGATTTTATCACGAGTGATCATGAGACGATAATATCTTATATTCTTCAAACCTAGAGATATGAGTTGTTACTATGAGTTGATAGTACATTGATTGCACGAAACCGCATTTGGTAACTCTGTGCTATAAAACGTGCCTTTGTGTATGATTCAACAAGTAGTAGAACAAGCCATATGAGTCGAAGTTTATCCATTCCTTTTACCTTCGGGATAAAAGTGATATTTGTGGGCCCCTCGATGATTTGATGATGACAAATGGAAGTGCTCGGCCGGGCCAGGACTGATTTGATTTGTTCAATTAGTCAGTCGTCATAAATCGGAAATCGGGAAACAACAAATGGACAGAGAGAATGATTATAATCCATGTCTCAGTCCATATGATATCTAGAATGGAGGAATATATGATCCCTTATCTAATGGACAAGTCACTGACAAAGGTCAGAGTTTATCTACAAGGTCAGAGTTCGACAGAAGCTTTTGAGAGCTACGATTTCCGGTTGGTTCCTGAAGTCATACGCAATAATAGTTTTAGACTTATCCAAGTGGGAGACTGTTGGATTAATGTCTAAGTCCATAACTATAATTGGTAAGACTTGACCCGACCCGGCATGGTCCATTTGGGTTGCATACCATCATGCACTTGGATGAGAGAAATAAGACACTTATGGTTATTAATATATTATAAGTTCTAGTATATTAATAATAAGAATGATAAGATTATTTAATTAGTATTGATCAAGAATTAATCTAGGATTAATTAAGTGATCAAAAGAAGACTAATTAAATATATGGGTTGATTGTGTAAATCATCCATACTTGTATAGTGGGCTAATGCTCCATGGATAATCAAGTTGGGCTAAAACCCATAGGATGGTTCATGGATGCTCCATGGTGTATTTGTACCCATGGATCATGGAAATGAAAGGCCATGTCAATTAGGGTTTACATGGTGTAACCCTAACTATATAAGCATCTTATTATTGAGGAAAAATCGGCCACTAGTAGTATTCTAGAGAGGGCTAGCCGATTTCATAAGTGTAGAATTCTCTCAAGCTATTCTAAGTGTTTTGATGATTGTGATTCCATTTGAGGTGTCACACTTGGGGCACTAGGCACTCAAGCTTCATGAAGACTTTCTACATCAAAGAGGTATGTATTCTATCTTGCTATAGTTAGTGTTTTGTATGCTAGATTAGGATAATACCTTGGAAGTTCTTATTTGCATGTATAATAGAGAAAACATAGATCCAAGGTATTTAGGGTTGCATGTACACTTAGGAGTGTTAGAATGCTCAAAACCCAACAACTTCTTCATTATCATCAGTGCCTTCTTCTTTATCAATGTATTCTTCATTACCAGGACCATCTTCATTATCATCCATGTCATTATCTTGTTCAGAGTCAAAGGATTCAACTACATATGGTTTATCAATCCATTTTTTTCATCCTCACAGTAATATGCAAATCATCTTCTGTAGGAGCAATATTAATGATATTTGATGATAGATAGAGCATGAATTGGAATGATAATCCCATGACTTTCATCATAGCCTTCCTTACGAGCCAAGATCAATCCAAGCCAGTGCGGATATGGAACATACATTGGCTTCTAGTTCCCAGTGATGCAATCAATCACTTGATCAATAAAAAGTTGAGAAAAATCTAGTCTTTTGTTGTACACAATTGAAAATAAAATCCTTTGCTCAAAGGGATTCAGTTGATCCAAACTCCTAGTCTGGTGTCTAAGACGTTTTCCAATAACCCCAGTTAAATATTTCCATCCTACACCAAAACACTGAAGAAGAGTGTATCTATAAACATCACGAGCAGTGCCATGAAGATTAAATTATACCCAAACCTTTCACGAACAGAATTGCACCTTTCTTCTGAGGGAGTTTTAGAATAATTTTCCAATCGAGGAAGACAAAGAGTAGTTCGAAAAGATTCCACATCAATAGTAACCTTATATTGACCATCTCCAATGGTTCCAGTAGTGGTTTGAGCATCGGTATCAACATAGCATGAATAGTAAAACTCACGTACTTGTTTAGGGTAGAATGGACCTGGGAAGTCAGAGAATGCATATCGAAGAGGACAACTCTTGACATAGTCGACGAAGTCCTTAATTCTTGAGTTCGAGAACTGCTTTGGGATTTCATCAGAGAACACCACATTTTTTGCTTGAATGATGATGGGAAATTCAGTGGCATGAGGACCTTTGACGACATTAGCGTTGGGGAGAAAACTTGTATATAGGATTTGACAAGGTAAAATCTTGAGAAAGATGATGGTTGAGAGAGCCTTTTTCGAGAGAAATAGAGAGCTAATTTCTTGAATAGCTTGTAAAAATGACCTAGGACGGAGTATTCCCAATTTATATCAAAAAGTGTCTTCCTTTTTATGTAATCATGACTGAAGAGATCTTCACTATAAAAATATTGAAATCCTAAGATAATGATGGACATTTAATCATCATCCAAAAATTTACCATTGTGATAAGGAAGTTACATCAGTGAGACATGTCATTAGCGGCAATGAACATCAACATAAGCAATCATTGAGTGACTTGTGATGGTCACCCAATAAGTTTGTGATGCCTCCTGATGGACCTTTTAAGCAAGAAGTTATATAAAATGAAAATCGAGAAGCTTTTGTTTAGAATTTTAAAAGTAGCGAAGTATAAAGTAAAAACAAATAAAGTAGCAATGGCTAAATAAATCAACCATATAAACGTTGTTGTCCCTAAGTGCAGTAACCACAATTTTGTTCTCATAATAAAAAACCTTTCCTTAATGGCAATCGAAGAGAACTTTATAAACAGCGTCACAAAGTTAACGAATGGAGATGAGATTGTTATTTAGGCCTTTGACATAGAACACTTCCTTCAGCTTGAATGCCCTGCACTCAAAAGTTCCTACTCCCGTGACAACTTCTTCATTTTTGTTGCCAAAAACCACCTTCATACCATCTTTCTTCACAAAGTATGTTAAGAGTGACTTGAGTCCGGTCATGTGTCTAAGGCACCTATTGTCTAGGTACCAAGTATGTTCTAAATTCCTTGGACAGCATGAGAATTATCAGTATCAAACATGTTAAGATTACCATCAGGGGATTCATTGACGAGAGCCATTAGACCCTTAACATTTAGCCCCTCATCTTCATATGTCTCCTATCCTTCCACCCGTTCTTCATGATCCTCTTTCTTTGCAATGAAAGCTTTTGGTAGAGAGATGTTTTCCTTCTGCATGTGGGCCACTAACTTCTTGTACAAAACTTCATAGTTATCAGGAGTTTGATCTTCTTTCTTCAATTTGTAGTCCCTGGCAAAATGGTCAAGGCTACCATAGTTAAAACAATTAATTGAGTTTTTCTTCTTTGAAAAGGATCTCCTCATTGAACTGCCTCCCTTAAATGGAGCTCTTCGAACCCCATTTTATTTGCTTTCTTCGTAACATTTGACAATAAGTGAAGTGTTGGTAACAAGTTCATCATTGAGATCTTCATCACTCTCTTCACCCTGATTTGAGTTATCTGAGTTGCTAATGTGCTTCATTGCTTCTTTACGAGAAACCATGACTACAAACTTTTCCTTTCTTGAGTCCTTCATAATGTCTTTACGAAGATCTTTGGTATCTTTTTAATTTCATAGATTTCGAAACAAAGAGGTTATATCCATGGCATTAATCTTTTCACTATACTTGAGGACACCAGCGTGATGTTCCCAGCTTTTCCCAAGGGAATCCTGGAACTTTAGAACTAACTGAAAGGATTACTTGACAATTCCCAGTTTGCCCATATCATTAACCAAACAGTTCAACCTATTAAAGGTGCGTTAAGGACTCACCTTGTTGAGAAAATAATTATCATATCTTAGATTGAGGTTGGTGATGGTTGTGGCCTAAACTTCCACAATGCCTTTATAAGCCACTGTCGGTGTTTCCAGGTTTGAGTCGCAATTCTCAACAACTTTATGCATCTCATAGTCCATGGTTTCAAGAATGACCATGGCCTTAGTTTTCCACATGACAATGTTGTGCTCATCGAAAGGAGGAATTTTGTTCAGAACAAAGGATTTGGGATTATTGGAAGTCGACATGATTACTTGAGTGTATAAAAAACCGGCTCTGATACCAATTAAAGGTTTGTATCGATTGCATACACTTCAACTATAAAGAACAAAAGCAAACTAATCTATGAAAATAAAGAACATAAAGTAGATAACACAAGGAGTTCTCCAAATTGTTTTTCACCAAGAAAGGGTTTGTTTTCACCAACAAAACGAGTTGTCACAAAGACAAACTTTACATTAGGGTTTACCCTAATGTTGGTTATATACTAATCTATACAAGTATCTCCCTTGATTGAAGGGATTCCATATTATCTATACTAAGAACCAATCCTGATCACAAGGATGTCAGATCCGCTATCTATTCTATATATATTTGTATCATTATATAATATAAAAAGGTTACATAGAATAACTATCTATATGCTGACGTTGATAGACTTGATGCACTCGCGCTGATGGTGATATAGACGCTGATGCTGACAGTTAGCATGTAGAGTGTTTGAATCATTAGGTCATAAGGTGTGACCTTATAGAGAAAATTATTTTATGAGTAGATAAGTATAGAAATCAAAAGCCTCGGTGATGAGTGCGTGCATCGAAGAAAATGCAAGGAGAGGTAAGACGTGAGAGTTTATGAGGAGTGGTCAGATGTGGGAAGCAAATGCAACCAAAAATGTGCAAGTGCTCATGTATGGGATGATTTTAAAAAAAACGAAATGTTAGTGTCTTATTTTGTATAGAGGTTGAAGGCACGATGTTGAGGGGGTGGGTTTCCAAGTGCAAGGCTTCTACCCAATATGTGGGTGGAAGATGAGCATGAAATAAGAGGCTACATATGATATTATTAATTGAGCGCAACATGCATTCGAATTTTTCATTTTGTTAGGATGTATGTGGGTAAAGGAATCAAAATTGAATGCCACAAGCGGGAAAATAGTGATGAAATTGTTGGTTGTTGTATTCACCGCCCTTGTGGCAATGAAAATATTTTATGGTTGTTTTGCATTGATTTTGTATATAAGTAGAAATTTAAAGAAGTTTTGGGAAGACGTCCACCTTTTGTTTTAACGGGTAAACCTAAAATTAATGAATGTAATGGTCAAGAAAAATAACATTGTAGTTCAAACCACTAACACTAGTAATTGGTATGGTCCAAACATCATAGTGAAGTATCACATGCATTGGATGGTGGATTAAGGTGTCTATGTAACGACCCAAATTTCCAAATAAGATTTTTATTTTTAATTAATCAAAACTGTAACATACATGTTCAGTTATCGTGTTTTGTAATAAATAATATTATGAAATATAATATGAAATTTTAGTATGGAGTTCTAACAGATAGTTTTACTATAAATGAAGTAAAATTATGTTTAGAATCACTCGGAAAATATTGGAAGTCTTATGAGATTCCAATCAAATATCAAATATTAAAATTTCACGAAAATATAAAATTCGAAATAAGTATAATTTTATTTTTGAAAGTTGTAAAGAATCTCGTTATAAACATTTAGACGAAAACTTCATCAAAATCCGAGTTATAACGAAGAATTTATGACGAAACGAAGATCCGCTACAAAAACCGGCAAACACTATTTAGCGTAAAAAGTGAGTTTTCGATAAACTACTTTTTAACTCTAGTGATCTAAACGAAAGTCGTACTATTTGTTAAACCGAGAATGTTTAAAAAAAGAACGTCCAAATCTGACTTCAAATGAGGAAGCTATGATTTTTCTATGTTTTGGAATAGCAGTAGACAGCTAAAAACTCGAAATAAAGATCAAGTGATTTTTAGCTGACACAACCTAAACAAGAATCGAAGGTCTCATCAATATTAGTACAATGGTAGAAAGACAGATGAAAACAGAAGTCGGATGAAGAAGTTATGAATTTTTAATGGATTTTCCTGTCTCGGTCTGTTAAAAATAATAATATTAAAAATATATCAAAATTATCCAATGGAGTCTAATTGAAAGTTGTAGAGCATAATTTCACCTACGCATGCTTATAAAGAACATAAAAAACGGAGCTCGTATGCGAAAGTTATGGATTTTAGAAGTTTGGGACACAAAAATCAAGAAAATCCTAAAAACCGAGAAAAATTGCATGGATAAGATCAAATTTCGGACACATCACCCAGATTATCGCAGCTTGCCCCATGTTTGAACCACGTGTCGCAACCTCTCGCATCCGATGACACGGCCCAATCCGAGACTGACACGTGTCTTCATGGTGGAGGCTTCCGAACCGAGCCACCTGTCCTCGCCTCGCATGTAATGCATGGCACCCTCACATGCGAGCCACGTGCCCCCTCGGTCCGAAGTTCATGCTATAAAAGGGAGGTGCGAACCTTCCCGGTTAAGTTTGGAAAATTCTCACTTTTTACACCTTAAGCCATATTTTAAGCCACTTTTAATCCCCCGAAGCCTCAAGATCATACCCAACACCCGAAACACTTCCCGAAGTGCCTGAAGAACCCGATAAATTTATCTTTTCGGTTTTAAGCTCAACCCTCACAGGGCCCGGTTTTCAAGAAAGCTCTCGTTTTTCATCGAAGAAAGCTAATTATAGAAATGAAGTGCTGCCTAAATTACTATTTTAACCTCCAGTTAATTGACAGTGAGTTCAATATATAGGAACAATTCTATGTTATATGTTATATGTGCTATGTGCTTTTCTGTGTTATTATCTTGTGTTATTATTTCATGTTATTATGGTAGCAAAAGTTGTACCTTTGACCATGTGATCAGTGAAAGGAGTTAGATTCATGATGGTATTGGTATGTAGCCTCTAGCCGTGTAAAGCATGCCTCGTAAGAGAATGACTTCTAGCCCTATGGCATTGGCAGAAGGTTAGATAGGATTGAAGGCCCAAAATCTACCAAAATGTTTAATCAAAAAGTGTATGTCTTCTGTGACATTTGGGCTGAAGCTCTATTGATGTATATCAAGTATTGAAATTGTTATGTATCATTGATCGTATATCTTTGAATCAAATCATTGATTGATATGGAAAGCTTGTCACATGATTCACATATTCCTTTGTTGTTCCTTGTTCCTCTTTGCTTCTGCCATATTGAAGTATATATATGGCATAACGTTATATTGTATCCATTATTGAGCTCACTAAGCGTCACCGCTTCCCCCTCTCGGTGTTTCACAATTGCAGGTTTTAAGCATTCAGTATAGTCATATACTGTTAGAAGATTTTGAATAGTTAAAAGCTATTACTTTTTTCTTTAGTACTAATGTATGTATAAATTATAATATCCTGGGTAGTTATGTAATATATAACAGTTTGTAATAGTCGGTTTGTATCCAGTCGTTTGTTAACAAGTTATCAGTGTAAAATGTTATTTGTGGGTCTTTCAATCATGGTATCAGAGCAGTAGTTTAAGTGAACTAAATTCCATGGATTGGTATTTAGACTTAAACTATTGGAAGTTCAATATATGAACGAATCATTGTAAGTATATGTGACATCCCCAATTTCACGGCCATAAAAGACCGATTTGTTTATGCTTTGTTTTAAATCAGAGTAATCGTTTAAGGAAAATTGCTGCGGAATTTGTTCCCAAAACAAAATGTGATAAGAATTTATCAAAGCATTTCTTTAAAGAAATGTATTTTCATTAAATAACAAAATCTCGGGATGTCATGTTCCGATACATACCAAAAGCATGAACAGTATAAAATAGAACTTACAATAATTATTTATAACTACTGATCTATAGTCCAAAATCTCTCGTCATGTCAACCAACTTATGCTCTTGTGCCACTACATGTGATACAAAGAAAACTGAGTGGGTCAGGCTTGGGAGTCTGGTGAGCATATAGGGTTTTCAACCTACAATAATATAATTATCATATTTAACCATCAAACAATCAACCCAATTTCTCATCCCCATTATCTTCTTAAATCTTAAGGATCTACCCTAAGAATCATCTATCATTCATTCCTAAGGATTGACCTAAGGAATAGGCACAAAGTCCATTGTTGCCAGAGGTTCATCTACACAGTACTAAATCCATAGCTACCAAGGTTCATCTACACAGTACTAAATCCATAGCTACCAAGGTTCATCTACACAGTACTAAATCCCAAGCTACCATCGTTCATCTATATAGTACTAAATCTCGGGATGTCATGTTCCATTGGACTGTCTAGAATCGTCCGTGGTTGTCATCCATACTCTACTGAATGACGGGGCCATCGTTTGGGTAAATGTTTCACTCATTTTTCACCTGTCACCCTCATCTGATGATATATATCATCATTCGTCTCATCCTCAAACTCCTCTTTCATCACACAAAAACTATTTCGTCTTCACATGTTCTTGTTGGGTTATGAGCATTCTAACACTCCTAAGTGTACATGCAACTCTAAATACCTTGGATCTTTGTTTTCTCTATTATACATACAAATATGAATATTCCAAGGTATTACCCTATCTAGCATACAATCCTTTGATAATTGGGTAATATAACAAGTTAGAATACATACCTCTTGATGTAGCTTGATTCCATGAAGCTCGAGATCCTAGTGCCCCAAGTGTGACACCTCAAATGGTTCACAAAACATCACCAACACATGGAATAACCATGAGAAAAAGACATTCATGCTCAAATCGGCTAGCCCTCATATATGTATCACTAGTGCCAATTTCATGAGCTAAAGGGGTCCTTATATAGTGTGCACATTAGGGTTACACTATGACAACCTGAAACTTCTATTTTGTAAAACCATTCACTTCAATAGAAGCAGAACTATTTCTACAAACTTTTAAGCTTTTTGAAGTCAATTTGAATGTTTTAAAGCTTAGTACTTCAAGAGATAACTGGAGAGTGGATACTTTAGGGTAAAGTGTGCATCATTTAAGTTCCAAAACTCCAAGGGTTTGGAGTTTACGGCCTAAACATGGTGTTTACGGCCGTAAACTCTAAGGAGTATAAATATAACAGTTAGGCATATTAAGCACTTTTTACCATTTTCAAAACCAAGAAGCCATTCTCTCTCAAGGATCATCCAATTTTCCTTCATGATCTTTAACTTAGTAAGTGTTTCTACCTTGATTAGTTAAAATACTTCATCACCTAGTGATCTTACATGATTTCACCCATGAAATCATCCTCTTTTCTTAGATCTTCAAGCATTCTTCATTTCACCAAGAACACCAAGAACAAACACTAGTGTTCTTGGGCCGTGAACTCCCTTTCAAGCTCCTTTATTGTAAGTATTCTCACCCTAGTGTGTTATAAGGCTAGTTCCACTTCTTATTCAACAATAAAACACAAAGAAACACAAGATCAAAGGTGTTTACACCCAAGACATGTTCTTGAGCCGTAAACCCTAATAGATGGGGCAACGTAAACCCTAGTCCCTTCCTTAGCCTTGGATACTAGTCTAGATCAATTCCTTGAAGTGTTTAGGACCTTAACCATGAAAGAGATCAAGAACACATAGAGTTTACGGCCGTAAACTCATGAGGAATGGTCCATGGGCCGTAAACTCTATAAAGTGGTGCCATTGTGCCACTAATGCTTCCTAAGGATTAGACTTGAAGTAAGGGTACCTCTTTATGACTTATAAGACCTCAAAACACAAAATGGTACTTAATACCATGAGTTTACAGCCGTAAACTCATGTAGAAATGACCACGGGCTGTAAACTCATGAGTAGTTACCATGTGGTCCATAAACTCCTTTGAGAGGCCCTACACCCCTTAGATGCAACCCTCATGTACTCCTAGCACTTGAATCAAAGTGTTATCCATGTTTTAGCATGTCTTTATTTGATTAATTAGTTGTTAATTGACTAATTGGATACATATATGTGTCAATATATGTTAAATAGGATCAGTGTGTGTGTTCAAGTCTTCACTTGACACTTAGCATCCTATACCATCCGTTCATCCAAACCACTCACTACAGGTGAGTTCATACCCCCTTAACCAAACTTTGAAATGCTTTTACACGATTTTAAATGCTTTTATGGGGGGGGGGGGGAGGGGTATAAGTTAAATATCATAAGTTATTATATCAATCACATGTGATTAATAACTATCAAACATATGGATTTGCTGTACTTTGAAACTGTCTTATCAAACAAACTACTTTTAAATCGTTTTATAAACTAACATCAAGTCATGATTATTTATTGGTTCAAACCCTTTAAATGCATTACAAAACCTCTTTTCAACTTATGTATTGTTAAAAACCATATCTATACACTTATGTAGTAAGTATATATATATATATATATATATATATATATATGTATATATATATATATATATATATATATATATATATATATATATATATATATATATGTATTGATAGGAAAGCTGTGACTTCAGTTCCAATAGTTTTGTGTAGCAAAGGTGTATAATCATACATGGACATTTCAAACTACATCCCTAGTAAACTATAATAGGTATAGTTTAGGAGATACTACTTTCTATTCCTAGTACAAAGGGAACATACAAGAGTCAGTTCATTAATGAGTCTATACAAATATACTACATGCTATATGAAGAGATACTATTACATACTATATGAAGAGATACTATTACATACTATATGAAGAGATACTATATGAAAAGATACTATTACATACTATATGAAGAGATACTATTACATACTATACGGGACTGACCATCGTACACCCGGTTGTTAGCTACAGTGGGAAACTACACCTCGACGGATGTCCCCAGTTCTACTGTTCAGTGAGTTACCATGCTGTGTACATCCTAGACAAAAGGATACAATTTCAATGAATATATAATTTTCCATATTACTTTTATCTTGTGACACATTCACATAAATGATGAGGTAGACTATATTTTGTTAATAATAGTTATACATGGGAAAAACCTCCATTCATACAGAGAAGCAAACCTTCAAAACAATCGGGTCTTGTAGAAGACTACATTTTATACTAGTAGGAAATATGGGATTTTCTAGAGTTTTCATAATTATACAAACTTCTTCATCAAACATTTACAAATATTTTCTTTACAATTTTACCAATCAAAGACACTAAATTACTTATGAATTCACCAACTTAAATGCTGATCTACGCTGTCAAAATAACTTGTATTCTTAGGTCATCAGTAGACAGGTACCAATGACAGGTTTTGAGAAGACGGAGCACACACAAGACTTGTCTTTTATTTTGATCATTCATTTTTGGTGTCTATTACATTACAAAGAACACACATGTATTAAAAATCTACTATTAATGCAATGGATGATGTTGTTACTTGTTTACTATTTTGCATTGTTATGATACTTTACATGAAGTCCTCCGCCCCAGAACGTTTCCGCCGTTCTTGGTTTTGGGGTGTGACAGATTGGTATCAGAGCGTTGTTTATAGTGAATTGAGTATATCAACCCATAAAAGATATACTAACTATAAACACAATGGGATTAAAGTACTCTTACCAAGAGTTTCTACTTTTAAATAATAAAATATTTAACTAAGCATACATACTTGCATTCATACTAAAATCAGTGTCACTAGGATAGAACAAAAGTATTATGATTGTTGAATATCAAAAATAGGCTTGGCGATGTATGGGCAGTTCTGGGAGTGGCATAGCCTGATCAACTATGCTGGTCCAGGAAGTGATTAGCATATGCCCCAGAATGGTTGTAGTATGACAACAAGGCGAAAAACTTACCAACACTACTACAATGAGAACAATAGAACAAAACATAAACTTAAAATACTATAGGAGTATTTCGTGTTACTATAATTATCTTATTTAGTACGTTTCTTAAACTGATTCTTTTACCCCTACTTCTCGCATAGATAACATGGCTGGATTTCATATCCCTGGAGACCCGTACTTCCAAAATCAGGGCAATGCTGGATGGCTAGTTGGAGAGCCAGAAGATGACCATCCAATTCCTTTGGATGATCACCTCGTAGAAGGCGTTTCGGATGGTTCTGACTCCGAGCCAGAAGTCAAAAACCTACCCCAAGAGGGTCAAGCTCCAATTCTCAACCCCGAATCGCGTTTCAAAGTCCCACACCCTTGTGGGCAAACAAACTTGAATCGTTGGAATGATGAGAAGGGTTAACCATTACCCTTCAATGGGGACCGAAGATTTTACAACCTCAGCGAATGAGGCTTGGCTGACCGAGTCCTGCCTATTATTGTGCGCAGGATTTATCGGAATGTTGAGCAAGGTCGGGCAACCATTGACCAAGTCATGGAAATTGACGCCAATTCTGGTGTTAACACGGTCCGCATTCGCCAACTCGAAAAAGCCATGGAAAGGACTAAGAGAATCAATGAGGATCTGCAGCAACAACTAGCTGCATCCTGCGCTGAGGTTATAGAGCTTGGAGTGCGTCAAAGAGCTCATGAGCGACACCTTAAAGACGTAGTACGTGAACTGGTAGATATGAGGGTTTGCCCGAGGAATACCCGTCGCCAGTAGAATATGTCTGCTCTCTTTCCCTTTTGATTTAAGGAATAGCCTTTCTGACCTATGCTCTAAGTAGCACTTGTCTGTAAATTATTCTTGCCTTTCAAGTACTTTATTAGACTTCTAAACTGTCAACATTTTCCCCTATGGTATGATGTAAGACCTTTAGTTAGGTCATTTTCCTGAACTTATTTACATCTTATATACCAGTAATTTCGGCAGTTATCTAATCTATTGAGAAATTCATGCTCTCACTTGACATCGAACTATGGTGACTTAGTTCACAAAACACTTTCAATTTCTATACTATTGGATCCTTATCATTGTTTCTATCTTTTAAACTTGAAGTTAAAAGATGTCTCCTCGCAGAAATCCAAGATGTAACAATAATAACGAAACACCGATACCACCACCACCTCCTCAGCTCAACGCTGCTATGTTCCAAGATGCTGTCACGACGGCCGTAGTGGCTGCCATGTCACACATCAATACTCCTGTCCCTATTGGATCCAGAATTGGTGCACCTCTTTCCAACCATGGAGAGAGTCATAGGCACTCCCAAGAGTGCAACTACAAGGATTTTACGAATGCCAAACCCATGAATTTCAATGGAATTGGAGGGGTGATGATTTTAAAACAGTAGATAGAAAAGACATAAACAATCTTTGAAATCTGCGCCTGCCCAGAGAACAACAAGGTCAAGTTTGCTACTTATACCTTTTCTGACAGGGGTTTAACTTGGTGAAATGGCCACGTTAAGTCACTGACTCTAATTGTGGCAAATTCGATAAGCTGGGAGAACTTGAAAGCCATGCTGATGAGGGAGTACTGTCCACGAGGGGAAATTCAAAAACTCGAGCAGGAACTCTAGGTCTTAAGATGGTTGATTCTGACGTATGAACCTATACTAATTGATTATGTGATCTGGCAATTCTTTGCCCGGATATGGTGCTCTTGAGATCAAGAAAATAGAGAGATATATTTGGGGACTGTCGCCCCAGATACAGTCAAGTGTGCTAGCTTCAAGGCCTGTTACTTATGACAGTGCTAAAGAACTGACACAATCTATTATCGATCACGGAAACTACCAGAACGCAACAATTTCCACACCCGATCAAAAAAAGGGAAACAACAACAGGAAGAAAGGTTGGAATAAGAGGAAAGGAGGGTCTTCACAAGAATCCTCAAAGAAATAACAACTAGTTATAGTAAATGCTGCTATTGTACCTACTGCTATTCCTACTAACCCCTTCCTAGCAAAGCCTTATGTGGGTAACCTTCCGAAGTGCAACAAATGCAACTTCCACCACAATGGACCTTGCCAGGAAATGCAATGCTCTAATGGCAACAAAAAGGGGCATACTGCTTGTTTCTGCAAGACACCCGCAAAGCCAAGCACTCAAGTTCCCAATGCCAGTGTGGGCCAAGCTTTCTACGGCTGTGGCGAGGTGGATCACTATAAAAGAAACTGCTCGAAGGCAGCGAATACCGGCGGAGTGGGACGAGTTTTGGCTATGGGCCACGAGGAAGCCGTAGCTGATCCTATGATAGTTACTGGTACATTTCTCCTCGATAACTCATATGCATGCATACTTTTCGACAGTGGAGCGGAGAAAAGTTTAGTAAACTAGAAATTTGCACAGTTGCTTAAACAAAAACCACGTGCACTAGGGGAATCATTCACTGTAGAAATGGAAAATGGGAAAACAGAAAATACTAAATGTATATACATAGGTTGTACTCTAACTCTAGATGGTCATTCTTTCCAAATAGACCTGATGCCGGTCCCAATTAAAAGTTTTGACGTCATAATCAGTATGGACTGGCTAAGTCATCTCCGCTCTGATATCATGTGCTTTGAGAAAGCGGTTCGTCTTAACCTCCCTAACAACGAAACCCTAGTTATCTACGACGACAAAACTAGTACGAACCTTCGCATCATTTTGTGTATTCAAGCTCAAAAGTGCTTGCGAAAGGAATATCATACATTCCTTGCACACATCGTCGATATGAGTAAAAAAGTGAAGGAAATTCGGAACATTCCATAAGTATGTGACTTTCCCGACATCTTTCCAGAAGAACTACCGGGATTACCACCGCAACGCCAAGTCGAGTTCAGAGTCGACTTAGTGCCAGGGGCTATGCCAGTAGCCAAATCTCCTTATCGTCTGGCACCAAGCAGAGATGCAGGAGCTTTCCTGTCAGTTTAACGAACTTCTCAAGAAGGGATTCATTAGGCCAAGTTTCTCACCATGGGGAGCACCGGTCTTGTTTGTCAAGAAGAAAGACGGATCGTTTCGTATGTGTATCAACTATAGGGAACTCAACAAGCTTACCGTTAAAAATCGTTATCCTCTACCATGCATTGACGAATTATTTGATCAAATTCAAGGAGAAAACTACTTCTCGAAGATGGATCTGCGATCCAGGTATCACCAGTTACGAGTGCTAGAGGAAGATGTCCCCAAGACAGCTTTCCTAACTCGTTATGGACACTACGAGTTTGTAGTGATGTGGTTTGGATTAACCAACTCACCAACTGTATTCATGGACCTGATGAATAGGGTGTGACATCCTTACTTGGATTAGTTTGTCATCGTCTTCATCGATGACATACTTATCTACTCCCGAAGTAAAGAGGAGCATAGTCAACACCTACGAAGAGTCTTAGAAACATTACAATCGAAGAAGCTCTATGCGAAGTTCTCTAAGTGCGAGTTTTGGATTCGAAGAGTCGAATTATTGTGCCACGTTGTTAGTGAAGAAGGAATTCACATGCACCCTTCCAAAATCAAGGCCATTGAGAACTGGTCAGCACCGAAGACACCTACAGAAATTCGTCAATTTCTAGGTCTCGTTGGCTACTATCGCAGGTTCATACAGAACTTCTCTAGCATCGCTAAGCCGCTTACTACACTGACCCAGAAAGGCGTGGCCTTTGACTGGGAAGAGAAACAAGAGAAGGCATTCCAAATGCTGAAGCGAGCCTTATGCATCGCGCCAATCCTATCCCTCCCAGAAGGAATAGAAAACTTAGTAGTCTATTGCGATGCATCCAACCAAGGGCTCGAATGTGTTCTGATGCAACGAGGTAAGGTCATCGCCTATGCCTCAAGACAGCTGAAGACACATGAGGTCAATTATACCACACATGATCTTGAGTTAGGAGCAGTTGTGTTTGCTCTGAAGATCTAGAGACACTATCTATACGGTACAAAAAGCACTATCTTTACAGACCACAAATGCCTCCAACACATCTTCGATCAAAAGGAGCTCAACATGAGACAACGACGGTGGGTCGAGCTACTCAATGACTAGGAATGCGAAATTCGTTATCATCCCGGCAAGGCCAACGTAGTAGCTGATGCCCTAAGTCGGAAAGAATACTCTGGTCATAGAGTCAAATCATTGACTATGGCTATCCATTCACACTTGTCCACACAAATTAAGGAGGCTCAGATCGACGCTTTGAAAGCTGAAAATGTGGCAAGCGAACCCTGAGAGGGATGGATAAGAACATGGAAAGCAAGGGTGGCAGAGCGTTATATTTCATGGACCGAATCTGTACACCAAAGCTCGGTGGCTTCAGAGACGTGGTCATGACCGAGGCGCACAAAACTCAGTATTTTGTCACTCATGTTCAGATAAGATGTATTTGGATCTTACAAAGTTATACTGGTGGCCTAACATGAAAGCAGAGATTGCTGCCTTCGTGAGTAAATGCCTTACTTGCACAAAGGTTAGTGTCGAATACCAGAAGCCATCAGGTTTACTTCAGCAACCAGAGATACCAAAATGGAAATGGGAGCGGATTACTATGGACTTCATAACCAAGTTTCCCAAGACAATAGGTGGACTTGATACCATTTGGGTCATCGTTGACAGATTGACCAAATCCGCGCATTTCCTACCAATCAAAGAGACTGACAAGATAGAGAAACTAACAAGAACATACATTAGGGAGATTGTCCGACTGCATGGTGTTCCTATATCCATTATCTCCGATAGAGATAGTAGAGTCACTTTGAGGTTCTGGCAGTCGCTACAAAGTTCCCTAGGAACGAGGTTGGACATGAGTACATCCTACCATCCACAGACCGACGGAAAAAGTGAGAGGACTATCTAAACCTTGGAAGATATGCTAAGAGCCTATGTGATTGACTTTGGGAAGGCATGGGATACTCATTTACCCCTTGTCGAATTTTTCTATAGCAACAGTTACCACACGAGCATAAAGGCTGCTCCATTTGAAGCCCTTTATGGCCGAAAGTGCGAATCCCCTTTGTGCTGGGCAGAAGTGGGTGACACCCAGTTAGCTAGAGGACGAGTTTCTGACAGCACTCTCACAGGTCCGGAAATCATATGTGAAACGACAGAGAAGATCATTCAGATTCGTGAATGATTGAAAGCCTCTAGAGACTGTAAGAAAAGCTACGCAGACAAGTGAAGGAAAACTTTGGAATTACAGGTGGGAGACCGAGTCCTTTTGAAAGTCTCACCCTGGAAGGGCTTGATACGCTTCGGAAAGCGTGGAAAGCTAAATCCAAGATACATAGGGCCTTTCGAGATTCTTTCTAGGATCGGTCCTGTAGCTTACAAACTTAATCTACTGTGTGAGCTCAGTAATGTACATTCTACTTTCCACGTCAAACTTGAAAAAGTGTTTGTCCGACGAGACTCTTGTAATCCCACTCGACGAGATCGAGATCAACGAGAGCCTCAACTTCGTGGAAGAACCTGTAGAGATCATGGACTGAGAGGTCAAGCAAATGAAACAAAGTCGTATCCCGATAGTGAAGGTTCGCTGGAATGCCAAGCGAGGACCTGAATTCACATTGGAGCGCGAGGATCAAATAAGAATTATCCTCATCTTTTTGCTTAGTTATTTGTAACTACTGAATTGCTTAAACTCTAATTTCGGGACGAAATTCCTTCTAACTGGGGGATGATGTGACAACCCTAAACATCTATTATGTAAAACCATTCACTTCAACAGATGTCATAACTGTTTCTGCTAACTTTTTTGCTTTTTGGAGTCAGCTTGAATGTTTTAAAGCTTAGTACTTCAAGAGATAATTGGAGATAGGATACTTTACGGTAATGTATTCATCATTTAAGTTCCAAAAATCAAAGAGTTTGGAGTTTATGGCCTAAACATAAAGTTTATGGCCGTAAACTCTAAGGAGTATAAATATGACACTTAGTCATTTTCAGCACTTTTTTCCATTTTCAAAACCAAGAAGCCATTCTCTCTCAAGGAGCATCTGATTTTCCTTCTTGATCTTCAACTTAGTAAGTGTTTCTTCCTTGATTAGTTGAAATACTTCATCACCTAGTGATCTTACATGATTTCACCCATTAAATCATCCTCTTTTCTTAGATCTTCAAGCATTCTTCATTTCACTAAGAACACACACTAGTGTTCTTGGACCGTGAACTCCCTTTCAAGCTCCTTTATTGTAAGTATTCTCACCCTAGTGTGTTATAAAGCTAGTTCCAATTCTTATTCAACTATAAAAAACAAAGAAACACAAGATCAAAGGTGTTTACGGCCAAGACATGTTCTTGAGCCGTAAACCCTAATAGATGGGGCAAATTAAACCCTAGTCCATTTCGTAGCCTTGGATACTAGTCTAGATAACTTCCTTGAAGTATTTAGGACTTAAACATCAAAGAGATCAGGAACACATAGAGCTTACGGCCGTAAACTCATGAGGAATGGTCTATGGGCCGTACACTCTATAAAGTGGTGCCATTGTGCCACTAATGCTTCCTAAGGCTTAGACTTGAAGTAAGGGTACTTCTTTATGAATTATATGACCTCAAAACACAAAATAGTACTTAATACCATGAGTTTATAGCCGTAAACTCATGTGGAAATGACCACGGGCTGTAAACTCATGAGTTGTTACCATGTGGTCCATAAACTCCTTTGAGAGGCCCTACACCCCTTAGATGCAACCCTAATGCACTCCTAGCACTTAAATCAAAGTGTTATCCATGTTTTAGTGTGTCTTTATTTGTTTAATTAGTTGTTAATTGACTAATTGGCTACATATATGTGTCAATATATGTTAAATATGATCCGTGTGTGTGCTCAAGTCTTCACTTGACACTTAGCATCCTATACCATCCGTTCATCCAAACCACTCACTACAGTTCAGTTCATACCCCCTTAACCAACATTTTAAATTCTTTTAGACGCTTTTAAATGCTTTTATGTGGGGGGGGGGGGGGGGGAGGGTACAAGTTGAATATCATAAGTTATTATATCAATCAAATGTGATTAATAACTATCAAACATATGGATTTGCTATACTTGCAAACTGTCTTATCAAACAAACTACTTTTAAATCGTTTTATAAACTGACATCAAGTCATGATTATTTATTGTTTCAAACCCTTTAAATGTATTACAAAACCTCTTTTCAACTTATGTATTGTTAAAAACCATATATATACACTATGTAGTTAGTATATATATATATATATATATATATATATATATATATATATATATATATATATATATGTATTGATAGGAAAGTTGTGACTTCAGTTCCAACAATTTTGTGTAGCAAAGGTGGATAATCATACCTGGACATTTCAAATTACATCACTAGTAAACTATAATAAGTATAGTTTAGGAGATACTACTTGCTATTCCTAGTACAAAGGGAACATAAAAGAGTCAGTTCATTCATGAGTCTATACAAATATACTACATGCTATATGAAGAGATATTATTACATACTATATGAAGAGATAGTATTACATACTATATAAAGAGATACTTATGCATACTATACGGGACTGACCATCCTACACCCGACTGTTAGCTACAGTGGGAATTGCACATCGACGGATGTCCCCGGTTGTACTGTTCGGTGAGTTACCATGCCGTGTTTATCCTAGACAAAAGGATACGATTTCAATGACTATATATTTTTCCCTATTACTTTTATCTTGTGACACATTCACATAAACAATGAGGTAGACTATATTTTGATAATAATAGTCAAACATGGGAAAAACCTTCATTCATACAGAGAAGCAAACCTTCAAAACAGTCGGGTCTTGGTAGAAGACTACATTTTATACTAGTAGGAAATATGGGATTTTCTAGAGTTTTCATACTTATACAAACGTCTACATCAAACATTTACAAGTCTTTTCTTTACAGTTTTACCTATCAAAGATACTAAAGTACTTATAAATTCACCAGCTTAAATGCTCATCTATGCTTTCAAAATAACTTGTATTCTCAGGTCATCAGTAGACAGGTACCGGTGATAGGTTTTGAGAAGACAGAGCACAGACAAGACTCATCTTTTATTTTGATCATTCATTTTTGGTGTCTATTACATTACAAAGAACACACATGTATTAAAACTCTACTATTAATGGAATGGATGATGTTGTAGCTTGTCTATTACATTACTAAAACGTTTATGCCGTTCTTGGTTTTGGGGTGTGACATACACCATGTAACCCATGACTTTACCCATTCCTTATGGTCCATGGGTTTTAACCTCCATGGAGTATCCATGGGTCACCACATGGGTTAAACCCAACATAAGTAATCATGGATCATAAGCCTACATATATATGAATGAATGATTTACACAATCAACCCCCATATATTTAATTAGTCTCTTTTGATCACTAAATTAAGTCAAAATTAATTCTTGATCAATACTAATTAAGTAACATGATTTCATATTAATATATTAGAACTTATAATATATTAATATGTCACAAATGTCCTCTCCTCACAAATGGTCTATCCAAATGTTTTGATGCCATGCAAGCCAAATGGACCATGCCGAGTCGGGTCATGTACATACCAATTATAGTTATGGACTCAGACACTAATCCAATAGTCTCCCACTTGGATAAAACTAAAACTATTATTGCTTATGACTTCAAAAACCAACTGGAAATCATAGCTCTCAAAAGTCGCTGTCGAACTCTAACCTTGTCGATGAACTCTGACCATTGTCAATGACATGTCCATTAGATAAGGGATCATATATTCCTCCATTCTATATATCATATCGACTGAGACATGGATTATGATCATTCTCTCTGTCTATCTGTTGTTTCCCGATTTCCGATTTATGACGACCGACTAATTGAACAAATCACATTAGTCCTGGACTTGCCATGCAATTCGGGGTGTCATCACTAAATCATCGAGGGGCCTACATATATCACTTTTATCACAAAGGTAAAAGGAATGGATAAACTTCGACTCATATGGCTTGTTCTAATACTTGTTGAATCATACACAAAGGCACGTTTTATAACATCGAGTTACCAATGCATTTTCATGAAATCAATGTATAAGTAACTCATAGTAACCACTCATATCTCTAGGTTTGAAGAATACAAGATATTATCGTCTCATGATCACTCGTGATAAAATCCATGAAGTGATTCAAATAAGCGTGGGTTGAATCCAATACTTAGAACTTATGAGCACTCATGAGTGTTGTAGCACCACTTTGTCCAACATCTTAGACGTCTACAAGCCAACCCATGACAATCTTGATTCATATCTACTTCCAACATATGACTGAATGTGGATGGTTTAAATAACTTAGTCACTTAGGTAGAACGACCTAGTTATTCTGGAAGTCAAAACATGCAAAGTGAAACACAAGAATAATCGAATCCAATATGGTCTCAAAACTTATGAATATAAATAAAAAACCTTTTGTTTATCACCATATTGATTACCCATCATTCATCGCATACTGTTTCAAACTATCAACTTTATACTTGAATTAAAACAATAGTTGTCCCATGCTCCAAGCATGTACACTATGTTTTCTAAACACTAGTCATGTCATACACCAAGTATGCACACTATGTTTGTCTAAACATTAGTTATGCCATACACCAAGTATGCACACTAAGTTTGTCTATGATCTTTACTTTGTGAAATAGATCGATTGAACATTAACTCCAACGATTCTCATTTCACAATCCGAAATTCTTACCGCAAATACAAGAATTCCAAATTCCTACCATTTACCTAAGTCTGTTAGATTCTAAACTTATATGCATTGGTCCTCTTGTAATGATTATGCACAAAGTCACAAAGACTTGTCAACAGACATTATAGAGTATTCTAATGGAGACCAACTCCATGGAACTGAAGTCTCATAATCAAGTTCATTGCCTTTGAACTTTCTTCTTGAATTAAGTTTCCTAATCTTACAAAGATTTATTCAATAACTTCCACCTATGGGAACAACTCCATATTCCCATTTTTACTATCACTCCTGAACAAGAGTTACCTATTTTCAGAATATGTCAATATGGTCCTTCCAAAATTAACATTATACTTGCAACTGTCCTGAGCAGCCAATCTTTGGTAAACCTTAGATTTTCCTCGACAATTGCTTAATCATTTTAGTCATATCCAATTCTAGACCTTCTCCCTTTGTAATGCCCCAGGCATTTGGAAATTTTTTAGAAAGGATGAATATTGTTGCACATGCAATCGATCCTATATCCGAAGCATATGGGACATGATTCATGATATCTCACATAAAGACATGATACTAGACCAGTCCTTTTGCTACAATATTTCTATTTGCCAAGTTCTCACAATTCAGATTATGAAAAGGGATGCCGTAATCATAATCGAATTTTAGAACACAAATAATGTACCCATATATAGAATTTCCTTACGTTGAGCCATTCCAACATAACATTCATATATATATATATATATATATATATATATATATATATATATATATATATATATATATATATATATATATATATATATATATATATATATATATATATATATACTTGACTAAATTTGATTAAAATCTCACGATCTTAGCTTATAGATTTGAGATGAAGTATAATTTCCTCTCCTTTAATTATAGCAAAACAACTTTTTCCCAATTGAAACTTTGGTTTTCAATAATTAACATTGCTAACTTGAAACACTTATCATGATTATCATGCTCCCACTAACATGAAGATTATAAACAAAACACTTATGCTTCCACTAGCTTTGACATATACTCAGAAAGCAGCTGGACTTGTAGGAATCAATACTTTATTGACTTTCTTACCAAAGTTCAGAATTCTGATACGAGATGCTTTGATAAAGAACAATCAAAATCATACACCTTTCCTTAGATAGGACACATGTGTGTCTAAACAATTTTTTTGACCTTTTCCATTTCTCACAAGTCCATGTTAGTGTGCCGGTTAACCATACGCGCTCCACTAACGACTTTGAGAATGCAAATATCACACCTGTTATCTACTTAAAATCTACTTAGTTAAAGTGTTTCCTCACCACCATTTTCATGAATCAGAGAGAAACCTGATGACACTTAGATTTAATGGTGTATGTGTTCCTATCCATGTGAATTTGTCAAAACCATAATCACAAGACAAGGTTAGTGACAAATCCAAACTTTTATGGATTGAACTTGTGCAGTCTTAACTTCTTGCCACTTGACAGCTCAAGGCCCTGCCATTGCTTCCAAGTAGTTATGCAACCAATTGAGAACTCTCAGAACTCATTTGCAAAGCCAACTTTCACTAGAATGGGCACAAAAGTAGGCTTATGTCAACACGATACGTTATAAACCTCACATCGTGTGCTAGTGATAAACTACAGGTTTTTATTCTTGATTAGATCTTGAAATTCTTTTAGGATCTTTAAGACTCGCACTGTCTTCTTGACATATAAGACTATCTTGCCAAATATTCAAGAGATAGTGCATATTCTTTATCAAGATAAACACTTCACACAATTAGCCTTATCTGGTCTTTGTTTTATCCAAAACATCATCGC
Organism: Lactuca sativa; assembly: GCF_002870075.4. Classification (NCBI taxonomy): domain Eukaryota; kingdom Viridiplantae; phylum Streptophyta; class Magnoliopsida; order Asterales; family Asteraceae; genus Lactuca; species Lactuca sativa. The sequence goes on from NC_056626.2 coordinate 372,141,940, forward strand.
TTACCAATTTCAAATGTACAAGAGTAGGACACTTTTACTTTTATATTTGTCAAGTGTTAATAAACCTTCCTTTAAGATATGTCACTTAAGTTACAATCTTGGAGTATGACTCTAAGAACTGTTTTGGAACGAAGTATGACTCACCTTCTTAATTTAACCATTTAAGCAATTCTTGATTCCTCTTCTTAGCCATAGGAATGCACTAAGATGTCCTTAGAAAACCAACTGCGATATGGTTTCTTAATCATAGAGATGATCATAAAACATGATACTAAAGTACTCTCCCATATTTTCAGATTTGAGAAACTTTTATCTTTCTTCCTAATTCGATTCTTCTCATTTGTTCGGCCATACATCGAAACTTTTCCAATGTTTCATAATTATACTTAAACTTGTAAGTATAACCATATTTACTAAACTTTAGTAAATCATGATGAACAGTCTTATCGATCTTTTGTGGTTGAGTTGACCAGTGCACAAGAATGTGTACTCGATCCCTTAGTCCGTCACTTGACTGACATATACATTTGAACAAGGAATTAGTCTTAATATTTCCAAAGATGAAAATTCTCATTCATCATACTATACAACTTGTATGATTCCAAGTTTCAGCGCAATTACAAATTGGGTGATGAGAATCTTTCCTTATTTGGTAAATTGGACATTACCAAAAATGAAAGAATCAAATTCATATTTCCATTATTGCTATCAATAGAATCATATAAGCAACAATTTTTTCACAAATGCCATTGTAAGGATACTTAGAATAAATGGAATCATAACTTTTTCCTTTTATTTTAAAACTTTGCAGAAACACTTATCGTTACAGTGCAAAAGCATATGAAAAACTTGTTGTTATCTATTCCTAAGCAATATATCATAACTTCTAAGCAACAACTCAAAATTCTGATCACCGAACCATGCGATTGAAATCCATCTTCGCGATCAGAATCAACATATACTTCCTTTAAGTTTCTTCACTTTTGTTTGATTCTTCAAACATCAACATGTGACCCAGTCACATCATGTCATAGGAATCTCAGAATAGAAACTTAACAAAGTCAGATACGTGAATTTACCTGAAGTAGAGTCAAACTTATTGACTTGATCAACCTTATGATCTTTCAGGTAAATAGGAAGCTTCGCAATCAATGCGCTTCCTTTGGAAATATATACATATGGACTCTTTGGCAGTGGTACACTGGACTATCTTAGACTTTCCTTTCTCTTTACTATTTGGTCAACAGAGTTGATAATGGTCAATCCCTTTACTTGGGAAGATAAAGCTTTTCCTAGATATCCAATGTTATCATTGTCAATGTCCATTGGGAAGTTGATCTCCTAATCAAATTTGCTTTACTAGTCCATAAATCATTTCCGATTCAACAGCACCAAGCAAATAGATAAGATCATTAAGGGTCATGTCATAGTCTGTTTCATAGTAGTCCCAAAGGAACTCACTATGTGACTTAGAAAATGATTGAACATCCAACTTTCTTAAGACTTTGACACCCAACTCTCCCGGCTTGTCAATATGTGACTTCATCTCCAAGATGTGAGCACACATAGACCTTGCTTGCCATTAGGTCTTGGGTGACCTTCAACCTGTGGGTTAGGGAGAATATTTGGAGGAGATGGAGGAAGTGAAGGTCCAAGAGATTTGGGAAGATCATAGACGTCTGAACCATACATCTCTTTGGAGATTTTCAATATAGTTGATTCAAAGTCGTTAATATAACACCCAATATGAAATATTAAGGCTAGGACCCAACACAATATTTTATAACTTGGAAGAGGGATGTCGTAATCCAAGCTATAGAATATTTGAAGGTAGGTGAATGATGATTCACCAATTTCCACCATGAAAAACGAAATAAATTAATTAGGTTTTACTTGGATTTGAAACTCCTAGATCTTTTGAGATTCATTGAACTGTTCAATGGCATGTTTCAATATCGAGTGTGCCCTTCAGGTTTTGTGACTGGGATGTCGAGGATCACAAAACAAGGTGTGATGTAACCACGCAAATTACTTGGTAACCTTAATATTTACCCCTTAATCGATGTGCCGGTTAACCACACGCGCTCCACCGATACTATGATAAATATTAAGTTACCATTTACCTACCTTGTTAAGTCCAACTAGTGTGCCGATTAACAACATGCGCTCCATTAGCCGACTTAAGCAAAGTGCAAAGTGTAATTTCATGGATTAGCACCTTATTCACATTTTCCTAAAGTAACTATGATTGGGAATTATAAAAGTTTAGTTACTTAGTATTTATCATTAATACTTTTAATTAAGGGAGAACTCTAGTCCTTGTCCTACCCGTTCGGCTAACGACCCACCACCAGTCAAGGAAGCGATGGGTGAGAGTGGACACCCATTAAGCTGCCATTTTATAGGCAGCAACCTTATATCCCCCTTATAGACCAACTTCGTGAATGAGGCCTACTAACGGTAAGACTGACTTACTCTTATACATATATATATATATATATATATATATATATATATATATATATATATATATAATTAACTAATAATATTATAAAGTATAAGGGTTGAATTTTAACTTTTAAAATTCTAGGGGTTTAACTGGAAATTAAAGTATTCGTAAGGGAAAACTTTTCAAATTCCAAAACTTGAGGGCAAGTTTTGAAACTATTCAAAACTATTCAATTCCATAACTTATGTGTTTAAAGTAGTTTTAATTCAAAAACTCTTCAAGTTCCATAATTTGAGGACGAGTTATGGAAGACTTTAAACTATTAAAAGAATATGACTTTTCTTTATTCATAACCTATGGAAATATTTATGTGTTTTATGATTCTTAAATGTGACTTTTCATATAGCTTGAGGACAAGTTACAAAAACACATTTTAGAACCAACTCTTAGATTAATTTGTATTGAGAACATCAATTTCAGATAACTTTTCTATTAATCTAAGCAACTCATAAGAAAAAGATAATTCAATCAAACTGTTTCAAGTGATTAGCCTAACCATAAAACTAATACAAAACATGAATCTATTGACAATTATCTTTGAAATTGGATTAGCAGAAACATTACCACACCAAAAACATGTTTATAAGTTGAAAAACAGCTTAGGGTAATGTTCCTAGTCTAATTCCAGCTAAAATAGTCGAAGATATGTTGTCTAGGGGCCCAACTCGTCGAGTGCATGAGCCAACTCGACGAGTTGGATGAGTTTTGCCATCGACTCATCGAGTCCCTTCATGGACTCGGCGAGTCTACTGTCCAGACAGCACACAAACTTCAATTTTCAGCCAATTTTGCAAGTATAACAAGAAAACAAGCCTAGACTCTGATACCACTGTTAGGTTATGAGCATTCTAACACTCCTAAGTGTACATGCAACCCTAAATACCTTAGATCTATGTTTTCTCTATTATACATGCAAATATGAATATTCCAAGGTATTACTTTATCTAGCATACAATCCTTTGATACTTGGGTAATATAACAAGTTTGAATACATACCTCTTGATGTAGCTTGACTCCATGAAGCTCGAGAGACTATTGTCCCAAGTGTGACACCTCAAATGGTTCACACAACATCACCAAGACATGGAATAACCATGAGAAGAAGACACTCATGCTCAAATCGGCTAGCCCTCATATATGTATCACTAGTGCCAATTTCTTGAGCTAAAAGGGTCCTTGTATAGTGTGCACATTAGGGTTACACCATGTAACCCATGACTTTACCCATTCCTTATGCTCCATCGGTTTTAACCTCCATGGAGTATCCGTGGGTCACAACATGGGTTAAACCCAACATAAGGAATCATGGATCATAAGCCCACATATATAAGAATGAATGATTTACACAATCAATGCCCATATATTTAATTAGTCTCTTTTGATCACTAAATTAAGTCCAAATTAATTCTTGATCAATACTAATTAAATAACATGATGTCATATTAATATATTAGAACATATAATATATTAATATGTCACAAATGTCCTCTCCTCACAAACGGTCTATCCAAATGTTCCGATGCCATGCAACCCAAATGGAATTAGACACTAATCCAAAAGTTTTACATAACATATTTGTAGATATAAATTACATATACAGTTTAAACCATTTAAAAACCTGCATAAAACATTCATGCAAAATTCGTCTCAAGTAAACAAACAATGTATAAACACCTAACACGTATTTCATAGAAAATACTTCATATCTATGTGTTAGAAGAAAGTAACGACACACCCACTTGTTAAGACGATTTTCGGACAACACTACGACTTGTTAAGTAGAAGTCCTTCTATGAAACTAGGATATCTTCACACACCAGGCTTCTCGTGGGCAGAGTTTCGGCTTGAAAATCTTTTCTCCTCAGATCTTCGGGAATTTGGGACCTGCTTCGGGTGTCTGGATGATATCGGGGCTTCGGGGGTACTTGAACAGGTGTAGAGAGAGTATCGGGAGTGATAGGGGGGGGGGGAGGATTAGCAACCATAGTCGGTTGCACTTCAACTTCTATTTATAGGGCTGAAATTCCATGCTCACGTCGTGAGCCACAAGTGCTCACGCCGTGAGCTCGATATGTCACTGCATTCGTCATTAGGCCACTTGCCCTGGAAGACGTCCATCACCTGGTCATGTCATGAACATTGTGCTCACGTCGTGAGCTCTGACACATGGGTTGAAGTTCGTGCCCCGAACTTCAGAAATTCATATCTTTCCTATACGAGCTCCATTTTTGACATTCTTTATATGAACGCGTAGGTGAGATTATGCTCTACAACTCTCGTTTAGACTCTGTCGGCTAATTTTGATTTTAATTTTTATTATATTATTTTTAGTAGGATGGGACAGGAAAACTCCGTTAGGAGTTCAGAACTCCTTCATCTGACGTCCGTTTTTGTTTGTCTTTTTACCGTTCGGCTACTATCAACGAGATCTTCTATTCTCGTTTAGATTGTTTTGGCTAGAAACCACTCGATCTTATATTCAAACTTTGGATTGCATACCGGTAAGTCGAAACTTCGAAAAATCATATCTTCAATATACGAAGTTAGATTTAGACATTCTTTTTATGCACGCTCTCGGTTTAAAGTATTCTAAGACTTTCGTTTAGATCACTAAGGCTAAATATCGCTCTATCATAAATTCACTATTTATGTTACGTAGTGTCATACCAGTTCTGTCGCGAAACATCGACATGTCATAACTTCTTTGTTATAACTCGGATTTCAGCGTTATTTATATATTTTGAAACCTTGCGACGACCACTACAAACTAGTTAAGATTATTCATTATAAATAATCTTTTATCCAAATGTCCCTTTTGATGCTTATTGTCTCTAAATCGACTAGCCCGGATCTACGGGTGTTACAATTATCTCCCCCTTAGGATGATTAGGTCCCTGAATCATCAACGAAAATAGGGTTGGTATACTGATTCCCTACTTCATCTTCTCATCCTAGGTAATAATCGTAACTTCGATGTTTATTCGAATGAATATCTAACTCGTGGACTTCTTGACCGCATGCGATGCTTAATCTTGCACGTGCTCTTCGTACTATGTTGGACTTTCAATCGTAACCTACGAGTTACAAAATAACTCCTTATTGAGTACTCCTTCTTCTTCTTTTTCTTCTTCTTAGGATAAGTACCTTCCTTTATCTTTTGTAACAGACCGATAGGTCGTGTTCTAATGATCTCTCATCGTATGATGCAACGCTTAGACTCAAGTCTCTTAGAGTCAAATTCCAAAATGGAATATACCTTCCTTCATATTCTAATGTGATATAATCACATTTTTTCATGTAGCATTTCTAGCTACAAGCTTCTTTAACAATGAGCGCGATGCTATCAATTACATTGATTTCAATCTTCTGACTTAAGTCAGATGTTACATCGAACTTGGTTCTCTAAACCACGTAACAAACTCATCGTAGTTGGACTCAATTTGATATGTCCACTAGGGTTGGAATAACAATCACCTCATTAGTCATTACCGAAACAATGGTAACGACATACTTGAATAAAAACGGAATCAATCACTAGCTTCTTGGTAACCTTGTGACTTTCCCTGATCCAAGCGTGAGTCATGTGCTTCCAGTAGTATAGATCTCTACTACTATTCACACCTACTCATACTCGTCCCAAGTATTGTCTCACAGTCCCCAATTCCTAAAATCACAAAACAATTTAACACGTACGAATGTGTCCAATTAATCATACAAATTTTTCTAGGCTCGACTAGGAGTTCTTCCATGCGCATCTTCACTCATCAATTCTACTTCAACTCGGTTGGTGGTGGAAATTCCAAACGATGGGACTGTTGGGTTTTGAGAATTTTAAACTCCTATGGTGTACATGTAACCCTATAAACCTTGGATCTATGTTTTCTCTATTATACATGCAAATAGGAACTTTCCAAGGCTTTAATCCTATCTAGCATACTATGAGGAAACTATACTGCAAAGACTAGTTAGATGACATACCTTTTGGTGTGGCTTGATGTCTTCAAGTTTTAAGAGCTTAGCCCCAATAGTTTGGAAGCCTCAAGTTGAATCACAAATCACCAAAATACCTTGGAAGACTTTGAGAATAAGGATACTTTGGTTCTCTCTAGTGAAATCGGCTAGCCCTCTTTGTGTACCCACACTAGTGCCAATTTCACCAACCAAGGACATCTTTATATAGTGTGGAGACTAGGGTTAATCCCATGACTTATCATTTCATATGATCCATGGGTTAAACACTCCATGGACTATCCATGAAAGCTTAGCTCAACCTAGATGAACTTGGACCATTCCATATATATAAGATTCCATATTTAATTAGTTCATTTTGATCACTTAATTAATTCTAAATTAAGTCTTGATCAATACTAATTAAATAATTTGATTCCATATTAAAATATTAGAACTTATAATATATTAATATAAATCATAAATATACTATTCTCAAAAGACTATCCATATAAATTGTGTCAGTGAAGTGCAACCCAAATGGACCATGCCGGGTCAGGTCAAGTACATACCAAATATAGTTATGGACTTAGACATTAATCCAACAAGGACAACTTCAAGAATTACACCAATCGTTCCATCATCCAGCCAATCGAAGGTGTAACACCCATAAATTTTGTGCCAAATTATAACATTTTAATCCATTCAAAAACCATTAAGTTATTACAACTTGTTTTCAAAACAGTTTAAACATTAGGGTATCCCCAGAACCAAATCACAAAATTATGAAATATGAGGAGCGGTACGATCATGCCTTCGCCTTGCCACGATCTCCTTGTTGGAATAGTGTCTAAGGCTGCAACTATATTAGGCAAGTATTTGACCCGGTTGTGCATGGTCCTTTTGGGTTGCCTTCACCATAGCAACTTGATAGGATGATTTATTAAGAGAGAGTAAATATTATTAATATATTATGAGAATAATATAAAGAATAATATATTGTTATCTGATTAATATAAGTCATAGAATTAATTAGAATTAATTTGGTGACTTAAAGAGGTTAATTAAATAAAGGGGTATAAACTGTCAATTGTTTGATAGTTAAGCTTTTGACTATAAATCCTTATATATATATATATATATATATATATATATATATATATATATATATATATATATATATATATATATATATATATATATATATATATATATATATATATATATATATATATATATATATATATATAGTGGACGGATTCTAGAAGCTAGGATAGCTTCAAAATCGTCCATGACTTATCTAAGGAAAGGATTTGGATAGCCTTAAGAGAAGATTATCCAATTAGGGTTTAGGTTGTAACCCTTAAGGAGTCTACAAATATAAATAGACCCCATGGCTATGGGAAATCGGCACCTCACCTAAAGTAAGAGAACCTTGGCCGATTTCCTCCCCTCTCCTCTCTCCTAAATCATATTCCTTGCTATTGGTGTTTGTAAGCCATTAGAGGAGTGACATTTGTGACTCTAAAAGCTCCAAGACTACAAGATCAACAAGGAATACAAAGGTATGGTTCTAGATCTATTTCAATGTTGTTATTTAACCTAATTAGCCATTAGAAGTCTTGGATTCAAAGCATGTTTAATTAGAAAGCCTAGATCCAAGCATTAGGGTTTTGCATGCGCACATAGGAAAGTTCTTATGGCTAAAACCCATCACTCCTGATGTACCTGAAACAATACACTGAAACTGTAAGCCCTAAAACTTAGTGAGTTACCCCCAAAATACCCATACACATACAACCATACACATACAGTAACAAAACAACATACTATGGGTCCAGTCAACCATCAGGTTGGAATACCCCTGGACCTTAACCATCGGGTTGGAATGACCTTAGCCCTCAACCATCAGGTTTGAATGCCAACATAGTACGAGTCCAATCATCCTACCGGATGGAATACTCCCAGCCCACAACCATCAGGTTGGGATGCCCTTGTCCCTATACCTACAATAGCTACTATGGGTCCAATCATCCTTCTGGATGGAATACCCCAGGCCCTCAACCATCACGTTGGAATGCCAACATACTATGAGTCCACTCATCCTACCGGGATGGAATACTCCTGGCCCACAATCGTCGGGTTGGAATACCCACACTCCTACATCTATTCTAACTACTATGGGTCCAATCATCCATCAGGATGGAATACCCCAGGACCTTAACCATTGGGTTGGAATGCCCACCTACTATGAGTCCAATCATCCTACCGGGATGGAATACTCCTGGTCCACAACCATCGGGTTTGATTGCGCACATACTATCAATCAGACATGTGCGCCAATATCAGATAACCATATAACAGCCTAAACCAACATACTAGGGTCCTATCATCCTCAGGATGGAATACCCCACAACTAGCAAACAATCATGTGCACATATAATAGGTAATCTCCTACCAGCATACAGACAGTCAGACCTAACTATAAGCATAACCGCTTCCCCTCTACCAAATATTGATCTAACCAATCATACCAGCATAACAACCATCCTTTCTACTAGGATACAAAGCAATCAGATCACAATGTAGCTATCTCAAATACAAATCAAAGGGACAACCTTGGTGCCTTAGAAACTTGAGTATAGTAAGGATAACTCACCTTGCAACTGCCGAACCAAACCACGAAAGCACAATCCCGAAGCACTGCCCCAGACTCTAACACCTATAGCCATCAATGATCCGTTGACATAAATATCCACATTACCATAATACCCTTGAAGGTCAAACGGGTCAAACTCGAAGTCCTGGCCCAAAGTCAACCTTCCTGATTGACCCTACTCACCAAGTCAACCCATTGACTCGTCGAGCTCTTAGCTTCAGAAAACTCTCATATCACGACTCGACTCGCCGAGTCACCCCATGACTCGTCGAGTCCATCATTCTCCGAGTCCTATCCTGACAAACTCACTGAGTCACCACTCAACTCACTGATCTAAGTCTTAACCAGAAGAGGTTGGGGGGTTCTGCACTATGACTCACCGAGTCCAAGAACAAACTCGCCGAGTCCGCGACAATCTTCAACAGACTCGCCGAGTTGTTTATCGAACTCGTCGAGTTCATGCCCATCATCATATGACTCGCCGAGTCAACCCATGAGACGCGCCGAGTCTCTTCAGTCCTTCATCCATACAGTCACTTTTTGAGCCATCTAGAGGCTCCAAACTGTAGATCCATCCTCCTAGGGCATGAATCTCACGTAAAGCTGCCAACTTTACGTGAGTACAAGGTGCTATTGGCCCAAAACATGCTAGGGCTAGGGTTTAATGCAAGAATGCTTCACAACCAACCCAAGGGTTGATGCTTTATGATTTCCTAGACCAAGGCCAATCTAGATCTGAAGTTGAAACCCCAGATCTAGAACCATAACCCAAAATGGATCTTAATCATACTAAAATGGCCCTAAATCCATCCATAAGTTGATCTAGAAAGGAAGGGATCAAGGTAACAACTTGTTACTTCAAAAAAGTGTCCAAGCTGAAGTAGATTCTGGATCTATATGAGTCCCTTGATGCTATACACTTGATCTACAAGCCTCCCTTGCTAGAATCTCCTTCCAAAGCTTCCAAGCTCACTCCAAAGGCTCACACACGATTTTAGGGTTTTCTGACTCTCAGGGGGGTAACAAGGAGGCTGAGGTGAGGACTTAAGGTCCTTTAAATAGGGTGTAAACCCTAAGATTAGGGTTTTTGTCTTCCCAGCACCAACTCGTTGAGTCCAGCCGCCGACTCTGCGAGTTGGTCACTTAACTCGCGACCAGAAGCCACTCCGACTCGACAAATGATTGCACCTACTCGTCGAGTAGTTTCCTCAATTTACACTTTAAGGCCTTGAACTCTTGCTTTCGAACTTGGGGTGTTACAGAAGATGTACTTTAGACGTACCATACTCCTTTAAATGTACTTTTATTTTATTATACATAAACTAAAGGCAAGACACCACATTCAATATCTTCCGATAGGTGTCATTTCAGTGCATCAGATAACAAAACCAGGGTTTATATTAATTCTTGAAACTATTACACAAAATTTCATGTTCACCCTATACTATGCCTCTAATATGCTACACCATAAGTTACTATTCACATTGTTATTTCATAATTTGATCTTTGGATGTGAAATTCTTATTCCTGATTCCCTGCGTTATTGTTTGCTTCGTCGAGGATCATGTGGAATGCCCTTGGCTTTGGTGGTGCCTCTAGCCTTGCTGCCCCATTTTTCTTTGGGCAGTCTCTAGACATGTGCCCCTTGCCTCCGCATCCGTAGCATCCCTTATCATTATGTGTATAATTCGTGGAATAGTGGCTGATCCTTCCACATTTGTAACAAGTTACTTCATCGTTGCATGTTCCAAAGTGTTTTTTTCTGCACTTTTCGCACCACTTGGCTCCATACCTCTGGTCATCTAATTTAGACTTTGGAAACTTTCCATTACTATCAGGTCTTCAGGATCCTTCAAGCGTCCTCTTCTCGCCAACTTCAGCTTTCTCCAGACCCTTTTCCCTTATTTGGGTCTCAACAATCTTGGCTGCCCAAATGGCGACTTTCAAAGTTATTGCTTGCTTGACCATTGGACCAAAGTCTGCTGGTAATCCATTGGCAAACTTTTTGACCTTGGAAAGTTCCGTTGGAAGAAGGTAGGGAACTGTTCGAATAATATTCCTTAATGATCGACAAATTCAAGCAGAAAAACAATAAATGAAACAGTAAAGAACACAAGAATGGTTTGAACGATGTCGAATGATTAAATTTGAACACCCAAGAAGAGCTCGATGAAGAACTTCGACTGTAGAGGTGCTTAGGGTTACAATGCAAAAGATAATCAATGACTAGCGTACTAAGGCATACATTCATGCACTATATATAATACGTAACCCTAATCGATAATCACGGTTGGACAGGCCCAATACCGGATATACAAAAGAATAGCCCATGATGCAACACATAATACCCAACAATCTCCCCCTTTGCGTCAATGGAGCCTAGAGCTCACTTTAGTTGATCTGCAACAGACTTCTTGATAGTCTTGAACACGCTCGGTATGATGGCTAAAAGAGTTTGTCGAAAAGTGATGTACCACCAGAGCATGTCTGTGAAATTCTTCTTATCAGAGTCGGAATTTGCCTTGCACCGATGAATGATATTGATGATGTGTTCTAGGCAGTCAGTAGAGAACAAATGTTTTTCCACCAGATCAAACAAGAATTTTTCACCGTTGGTTCTTGTAAACATCATTGTGAGGTGAGCAGAATCAATTTGACCGAGAGTCATTTTGTTGACATATCATGGCTTTACAATAGGCTTCACCATTGGTTTCTTCCTCATGACATTCGCCACCTCTTGCTCCATCTTCGCAACTTCATCGATATAAGAGGCCAACATCCTTTTCAGATGTCCTAATATTGGTTCATATTCTGTTGCATTAGTGAGAAAAATATTGAAGAACAAAATCAAATCATGAGGATTCAAGTTAGGAAGATCTGCCAGGGAGATAATAGAAAATGTGTTACTTGAACCTTGGTTTATCCTAAAAGAGACATTAACAAACATCCCTGCAGATGATGGTTTTAGCACCTTGACCGTAGTAATTTTCTGAGCACTCCAGGTCAGGTACTGAGGCTGACTGAACTCAAGAAAAAAATCAATACGTTCACGGTCGACTTGAGGATGGGGTGAAGGAACTTCAACTGTTGGCTCAAAACAATGAAAAACGAATGCCTTTCGAGTAATAGGCATGTCGAACTGCGAATCCCTTGTATTCTCACAGTCAAAGGAGGTTACAGGCTCTAGCCAGTAGGTGCTTGGAAACTCTATTGCCTTCCTGATGAGTGTTTTTCTTGTCCCAGAAAGGAACAACATCATCTTGCAACTTAATGCATCATCCTCTTCTTTCTTCTTCTTTTCTTTTTCCTCAGCCTCCTTAGCAGTTCGAAGAATTTCATCTATCTCCGTATCCCTTTTCTTTCGGTTCAGGATCTCAAAAATAGTTTCTTGATCTTCGTCATCTTCATCATCTTCTCCAATAACATGCTTTTTTTTTCTTTGACACCAGAACCCGAAGCTAAATTATCCTACGGTTCATTTTTGTCGTTCGGTTTAATTAGAATAGGTTGTGGTTTCTCTTCTTTCCCTTGTTACAGAGGAACAATTCTCTCTAAAACACCCTTCATTTCTCGTAAGAGTTCAAGCGAGGGAAGGAGTTTGGACGTCAAATGATTGCGAATGCTTAGCATGAGAATGGGATCATGAGCCTAAAGCACATTATGTAACTGAGACAGAACATCCCCAGCACATCTGTGAAAAACAGCTCGTTCGGTTTTCAACAAGGAAATTTCATGTTCAGCCTTGGCAAGTCCTGCTTGTTTCACTGCATTTATCGCCGTCTGTTGAGCAAGATCATCTTTGAGTTGCCTTTCCATGAGAAGATCAGCAGTGATCTTTTCGAACCAAGAGTCAATAAAAGACAAGAAGGTCTTGTTGTCAGCAGAGATGTCAGAACGGACAGTCTCAAACTTGGTCTGCTCGGCTTGAAGGGATTGAGAAAGCGAATCGATGGACTCGGTGATCTTGGCATCATTTGAATCAACATGACCCTTGAAAGAGTCAAGAAAAACCTTGGAGTCATGGATGATATCTTTAACATCGGAGGAGACTCGTTCGCATAGAGAAGTAGAATCATCGATAGCAGCAGAACATTTGTCGATGGATTCTGTATATTGGTTCAGGGCTGTATCCATGAAGGCTTTAAGAACAACATCATCATACTTTGTTGTCGAATCGAGCAGTGAATCAAGCTTTTTGTGAATACTGTCGATTTGCTGCTTGGTTGCTGGAGCAGATTCATCTTCCTCACAGGGGATTTAGTAGGGGCTGTAGTAAGTAGAATCAAATTCAAATTCAGCTCCTCCAAGAACTGGATTAGAATCACTAGGGGAGTTGGGGAAATTAGATATGTTGTGACTTTAGGAGGTTCTTTAGTCTTTCCCCCCACATCAGATGTGTTGACATTGACAGAAGAATCTATGGTAGAAGTGATGATAGGTGTAGTGGTGAAGGTTGCGTTGGAGAAAATAGGAGGTGGTAATGGGGTAGTGGTGATGGGAGTAGAAATGACAGGCGGTGGTGGAGCAATAATAGAAACAAGTGGTGATGAAGATGGGGGTGGAGGAGCATTGGTAATCTGAACAGTTGTCGTAGGGGAGATGGAGGGGGTGTTGGAACAGAATCATCAACAATATCCACCAGAGTTGGAGACCGAGGAGGCGATTACCCCGAGGTGAACCTTCATATTTCTCTTCCTCATCGTCACCTACAGACTGCTCATCCTTCAGTTCTGAATGTGAAGGTGAAGGAGTGAGTTTTCTGCGAGCCACTTTCTTGACTTGTTGTTTAGTAGAGGAATCACCCTTATCAACTTTCCTTTTCTTTGACTTAGTGGGTTTGGAAGAGGGCTCTTCGGTTGCTTCTATCTTCTCAATAGCTTTCTTCCCTCGTTTAGTAGGTTTCTCCACCTCATCTAACGCAGCTTGTATCTCAGGAGTTAATTGTCATGGAATCTTTGGAGGAAGCAATTTGTATTCAGAGATGAGTTTACTTTCCTGCGAGACAGACCGGTACATAGTTTCCGGAATAGAGCCTTTGTGCAAAAACTTGGTTGGATCAGTCACAACGATCTTTTTGGTATGAAAGGAGGAAATAGAGGAGAGCAGAGAGTCTGTCATGACCGGAACATTGAGGGAGGTTATTTCCCTTTGAGTAACGATGGTCCAAAAACGACCACATGAAATTTCAAAATGCTTGGTCGAGGAGGACAGACTCTATACCAGTTGGGACCAGATTAATGACCCATAGTCCAGGTTGATTCCATTACAGATACCATACAGGATCATCATGAAGCATTTGTTTGGTCCATCAGAGCCACCAACACGATAAACCAACCCCTTGTGAAGAAGGGTGAGCAACCCATTTCATTGTGGAGGTAAGCAATATTTCTTGAACTTAGTGAAGGTGGTAAGGACCTCAATGTATCCCATCTCACAGAACATCGAGAACAACTGAGTTGTGGTGATGAAGTCTGGGGAGATGACTGAAGCGTCTACTGCAAGCCCTAGAAGAGAGCAAAATCGTCCTTTGGAAATCGAAGCTTTGTGAGAATGAATCTGAAAGTAGATGCGCTCTTTGATTTTTTCGTAATGTGGTGTGGAGTATACTTGAGACAAGAGTGACATGGGAACGGATTCCACTTTAGTTAGAGCGATTACAAAAGGGGAATACTTGAGACATTCTACTAGTTAAAGCATGTAATGATCATACAAGAATGGAGTCATCTGAATGATCATATTCTGGTTGGGCTTGATCAAAAGAAGGGATGACGATGCAATTTGATCGTGAATAGATGAAGAATCTGCCATTGTCGATCTTTGTGAAGATGTTGAACAGCTGTAAAAACAAAATGCCGGTGTGTTTGAGAGAAGTGGAGTGTGGTAAAATGTCGCACCCCGAAACCGATGGCGTAAACGTTCCAGGGTGGAGGACGTCATGCGTAGTATTACAACCAATGTACATAGCAAGCATAGTAAACACAACCATTACATTACCTAGGAATATTAACATTTGTTTGAAAGCAATGTAATACATGTTTTATATATACATCAATATGAACAAAAGTAAAGACGAGACTTCTATACGATCCATGCTCTCCAAAAGAAAGCGGGATACCTGTCTAACGTGAACCTGAGAATACAAGCAGTTTTAGAAAAATCAGCATAAAGCTGGTGAGTTCATAAGTGGTTTCTGGTAAAAGAAAACGTTCCTTTGATTTTAGGAAAAGTTGTTATCCAAGAAAATCCCATATTTTCTTATAAAAGAAGTTTAGTTATCCATTTGTTAAACAGCCTGTTTATGAAAGGTTAAGTTATCCCAGTAAAAACCCTTATTTTCCTTAAAAGTTATTGGTTAGTTATCAATCCGAAATGAAAAGGTACAAGTACCTACCATACTTGCGAAGTTTCCATGAAAGCTCGGTTAATCTTGATAAAGTACGTTAGTTTTAACACATATATAAAACTAATAGGTAGGTAGTGAACTAATTCCTAAGGGTATCACTGATACCCTCTAGTAATCAAAACAGTTATTACTTTGAGGTTAGTTCACTAGGCTCATTATTACATAAAAGTAAATCTCCATTATCTAAGTTGCGAGTTCCATAACCATACAATAAACTAGATATGGTACGTAATGGGGCCAGTATCGTTTCATGACTTTGTCACCTGTAGACCTGCCGGTCCCACTGTAGCTAGCAACAAGGTGCGGGATAGTCAGTCCATTATAGATATATACACAGAAGTCACGTTCTCCCTCCATGGGATTCTGGTTACATGTGTAGTCCTACACTCTCGTACCCGTGGAGTGTTACCAAGGACGTGTCTCCAATCTTAAGAATAACGAATTTACAAGTAATAATATGGAAATTCTCATTTTATGAATGGTATGAATCCTTGGTAAAATATAAAATATAACATTTTATGATAAGATTCATAAGTTCCTTTGTTTTAGTCTTGAAAACTAACTCAATAATTAATTTCATAGTTGGTTGGTAAAACGGTTTTCTATGTTAAAAGCATGATGAACATGTAAACATTTCATTCGAAATAATAAGTTCTGAGTACAAATTCTCTTGTACTTTTGCTTGTATTCCCCCCCTGAAAACATGAAAAACACGGAAAAAGGTGTAGGGGTATGAACTCACTAGGCGAGGATGTGCCAGGTAGGACTCTAGGTGTCAATTTAGGGCTTGAACACACACGAGGGTCCTATGTAACATGAAATGATACATAATTGTATCTAATTAGACATTGAGCCACTAATTAAGGAATATAATACACTCTGATGCACGAAAACACCTTATCTTAAGTGTTGGATGTGATACGGGTTGCATCTAAGGAGTGTAGGGCCTTGATAAGGAGTTTACTCCTCAAGTGTAAACCCTTAGGGTTGTTTACAGGCCAAAGACCATATCCCCATGAGTTTACGACCGTAAAATCATGGGTGGGATGTTTTTGGGTGGTTAATGGTCTCATACTTCACAAGGAAGGGTTCTAGGGTTGATTCAAGGGCTTAGGAAGTGATCGGGACTTGAAATGTCCTTGGAAATGGGGTTTACGGTTTATGAATGAACCTTGGTGAGTTTACTGCCGTAAACACATGGGTTTATGGTCGTAAACTCATGCTTGGCCCATTCTTGCATGATTTTGAGTTTCAAATGAAAGGGTACAAGGTTCTAGGCACTTATGCAAGCTTTTGGAGGTGTTTAAGGGCATTTTAAAACCTTAACAAGGTGTTTACGGTTCCTGAATGTTCATGGACTGTAAAATCATGTTTACTCCCATAACGACAAGATTTTGGGGTTCATGCGTGCAAGTTTCTAAGTCACAAATAAGCATTAGAAGGGTTTTCACTACTAGAAAAAAGGCCTTTTACGACGCTCATTGCGCGTCGTAAAACGCTCAGACGACGCGCAAATGCGTGTCAAGGAAGGCCCTGTCATAAAGAGAGACGACGCGCTTTTGCGCGTCATCTATAGACGACGCGCATTTACGACGCGCATTTACGACGCGCGGTTACGACACGCAATGCGTATCAAGGAAGGCCCTGTCATAAAGGAAGACGACACGCATTCACGTGTCGTAACCTTACGACGCGCGTGTTAATGACACGCAATGCGTATCAAGAAAGCCCCTGTCAAGAAAGGCCATGTCATAAATGAAGATGACATACATTTTTGCGTATCGTAAATTTAAATGTTTAAAAAAAATAAATTTATATATTTATTAATTTTTAAATTAAAATTTCATTTAATTTCTTATAACAGAAATAAAATACCATATACAAAAAATACAATCCATTGCATAATATAAAATAAATTGCACAAATTATAATGTCATACAAAAAATCATTCAAATGTTAAACAAAAATAATACATTGCTAACATGTGTTATACATTCCTATAAAACTAACAAATAATCATACAACTCTGTTTCTTACTGGAAAGGAAAGCCAAACATGATTACAAGTCTCCCTTAATCTTGAACTTCGCCACCACCGACGTAAGAAAAAAACTGTGTATAAATATCAAAAAACAAGATATGAGCCAATCATTCTATGACTCAAGGAAAAATATCATTAGAGAAATGTGAAAAAAATATGAAACAAATGAATGAAAGTGCATTGCTATTTCTTTAATACTTACTGCATAGAGTAAGACTTGGACATCATCTATAGTTTTGAAGGACATTGATGTCTCCCTATGCTGCACATATTAAAAATAAAAAAGAACAAAATTAAGTAACATATGGATTCATATATCTATCAATTGTATTGTAAATTGTAAATTAAATAAATAAGCATTAAGCATACATACCACTACAGATGCAATGCTAGGAAAAAGGCCTGAGCATATAATGGCGCTAACCGATGATTGATTATGACTTAATCTGTTGCTAATCCCCGATTTAGTCTCAAGTAATTGAGCATCTTTTAAAATATGGATAAACAATTCCTTAAAGAATGTATAGCTTGAAGTGTTTGAGCATAAAGGAAATTCCTCCAGCAATATTTATAAGCATATCCTTCTCTTTCAGCTTCTTTCCATCCTTCATATTCACACACAAGTGCCATATGATCATTGTAATCCTTTGCAGAAAATATTGATTTTGTTGTACTAGCTTGCTGAAATAGACATACAAAAGATATCAGGAAAAGACCAAAATGCCCTTGTGTGAAAGTAGCTGGATTACTCACGTCTTTGTTCTCTTGAGGCAAAAGAAAATGATCCCTGACACTAAGTCCAGCAACAATTGTAAGAATATGATCAAAGCAACGAAAAAAAAGCACCCATTATTAGCATTTTCCCTAATTTCGGATCCAATGGAAGCATTACCAGATATTTACGTATATTTTGAAAAAATGAGAAAAGATAATCTTAGGAAATAAACTTTTATAAATATATTAATATAAACTAACCAAGATGTGTAAGATTTTCATTTACATCTAATGCTCCAATCATCTTTGAAAAATCCACAACATTTTGGACCTAGAACAAATTAAAGTTCTATCATTTAGCAATTTGAATCATTCACTAAGATTCAAGTCATCAAGAACTGTTAACACTTACAGCTAATGGCTCTGGAGGCAGCAAAGCAGCTGATAAAAACTCTCCAATACTTCCAACAATGAGGGCCCTTAGTCTTCAGGTCAATGAATCTTACAAATCAGTTCATAGCAAAACATATCCACCTGTTACTGTTAGGAATCCTAATGTTATCATTCCTAATGAAACAGTGAGGTTGCTAAGTGGAGCAGGCTTTTTATGAAAATGAAATGGTTTCTGTTGTGAACAGATTGCTATATAACTTATAAACATGTTTTGTTAAAAAGAAATTATGGTGCAAATCAATTTATTAGTTGAAACTGTTGTTTCATGTTAGCCCCATTTGCAAACACCCTACTGCAGCAAGGGAAACCTCTTTACTACCATTTGCAATGATGTTCTTCACAGAACACATCAAAGACTCCCATCCTACATAACAAATATTCAACTTCACCATTGTTCCTTTTTAAAGCACACATGTTTTTGAAGAAATTATAATCTTTTAAATGAAGACATACCTGACCAAAAATTGGTTGAACTTCTTAATAATGGAAAAAAAGTACGCAGGATATGAGCAATTCCACCAAATAAAAGATCAAGTGTTCCAAAGACGAATATGCCCCTGGATGTTCCAAAGATGTAACTCTTCATTCACGAGACTAACAAGAAGATACTTATTGTCTTTTGATAATGTGAATGAAACTATCATCTGATCCTCCTCAATGCATACTTTGAAACAAGACGCATATGCCCCTGGATTTGATCATCATTTGGGCTCCCTGAAACGCAAGAGATAGATTTTTGGTGACTAAATCTTGATTTTCTGCCCTGAATCCTACGATTTCCATTACAGCTTTGTGAACCCTGACAACTGCAACCAAAACCAACACGAGTATCAGAAAACCAATGTCGTGGAGTCACTTTTTTTTAAATTTTCACAATCCTGCCAAGTTTCAGTTCACATTATACTCAGAATCCCTTCAAGAATATTCATGTTCTTGAAGAAGATTCCCAGAATGCTTACTGGAATCTGAAAGCTCTGTTTATTTATGAACCAAACCAACTAACTAGGTGTGATGTCACTTTGCAGTACATCAATCAATTAGGATTAAATATAGCAAGCATCCTACTTTCATTTCTTCCTTTCCTAAATTGCTACTATTTCTTTCTGAAAGGGAAACGGTTTCTTAGTACCTGTTTGTGTAATCTGGATCTGCGAGCAGATTCCCTATTGGATTGCTTCCTTCTCTGCCTCTTTAGCTCCCTTTCATCCTGAAATAACAATTTTACTAATGATCCAAAATTATACTAATAACAGGATAAAACGAAGTTATACAACAAAACAAGACCTGTAGCCAGATCTGTGGCTGAATGGTTTCCCTTGAGCCAGCAGCAGCAAGCATTCCCCCTGAAACTGGAGCACAAGTTACCTTTCCACGAATTGCAGGAATATGAATATGAGAGAGTAGGATGAATTTTAATTTGAATTTGCTCCATACCAATATTTAAATTTGTGCGTGTGCTGGGACCACCTACAACACTTCCTGGACCTGATATTGGCACAATCGCCATTGAATGATTTGGCCCTCCATTTTGACAACCATGCATATTGTTTCCATTCTGAGATTCTTCACCTGCCAATATTAACATATAAGTCACACAAAACAAAACACTTCCAACTGTAAAACGCCCAAGTTGGACCCGTAGGGATTGCAAAGGCTTGCACTTTCTGGTTCTCCATCACCATCATCATCATCCATGCTGTTAATAAACAAGAAAAAGTTCCTGTGTTAACAATTATTTTCCTCTATTAACAGTACGCCCTGGTGTATTTGTAACAGTACGCCCTGGTGTATTGCATCAACCAAGACTGGAACATCTTCTTCTTGATTACATTGTTGTGTGTTTCTCCTTGGTTCATTACTCATATCGCCCTAACAAAAACGAAGGAATCCCATTACTAAACCCTAATCCTAAAGTGTATTAGTTCGTTCACAGAAGGTCATATCAGAAATAGAATTTCAAATCGATGATCAGGAATTGAACTAAACTTGATCGAACTATTTTATTATTGATGGTGGCAGCTTAGGGCTTAGAGAGAGAGAGAGAGAGAGAGAGTGAGTGAGAGTACAGAGGTAAAGGAAGACAAACCGATTCAAAAGGATGTGCTGATCCCAATTTCACAAATCGGCGTTCCAAAACCAAAATTCCCGATCCCAATCGCGTTTCTGTGCAATCCAATTTGCCAATTTCACGTTTCAGGTATGCTTACTTTGGCAAATTACAGTCTTTAGGCTTCCACCTCCACTTTTGATATGAAGTCGTCGCTTGCTTTACAGAGAGATATGAAGTCGAGACAAAAAGATGAGATTGACCCATCTTGTAATAAACGGACTCGGGAAGCTGAACAAAATGACCCGAGATTGACCCATCTAGTAACAACGCTATTGATGCCATTCCTTCCATTTTCGACTGTTCATCCTCCACTTCCTCTACTGCTACTTCTTCACCATCTTCTATTTTTTCTGTATTTAGACTTGAGAGTATAATTAGGGCTTTTTCTAACAATTTCAACATCGAGTGGGAGATATGGTGGTTCCAGTAGGTAGAAGTGAGGGAAGAAGCTAAGTAAGCAGCAGTCAATGTCGGGAGGGGGAAGGAAGGAGCGTCCAAGGCAAGAGGGAAAGGAGAAAAAAAGGAAGGCGGGATTTTTAATTTTTTCAGAATTTCATTTCCCCCTACTGTTAAAGGATGGAACGCGCGTTCCATTAAAAATTATAAAGCGACATCCTTAGACGACGCGCATTTTATTATAGGTGCCCTCCGTGTTTTTTTTTAGACACTAATTTAAGGGTGCGCAATAATGCGTGTCTTCTATCCTTAAATTTTTTGAAGAGATGACATTTTTCTAATGTCACTCTCCTTTGCGTAACATAGATCAATGAGCGTCGTATTTTGCACGTCGTAAAAGGCCTTTTTTCTAGTAGTGTTTGGAGGGATTTTGGGGCTTCAAAACCCCCTTATGGGAGTTAACGGTTTTGGGAGGTGTTCCCCAACCGTAAACACAAGTTTTTGAGGTATTTGGATGATTCAACCCAAATTTTGCATGGATACAAAGCTAAACAACAAGCTAGGAAGGATTACTTATGATTTTGGAGCTTGAATGAGGTGTTTCTTGACCAAAATCCATCTTGTAGAGAGAGAGAGAGTAGAGAGAGAAAGCTTTAGGAGTGGGAAAAAGGATCAAATGAAGGCCACTCAACCCTTATATAGGGTTTGAGTTTGCGGCTAGGTGGGGATCCACCCAATACCGATGTTAAACGAAGTTTATGGTCGTACCCGATTAAATGGTCGTAACCCGACTTGATCGTAAACTAGAAACTTTTACAAGTTAATTCGAGGGTGTTACATGTGCTTTAAATTTTGTTCCGACACTTATGAAGTCATAATAAAAGTCTCAATTAATTTGTCTAACCCAAAAATGTTAACAGAAAATTTAAGAAAAACGAGCTTTATTAACGGAAATGGGTTATAGCGATAGAATAAATTTCAGGTTGTCACATAAAAGTTACAGGAATGCGAAAACTCCTTAATATACGATTGCCATGAGAGAGAAAGAATCTGCCATAGTGATGAAACGATCTCTGAAAAGGCGCCTGTCAAAGCAGAATTTGATAGCTTGGTTTTCCCCAGATACACGACATATGGCGAAGGTGTAGGAGCCGTTTCAACATCACGCGCCCATTTTTAAACTTATCCAAAGAAAAATTGTAACATCGTATCCATTCAACTTCTTCGATCTAGTACTCATTCAGGATACAGAATACCTTATTACTTCCATGTGTCTGTTTAATTTTCGAAGCCAAAAGTGAAAACCACTCACAATTGTCACGAACAAGAGTTTTGGAAAATCAGAAAGATTTTTGTGCATAAGTGTGCCAATAGATAAGAAATAAAGCAAACAAGTGTATGGGATGTGAGTGATGTAAAATATGACATAAACCTGAGGATACCGGGAACAAATCTCTTCCTTCAAAGTCAAGAGAGACTTGAAGTGCTTGTGTGGTTTCTCGTGAGAATACGATCAAATGTTTGTTAAGAAACATTGAAAGGCTTCTTTTTAATCATAGGTTTTAAAGTGTGGCTAAGCATCAACTGAACCTTGATACTTAACATAAGACCGAACGTTGGAAGAAGTAATTGTGAGACCGATGTGGTCTGTTGAACAAGTAGGTCAGATAGGTGGGAAGTAACAAAATTTAGAATAGAAATCTCAAAAACAAAAACTAAGCTGGATCTTTTAGGAAGAAATGTCTTGTTGTTAGACAATTTCATAAAGATCACGCAAGAAAATAAAATGAGACTTCTTTAGGTAACAAGTTAAAGCTTGAATATTAAAATTCACCATCAATTCTATAGAGGTGTTGGATTTTGGGTTTCACTTAGCACGTGGTGTATGCATCCAAGATCATAAACATAGAGTTTGTGTAACCATAAACATCAGTGGTTGTGTCTGAGAGTCTCAAGGGTTAATTTTATGAAATGATATGTGATGGAGAAATCTTTAGAGGAGGGGGGTTGAAAGAACTGAAAGTAGCTTTGCTATATAAGAGTGACAAAGCAGAACTCTCCTTACTCATTTGAGAGGAGAAAGCTAGCTCAGGACTGAAGTGAATTTAGCAGCCTGATTGGGAAGAACCGATAGGTAGAATCAGTTCATTAAGGCTTCACTCATAGTCATTGAGGCTTCAGTCTACATGCAGCAACATGCTTCTAGGGACGATTAACTAGTTCAAGATAAGAAAATCATACCTGCCTCACCCCAAATTTTGTAGCTATGAAATGCACGACACCTAGAGAATGGACAGAAAGAAGAAAACCATACACACAAACAAAATAAACAAAAGAAAAAAAAACTCTTTTAAAAAAAATGATAAAAATAATATTTTTGGATTTTTGATTTTTCCAAAAAAAAAAATTGAAACAGAAAA
Organism: Lactuca sativa; assembly: GCF_002870075.4. Taxonomy (NCBI): domain Eukaryota; kingdom Viridiplantae; phylum Streptophyta; class Magnoliopsida; order Asterales; family Asteraceae; genus Lactuca; species Lactuca sativa. The sequence continues at coordinate 372,165,592 of NC_056626.2, forward strand.
AACAAATAAGAAAGTCTTAAAAATAAAGCAGAGAAAATAAATAAGAAAAAGATTACAAAGTATACAACCAAAAACAAACCTTAAAGAAATGAAGCGAAATAAGTGGAGCGGTTGGTTCATTTTTTTTCCTTAGAATTTCGTAGGCTAAATAGACCGAGCGTTCATTTCATTTTGGTTTCTAGAAAATTTTGGAGCAGAAATAGACCGAGCGTTCGGTTCAATTTGGTTCTCGAAAAATCTGGAACTGAAATAGACCGAGCGTTCACTCCATTTCGCTTATCTTAATTTTTAGAAAGAGGTTTGGGGACTCAGTACTGATTTCGCTTCCATCATTCCCAAACCTTGTAAAATTTTGTTGAAGCTAGCTTCAGGTAAGGTGTTAGTGTATATGTCAGCAAGTTGATCTGAGGATCGAACAAAATGAACTTCTACATATCCCTCTTCAACATGGTCCTTGATGAAATGATATCATAGTGCAATGTGCTGGGACTTTGAGTGTTTCACTGGATTGTGACATATTCTTACTGCCCTTTCAGAGTCACAATAAATAGGTATCTTCTTCATACTTAGTCCATAGTCTCTTAATTGGATTTGTATCCAGATCACTTGTGAGGTGCATGAGGCAGCAGCAATATACTCTGCTTCGGCTGTTGAAAGAGACACACAAGTTTGCTTTCTGGACTGCTAGCTAACAAGTTTTCCATCAAGAAATTGGCATCCACCAGTTGTGATGTTTCGGTCCAGACCGCATCCACCCAGATCAACGTCAGAAAAGGCTTGAACAAAGAAACCTGATTTTGCTGGATACCAGAGACCGAGCGATGAGGTTCGCTTCAAATAGCAAAAAATATTCTTCACTGCCACCATGTGAGGTTCTTTTGGATTAGCTTGAAACCTGGCACAATAACAGACAGAGAACATAATACTTGGTCTACTTGCAGTTGGATACATGAGCGATCCAATCATCTGTCTATAGAGAGTTATATCGACTGCAAGCTTTTCCAGAGATGATGTTAACTTAGGGCCAAAAGCCATAGGAACCTTCACCTTCGAGTCACCCTTCATTTCAAAATTTTCTAATAGATTCCTCGTGTAAACCTCTTGGTTAATAAAAATGCTTTCCGGTCCCTGTCTTATATTTAATTCAAGAAAAAGTTAATAGGACCCATTGCGCTAATCTCAAATTTAGTCTCCATCAGCTTCCGGAATTCAAATGTTAAGCATGGATTCGTAGAGCCGAAGATGATATCATCGACATAAATTTGAACAATCATAAGATGTTAGCCTTCTTTCTTGAGAAAGAAGGTTGGGTCAACAGAACCTTGCTTAAACTTAGACATTTTTAGAAAGCGAGTTAGTGTTTCATACCAGGCCCTTGGTGCTTGCTTCATTCCATACACAACTTTATCCAATACGTAGCAATGATCATGGTATTTCTCATTCACGAACCCGGGTGGTTGCTGAACATACACTGTTTCTTCTAGTTCTCCCTTGAGGAATGCACATTTCACATCCATTTGAAAATTTTCGAAGTTTTTATGAGCAGCATATGCTAGAAAGATTTGAACCGAATCTAATCTAGCTACAGGAGAGAAGGTCTCCTCTAGTATATTCCTTCTTCATGGCAATATCCTTTTACCACCAGACGAGCCTTATTCCTAATAACATTGCCTTCCTTATCCATCTTGTTCGTAAAGACCCACTTCAATCCTACCACAGACGCATCCTTTGGAGTGGGTATTAGTCTCCAATCTCGATTGTGTTCAAACTCATGGATTTCATCTTGCATTGCCTGTACCCAATCAGCGCGATCAAGTGCAGTATTGACCGTCTTTGGTTCGACTTTAGAGACAAAAAAATTAAACACGCAAAATTCAACGTGAGAGAATAACGCAGTTTGTTTTGCTTTCTGTTGAGAACATGTGAGAACGCGCTCAGATGATTCTCCTATTATATGTGTTTTGGGATGATCTTTTGTCCACTTTGTTAGAGGAGGGTAGTTCGGGTCATAGATAGGATCCAACTCTGCGTTGACCTCTTCTTCAAATTCTGATCGATCTTCTTTGTCATTTGAATTTTCATTCTCCCCTTAAAATGGCGTACTGTGTTCCTTGTTAGGTTCAGGATCCTCCCCCTCGGTTGGAGTTGGATTCTCTTGCTCGGTTGGATGAGACATAAATGTGCTCTCCCCTCAAATGCTGCGCTGTTATTTGGAGGTTCATTTGAGGGTTGATCATTAGCTTGGTTTGAAGGATCCTTTGCCATGTCTTTCGCAGCATCTTCAATAATCTTTTTCAGATGGTCGATTTTGTTGTCTGCTGCATTCGCCTCTGAATGTATAACTTTTTCTGGTTCATCAAATAACCTCATATATTCTTCGAACAAATTTGAAATGGGAACCAAGACTTGTCCTAATTCAGGAAAAATTTCACCCATGGCACTTTATTTTGCTTGAGATTTCTTTATGTAGAAGTCATCAAAGGTTACGTAATAGGTTTCTTCAATATGTTTGTAGTGTTCATTCAAAACCCTATAAGCCTTCGAAGTGAGTGAATAGCCCAGAAAGATTCCCTCATCTGCTTTAATATCAAACTTGTTGCAGTTCTCTTTAGCATTGAAAATGAAGCACCTGGAACCGAACACGTGAAAGAACCGGAAGTTGGGCTTTCGGTTGTTCAGAATCTCATACGGAGATATTGAGAATTGCTTGTTAAGTAAGGATCTATTTTGAGTAGAACAAGCAGTAGCAACAACATCAGCCCAGATGTATAATGGGAGAGAAGCAAAGCTCAGCATGGTTCTGGCTGCTTCACATAGGGAACGTTTCCGTCTTTCAACAACTCCATTCTGTTGTGGAGTATAATAAGCAGAGAAGTTATGAGATACTCCCTTGTCGGCCAGAAAGTCTGCAAACTCTTTATTCTTGAATTGAAGACCATTGTCGCTTCTGATGTTCCTTACCACTTTTCGTAGCTGCAGTTCCACTTGCTTGATAAACATCATTAACTTGGGAGTTGCTTCTGATTTTTGTTTATGAATGTAAACCCAGGTGAAATGAGAAAAATCATCGACAATGACAAGTATGAACTTAGTACCACCAATGCTTTCGATAGCCGAAGGTCCACACAAATCAATATGCAGAAGTTAAAGAGCTTCAATGATCTTGGTGTTGATATGTGTAGGATGACACTTTTGGCTTTGTTTGCCCTTCTTACAAGCTGCACACAGGTGTTCCTTGTCAAATTTGAGCAGAGGGAGGCCTCGAACATGATCTCTAAGCACTAACTTATTAGTGTCCTTGAAGTTTAGGTATGATAACCATCGGTGCCATAACCAGCTTTCATTAGAATTAACTTTGGACAGTAGGCATACAGCTGGTTTCCCTTTAATTGGATTGAGATTAAGGGGGTACATTTCACCCTTTTGTTCAGATTTTAACAAGACTCTTTTTGATTGTTTTTCAATAATTTTTGAACCTTCATCATCAAAGGAGACTTTCAATCCTATTCCTACAACCAATTGAGATACACTTATGAGGCTGTGCTGCAATACTTCAACATATGCCACTTTTCGAATTGTGAAATCTCCATTGGTTATCATCCCATAACCTTTAATTGTACCATGAGAGTTGTTGCGATACTTCACACATCCACCATCCTTAAGGGACCGAAACTCCCTCAATTCTTCCTTTCTCCATGTCATGTGATGCGGGCAACCACTGTCTATATACCATTCATCATCGAACTGCTCGTCACTGATAACCTATAAATTCAAGCAGATTTAGGAACCCAAAGTTTCTTGGGCCTAGGTAAGTCTTTTACAGAGAAGGGAAAAACAAAAGAAAGATCAACTAAATAAGTTCTTTTTATTAAAGTTGTTTCGTCTTTTCTTTTGATGGTGTACGCTTTAATTTTATTTTTGTCTTGCTTAAATTTTAGAGTTTCAGATGATGTAATGTTAGATGGATTTGAAATGTCCTTTTGAGTTATGGTTTTGTCAGAATTTTTCGTATTATTTATGTTAGTGTTCGTGTCAAGCTTTCCCTTTCCTTTAACGTCCTTCGTTGAATGAGTCTGTTGACGACTTGGAGTATAACCGAAACCTGACTTTCGGTTCTCATTCTTGGTAGAGGAACCGAAACCTGAAGTTCGGTTATGATTTGAATAGGTACCGAAGCTGGGCTTATTGTTTCGTGAATAGTAAGAGTTTGGATCAAAACTAGACATCTATTTGTTTTTGAACCTGTCACTTCCTTCGACATTTGTTTCTTTCTAAGTAGGGATGTGGTTAGGGTTTTGAGACTGCCAAAACCTTTTTCGCTCAGTCAGATTTTTCATGTATCTCCGGTTTTTTTCCAGTTTCTGTTCAGCCAATTTCCGTTGAGATTTATGAATGGTGAAGCTTGACTTTTGCTTCTCCTTTTGAGTTACGGTTGAATTAGGAGATAAATTCGATGTTTTCTTTGATTCTTCCGGTTTCTTTCCCGGTTCTTCCGGTATCTCTTTGGTTCCACTTGTGCTTGGTTTGTCAAAGCTTGAGGGTTTGTTGATTGGTTGGTTACATATCTTCCCCTTACCCTCCATGAGGTTTGCTCTAACAGACCGACAGTCTCGTCTGCATTATCAATAGGAGCGGACCAGAAATAGTTATCACACCCTTCAACATTGTCTTTGTCAACCAGGATTTTTAGTTTTGCTGTTTGTTTTCTAGTGATTGCATAAACCTGATTTGGCACGGTTTGAACTTTCTGGTAAACCACTGCTTTCTCTTTGAGTTTCTTGGACTTGTCATTCGACAAGCGAGCATACTCAACAGAGTTTTCAGATATAAGGGTTCTTCTTTCTTGGTTTCGCTCTATAAGAACTCAGAATAATCAACTACATCTTCCACTGATATTTCACTTAAGTCACTATCCTCATCGGATTCTGATGTTTTTTTGACATTTATTTTATGATCTGAACAAAGTTTGGCATTTTACGAGTCAAATGTTCGTATGGTTTCAGACTTAATTTTCAACCTATCATTTTCACCCAACAGATTTTTAAGCATACTTTTGTGTTCTTTGGAGTCGATAAAGGTCTCAATTTTGTCCAATCCATATTTGTAAGTGACTGAAATTTTTTCAGAGGACAATATTGAGTCACATTCAGCAATAACTTCATCCTCCTTAAATTCAAGGAATGGTAAAATCTTCTTATGAATCTTTTTCCCTATTTCATAATCTAGATGAAGTTGAGTTATGTTAGTATATAAGCATTTTGCAATTAAACAAATGTTTTTCATTGTTTCAAAAACTTTAAATTGTCTCTTTGCAAATAAATAATCTCATCACTAGCCCTAGCTAACTCTTGCCCTTCAGCTGTATCCATGCTCTCCTTTCCTTACTTTTGGAAGACTCCCTGCTGAGTTGATAAGTTAGGTTAGAATTTGCTAGTCGGGTTTGCATGAGAATACCACTTCAGTTAGAAAATTTAAATTTTAGTTCGTTTAGTTCTTCTTCATAATTAGTGACAGGAACTTTAAATGATTCTAGGATGGATTGTACCTTTTTGATCAATCGATCGCAATCGTTGATCGTTTCCGCACGGGCTTCTGCAAAACACTTGTCTCTTTTCAGATTTGGCTCCTTATCATCACCTTCGGTTGGTGTTACTGCAGATACCATCAGGCACTTCCCAGCCGAACTACTGACTCCCTCTCTAGCCACATATGCTCTACCATGCGAGGGCTTTCTTACTTCTTCATCTTCAGAGTCAGTTGACTAGACTTCAACACCACTGAACTCATCATCGTCCAGATTCTCCTGCACAATTAAAGCATTCATTGAACTATTTGTTGCTTTCTTTTTCTTTATTTCATCCAACTTTTGCGGGTAATAGGCTTCATTATCTTCACCATCCTTTTTCTCTGCCATCTTTCTCAGCATACAGTCCTTGGCAAAGTGGTTCTTGCCTTGACAATAATTGCAATCGTATCTAGAATCTCCTGCTAGCTTGATTTCTTTCTTATCATCTTCCTTTTGAGGGACATTCTTCAGTTCTTCTTTCATCTACTCTGAGCTATAACTCCCTTTCCAGTTTCGGTTCTTATTGGCAGGGAATTTCCTTCTTGCAAACATCTTACGATTGGAGACCATCATCGCATATTCTTCACTTGTAAGGTCACACTCAGACAAATCTGAGTCATCTTCTTCTTCCGTCACATTCTTCCCTTTCGAGATGAGGGCTAAAGAGCCCACGCCAGACACAACCTTCTTTTGTTACTGTGCTTTCATGGAATTTTAGGATGCCCATCAGTTTTGCCAGCGATTAAGGCTTGAACTGTTCATGAGCCTTTACAGTTGAGACCACTGCCATCCACTCAGGTCTCAGGCCATTCATAAACGTGACTTTCTGTTCAATCTCCTTTCTTTCAATACCATGCTTCATCATCTTGCTGAGCAGATGATTGTAACGATCAAACGTTTGAAGAAGAGTCTCCACACGTTTTTGAGCAAAGGAACTGAACTTAGAGAGCAACAAGGTTTGTATTGAGTGCTCTCGATCTTCATCGGTTGAATACAATTCTTTCAGTCTGTCCCATATCTCTTTTGCAATAGAGCATGAATTGACTAGACGGAAGGTGTTTGCTTGTTGGGCAAACCGGATCATCCTTAAAGCTTTGAGATTACATATCAGCTTATCTTTTTTGTCTTGTGGTATCTTTGCTACTTCCAATAAAAGCTTATTATATTCCTTTTGAGTCTTCACTGTCCTGTTTGTTCTAGAATGGATGAGTGGATAGATCGTAATAGCTTCCCAGATGAGATAGCCATTATCTTCAGATCCAATCACGTAATCTTCAAAGTGATGCGCCCATACTTCGTAGTCCTGAGTGTAGAGAATAGGAACCCTTGTAGTGGATCCAATGTCGTTTGAGATGTTAATAGGATTGGCTTGAGCGTCCTCGTGTGACATGATGAGCTTGTTTTTCAAATCTGCTAGAATCAGACTTGTAATCTAAACATTAGGGTTTTTATCAAACACTAGACAAGGTCGTCAACTAAAAGAAGAGGACCTTTATATAGTTGATAAAGCGGAAACCCTAAAGAATTCTTCACACATAAGGAATGCGTATGAATAATACAGTCTCCTGCTCTGATACCAATTGTTGGAATAATATTCCTTAATGATCGATAGATTCAAGCAAAAAAATGATAAATGAAAACAGAAGAATGGTTTGAAAGATGTCGATCGATTAAACTTGAACACCCAAGAAGAGCTCGATGAAGAACTTCAACTCTAGAGGTGCTTAGGGTTACAATGCATAAGATAACTAATGACTAGTGTACTAAGGCATACATGCATGCACTATATATAATATGTAACCCTAATCTATAATCACGGTTGGATAGGCCCAATACCGGATATACAAAAGAATAGCCCATGACGCAACACTTAATACCCAACAGGAACAAGCTTCATCTTCTCCGTAAAACTAGTAGTGTACTCGGTGACGCTCAATCTTCCCTTCTTCTGATTCTTGAACTCATTGTTGATTTCCAGACGATCCTGCTCAGAGCAGTATTGCATCTTTAGTTGCACCACAAAATCTTCTCGATATATCTTGCTAGCTTCTCCCTTGGGCATCGAACCCGCTAGTAGCTTCCAACAGTTCAGCACTCCCGACTTTAACAGAGGAATCACGAGAGCGGTTTTCTATCTCTTGCTACACTCGCAAATCTCAAACATTGTCTCCATCTCGGAGATCCAGTCCATAACTTCCACTGGTGTCGGGCTTCCAGATAGACAGGGTGGTTTGGATGCCAATAAATCCTTATACTTGCACTCACGCCCGTAATTTCCCCCATCTTGATTGTTTTGCCTAACAATCGGTGGGTTGGCTTGACCAACAATCCCACTGAAGTTTCCTCCTTCCGAATGCCCTTCATTCAATTCGGGTTGTTCAATCGGCATCGAAAGTTCTTCACGATTCTACTGAAGCAGACGTTTAGTTTCCTCCACCCGGCGATCCAACATCCTTTGAATCATCGCTTGTACCCCAACCAATTTCATTGGCTCAGGTACTACTGCTACCACATCTACATGCTCAACCAAAGGTGGTTGATTCCTATTTTCGTTTGCGTTTCCAACTCCATTTCTTGTTCTTCCCATTTCTGATCTATACACCGAATAAGGTGAATTTAGATCCTCATTAACAATAGATATTCAAATCATCCTGATCATCTGAAACATTTACATGCCATTTCTAATATCGTAGCCATACGCTAAGAATCCTAAACACATAAGGTTTCCAGATCCGGTTAGCAACAGACCATAGATCCAAATAAATAATAGCATATATGGTACACATATAGCATTTCGCACATAAAAGATATTTAGGCATCTTTCCTAAAATAAATTAGTGCTCGTGTCTAAAATATGGTAGACACTCATCTCACAATCATTGTTTAGCATTCTAAGTTTAAGTTTAGAAATCCTACAAATTCCGATTTCGCTTAAACTAATGCTCTGATACCAACTGTGACATCCCCAATTTCACGACAAGAAAATACCGATTTGTTTATGCTTTGTTTTAAAATCAGAGTAACCATTTAAGGAAAACTGTTGCAGAATTTGTTCCCAAAACAAAATGTGATAAGAATTTATTAAAGCATTTCTTTAAAGAAATGTATTTTCATTAAATAACAAAATCTCGGGATGTCATGTTCTGATACAGACCAAAAGCATAAACAATATAAAATAGACCTTACAATAGTTATTTATAACTACTGATCTATAATCCAAAATCTCTCGTCATATCAACCAACTTATGCTCTTGTGCCACTGCCTGTGACACAATGAAAACTGAGTGGGTCAGGCTAGGGAGCCTGGTGAGCATATAGGGTTTTCAACCCACAATAATATAATTATTATATTTAATCATCAAACAATCAACCCAATTTCACATCCCCATTATCTTCTTAAATCTTAAGGATCTACCGTAACAATCATCTATCCTTCAAAACTAAGGATTGAACTAAGGAATAGGCACAAAGTCCATTGCTGCCAGAGGTTCATCTACACAGTACTAAATCCATAGTTACCAAGCTTCATCTACACAGTACTAAATCCATAGCTACCAAGGTTCATCTATACAATACTAAATCCATAGCTACCATCGTTCTTATATAAGGCACTAAATCTATAGCTGCCAGGGTTTTTAGAGTACACCAGTGAACATCAAGTCCACAACACCTACAAGTTGCAAGCCTGCTAGTATTCCACTGGACTGTCTAGAATCGTCCGTGGTTGTCATCCCTACTCTAATGAATGAAAGGGCCATCTTTTGGGTAAAGGTTTCACTAATTTTTCACCTGTCACCCTCATCTCATGATCTATATGATCTTTCGTCTTATCCTCAAACTCCTCTTTCATCACACATCAACTATTTTGTCTACCCATGTAATACCCAACATATTTGTAGATAAAAATTACATTTACATTTTAAACCATTTAAAAAACTGCATAAAACATTCATATAAAGTAAACAAACAAGCAAGTGTAATCTCAGAGTGCTTTTTGTGGTCACGGTAGATCACAATCTTTTTCTCTTCAATCGCCATTGTGTCAAAATCGTGGAAACAATCATCCGGGCGAATGCAGATTAGAAAAAGGATCAGTGGTCTGTTATGGATGTAGAGAAGTAGGCCACATGAAGTCTATTTGTCCGAAAAAGAATGTTACATGCTTTTCTTGTGGCGTTGCTGGCCACAAGAAACGTTTTTGCCCTACTCTTACAAGTCAAATGACGGGAAGTCAAGCTTCTGTTCAACAACCAGCGACAAGTCAAGCTCCTGTTCAACAATCAAAGGGTACTCCAACTAAAAAGGAGGAGGTGCCTAAAGCTAAGGGTGGTGCATTCCAGATTACCATCGAGGAGGAACGTGAGGACCTAAATGTTGTGTCGGGTACATTTCATGTCAACTCTAGACCTGCTCACATTTTATTTGTTTTTGCTGCCTCAGATTCTTTTGTGTCTCATGAATTTGCACATTCCTTTCAAATTTCTTGCTATGCCCTCGCACAACCATTTCATGTAGATACTACGGGAAGTATATCAATACTTGTTGATAAAGTCTATAGGGATCGTGTCATAGAAATTGAAGGATATAATTTTCTTGCTAATCTGATTCCTATCTCCTTGCCCAACTTTGATATTATTCTCGGCATGGATTGATTGTCAATGAACCACACAGAACTGTTGTGCTATGAAAAGATAGTATGTATTCCCATTGAAGGGGAGAATCCTATTTCTGTCTACGGTGAACAATGAATCTTAAAAATAATCTCTTTCCTCAAAGCTCGTAAATTCATATCGAAGGTGTGTTCTATCTATCTGGACTACACATTTGATATCTCAAAAGAGGAGAAGAAAACGGTAAATGAAGTTCCCGTTGTCGATGAATATCCTGATGTTTTCCCCGATGATTTGCATGGACTTCCTCCAGACAGGCAAGTAGAATTCCTAATTGACCTTGTTCCAGGTGCTGCATTAATTGCAAAGACTCATTATCATCTTGCGCCAGTTGAGATGAAAGAAATGATGATCCAACTGCAGGAATTACTTCACAAAGGCTTTATTCGTCCGAGTACCTCTCCTTGGGGTGCTTCGGTATTGTTTGTCAAGAAGAAGGACGGATCGATACGAATATGTATTGATTACCGAGAGCTAAATAAGGTAACTATCAAGAACAAGTACCCACTACCTTGCATTGACGATTTATTTGATCAAATTCAGGGTGTTAGCTATTTCTCAAATATTGATTTGAGATTTGGCTATCATCAGTTGAAAGTACAAGAGCAGGATGTACCGAAGACTGCTTTTTGTACATGATATGGACATTATGAATTCCTTGTCATGCCGTTCGATCTGACAAATGCTCCTGTTGTATTCATGGATATGATGAATCAGGTATGCCGCCTAATGATCGATAAATCTGTCATCATATTCATTGACAATATTCTAATATATTCCAAGTATGAAGTTGATCATGCCATTCATATTTGTGTGGTATTAGAACTTCTTCGAAAGAAGAAACTATATGCTAAATTCTCGAAATGTGAATTTTGCCTTCGCCAAGTTCAATTTATCGGCCATGTTATTTATGGTGACGGTATATCCATAGATACTACCAAAATCGAAGTCATTCAAAATTGGGAAGTGCCTCGTAATGATTCCGAAATCTGCAGTTTCTTGGGTCTCTCAGGATATTACCAGAGATTAATTAAAGACTTTTCTCGTATAATCGTACCTCTAATGAGTCTTACACGGAAGGAAGTGATGTTCGAATGGGGTGAACCCAAGAAAAAGCTTTCTGAACTCTAAAAGATCTTTTGACTCATGCTCCAATATTATCACTTCTAGAAGGTGATGATGATTTCTCCGTATATAGCGATGCTTAAAGATTGGGACTCGGTTGTGTGTTGATGCAACATGTTAAAGTGATAGCATATGCGTCAAGACAACTGAAAGATTATGAAAAGAATTATCCCACTGATGATCTTGAAATCGCTGCAGTGGTATTTGCCCTAAATTTTCGGAGGCATTATCTTTTTGGTACAAAATGCAAATTGTTTACCGACCACAAAAGTCTCAAGTATATATTCAGTCAACAAACTTTGAATATGAGACAACAACAAGCCATGGAGCTGATCAAAGATTATGACTGTTAAATTCTGTACCATCTTGGAAAAGCCAATGTAGTTGCCGATGCACTTAGTCAAAAGGTTTGTCTTAATAGTATGTGTTATACTATTACTCACACTATAGTAAAGTTCACTCTTCTTGATGAATTAGAGAAATGGAAAGTAGAGGCCCTAAAGCCATAAAATGTGAAGAAAGAAGGGATGGTACATTATACTGATGTTTATGTGATAATCCACGAGGATTAAAGGTTTTCAAGAATCAGCTGTGGATTCCAAAGATTGGTGGATTAAGACAGAAGATTTTAGATGAAGCTCATAATTCTAAACTGTGAATACATTCTGGTACAAGTAAAATGTAGTATGATGTAAGAGCTGATTATTGGTGTCCTGGATTAAGGAGAGACATTGGAAGATATGTGCAGGAATGCTTAGTATGCTTAGAAGTCGAAGCAGAGCACCAAAACCCTTACGGAACTCCAGAAATTCATAGTGTTCTTGTGTGGAAATGGGAAGAGCTATCCATGGATTTTATTACCAAATTGCCAAAGATTTCTAGACAACCAGATAACATTTGGGTAATTGTCGATCGCCTACCTAAGAGTGCACATTTTCTCATCATGCGTGAAACGGATCGAATGGAGAAATACGCACAAGTATGCTTGGATGAAATTATTGCAAGACATGGTGTGCCACTAAAGATCATTTCCCATCGTGATACTCGCTTCACTTCTCATTTTTGGGCGAGTATGCAACGTGAATTGGGATCTCGAGTTGATCTCAGTACAACTTATCATCCCCAGACAGACGGTCAGACGGAGAGAACAATCCAAACAGTAGAAGATATGCTTCGTGCATGTGTCTTGGAATTCGGTGGTAACTGGGACAAGTACTTACCTCTTGTCGAATTTTCATATAATAATAGTTACCATGCTTCAATCAAAATGGCACCATATGAAGCATTATATGGCCGCAAATGCCGTATGCCATTATGTTGGCGTGATGCAGGACAAAAGATCCTTGGAGGCCCTGAAATGATTCAAGACACCACCAAGAAGATTAAAATTATACGAGAAAGAATGAAAGCGGCCCGGGATCGACAGAACTCATATGCTGAAAAGAGGAGATGACCCATAGAATTCCAGGTGGGTGATTTCGTAATGCTGAAAGTATCCCCGTGGAAAGGCATTATGTGGTTTGGGAAGAAAGAAAAACTAAGCCCTAGATTTGGTGGTCCTTCCAAAATCATCTAGAGAATTGGTAAACAAGCATACCGCTTGGAATTGCCAAAAGATTTGGCAAGTATACATGATGTGTTTCATGTGAGCTATCTGCATATATGTTTAAGCATATATGATGAAGTAGTTCTGTTATCCGAGGTGAAACTGGATAGTAAGTTAACTTATGAAGAAGAGCCTGAAGAGATCGTAAACGAAAGAACGACTAAGCTATGTAATAAAGAAGTAGAGTTGGTACGTGTCAAGTGGAAACACCATCGAGGCCCAAATTATACTTGGGAAAATAAGAATCAGATAAGAGCGAAATACCTCCATTTATTTTAATCGATGTAATTTCGGGGACGAAATCCTCAAAAGGAGGAGGTAATTGTAACATACACGTTCAATTATCTTGTTTTGTAATAAATAATATTATGAAATATTATATGAAATTTGAGTATTGAGTTCTAACAAATAGTTTTTACTAAAACTGAAGTAAAAGTATGTTTAGAATCACTCGGAAAATATTGGAAGTCTTGTGAGACTCCAATAAAATGTCAAATATTGAAATTTCACAAAAATATAAAATTCGAAATAAGTATAATTTTACTATTGAAAGTTTTATAGAATCTCGTTAGAAACATTTAGACGAAAACCTCATCAAAATCCGAGTTATAACGAAGAAGTTATGACCAAACGAAGATCCGCGACAAAACCAACAAACACTATTTAGCGTAAAAAGTGAGTTTTCGATAAAATACTTTTTAAATGTAGTGATCTAAATGAAAGTCGTAGTATTCGTTAAACCGAGAATTTCTCATAAAAAGAACGTCCAAATCTGACTTCATATGAGAAAGTTATGATTTTTCTAAGTTTCGGAATAGCAGTAGACAACTAAAAACCTCGAAATAAAGATTGAGTGATTTTCAGCCAATGCAACCTAAACGTGAATCGAAGGTCTCGTCAATATTAGTACAATGGAAAAAGATAGATGAAAACAGACGTCGGATGAAGAAGTTATGAATTTTTAACGGATTTTCCTGTCCCGGTCTGTTAAAAATAATAATATTAATAATAAAATCAAACTTAGCCAACGGAGTGTAAACGAAAGTTGTAGAGGATAATTTCACCTACGCATGCATTTAAAGAACATTAAAAACGGAGCTCGTATGCGAATGTTATTTATTTTAGAAGTTTGGGACACAAAAATCAAGAAAATCCCGAAAACCGAGAAAAATCACATGGATAAGGTCAGATTTTGGACACGTCACCCGGATTCTCGCAACTTGCTCTGTGTCCGACCCGCGTGTCACAACCTCTCGCATCCGATGGTGTGGCCCAATCCGAGACCGACATGTGTCTTCGCGGTTAACTTTGGAAAATTCTCACTTTTTACACCTTAAGCCATATTTGAAGCCAGTTTTAATCCCCCAAAGCCTCGGGATCATACCCAACACACAAAACACGTCCCGAAGTGCCCGAAGAACCCGAGAAATTTATCATTTCAGTTTGAAGCTCATCCCTCGTAGGGCCTGGTTTACAAACAAGCTCCCTGTTTTCATCGAAGAAAGCTAAATACAATAACGAAGTGCTGCCCAAATTACTATTTTAACCTCCAGTTAATTCACAGTAAGTTCAATATATAGGAACAATTGTATGTTTTGTGTTATATGTGCTATGTGCTTTTCCGTGTTATTATTTCATGCTATTATGCTAGCAAAAGCTATACCTTTGACCATGTGATCAGTGAAAGGGCTTAGATTCATGATGGTATTGGTATGTAGCCTCTAGCCATGTAGAGCATGCCTCGTAAGAGAATGACTTCTACCCCAATGGCATTGGCAGAAGGTTAGATAAGGTTGAAAGCCCGAAATCTACCTAAATGTTTAATCAGAAAGTGTATGTCTTTTGTGCTATTTGGGCTGAAGCTTTATTGATATATATCAAGTATCGAAATTGTTATGTCTCATTCATCGTATATCTTTGAATCAAATAATTGATTGATATGGGTAGCTTGTCACATGATTCACATATGCCTTTGTTGTTCCTTGTTCTTCTTTGCTTCTGCCATATTGAAGTATATATATATATATATATATATATATATATATATATATATATATATATATATATATATATATATATACGAGAAAACATTAGATTGTATCTATCATTGAACTCACTAAGCGTTACCGCTTACCATTCTCAGTGTTTAACAATTGCAGGTGTTAATCATCCAATATAGTCATATACTGTTAGAAGATTTTGAATAGTTAAAAGCTATTACTTTTGTATTTAGTACTCATGTATGTATAAATTATAATATCTTGGGTAGTTGTGTAATATATAACACTTTGTAATAGTCGGTTTGTATCCAGTCGTTTGTAAACAAGTTATTAATGTAAAATATTATTTGTGAATATACATGTAGTATGTTTTGGAGTAACAATTGTCAAATATGAAAGTGTGGGTCTTTCAAAAGCATTCCCCTAAAATATGAAGTATCAATGACAATTCTTTTCAAAATCCGTAAAACCAACATTTTATTTCTAATATTAGAGTGTCCTATCAAATCAAATGTCGGAGAGTGCATGTCGCGCCATCAAGCATTGACCTTGCCCTTAGGCTTAGAAGTACCTGAAACAATTCAACAAACTATAAGCTAATGCTTAGTCAGTTCCCCTGAGCATACCCCACAGAGTCCACATAACCAAATATACCATATTAGCTATAAAAGCTACATAACCATATAAACCATGCATACGACATATAACAATTCCATGCAAACCTTACAAGGTGTTATACCTAGTGCCACTGGAACTCCCACGTGGTCTCAACTACCTGTCATGGGAACCCCTACGTGGTTTTCCTGCCATAGGAACCCCCACATGGTCAGGCCTATCTGCCATGGGAACACTCACATGGTCTTCTATATCAACAACATATCATACAAGCTAAACATGCAAATATACTAGGATGCCATGGAAACCCTCCAAGGTCTTACACCAAATGCCATGGGAACCCCCACATGGTCTCAATCTATTGCCACGGGAACCCCTCGGGGTCTTCCATGCAAATGTCCGACTAACATAACGCATAATCAATCAATAATCCACATATCATAAAATGGGTCGGCCTTGGTGCCTTAGACCCATTGGTATGGTGAGAAAACTCACCTCTGTCTGCCAAATCTGAAAGCTGCTCTTCTAACAAACCGTAACCACCCGTGCTGAATAATAATATCATTAACCCAAAGTTAGGGTTAAATATATTCCAATCAAAGGACCTAAGCCCCAAGTCCTTTCCTAATGGCCCAAAAAGTCTTCCTTTGCTAATGGGCCCAAAGTCCATATCAAAAATCATTAATGGGCCTCATGGCCCAATAAAGCCCAACTATAGCAACCATGGCCCAAAACAGATACATTGGCCCATTAAATCAAAACATGACTAGGCCAATTGACTTAGATCCATGCATGAATGAGTCAAAGGAACTTAGATCTACTCTTCCTAAGCTTTGGAGTTGCTCCAACTCTCTAGAGATGATCCATGATCACAAAAAGGGACAATATAGAAACCCTAACTAGATCTAATGAATAAAATGGAAACATCAAGAGTTTATTCCTCCAGAAGCTCTTCATGGTAAACTAGATGAAGATTCTTGAAGCCCAATTCCACTCCAAGTTTGCTTAGCAATTCCTTCTTCTTGAATGAACTCTAAAATCGCCACAAATGCACTTCTTAAGCTCAAAAACAATCTCACAAGGTATCTCTGGTGTACAAGGGAGGAATGAGACTATGGAGGCTGATTAGGGTTTGGCCCAAGAGGCTTAAGGGTGTTTAAATAGGTGTCAAGTCCGAGAATTAGGGTCTTGCCCCTCTATCGCATACACTCTGCATACCGATCTGTATGCCCTGTGTACGCAGCCACCCTCTGCGTTCATGCATCCTTAGTACGCTAAGCGTACTCCTGGAGTACGCCCCACGTACTAAGGGACCTTTTATGCTATCTTTTTCCATTTCATGGTCTAAAGAGTAATACTTGATTTGGAGTGTTACAACTCTCCCCTACTTGGACTACACTTCGTCCTTGAAGTCCATAGACGCAAATAGATTGGGGTTATGCTCCTGCATCTCGTCCTTCGGCTCCAATGTCTATTTTGAGCCTCTTCGGTTGTGCCATCGCACCTTCACCGGCTTCAACTCCTTGTTGCGAAGAACCTTAGTCTTCATATCCAAAACCACAATGGGTCTCTCAATGTAGTTCAGGTTCTCATCAACGTGAATGTTATCCAATGAAATAATCGTGGCCTTGTCTGTGACACACTTCCGAAGCTGAGACACATGGAAGGTGTTATGTATCTGGCTGAGCTCGTCCGGTAGATCTAAACGGTAAGCCACCTTGCCCACCCGGCCAAAATCCTGAATGGTCTAATATATCAAGGCTTTAGCTTGCCCCCCTTTCGAAACCTAATAACACCCTTCCATGGTGACACTTTCAGCAAAACAAAATTCCCAACCTGAAACTCAAGATTCGATCGGCGCCAGTCAGCTTAGCTTTTCTGACGACTCTATGCAACTCGTAGTCCGTCGCAAACCTACTAAATCAACTGGGTAGTCTTGAGCACCACTTCGGTGCTCCCCATGACTCAGTGCCCTATCTCACCCTAACAACCCGAGGGCCTACACCTCCAACCATACAGTATCTCAAACGGGGGTCGGTCGATACTAGCATGGTAACTGTTGTTATATGAAAACTCTGCTAGTGGGAGATATGTATCCCAACTCCCTTCAAAATCCTAAATGCATGCCCGCATCATTTCCTTCAGCGTCTGGATCGTACACTCACTCTATCCGTCTGTCTAGGGGTGATAAGAAGTGCTGAAGTGTAACTGCGTGCCTAATTCCTTATGGAACATCCTCCAAAATCTGGAAGTAAATCGAGCATCCTAGTCAGAGATCACTAACACCGGCACCCCACGCCTAACCGCCACCTCTCATACATAAATATTTGCAAATTCCTTGGTAGAGATGCTCTCGGAGATCGGAATAAAATGGTCACTCTTCGTAAATCTATCCATAATAACCTATATGGTATCCACACCCCCTTGCTGTCCTTGGTAACCTCATGATGAATTCCATGGTGATCTCTTCCCACTTCCACATAGGAATGGGTAGTGGTTGAACCTTGCCATGAGGTCACTGATGTTCGGCCTTGACCTTCCTGCAGGTCAAGCACCGCTCCACAAACCAGGCGATCTCCCGCTTCATGCAGGGCTACCAGTATCTCAACCTCAGATCTCTATACATTTTTGTATCTCCTGGATGTATAGAGAACTTGGACTTAAGTGCCTCCTCCAAAATCTTTTTTCTCACTGCCCCAGTCACTGGCACCCACACTTGGCCACACCGTGTCAAGATTCCCCGACCATCCCGTACAAACAAGGAAAACTAGCCCCGAATCCGCTCTATCTTCCAGTTCTCTTTTTCAAACCCTCCACATGAGCCTTCTTAATCATATTTAATAGTGGAGATACCACTATCATCCTCAATCAAACATCCGCAATCGGAGTACTTGCTGTCTTGCGGCTCAAGGCATCAACCACCACATTGGCCTTTCCTGGGTAATACAAGATCTCGCAATCATAATCTTTTAGTACATCCAACCACCTCCTCTGCCGCATGTTCAGGTTTTGCTAATCCATCAAATACTTCAAACTTTTGTGATCAGTGAAGATGGTGCACCGAAATCCATACAAATAGTGCTTCCAAATCTTTAGGGCAAACACCACTGCCCCCAAAATCCAGGTCGTGTGTAGGGTAATTCGCCTCGTGGAGCTTTAACTGCCTCGAGGCATACGCAATCACATGCCCTCTCTACATCAGTATAGTGCATAACCCTATGATAGATGCATCACAGTACACCACCAAATCATCCAACCTATCGGGCAAT
Organism: Lactuca sativa; assembly: GCF_002870075.4. Taxonomy (NCBI): domain Eukaryota; kingdom Viridiplantae; phylum Streptophyta; class Magnoliopsida; order Asterales; family Asteraceae; genus Lactuca; species Lactuca sativa. Next base: position 372,184,443 of record NC_056626.2, read on the forward strand.
GCTAAAATTAGAGCATCACATAACCTCATTCTCAAAGTCTCGAAAGCCAATTGTTGATCCGGGCCCCATCAAAATGTCGCATTCTTCTTGGTTAAGCGGGTCAAATAGACCACAATCTTGGAGAAATCCTGGATGAATCTCCGATAGTAGCCTGCTAGGCCCAAGAAGCTACGTATCTCTGATGCATTCTTGAACACTTCCTACCGCATGACTGCCTCAATCTTGGCTGGATCAACAAAAATACCCTCTTGGTTGATGATGTGCCCCAAAAACTTCACCTCTCTTAACCATAAATTACACTTTGAGAACATAGCATGAAGCCTTTCCATCCTCAGTGTCTCCAATACCTCCCACAAATGTTGTTCCTTGGTCTTAGAATAGAGCAAAATATCATCGATAAACACGATCACTGACGATCCAACATCGGCCTACACATTATGTTCATGAGATCCATGAATGTTGTTGGGGCGTTGGTAAGCCTGGATGGCATCACCGCAAACTCATAGTTCCCATATCGACTCCTGAAAGTTGTCTTCGCTTTATCCTCATCTCGAATCCTCATCTGATGGTACCCTGACCGAAGATCAATCTTGGAAAACCAAGACGCACCCTGCAGTTGATCGAATAAATGATCGAACCTCGGTAACGGATAAAGTTTTTTCACCGTTATCTTGTTTAGCTCTCTATAATCAATACACATCCTATGTGACCCATCCTTCTTTTTCACGAATAGGATCGGTGCTGCCCACGGGGACTGCTCGAACGGATAAAACATCGGTCTAGCAGCTCCTGAAGTTGTCTAGATAGTTCTTGCATCTCAGGTAGAGCTAGTCGGTATGGTTCCTTGGCTATCGGAGCGGAACCTGACACTAAATCAATGCGAAACTCCACATGCCTCTCTGTAGGCACTCCAGGTAAATCCTCGGTAATGACATCCCGAACCTCCTATACTACAGGTATAATGCCGAAATCCGTCGAGGTCTCAACCCACGTATCCAAGATTGTGACAACCCGAAATTTCCATTATGTACAAACAATATCAATTCAATAGAAGTTATAACAGTCACAGTTAATCTTCAGACTTTTTCGTTTAAGTTTGAATACGTCAGGGTTTACACTTCAGGAAATATCAGGAGAGTGGATGCACTAGGGTTTAGTGCAACTCTATTATTCCATCAGTCTATTATATTAGAGATCATTTCGGGAATAAAAATATTTTCTGCCAAAAATATCTCAGGACTATAAATAGAATTCTGAACCAATTCATTTATTATTCGCATTTCCAACTAGAGAAAAGCCATTTTCTCTCTCACGGATCTTCGGGTTTTTATCCCAAATCGTGAGTACCTCTTTCTAGTAGTGTTAGAAAGCTTTATATGTGTTAATAACATGATTTAGAAGGCTAAATCACTAGATTTAGGAGTTTACTCCCCAAGGTGTTCTTGGGCGGTAAACTCCCGAAACAAAGCCTAGACCGACCCTTGTGTTATGCTACTGCCTTAGACTCATTTATATGCATATTAGGGACAAGAAAACAACCAAGAATCACCCAAGGTTGGGAGTTCACGGCCCAAGAGCATCTTAGGCTGTAAACTCCAAATTCAAGCTGAAAAGGGTGCTTTTAAGGCACCTAAAGCATTGGACATTTACTAGGAATTTTTCCCAATTAAATCAAGGACCAAAACACATCAAAATCACCTTCCAAAGTGAGTTTACGGCGAAGACATGGTTCTTGGGCCGTAAACATGAAAGAAGGGCACCAAAGTGTGCCTAATGCCTTCGTATGCTTTAGGTAAAAGTCTAGAACCTATCCTACATATGCAAAATACTTGAAAGCAACAAAAACACCATTCCAAGGGATTTTACGGCTGTAAACTCCTAAGGAAATGTCCTTGGGGCCGTAAACTCCCCTAAGGAGTGTTTCTGGGCCTTAAACCCTTCCATCAATTTAACCACCAAGTTGGAATAATTCTAAGAATCATTTGGAACTTCAAAACACACAATACACCCATGGTTGGGAGTTTACGGCCGTAAACTCAAGAGTTTACAACCGTAAACTCCATGTGTGATGGTATAAGGAGAGTAAACTCATATATGGGGTCCTTTGGAAGCCTAAACACAAGTGCCTTGTCCCGCAATAGCGTAGATGCAATCCTTAGGGCTTAAAACACTTATATAAAGTGTTTATTATGTCTAGGATGTCTTAACATTAGCAATTAGTAACTTGAGACTAATTGAGTGCATATATGTGTGACTATATGTTCATTATGATCGTAGTGTGTGTACAAGTCCTCACTTGACGCCTAACAATCGTACACTGTCCAGTTCATCAAAACTACCAACTATAGGTGAGTTCATACCCCTAATCAATGTTTTAAATGATTTTAAATGCTTTAAAAGGGGGGAATATAAGTAGAAACAAACATGTTATTAAATCATTGATATGTATTTTATAACTGTGTTTGTCATTTAACAGATTTCACATACTACAAAATGTTATGCATGAAATGGTTTTAAATCTTAAAAATACTTTGTTATCAAATGTTTTACTTTTGAAAAGTTTATTAAAATGACATCAAGTCATTTTTAATTATTGTTCAACACCAATAAAATGTCTTACAAAACCATTTTACATTCTTGAACTAAACTATGCATATACACTTATATTCTTATATATGTATCGATGTTATAGTTTACACCTTTCATTCAGTTTCCCACACCCTTGAGTAGTAAGAGTGTATAAACCTACATGATCAACCAATTATATTTCAGTAAATTATCGTAGGGGTAATCTAAATATATCAAACATTACTTCTATTACAAGGAATCACACAAGAGTCAATTCATGCATGAGTCTATACTAGTACATTACCTGATACATGAGTACATATACATATGCTTACCTGATACATGAATATGTTTACATATACTTACCTATTACATGAACACACATACATGAATACCATACATGAACACTTTTACATAGGTGCATTATCCTCTAATCACTTACCTAGATACTTGTACTTAGAACTACGAGGATGATTTATTAGTAATTTCTGTGTAAATTCTCTTTCTTTTCTCGGTTCAATGGGATATCTCGGCGGGACTAACCATTCCGAATCCCACTGATTAGCACCATTGGTAGATGACCATCTATGGAGGTCTAAGGTTACTACTTATACTAGGAAGATCGTTAACCGGGGCTAAACCCTCCACCGACCTGCTGCTGCTACAGAGGACTAGTGGACAATCTTCGATTGTTCATAAGGTTATACTTTTCGCTTGCGATGTTGTGTTACTCCTAGTACCCAGCGATGACACTTACATTATTACTTTTTCTGGACAATCTTCGGATGTTCATCAGGTTACATATTTTGCTTAATGCGATGTTGTGTTAGTCCTAGTACCCAGTGACAACACTTACAGTAGTACATTTTCCTGTTTACTTTATTTTGTGATACTTTCACATAAACGATGAGTTAGACTAAGTACTTTAGTACTAAACAATTAAAGGAAAAACTATCATTTTACTTACAAAACATTTGGGTCTTGGTTGAAGACTACATTGTCATAACAAAACATTCGGGTCTTGGTAGAAGACTACATCTCAAACTGATAGAAAATAAGGGATTTTCTAGGGCTTTTCATACTTACATCATCATTTTCATTTAAAGGTTTACATGACTTTTAAAACAGCTTTTAGTAAGCAAGACAATGAAACTTAAATACTTATGAATTCACCAGCTTTAAAGCTGATACTCTCTTTCAAAATAACTTGTATTCTCAGGTCAACAGTAGACAGGTATGATGGCTAGGTTTTGAGAAGACGGAGCAGACAAGTCTCATCTTTTATTTTGATTGTATATTTTTGGTGTCTTACTACAATGAAAGAACACACATGTATTAAAACTTAGTTATAATGCAATAGATGATGTCGTTGCTTGTTTATTATATTACACTATTGTGATAATGTACATGACGTCCTCCACCCCTGAACGTTTCCGCCGTTCGTGGTTTTGGGGTGTGACAGATTGGTATCAGAGCATTGTTTTTAGTGAATTAAGTATATCAACCCATAAAAGATATACTAACTATAGACACATTGGGATTAAAACACTCTGTCTAAGAGTTTATACTTTTAAATAATAAAATATTTAACAAAGCATACGTGCTTGCATTCATTCTAAAATCAGTGTCACAATGACAAGAACAAAAGTATTACGATTATTGAATATCACAGGTAAGCTCGGGGATGTATGGTCAGTCTTGGGAGTGGCATAGCCTGATCAACTATGATGTTCCAAAGATTGATTAGCACATGCCCAAGAATGGTTGTGATATGGCAACAAGTCTAAAAACTTACCAACATCACCACAATGAGAACATTATAGCAGAACCTAAGTCTGAAATACCATAGGGGTGTTTTGTTTTACTATAAGTACTTTATACTTGAGAATTAAAATGGAATCTTCATTCCTAATTTGATAATTTCTAAGTGGATACGCTAAAGTTATATGTAACTAGGATGTTATAGACTTAGAATCGGTGAAATTTTTTCTTTACCCTTATTCCTTGTGAATTTGGGGTTGAGGTCACTTATTCGAAGGCCTATCATGTGTTGATTACATATAACTGGTATGCACTTTACAAATAGCGATGGAACTAATGAAGATTTCCTAAATAATTATCTAGATAGTTCGTCTAATAATTATTTTCTTACCCCAAATTCTCGCGTAGATAACATGGCTGGATTCCATCCCTACGACAACATGTTCCTTCCGAACGCGGTTATTGATCGATGGTTTGGAGAAGAGCCAGTTAATGATCATCCAATCCCTCTAAATGATCACCATGCTAAAGACCTTTCAGACGATGCCATCTCCGAACCCGAGGTTGAGGACCTACCCCAGGCAGCTCCCTTTCCAATTCCTAACCCTCGTCCGGTTTTTCATGACCTGACGCCTGAGCGGGTGGAATGTTTGGAAACATGGAACCAAGGACAAGATCAACCCATGAAATTTAATGGTGACCGAAGCTTCTATGACCTGAGCAATGGGGACTTAGCAGACAGAAGCATGCCAATTCTGATCCGAAGAGTTGCCCGAAACGAAATTCAGGGCAGGACAGCTCTACAACATATCGCAGAAGTTGATACAAATGGAGGAATGCATATGCTTCGCACCAGTCGCCTTGAACATGCTCGTGAGAGGTCTGAGAGAGACCATGAAACCCTGGTGCAAGCACTGGCTGAATCACGAGCCAAAGTCATGGAACTTCGGGTACGCCAGAGAGTGTACGAAAGACACCTACTTGATGTGGAACGCCAACTAGCTGAACTGAGAGTTCACCAGACGGATGACCATCGCCAGTAGTAGATGCGTTACATTATACTCCTTATTAGAAAGGAATCGTGTTCCTGTCTATGTCCGATGTGGCATTTGACTTAGAATCGGTGAAATTTTTGCTTTACCCTTATTCCTTGTGAATTTGGGGTTGAGGTCACTTATTCAAAGGCCTATCCTGTGTTGATTACATATAACTGGTATGCACTTTACAAATAGCGATGGAACTAATGAAGATTTCCTAAATAATTATCTAGATAGTTCGTCTAATAATTATTTTCTTACCCCAAATTCTCGCGTAGATAACATGGCTGGATTCCATCCCTACGACAACATGTTCCTTCCGAACGCGGTTATTGATGGATGGTTTGGAGAAGAGCCAGTTAATGATCATCCAATCCCTCTAAATGATCACCATGCTAAAGACCTTTCAGACGATGCCATCTCCGAACCCGAGGTTGAGGACCTACCCCAGGCAGCTCTCTTTCCAATTCCTAACCCTCGTCCGGTTTTTCATGACCTGACGCCTGAGTGGGTGGAATGTTTGGAAACATGGAACCAAGGACAAGATCAACCCATGAAATTTAATGGTGACCGAAGCTTCTATGACCTGAGCAATGGGGACTCAGCAGACAGAAGCATGCCAATTCTGATCCGAAGAGTTGCCCGAAACGAAATTCAGGGCAGGACAGCTCTACAACATATCGCAGAAGTTGATACAAATGGAGGAATGCATATGCTTCGCACCAGTCGCCTTGAACATGCTCGTGAGAGGTCTGAGAGAGACCATGAAACCCTGGTGCAAGCACTGGCTGAATCACGAGCCAAAGTCATGGAACTTCGGGTACGCCAGAGAGTGTACAAAAGACACCTACTTGATGTGGAACGCCAACTGGCTGAACTGAGAGTTCACCAGACGGATGACCATCGCCAGTAGTAGATGCGTTACATTATATTCCTTAGTAGAAAGGAATCGTGTTCCTGTCTATGTCCGATGTGGCATTTTCTGTGAAACTATCTTGTACTGTAAGTACTTTAGTTAGGTCTTTTTACTGTCAGGAACTATCTTCTCTGGTTATGATGTAAGACCTTTTTACAAGGTCATTTTCCCAAACTTGTACGTCATGAATATCAAAGATATTGACAGTCGGCTAACTTCTATGTCGTTCTTTATTCGAATACTCTTATCATACTTTCTTTAGAGTCTATTTGAAACATGCTCTAGTCAAGTCATTGGACTATAGCAATTTAACTCCGGCGACATCTCCAAGTCTCTTTCAATGGTTGGATCACGTTATTCACCAACCAACGATACCTCGACTAGAACGACAAACATATTGAGACCATTGTAAGAACTTACTTTCAAACTTTACTAGGATTGCATCATAGGGATGTAGGTCAAACCATCGTGAACATACTTCCATTCCGTACTAGGACTGCATCATAGGCATGTAGGTCGAACCTTAGAGAACATACTTTTATTCTTTACATGAGCGATCGAACTACGTCTAGGTTCAACCATTTTCGCTCACTCCTTCCATGTAACAGAATCATGTCATCCAAGAAAGACGATCAGCCCATCAATCAAACACTAACTCTTCAGATTGATACAACTACCTTTCAAACTGCAGTCTCGGCTGCCGTGTCAGCTTTTCTGACCCACATGAACGCTAACAACGCAAGTGTTAGCGGGTTTGTTAACGACAATTCCAACCCAAGTAACAATCCAGTACCTCAGCAAGCAACAAACTACCACGATACTCCAAGTCCTAAGACCAAGAGTATCAAACGAAAGTCTTGGACTAACTCTAAGGACAAGTCGCTTCGAAGGGCGAACAGGAAACAACCACCAGTAACAACCTTCACAACCATGACATCAGCACCTCCAACTACCATCCCTTCGGGCATCCCAATGGTCCCTAAACCAGCCAAACTTTATGCTGGAAATCTCCCAAAATGCATTAAATGCAGTTTTCACCACCATGGACCTTGTAGGGAGAAGCAGTGCTCACACTACAACAGGAAGGGGCATACAGCCCGTGTCTGCAGGACGCCAACAGCTCAGGACGCTCAAGTGCCAAACACCAGTAGGAACCAGGTTTGCTACGGTTGTGGCAAAGTAGGTCACTACAAAAGGAACTGCCCAAGGGCAGCAATTGCTGGCACACGCGAATGTCTACTACCAACCACCGCCGTAGGAGAGTCTACTCCGGACCCACGTCAATGTAATTTAGGCGTTTCGTTGTAATAGACTTATGAACCATCCCAACACTAGTGCAACTAGAGTCTTATCTTTTGCGAGATCCCGTCCGTTTAGGGATGCTCGTGCTGCGTATACGTGTCTTTTGTAGTATACCTTGTTCGCAGCAATAGTCTTGTAGTAAATCCTAAGTACAGTAACTCTGTTAAAAGCTGCACTGTTGTGTTTTGGTCTGTAACGCCTTATGTTCAAATCTAATGTCTTCAGTTTCCATATGTTTCCGAATTTATCATACGACTCGAGTAAATTTGATCCTCGCAATACCAGCTTCATAAGTACATCTCTTTCTCAAAAATCGTCTTTTAGCAAAGCCGTTATATCAGAACACCAAAGTACTCATACAAGGAGTACCTATTAGTTCCTTTCATTTCCGAAGGAATCCCCACATTATTGCTCGTGCAGTACGTCAAGTTAAATTCCAGGATTCATACGGTTGATCTATCACTGAGGAATGTATACATGAGAGTGATATATAATCAATGTTCTACAGGTTTAGAATTGATGATTCCACTTTAACATCTTTTCCCTCGAGGGGATGTGAGATTAAGGAATAATCAGTTATTCGAGTACCTTTTTAGTCTTAATTATATACAACTCGTATACATGAAATTGTGATCATTGAATCGTGTATGAATTCTAATATGAACTTCAGGACGGAGACAGTCCAGGAGTACGAGTAATTGCATTGGCATAGGAACAAACCTAGAACCCAATATGACTCTTATAACCAGATCGCCTTACAGTCTAAACACCTACGGAAGATACAAGAACAGTCCGGACAACACAGCGAACTACTCAACAATAGAATTAGAAGACCAGGCTTCTCACCCTTGAGAGCTCCGGTCTTATTCTTACCAGAAGTCGACGGAGTGCATTTTATGTACCTCGACGACCGGAGACTTCATTAAGATTTCCTTCAGAAATCGTTGTCTCTGCCTCGTAAAGACGAATTGATTGGGCAAACACAGGGAAAGAATTACTTCAGAAATGGACCTGAGATCCGAATATCACCAGTTCGAGTGTTAGGGAAGGATGTCCTAAAGACTACCCTCCGAACTCGATGCGGACACTTCGAGTCCGTAGTGATACCCCTCAGATAGGACCAATACGCCCATAGTATTCATGAGTTGAATGAGTAGAGTACACCTTTCTTACTGGGATCAGTTCGTCATTTCTCCATATAATGACTACTTATCTACCCTCGTAGTAAGAAAGAACCCATAGAAACATTACCCTCGGAGGTACTTTCCGCAAAGTTCTCTGAACAAGAGTTTTGGAATTTAGTGTCAAATTTCCTAAGACACACTTTTACTGTTGTGGAAATTCTTCAGTACTCTATCAAATTATCCAAACCCGTTGGGAATTTATCGGCACGATAGTCACCGACGGAAAATTCACCAAATTCTAGGTCTTACAGACCTACTATCATAGTCCATTCGGAACTCCCCACAAATTTCAGAAACCCTTTCGACTTTGACCCAGCAAGGGATGGCCCTTGACTGGGAAGTAAGCGAGAGAAAGAACCTTTGGAATTCCAAGTGAGAGACCAAATTCTTTAGGAAACCTCACTCTGGGAACGGCTTAATACGCTTCGTAAAGCGTGGAAAGCGAAAATCCAATATAGTTAGGACGTCCGAGATTCTTACCAGAATCGGTCCTGCATTTCACAAACTAGACCTACTCCGCGAACTCCGTAACGTACATTTTCCCCTTCACATCTCGAACTTGAAACAGTATCCTTCCATTAGGACTTTCGTAATCCCTCTCGACGAGATCGAGATTTACGAGATCCTTGCCTTCGTATTAGAACCGTAGTGACCCTTTACACAGAGGTCAAGCGACGAAGCAACGTCGTCGCCCGTTAGTGAAGGTTAATTTAGATACCAACCGAGAACCCGATTTCACTTAGGAGTGCGAGAACCAATCGATTAGGAAGTTCACATAACGACTCGATCATTCGTACATACTTACTTGCTTAAATTCTAATTTCAGGATGAAATTCCTTCTAACGGGGGGATGATGTGACAACCCGAAATTTCCATTATGTACAAACAATATCAATTCAATAGAAGTTATAACAGTCACAGTCAATCTTCAGACTTTTTCGTTTAAGTTTGAATACGTTAGGGTTTACACTTCAGGAAATATCAGGAGAGTGGATGCACTAGGGTTTAGTGCAACTCTATTATTCCATCACTCTATTATATTAGAGATCATTTCGGGAATAAAAATATTTTCTGCCAAAAATATCTCAGGACTATAAATAGAATTTTGAACCAAATTCATTCATTATTCGCATTTCCAACAAGAGAAAAGCCATTTTCTCTCTCACGGATCTTCGGGTTTTTATCCCAAATCATGAGTACCTCTTTCTAGTAGTGTTAGAAAGCTTTATATGTGTTAATAACATGATTTAGAAGGCTAAATCACTAGATTTAGGAGTTTACTCCCCAAGGTATTCTTGGGCGGTAAACTCCCGAAACAAAGCCAAGACCGACCCTTGTGTTATGCTACTGCCTTAGACTCATTTATATGTGTATTAGGGACAAGAAAACAACCAAGAATCACCCAAGTTTGGGAGTTCACGGCCCAAGAGTATCTTAGGCCGTAAACTCCAAATTCAAGCTCAAAAGGGTGCTTTTAAGGCACCTAAAGCATTGGACATTTACTAGGAATTGTTCCCACTTAAATCAAGGACCAAAACACATCAAAATCACCTTCCAAAGTGAGTTTACGGCCAAAACATGGTTCTTGGGCCGTAAACATGAAAGAAGGGCACCAAAGTGTGCCTAATACCTTCATATGCTTTAGGTAAAAGTCTAGAACCTATCCTACATATGCAAAAGACTTGAAAGCAACAAAAACACCATTCCAAGGGAGTTTACGGCCGTAAACTCCAAAGGAAATGGCCTTGGGGCCGTAAACTCCCCTAAGGAGTGTTTCTAGGCCTTAAACCCTTCCAAGAATTTAACCACCAAGTTCGAATAATTCTAGGAATCATTTGGAACTTCAAAACACACAATACACCCATGGGTGGGATTTTACGGCCGTAAACTCAAGATTTTACAACCGTAAACTCCATGTGTGATGGTATAAGGAGAGTAAACTCATATATGGGGTCCTTTGGAAGCCTAAACACAAGTGCCTTGTCCCACAATAGCTTAGATGCAATCCTTAGGGCTTAAAACACTTATATAAAGTGTTTATTATGTCTAGGATGTCTTAACATTATCAATTAGTAACTTGAGACTAATTGAGTGCATATATGTGTGACTCTATGTTCATTAGGATCGTAGTGTGTGTACAAGTCCTCACTTGACGCCTAACAATCCTACACCGTCCAGTTCATCAAAACTACCAACTACAGGTGAGTTCATACCCCTAATCAATGTTTTAAATGATTTTGAATGCTTTAAAAGGGGGGGGGGGAATACAAGTAGAAACAAACATGTTATTAAATTTTTAATATGTATTTTATAACTGTGTTTGTCATTTAACAGATTTCACATACTACAAAATGTTATGCATGAAATGGTTTTAAATCTTAAAAATACTTTGTTATCAAATGTTTTACTTTTGAAATGTTTATTAAAATGACATCAAGTCGTTGTTAATTACTGTTCAACACCAATAAAATGTCTTAAAAAACCATTCTACATTCTTGAACTAAACTATGCATATACACTTATATTCTTATATATGTATCGATGTTATAGTTTACACCTTTCATTCAGTTTCCCACACCCTTGAGTAGTAAGAGTGTATAAACCTACATGATCAACCAATTATATTTCAGTAAATTATCATAGGGATAATCTGAAGATATCAAACATTACCTCTATTACATGGAATCACACAAGAGTCAATTCATGCATGAGTCTATACTAGTACATTACCTGATACATGAGTACATATACAGATGCTTACCTGATACATGAATATTTTTACATATACTTACCTGTTACATGAACACACATACATGAATACCATACTGGAACATTTTTACATAGGTGCATTATCCTGTAATCACTTACCTGGATACTTGTACTTAGAACTACGAGGATGATTTATTAGTACTTTCTGTGTAAATTCTCTTTCCTATCTCGGTTCAATGGGATATCTCGGCGGGACTTACCATTCCGAACCCCACTGATTAGCACCAGTGGTAGATGACCATCTACAGAGGTCTAAGGTTACTACTTATACTAGGTAGATCGATAACCGGGGCTAACCCCTCCACCGACCTGCTGCTGCTACAGAGGACAAGTGGACAATCTTCGATTGTTCATAAGGTTATACTTTTCGCTTATTGAGATGTTGTGTTACTCCTAGTACCCAGCGATGACACTTACATTATTACTTTCCTGTACAATCTTTGGATGTTCAGTAGGTTACATATTTCGCTTAATGCGATGTTGTGTTAGTCCTAGTACCCAGTGACAACACTCACAGTAGTACATTTTCTTGTTTACTTTATTTTGTGATACTTTCACATAAACGATGAGTTAGACTAAGTACTTTAATACTAAACAATTAAAGGAAAAACTATCATTTTTCTTATAGAACATTTGGGTAATGGTAGAAGACTACATTGTCATAACAAAACATTCGGGTCTTGGTAGAAGACTACATCTCAAACTGATAGAAAATAAGGGATTTTCTAGGGCTTTTCGTACTTACATCATCATTTTCATTTAAAGGTTTACATGACTTTTAAAACAACTTTTAGTAAGCAAGACAATGACACTTAAATACTTATGAATTCACCAACTTTAAAGCTGATACTCTCTTTCAAAATAACTTGTATTCTCAGGTCAACAGTAGACAGGTACGATGGCCAGGTTTTGAGAAGACGAAGTAGACAAGTCTCGTCTTTTATTTTGATTGTATATTTTTGGTGTCTTACTACAATGAAAGAACACACATGTATTAAAACTTACTTATAATGCAATGGATGATGTTGTTGCTTGTTTATTATATTACACTGTTGTGATACTGTACATGACGTCCTCCACCCCTGAATGTTTCTGCCGTTCGTGGTTTTGGGGTGTGACAAAGATATATGCCAAAAATCACGCACAAAATTGCTGAAGAAGTCTCCTAGCCCTCGCAACTGAACAGAGGGATGGCCCCTGCGAGGCCCTCTCTCCATGAATAAGCAGTTCTCTCCCACTTGGGGTTTGAACCCTCACCAACTAGCGCTCGTAATCTGTCATGGCCCCATTAGCCCCCAACCAGTCCATCCCGACGATCACCTTCAACCCTCGCAATGGTATCAGGACTAGATCAACACAAAACCTCTCCCCAAGCACATTCAGGACACAGTCCTGATACACCCTCGCGACACTCATAGTGCGGTCATCTCCAATATCAACCTCAAGTGGGGAATCCAAAATCCCTAGCGCATCCTGAAACTTCTTGCTAAGCGCAAGAGATACAAACGATCGAGTAGCACCCGAGTCAAATAGAACATGATCCGACATACCATTGACCAAAAAGGTCCCTATACATGAGAACATATATACACATAAGAAATACAAATCAATATCAACCAGGAAAGATGAAACACATACCAGCCACGACGTCTGGCGTTGCCCGATCCTCCTCGGTAGTCAACTGAAATGTGCAGCTCATCACCACTGGAGCATCCACCTTAGTAGGGTGGCCATCACTGATCCTCATTGTGGCGGGCGCAAGTGCCGCCAATGCTCCTCTTCCTCCTGCAACCTCAGACAATCGGCCTTTTTATAGCCAGTGTGGTTGTAGTGGAAACAAATCAATCCATTCTTTAGGCAGTCCCTACTCACATGTCGTGGATGACCACACATATAACACACCAAGCCTGACGCCCGACAAACCCCACCATGCGATCTCCTACACTTGGTACACCGACCACGACCCTGCTAGCACCCACCAGAAGAATCAGATGTCTTAGGATTTTTAGCTTGACCTAAAGCTGTTTGTTCCTGCTCTGGTTTCCACTTGGTGTGGAACTCCAACTCTATTTCCCGCTCACAGGTCTTCTCATCATGTCGTTCAGGTTTTTGCACCCTGTAAAGCTCACAAACTCTCAGAAATCATCCCTCAGCATGGAATGATACCTCTTCCTCCACATGTCCTCATATGTAGCATACTGTTGGATAAACAATGCTCGTTCCCAAAACTTGGCGGTGATCTCCGCCACAGTCTCGGTGGCCTAATAGAGTTCCTGAAACTCCCTTACTAGCCGTTATACCTAAATAGGTGGTACAAACTCTAGATCAAAGTGTATGACAAACTTGGCCCATGTCATCTCAGCCACAGCGGTTGCTCCTACCTGGCTAGTCACCTCCTCCCACCAATCCCTGGCTCAGTCTCTCAACATGCATGAAGCAAACCCCACCTGTGCCGCATCCGGGCAAAACCTCGTGCGTTGGGCATTCTTCATGTCTGCCACCCAACATCGGCTAACTATAGGGTTACTAACCCCGAAGAACTCTAGCGCCTCGCACGCCATGAACTCTCGGAACGAGGGAGTTCGGGCCCCGACCTGGCCTGCAACAATCTCAGCTCTGAATGACATAAGCCTCTCCTCCATAATATCCATCATCCCTTCCTTGACCGTCCTAAAAATCACTAGTGTAGCGTCAAGGATGCCCCTCGTAACCATGGCCGCGATAAGCTCGCGCAACCTCTCATCATTGTGCTCAGTACCATCACCCGACGCATCTCCAAATCCTAATCCTGATCCCCCAGCTCCATGTCGTGTCACCACCAAAATATATTGCAATACCATAAACATAATGATCAGGATGTCTAAAAAGGGGGTCCTTCCACACCGGTTATCCTTATAGCATCCAGATCTAACATTGGTTCGAGTATTGGTCATGTGCTTTCAGTAGTATGGGCCCAATACTACCTTCCACACCTACTTGTACCTTCCCCAAGGCTCTACCTGATAACTTTAATTCATCCCAGAACAGAACATGTCTCACAGGCTACCGCCTAGCTCAAATCCTAGGCTATCCTAAGATTTGCTCCATCCACATCAAACCAAAACTCAATCATAACACATTGCCCTTATGTAAATTATAAATAGAACATGATCAAATAGACTTTCAAATAATAGATTCTACCCTAGGACTGCAACCAGAAAAGGAATAGGAAATAAGGCCAAACCAATTATTCTAAGGCTATAATCTCTTAACCGTATATAAATTTAAAAGCATACACATAGCATTATCCATCCGACTATCATAATCTAAATATTAGTATCACATGTTTAAAATGTTGGGGAACCACTTACTTGATCTCGGCCGATCACGTACATTGCACTCTTTTTTTTTCCAATTTAAGAAATTTTATCTTTTGATTTGTTGAAAACAATTTTACCATTTCCTTAGTTTGAGTCCTGACACACCCGAGAGTGTGCCTGAATCCGTCAAACCAAGGCTCTGATACAAACTTCCCAAATATCCAAATAAAATTTTCATTTTTAATTAATCAAAACATTCCCATAAAATATGAAATAGCAATGACAATTGTTTTCAAAATCCATAACACCAACATTTTTTTCTAATATCAGAGTGTCCCATCAAATCAAATGTCGGAGAGTACATATCACACTATCAAGCCTTGCCCTTGCCCTTCGGCTCAGAAGTACCTGAAACAAATCAACAAACTGTAAGCTAATGCTTAGTGAGTTCCCCAGAGCATACCCCACACAGTCCACATAATTACATATACCATATTAGCTATTAAAGCTACATAACCACATAAGCCATGCATACGACATATAAGGATTCCAAGAAAACCTTCCAAGGTCTTATACCTAGTGCCACTGGAACCCCTACGTGGTCATAACTACCTGTCATGGGAACCCCCACAAGTTTTTCCTGCCATTGGAACCCCGACATGGTCTTCACTATCTGCCGTGGGAACCCTCACATGGCCTCAATATACTGCCGCGGGAACCCCTCGGGGTCTTCCATGCAAATGTCATACTAACATAACGCATAATCAATCAACAATCCACATATCATAAAATGGATCGGCCTTGGTGTCTTAGACCCATTGGTACGGTGAGAAAACTCACCTCTGTCTGTTGAATCTGAAAGCTGCTCACCTAACAATCTGTAACCATCCATGTTGAACAATAATATCATTAACCCAAAGTTAGGGTTAAATATATTCCAATTAAAGTACCTAAGCCCCAAGTTCTTTCCTAATGGTCCAAAAAGTCTTCCTTTGCTAATGGGCCCAAAGTCCATGTTCAAAATCATTAATTGGCCTTATGGCCCAATAAAGCCCAACTATAGCAACCATGGCCCAAAACAGATAAATTGGCCCATTAACTCAAAACATGACCATGCCTAATGACTGATTAAGGCCCAAATGGTTTACAAGCCCAAAACAAGCCCAAACCCAACTGAGTTCGTACGCCTTGCGTACCACCCTGGTACGTGCAGCGTACTGAGTCCCTGAGTTAGACGTGTTGCGTACACTGAAATGCGCCCAACGTACAAACAGATTAACCACATCTTCCATTAAGTTCTTAATAATCTTTGTTCTAACGTCCAATCTTTAGATCTGAGTCCATTAAGACATCCTAAGGCATAAAGTTTGCAACTTTATGCTTTTACATGTTCCATATGTTCCCAACAACACATTAAGACCTTTCCAAGAGTCTTAATCCATGGATGAGGTCAAAAAACCCATCAAGACACCATTTTTATGGCATGAATGAGTCAAAGGACATTAGATATACTCTTCCTAAGCTCTGGAGTTGCTGTAACTCTCTAGAGATGATCCATAAACACAAAAAGGGACAATATATAAACCCTAACTAGATCTAATGAATAAGATGGAAAGATCAAGACTTTATAACTCCAGAAGCTCTTGAAGGTGAACTATATGTAGATTCTCGAAGCCTAATGTCACTTTAAGCTTGCTTAGCAATTCCTTCTTCTTGAATGAGCTCTAAAATGTCCACAAATACACTTCATAAGCTTAAAAAACTCTCACAAGGTATCTTAGGTGTACAAGAGCAGAATGATGCTATGGAGCCTGATTAGGGTTTGGTCAAAGAGACATAATGGTGTTTAAATAGGTGTCAAATCCGAGAATTATGGTTTTGGCCCTTTGTCACGTACTGTGACATCCCCATTTTCACATCCAGAAAATAACGGATTTTGCGTATGCTTTATAGAAATTACAGTACTTATTTTAATAAAAATATTGCGGACATTGTTCCCAAAAAAACATGATAATTGTATTATCAAAGCATTTCCTTAGAAATGTATTTTATTCATTTTAAAACTTTGGGATATCATCGTCAATACAGAAAAATAAGCATAAACAGAACTTACATTCATTTACACTAGTGATCTACATCTCTTTTAATCTCTCGGAGTAAAGTAGCTTTGTATCGACACCTCTGATACAAATAAGCTTGAGTGGGTCAGGTTGGGTAACCTACTGAGTACATAGGGTTTTCAACCCACAATAATATAGTTAATTTGTTTCTTCACATAATACATGTCAAACAATTAACCCGGTTACATATCCCCATTTTCTTCATTTAATATTCCCTAAAGAATTATCTTAAGGGTCATCTCCTATATCGTATTTAACTCTCATCTCTTTACATCACATATCCTTATATGTTAGTTCCTAAGGAATTTTCCTGAGGATCATTTCCTACATCACATAAGCAGTAATGATTCGGGGATTACCCCCCTCAATACACGTCTAGTAAGGGTTGGAGTATCATCGCATGAATACGTAGTTACAAGATCGCATGAACTCGTAATTCATAGTAAAGGTTAGAGTATCATCACATCAATACATAGTTACAACATCGCCTGAACTCGTAATTCATCACCTACAGGTTATGAGCATGCTGGTGTTTCCATGGGGTTGTTTAGAATAATTTGTGGTCGCCATCTATACTCTGGTAGATGACTACATCTCCACATTGTCGGACAAGGTTATGGTATCTTTCATCCTACATCACCAATTCATCATCACCAATCTGTCCTCACCTAATTATCATCATGTTCCTGTCATCACCTATCTGTCATCATTGTATTTCATTACACACCAACTATTTCATCTACCCTTGTTTTATCCCAACATATTTGTACATATAAAATAAATATACAGTTTGAAGCATTTAAGACTTGTATAAAATCGTTCATCCAGTAGAGATAGCAAGTATATAGATACATAGCACGTAGTTTACAAAATACTTCATATCTATGTGTAAGATGAAAGTAACTGCGCACTCACCTGATAAGGTGATGACTCGGTACTCGGACATCACATTGTTACTGTTAAAACAATTTCCCTCAGACAAAACCTAATATCATTACCACTAGAGTTTAGTCTAATGTTTGACGAGACTAATTAATAGTCTAGCTATTATTACTATTATATAAGCGTTAAACAATAATCTTCACCCACTATGTACAGACAGGCGCCAAACATGGAACACCAAAGGGCAGGATCATTTTGGCATATATCACTTCTGAATCCAGCAACCCAAGCGGCCCTTCAAACCAGATTCCCCGTACCTACGAGTGGTTAAAAAGATATTATAATGAAACTTATACAACTCATAATAATATTTCAAATAATCATTAGAAGATCCTAATAACATTACTATGTTGAAACATAAACTATACTAAAGATAGGTTAGGCATAGCTCACTTACAACGGGTTTTCTCGAAAATCGGGCTCCACCGGAGCAGAGTTTCTAAGCTGAAGGGATCTTTTCTCGGGGCTTCCTTCGGGTGCTAGGGGGTTTACCTAGGCTTAGGGGAGGGTTTGGAGGCTAGAGAGAGTTTAGATAGATAGAGAGAGAGAGGAGAGAGAGAGAGAGAGAGAGAGAGAGAGAGAGAGAGAAGAGGTTGGAATGGTGTGAAGAATGATGGAACCCGAAACCTCTATTTATAGGTTGCCAGGCAGCTAGACTTGATGAGTTGGTTCACTGACTCACTGAGTCAGTGCCATGTGTCATCATCTAATGGCTTTTCTTGGGGAGAAAACAATGGTTGTGATCGCGCCACGTCACCCAAATTCGCACAGCACCCTCCCGACTTAGAAAAATCATAACTCTCTCATACGAGCTCCGTTTTTGATGTTATTCATATCCACGTGTAGGTAAAAAGAATATCTACAAGTTTGACTTAGACTCCGTTGGCTAATTCTCGTCCGATCATAAATTTAAAAGTAGGAGGAGATTATATTGTTAAATGGCCGCGTAAAATTCATAACTTCTACATACGGACTCCGTTTTCATCTTTCTTTTTATCGTTGACTTCCTATTAATGAGATCTTCAACTCTTATTTAGGTTGTGTAAGCCAAAAACTGATCGAACTAAAATTCGAGTTTCGGGTCGTGCACTGCTATGCCAAATCTTAAAATTCATAACTTCCTCATACGAAGTCAGATTTGGGCGTTATTTTTTTGTATGTTCTAGGTTTAATGTATAATACAAATGTTTTTTATATTTCTAAGGCTAAAAAATCCTCCATCGTAAATTCACTACTTACGTCGCCTGGTGCCGTGCCGGTTTTGCCGAAAAACTTCGACGGGTCAAAACTTCTTCGTTATAACTCGGATTTCGGTGTTCTTTATATGTACAGAACACTTGAGATATATTCTACAAATTGGTTAAGATTATTTATTCTAAATAATATTTTGTCGAAAAGTCATTTTTGACCCCTGTTATCTCTAAATTGACTAGCCCAGATCTACGGGCGTTACAGTTATCTCCCCCTTAGGATGATTATGTCCCAAAATCATCAATGAAACAGGGTTGTATAATGACTCCTTACGTTTTATCTTCATCCTAGGTAATAACCGTAACTTCTATATCGCTTCGAACGGGTATCTAACTCTTGGACTCCTTGATTGTAGGCGGTGCTCGATCTTGCACCTGCTCCCTATCTCACGTTAGACTTCCAATCATGATCTTCATGTCACGATCTTGATATTTATTGGAGACTCCTTCTTTGAAAAACTTGAGATAAGTTTCTTCCTTTGATTATCATAATAGACCAATGGTTCATGTTCTAATGACCTTCCATCGTATGATGCATTGCTTGGACTCATATCTTTTAGATTTAATTTCCAAAACATGATATACCTTCCATCATGTTCTAATGTGATACAATCACATTTCAGCATGTAGCTTTTCTATTTACCAACTTATTTAATAACAAGCGTGATACTTCTATTGATCACTTCGATTATCTTTCACTTCAATCTTCTGGCTTAAGTCAGATGCTACATCGAACTTGGTTCTTTGAACCACGTAACATACTTATCGTAGTCGGACTCGATTCGATATGACAACTAGGGTCGGAATAAAAATCATCTTCTTAGTCATTACCGAAACAATGGTAACGGCATATTTGAATAAAACGGTATCAATTACTAGCTTCTTGGTAACCTTGTGACTTTCCCTGATCCAAGCGTGAGTCATGTGCTTCCGGTAGTATAGGCCTCTACTACCTTTCACACCTATTCATACTCGTCCCAAGTATTGTCTCGCAGTTCTCCAAGTCATTATCAAAAAAGCAATTTTAACACATACAAATGTGTCCAAACAATCATATAAGTTTCCTGAGACTCTACTAGGACTTCTTCCATGCGTATCTTTAATCATCAATTATGCTTCAACTCAGTGGAAATGCCATACGATGGGTCAACTTCATCAATTACACCAATCATTCCATCATCCTGCCAATCGAAGGTGTACTTAGGATGTACTGTAGTCCTCTAAACATACTTCCTGACATATTCTAAAGGCAAGATACCAATCTTACGATATCTTCTGATAGGTGTCATTCACTATCATAAGCCTTTTCATTTCCTCTATTTACTCAATTCTCTATGAGTCTTCACCATGACGTTATTTTCATGGAAGCATGCATTAAGTGCATCAAGACAAGAATATAGATAGAGAAAATTTAGACGTGTAATCCTCCTTATTACTTCAAAAAGTTACATGTCAGTTCTAATACCATAATCAAACGTTTAGAAATATGAACACAAAAAATTTACAGATCCAGTCGGCAACAGACGATAGATCCGATCAAACGATAACATAAAGCATCACAAATCATTTAGCACATAAAAGCTTGTTAGGCATTTTCCTAAATTAGCTAGTGCTTGTGTCTTTTCAGGTGTGTTACCTAAAATTTATTAGACACACTCCTCACCGTCATTGCTTAGCATTCTTAGTTTAACTCTAGAAATAAATCCTTATTCCTAGTTCTCTTAAACTAATGCTCTGATACCAACTGAGACATCCTCCTTTTCACAGCCAGGAAATTTGTTTATGTTTTATAGAAATCAAATTACTTCTTTTAATAAAAATATTGTGGAATTTGTTCCCAGAATCACATGTTAAAGGTATTATCAAAGCATTTATGAAGAAATGTATTTTATTCATTTTAAAACTTTGTGATGTCATCATCAATACAAAAAACATAAGCATAAACAGAACTTACATTCATTTACATTAGTGATCCACATCTCTTTTAATCTCTCAGAGTAAAGTAGGTTCGTATCGACACCTGTGATACAAATAAGCTTGAGTGATTCAGGTTAGGAAACCTGGTGAGTATATAGGGTTTTCAACCTACAATAATATAGTTAATTTGTTTCATAAAATAATACGTGTCAAACAATTAACCCGATTACCCATCCCCATTTTCTTCATTTAATATTCCCTAAAGAATTATCTTAAGGGTCATCTCCTATATCATTTTTACCTCTCATCTCTTTACATCACATTCCCTTATATGTTTGTTCCTAAGGAATTTTCCTGGGGATCATTGCCTACATCACATAATCAGTAATGATTCAGGGATTACCCCCTCAATACACGCCTAGTAAGGGTTGGAGTATCATCGCATGAATACGTTGTTACAACATCGCCTGAACTCGTAATTCATAATAAGGGTTAGAGTATCATCACAATAATACGTAGTTACAACATCGCCTTAACTCGTAATTCATCACCTACAAGTAAAAAGATTGCTGGTGTTTCCACGGGGTTGTCTAGAATAGTCCGTAGTCGTCATCTATACTCTGGTAGATGACTACATCTCCACATTGCTAGACAAGGTTATGGTATCTTTCATCCTACATCACCAATTCACCATAACCTAACTATCCTCACCTAATTATCATCACCTTCCCATCATCAGCTATCTCTCAGCATTTTATTTCATTACACACCAACTATTTCATCTACCCATGTTTTATCCCATCATATTTGTAGATATAAAATAAATATATAGTTTGAATCATTTAAAACTTGTATAAAATCGTTCATCCAGCATAGATAGCAAGTATACAGATACATAGCACATAGTTTATAAAATACTTCGTATCTATACATAAGATGAAAGTAACTATGCACTCAGTTGATAAGGTGATGAATCGGCACTCAGACAGCACTTCGTTACTGTTAAAACAATTTCCCTCGGACAAAACCTAGTATCATTACCACTAGAGTTCAGTCTAATGTTTGACGAGACTAATTAATAGTCTAGCTATAATTACTATTATATAAGCGTTAAACAATAATCTTCACCCACTGTGTACAGACAGGGGCCAGACATGGAACACCAGAGGGTAGGATCATTTTGGCATATAGCACTTCTGAATTAAGCAACCCACGCGACCCTCCAAACCTAATTCCCCGTACCGCGAGTGGTTAAAAAGATATCATAACAACACTTATATAACTCATAATAATAGCCCAAATACTCATTACAAGATCCTAATAACATTACTATGTTGAAACATAAGCTATTCTAAAGATAGGTTAGGCATAGGTCACTTACAACGGGTTTTTCTCGAAAACCGGGCTTCGCCGGAGCAGAGTTTCTGAGCCGAAGGGCTTTTTTCTTTGGGATTCAGGAGCCTCGGGGCTTCCTTCGGGTGCTAGGGGTTTACCTAGGCTTAGGGAAGGGTTTAGGGGCTAGAGAGAGAGAAGAGGTTGGAATGGTGTGAAGAATGAAGGAACCCGAAACCTCTATTTATAGGCTGCCAGGCAGCAGGACTCGCCGAGTTGGGTCACTGACTCGCCGAGTCAGTGCAATGTGTCATCATCTTGTGGCTTTTCTTGGGGAGAAAGCAATGGCTATGATCGCGCCACGTCACCAAAATTCGCACAACACCCTCCCGACTTAGAAAAATCATAACTCTTGCATATAAGCTCTTTTTTCAACGTTCTTTAGTATCCACTCGTAGGTAAAAACAATATCTACAACTTTTATTTTGACACCGTCGGCTAATTCTCGACCGATCTTAAATTTGAAAGTATGAGGAGATTATATTGTTAAATAGTCGCATAAAATTCAGAACTTCAACATACGGACTCCGTTTTCGCCTGTCTTTTTATCTTTGAGTTCCAATTAATGAGATCTTCAACTCTCATTTAGGTTTCGTAGGCCAAAAGCCGCTCGAACTAAAATTCGAGTTTCGAGTCGTGCATTGTTATGCCAAATCTTAAAATTCATAACTTCCTCATACGAAGTCAGATTTGGGCGTTCTTTTTTGTATGTTCTCAGTTTAACGTATACTACAACTTTTGTTTAGATTTCTAAGGCTAAAAAGTCATCCATTGTAAATTCACTATTTACGTCTTCCGGTGTCGTGCCGGTTTTGCCAAAAAACTTCGACGAGTCATAACTTCTTCGTTATAACTCGGATTTCGGCGTTCTTTTTATTTACGGAAGCCTTGAGACATATTCTACAACTTGGTTAAGATTATTTATTCTAAATAATCTTTGGTTGAAAAGTCATTTTCAACCCCTATTATCTCTAAATTAACTAGCCCAGATCTACGGGCGTTATACGTACGCCCCACATACATATATGTACGCCCTGCATACGTAGCCACCCTCCGTGCTCATGCATGCTTAGTAGGCTAAACATACTCCTGGATTACGCCTTACATACTAAGGGACCTTTTATTCCATCATTTTCCATTTCAAGGTCTAAAGAGTAATACCTGATTCGGAGTGTTACAGTCTAAACCAATAACTAAATTGGTATTTTCTTAAATTAGAAGCAAAGTCCTTTTTGGGTTGCCCTCATAACCAGTCGCTGAATTGAATGACTTTTGGAGAGAGGGGGAGAGAAGGAGAGAGAGAGGGAGAGAGAGAGGGGGAGAGAGAGAGGTTGATTTGTTAATTTCTTATATGATTAATAAATTAATTAGACATTGAAATAAATGATTTATTAATTCATATATGATTAATATATCAATTTGAAATTGTAATCATTAATTAAGAATTAATAAGAAATTTATTGGAATTATTTTCGGGTTAATTACAATTAATTAGAATTTTAAGGACTTAATACGTAATTGTTCAATAGTCCAACAAGAGGGAATTCCAAAATCTTCCTAACCATGGACGGTTTTGTGGTGATAATTAGGGTTTCTGGAATATTCCATATAGAGAAATAAGGAGTTGGATAATTACCTAATTTAAGATATTATTATGATATTCAAATTATGGTTATCCAAGGCTTCCTTATCAGCTATAAATAAGACCCCTAGGGTCTCATAATTTCGTGTACTCTTCTTCTTCCTATAGAGCCGAAAATTTTCTCTCTCGTCCTCTATCCTTAAGTCTTCTTGTTATTAGGGTTTTGGATACAACTATTAGAGGCTTTCATGTTTTTACTTCTTACTCTCCAAGGAACTCCAAGAAGATTTTATTTGATTATTTGCTACAATAATCAAAAGGTATGTAAACCCTAAACTTATGCAAATTTTATTTTCATAGTCTACATATAGGGTTTCTTGATATTAATAGTTTATTGTTATCAATAGATAAAACATAGATCCTTTCTAGGTTGCATGTGAGCTTAAGGTTTTAAGTGTTTTTCTGCTCTTACATAATTTTTATAACCTAGAAAACCACATTCGTAGGCCGACAATTTTTCTGGGTAGGTCGAACTATTGGAAGCAAATGGAAAAGGAACACCGAGTGGGCTTGCTGGCCTATAATCCAGATTGATCTATTCAGATTGAGGAAACACCGAGTTCAGGTCTTCTTTCTATGGGAGGGTTCTGTCTTCGAGTTCATCTCGGTTCTTGTTTGAGATTATAGTAGCGACTGCTTTACTTTCCCATTAGTGGTATCAGAGCCTTAATTTTCTATATGATTGTGCATAAAAGTGAATTTATCAAAATTGGGGTTTATGGAAATTAAACCCTAAAGGCTTAAATTTTCACAAATGGCTAGGGTTCTTGAAACTCTAGCCTCCACCCCTTATTTTCAAAAATGCTAGGGTTACCCTTAGAGTTTTTAGTTTCCTTAATTACAATTTTAAATTCCTGAAATTTTGGATAATTAAAACTAGGTAACCTGTATCCCGATTTTCGACAATTAGAAGGGTTAAAGGATTAGGATTAAATTTGAATTAATTTATTAATTGTTTAATTGAAGATATTATTTAATCCCTAATGATTAAATTTGAATTATTTTATTAATTATTTAATTGAAGATAATATTTAATCCCTAGTGATTTAAATTTGAATTATTTTGTTAATTATTTAATTCAAGATAATTATTTAAATCTGTAATGTTATACATTAATTTAATTGGGGTAATTAAAGGATAATTGGTAAATCATTAATTGTTTCAAATTAATTAATTAAATGTTTAAGTTTTAAAATTAATTTTAAACCTAGTATATTGAAAATTTTAAAATATACCTTATACTATGTTATATTAATTGTTTAATACTATATGTATAAGAAAAAATCAATCAAATCAATAGTAGGCGTCATTAACGAAGTCATACTATAAAAGGGGTCTATAAAAAAACAGCTTATAATATAATCATTGAATGGGTGTGCACTCTCACCCGTCGCTCCCTTGTATGGTGGATGATCGTTAGCCGAACGAATTTGTTAGGACATAACCTCGTTAAACTTATAATATTATAAACTACTAGAACCCACTTTAAAAATCTCACTCTAGTTACTTTAGGAAAAATGTGAAGTGTACGCTAATCTATGAAAACGATTTACATCCCCAATTTCACGGCCATAAATATAACACTCGGTTTTGGATTTGCTTCATTATTCGGGGTTGCGACCCAATCATCAATCGTCATGAGGCTTAAGGCCTTGGGTAAGGAAGGATTTGGCCCTTTTCAAATGTAAGTGTTATGGTTAGGGACGTTTTAAGGATGTGGTGTGTTGTTAGAAGCGTAGGGTGTCTTGCCACCTTTCCGTGGATATAAAGTTCGTTGGAAACGGATCTAAGATGAGGAAGTTATGGCAATTTGACGTTGTTTTGCAGAAATATCCCCTAATAGGAAAGATTGGTGAAGCGGTCCCGTGCATGCATGTTGGGTGGCACGTGCCTAGGTGAGTACCCCCAATGTAAGTTGGGGGTACACCCAGCGTTCTGAGTTGAGTGCCAAACCCTAATTTTTAGGGTATGGGCACTATTTAAACACCCTTATAAGGTCAAGGTTCTTTCTTTTCATTTCTCAGTATCCACTGATCTTAGAGCCTCATTTCGAACCCTAATCGCATTGGTGGTGCATTCTTAAGCTTGGAGGAGATTTTGAAGGGTTCTTAGTGTTATTTTAAGGAAGTGGATCTTGGTGATCAAGCTTGGCATAGCATTGGGGTTATAGATCTAGAATCTTCACACTTTTGGGAAGCTTTAGGTGGTAAAAAGTTCTTATCTTGACTTCTTCTTATGCTAGTTTGAGTTTAAAGAAAGATTAAGGGATTTTATGGTGTATTAAGTTCTCCTTGTGAGTTTGAACCACTCCGGGAGCTTGGAGTGATAGATCTTGTGTGACAACCTGAAAATTTTTGCCTTGTAAAGTCAAGCCAATTAACCTTAAGTCAGACTCGCTCATGCTATCATTATCACTGTTTAAAGTCTGTTTGAGTGTTTTAAGCCTAGTACATTCAAGGAATGAGTGTTAGGAAGTACCTGCTAGAGATACTATGCAACATTCAAGCCTTAATCATCATCAAAAGAAGTTCACGGCCACAACACTTGAGTTTACGGTCGTAAACTCAAGGTGGGCCGTAAACTCCCTCTTATAGTCTCATATCCTTCATTTCTTCCTCATTATTCACCATTTCTATCCAAGAACTCGAAAACTCTCTCAAGTATCATAAGGATCTTCACTTTGTTCTTCAAAAATGTAAGTGTTTCATTCCTTGATTTGATGATACATCTTCTTAACTAGCTTCATCCTCATGATTCATCCATGAAATCACCTAAGGTCCTTTAAGTTATACTGGTTTAACAAAATGGATTAAACCCTTTACTAGTAAGTTTCTAGTTTTGTATACCAAAAGTTCTTATTTGAAAAGTATGTTTTGTACTAGAAAACTATGCATTATATTATTGTCCTATGACTTGAACCATACCTGGTACCCCTTACAATGACTTAATGTATACGGAACATATATATAACTAAGATCAAATGGATAATAGGCTGGGTGAATCTACTCTAAGCTCACAACCAAACAAGGAATAGGAAAGGAAGCGCAAAGCACACATCCTATTACCTGTCTGATCCTATTAATATATATCCTTGATGTATACATTAAGGAACCCTTAGGTTAGCATTATGGTCCCTTTCTACTGAATGTACTAAACCCGACTGTTCTGTTTGTCATTTGTAAAATGTAAGTTTTCCCTAGTTTATTACTATCTTGACTCGAAAATAGTTTGCATTAACTTTCAAGTAGAACTATCACAATGTGAAAGTAATGGGAAAACGTAAGTACTGTAGTATTGTATATAGTAACTACTGTTGTACTAACTACCTTAAATAAATTATTAATTAAGGTAAAAATGTGATATGTTGTAACCATACTTGATCGACTTAATAAAACACGACGCTCGAATACGTTGAAATGGTATGACATTTCGTCACCCGTAGACCTGCAGGTCCCACTATAGCTAGCAGCAAGGTGTGGGACGGTCAGTCCAATATAGATCTATACACAATTTCATGCTCTCCCTCCAGGAGACTCTGGTTACAAAACGAGCCACAACAGTGATGTCGTGCCCCGAAGTAGTGGCTCATATTTAAGTTATATTATTCTTGTATATGTATTGTATGTACTAGTGTAGTGTATGCTCTCTCTGTCTAGTATGTAGTATGTTCTCTTTGTTTCTCATCATAGTGTGTTCTAGTATCTAGTATTAACTGAACACCTAAACTATACCTCTTATAGTTTACTAGTGTTTTACTTGAACTGTTATTGAAAATACCCATTTTACTATTAAGTTATGCTTGTACTTTAAAAATGGAGTTTTGTTAAACTATAAAGTAACATAACTTTAAAAGAGTTTTTGAAATGTTTTGATAACTTATAAAGACATAAGAAATCTTTTGAAAGATGTTTATAACAAACATTTACACAATTATCATTGTGTTTGACCTGTATCCCCCCTAGAAGCATTTAATACAGTTAAAAGATTCATTATAGAGGTATGAACTCACCTTATGTGGGTGATTCAAACGAATATGTGCGTAAGGATGAGAAGTTCCACAAATGAAGTCTCGAGACTTAATGAGTCCTACATGACATAATTTCATATATTGACATAAATATAGTGTTTAGAGGCAACCAAATGCAAGGAAACACCTCACGGTACTAGGGAACACTTTGACTAACTGTTGGAATCACATGTGATTGAACTAAGGAGTGTTCATGGTCACCAATGGAGTTTACGGACAAGGGGCTATAAACTCCCTTGTCCGTAAGCTCCATTGTGTGTAAACTCCATTGTTGGCCATGAACACTCCTTAGTTCAATCACATGTGATTCCAATACTTACTCAAAGTGTTTCCTAGTCCCATGAGGTGTTTCCTTGCATTTGGTTGCCTCTAAACACTATATTTATGTAAATATATGCAATTATGTCATTTTGGACTCATTAAGTCTCGGGACTTCATTCGTGGAACTTCTCATCCTTACGCACATATTTGTTTGAATCACCCACATAAGGTGAGTTCATACCTCTATAATGAATCTCTTTTAACTGTATTAAGTGCTTCTAAAGGGGGGGGGGGATACAAGTCAAACACAATGATAATTGTGTAAATGTTTGTTATAAACATCTTTCAAAAGATTTCTTATGTATTTATAAGTTATGAAAACATTTCAAAAGCTCTTTTAAAGTTATGTTACTTTATAGTTTAACAAAACTCCGTTTTTAAAGCACAAGCATAACTTAATAGTAAAATGAGTCTTTTAAATATTAGTTCAAGTAAGACACTAGTAAACTATAAGAGGTATAGTTTAGGGGTTCAGTTCATACTATATAATAGAACACACTATGATGAGAAACAAAGAGAACATACTACATACTTGACAGAGAGAATATACACTACACGAGTACATACAATACATACACAAGAATATTATAACATAAATGTGAGCCACTACTTCGGGGCACGGCATCACTGCTATGGCTCGTTTTGTAACCAAAGTCTCCTGGAGGGAGAGCGTGAATTTATGTATAGATCTATATTGGACTGACCGTCCTACACCTTGCTGCTAGCTATAGTGGGACATGCAGCTACACGGGTGATGAAATGTCATACCATTTCGACGTCTTCGGGCGTCGTGTTTTATTAAGTCGGTCAAGTATGGTTACAACATATCACATTTTTACCTTAGTTAATAATTTATTTAAGGTAGTTAGTACAACAGTAGCTACTGTATACAATACTATAGTACTTACATTTTCCCATTACTTTCACATTGTGACAGTTCCACTTGAAAGTTAATGCAGACTATTTTTGAGTCAAGATAGTTATAAACTAGGGAAAACTTACATTTTACAAATGACAAACAGAACAGTCGGGTTTAGTACATTCAGTAGAAAGGGACCATAATGCTAACCTTATGATTCCTTAATGTATACATCAAGGGATATATATTAATAGGATCCGACAGGTAATAGGATGTGTGCTTTGCGCTTCATTTCCTGTTCGTTGTTTGGTTGTGGGCTTAGAGTGGATTCACCCAGCCTATTATCCATTCGATCTTAGTTATATATATGTTATGTATACATTAAGTCATCATAAGGCGTACCAGGTATGGGTCAAGTCATAGGACACTAATATAATGCATAGTTTTCTAGTATAAAACATACTTTTCAGATCATAACTTTTGGTATACAAAACTAGCAACTTACCAGTAAAGGGTTTAATCCATTTTATTAAACCAGTGTAACATAAAGGAACTTAGGTGATTAATTCTATAATACCTTAGTTTATACAGAAAGGTTATATATAATTAATATCATGTAGGTAGTTGGATGTGTGCTTTCTGCCTCATTCCCTGTTCCTTGTTTGGTTGTGGGCTTAGGGAAGTTCCACACAATTAACTATCTGTTCGATACTAGATTATATATAGCTAGTATAAGCAAAGTGATTATAGAAGGTACCCCTTTAGTTACTATTTTTATTATAATAAATAAGGTTTTTCTTAAAGAATATTCTCATCAAATATAAAGGAACTATTACAGTTAACTTTGTGAGTACTAAGTGATACATCAGGGTTATATACAACGATGACCTAACTACCAATTGTATGTGTTCCTTCCGCCTCATTCCATGTTCCTTGTTTGGTTGTGGGCTTAGGGCAGATACGCACAATCGATTGTTTGTTTACTCTGAGTTTTATATAATTTGTATCCATTTAGTACTCATAGAATGGACTGTAGAGTTATTTTTACTTATCTTTCATCAAAGCAGGAAATATAGGATTTTCTGGAGGAACAGGCGAACTTTTCTAAACAAAACTTACAGCTTACTACAACTTTCTACTACATACTTACATCACTAAAATCTTAGGAGCTCACCAGCTTAATTGCTGATGAACTCTTTCAAAATAACTTGTATTCTTAGTGAGCTAGTAGATAGGTACTCGCACTGGGAATTTAGAAGATGGAGCAGTATAGCTTCATGTCTTCTTTTGTTATTTACATATGTATTCTATGTTTTGTGAAGACATACTTTGTAAACACTTTCTTTCTAATGAAATGGTTGTTCATTACTTTGATTACTATGATGCATGTCTTGTGATACTAAACATGACGTCCTCCACACCCGAACGTTTCCGTCGTTCTGGTTTTGGGGTGTGACAGATTGGTATCAGAGCATTGTTTATAGTGAACTAAGTATATCAACCAATAAAATATATACAACTATAAATACAATGGGGCTTAAGTGCTCTGGACAATAATATATTTTAGGAATATAACAAAGTGTTATAAAAATATACCTACTTGTTTATACATGTATACATGCTAGAACAAGTATCACAAGAAGAACAGAACAGAAGAAGTTAAAGGTTGAACATTCTGGTCAAACCTGGACAGTTATGTAATCATAGCTAGGATCAATATAGCATAATCAACTATATTCATTAGAGATGTGACCGACATGTGTTTGGGAGTGATGTGGTGTTGCAACGGTCTTAAAACTTACCTAACGCTAAGAGAATTCTAGATCAAGTACATAGAGTTAGAATAACATAGGAGTATTCTATGATACTATAACGCGATAACAAGTTTGAAACGTTCCAAGTACATTACATTAAAATACTATAGGAGTATTTTAGGCACTATATAAATAACTTATGAGATAACTTAGAAGTCCCTAACGGATAGGTCTATAATCTTGCAATGTATACTCCCAAGGTTATATATAATTGAGGTTTTATAGACTTAGAATTTGTGATCTACACATTATTACGTGTTCCTTGTTTGGTTGTGGTTTTGGAGTAGGATCACTTATTGGAAGGTCTGTTTAATCTTGAATTATATACAACTTGTATACATTGTACAATTATAGAAGCACTCTATAAGGATCACCCCATAAAGTTACCTTAAATCTCATTGATTCTTTAGTCACATCCATTCTCGCACGACAAACCCAGATAGAGGTAACCACTTCCTCATAGCCGTCAATAGAAGATTCCAGGAGGAACAAGGGCAAGTTTATGAGAAGTTTTTAAAGAAGGTCAACTGAAGTAACCAAAGCTTCTTATACGTCACACTAATAAATATTAATATTGGTTAACTTAATGAGTTAGTGGAAACGTTGTTCACATAATGTGTAGGATTATTTTCTCACATGCAACTAGTAACATTTATTCAGGTAACAAATATTCATTCGAGGATAGCCATTCCAAATTCATAAAGTTTATTAGGTATAGACTTTTTTATGAATTGTTTCTAGAACCTTGTGGAAGTGAGGACCACATACACTCAGAACTAGGATAACCTTGTCTCTCAGCTTTCTGCTTATCTCCACTGCTATAGACTTATCCCATCTCAACTTTGTATTCTTTTAGAAAAGATGTCTCCTCGCATATCAAACAGACACACTACTCCGACAACTCCAACTCAAACGCCACTACCTCCTCCACAATTCGATCCTACTACTCTCCAAGCAGCGATATCCTTCACAGTGGCAACTGCTCTAGCTTACTTCGGTGAAAGTGGTACATTCGGATCTGGTAGCGATACCCCCGTAGCCAACCCCATAGAATCTCACAGACACCCAAGGGAGTGTTCGTACAAGGACTTCATGAACTGCAAACCCAATTCCTTTAATGGAATTGGTGGTGTCATCGCTCTGATGCGATGGTTCGAGAAAACAGATTCGGTCATCCCAATTTGTTCATGCTTAGAAGGAAGCAAAGTAAAGTTTGTTGCGTGCACCTTCTCAGATAGAGCCTTAACATGGTGGAATAGCCATGTTAATGATGGGTTTTGAGCATTTTAACACTTCCTAAGTGTACATGCAACCCTAATAACCTTGGATCTATGTTTGTCTAATTATCATGCAAAATTTAATTCCAAGGTTATATTCCTATCTAGCATACATGGGGAACAATTTTAACTTGAATGAAAGATAGAATAACTTACCTTGTTGTTGCTTATGTTCCTAGAAACCTTGTGAGCCTATCACCCCATGTGTGATGCCTCAACTGCTTCACCCAACACCAAATGCTCTTGGAAAGACCTTTGAGAGAATACACACTTCTTGAAATCGGCCTAGCCCTCTAGTTTCTTATGTGTAGCCGATTTTGGTGGAGAATGGGATCCTTATATAGCGTTGACACATCTAGGGTTACACCATGTAAACCCTAATGTGTCATGACTCTTCATTTCCATGACCCATGGGTTTGTAACTCCCATGGAGAACCCATGGAGCATCCTATGGGTGGAACCCAACTTGATAATCCATGGAGCCTCTTAGCCCACTATACAAGATATGAATGATTTACATAATCAACCCATATATTTACTTAGTTATCTTTTGATCACTTAATTAATTCTAAATTAATTCTTGATCAAACTAATCAAATAATATTATTAATATATTAGAACTTATAATATATTAATAATCTCCAAGTGTTATTTCTCTCATTTAGTCTATCCAATTGCATGGTGTCATGTAACCCAAATGGACCATGCCGAGTCAGGTCAAGTACTTACCAGAAATAGTTATGGACTTAGACACCTTATCCAACAGTCTCCCACTTGGATAAGTCTAATAACTATAACTCCAGTACTTCAGGAACCGATCGGCAATCGTAGCTCTTTCAAGGCCTCTCGAAACTGAGAAGATAATGGTACGCCATTTAAGATAAGGGATCATATAATCCTCTATTCTAGATATCAGCCGGAGAAATACATGGAACAATGTCTTACTTATTGTCCAGCAGTTTGTTTCTCGATTTCCAATTTGTTTGACAAAAAAATTAATTGAACACACCAACTTAGGTCTAACCGGGCCCGGTACATAGGTCAAAACAAAATCATCGAGGGGCCCAGATATCAGCTTCTAATCCAAGAAGGAACACATAAACTTCGACTTATATGTTTGATCTACCACTCATTGAATTACACACAAAAGCACGTTTTATAACATTGAGTTACCAATGCGTTTTCGTACAATCAATGCATAACCAACTTGTAAGTAACAAATCATATCTCTAGGTTTGAAGACTTATATGATATTACCGTCTCACAATCACTCGAGATAGAATTCCATGAAGTGATTCTAGTGAGCGTGGGTTGTGTCCAATGCTCAGAACTTATGAGCACTCATGATTGTTGTAGCCTTGTCCAACACCTTAGACCTCTGCAACCAATCATGACAGTCTTGATTCATACCTACTTCCGACATATGACCAACTGTGGAGGTTTGAATAATATGTTATACCGAACAAAATTATTTTGGAAGTCAAAACATGCAAAAGAAATATAGTAAACGATCGACAAGAGATACCAACACTTTACTCATAAATAAAACACCTTTTATTCATCATCTAATGTCAATTACACTTTACAAATTTCAAGGTTATCTAACTACTAAATCTAATATCCCTTGGTTCCTTGGCTAAGGTAACAACACTTTCATTATCATAGAAAATTTCCATTGGCTCTTTAATAGCTGGTACAACTCCAAGGTCTCCAATGAAGTTCTTCAGCCATATCGCCTCCTTTGCCGCCTCGCTAGCTGCAATATACTCTGATTCACAAGTTGAATCAACCATTGTCTCTTGCTTGGAACTCTACCAAGAAATTGCTCCTCCGTTTAGGGTAAAGACCCAACCCGACTGAGAGCGGAAATTATCCCTATCAGTCTGGAAACTAGCATCACTATACCCTACAACTCTCAAGTCATCACTCCCACCGAGGGTAAGGACCCAGTCCTTAGTCCTCTGTAGGTACTTGAGGATATTCTTTACCGCAGTCCAGTGTGCCTTGCTAGGGTTCGCCTGATACCTGCTAACCATGCTCAGGGCAAAGGCTACATCAGGTCGAGTACAAGTCATAGCATACATGATCGATCCTACAGCCGAAGCATAAGGTATTCGACTCATTTCTGCTATCTCAGCCTCAGTGATAGGGCTTTGTGTCTTACTCAATCTGGTGTTACTCTGGATAGGTAACTCTCCTTTCTTGGAGTCCTGCATGCTGAATCTCTTCAGCACCTTATCCAAGTAGGTACTCTGACTAAGTCCATTTAGTCTTTTACTCCGATCTCTCAAGATCCTTATCCCTAGAATATAGGTAGCTTCTCCTAGGTCCTTCATAGAGAAACACTTCCCAAGCCAGGACTTAACTTCCTGCAGGGTTGGGATGTCATTTCCTATGAGTAGTATGTCATCCACATACAACACCAAAAAGCTAACTATACTCCCACTAGCCTTGACATACACGCAAGACTCATCTTCACTCCTAGAAAAGCCAAATTGCTTGACCTTTTCATCAATGCAAAGATTCCATCTGCGAGGTGCTTGCTTCAATCCATAAATGGATTTCTCAAGCTTACACACTCTATTAGGGTACTCATTGCTGACAAAACCCTCTGACTGACTCATGTAAACATCTTCAGCTAACTTTCCATTAAGGAAAGTGGTTTTGACATCCATTTGGCATATTTCATAGGCATGAAATGCAGCTATGGCCAACAGTCACCGAATAGACTTAATCTTGGCTACTAGAGAAAAGGTCTCATCATAGTCCACTCCAGGAATTTGAGAGAAGCCCTTTGCAACCAGTCTAGCCTTATAAGTGTGTACTTTACCATCCATGTCGGTCTTCTTCTTGAAGACCCATTTGCACCCTACTGTCTTACGACCTGATACATTCTCAACCAAGTTCCAAACTTGATTGTCATACATGGACTGTATTTCGCTGTCCATTGCCTCTTTCCACTTGGCTGACTCTGGGCCTGCCACGGCTTCCGCGTAACTGTTTGGTTCATCCAGACCTATCAGTGTCTCATCACTGATAAGTGTATCTCCTTCTGCAGTAATCCGGAATCCATAGTAATGCTCAGGAGCATTCCTAACCCTTGTGGAACGCCTCAGAGGTACAGACTTGTCAATTGGCTCAACAGGAGTTTCCTCCTCAAGTTGAGTGTTAGGATTTCAAGTTCCTTCACCGCTTGACTCTTGAATTTCTTCAAGATCAACTTGCCTCCCACTGTTTCCTTGGCTTATGAACTCTCTCTCTCTCTCTAAAGAAAGCTCTCCTAGCTACAAAGACCACATTTTCACTAGGTCTGTAGAAGAGGTAACCAAAGGATTGCTGTGGGTAGCCGATGAAAATACACCTATCGCTTCGGGGTTTGAGCTTATCATGAGTCTCGCGTCTCACGAAAGCCTCGCAACCCCAAATCTTGATGTGGCCTAGTTTGGGTACTTTACCAGTCCACATCTCGTGAGGAGTTTTGGCAACTTTCTTTGTAGGGACTAGATTAAGGATATGGGCGGCAGTCTCTAAGGCATACCCCCAGAATGAGATTGGTAGCGAAGCTCGACTCATCATGGAACGAACCATATCCAACAAGGTTCGATTACGCCTCTCAGCCACACCATTCAACTATGGTGTCCTGGGAGGTGTCAATTGTGAGACTATCCCACATTCCATTAGATAGTTAAGTAACTCTGAACTAAGATACTCGCCACCACGATCGGATCGAAGCATCTTAATATTCCTGCCCAACTGATTCTCGACTTCCTGTTTAAATTCCTTAAACCTTTCGAAAGTCTCTAACATATGCTTGATCAAGTAGACATATCCATATCTACTGTAATCATCAGTAAAAGTCAAATAATAACGATTAGCATCCCTTGTGGCATGTTTGAATGGTCCACACACATCCGTGTGTACAAGGTCAAACAAACGTTCACCGCTCTCACAAGAACCTGTGAAGGGTGACTTTGTCATTTTTCCAAGTAAGCATGATTTGCAACTATCATCTGACTTTAGGGCAAATGACTCCAAGACTCCATCCTTTTGGAGTTGGCCTATGCGTTTCTTGCTTATATGTCCAAGACGACAATGCCATAATGATGCTTTATCCAAGTTATTATTATTAACAGAATCAATACACAATATATTATATTATTTCCTAAGTTATCAACCACAGATACTGTTTCATACACGCCATCACAAGGTAATGCTTTAAAATAAAGAACATTATTAAAGAAAGCATTAATTGAACCAACTTCATTATCAAACAAAAAAGTGAAACCTTGTTTATACAATGAACGAAAGGAAATAATATTTCTTGCCATTTCTGGCGAATAACAACACTTATTCAAATCTAAACTAAACCCACTACTTAGCGATAAAGTATAAACTCCAATCTTGGTGACAGGTAAAGCTTTCCTATTCCCCATGATTAAGTTTATTCTTCTTTGCTCCACATTCTCACTTCTTCATAGTCCCTGCAAGTCACAACAAATATGAATACCACAACCGGTATCAAGGACCCAAGATTTAGAATGGGGTGAGTTATTAGAAATGATAGTGTAAATACCTACATGGTTGGGTTTAACTTTCCCATCCTTCACATCTTGCTGGTATTTTGGGCAGTTCCGCTTCCAATGTGATTTTTCATGGCAATAGAAGCATTCAGCCTCTTTTGGGTCAGAAGAATGAGTAACGAAACCTTTCTTGGTCCCACTTGAAGAAGATCCATCAAGGGTCCGAGCCTTGGTACCCTTCAAAGAGCTCTTTCTCTTCTTCCCTCGACTTTTCCCGATTGCCAAAACCGGAGTAGAGTTTGGAGTAGGAGTGTTAACAACCGACTTCCCCTTAAGACCTGATTCAGCGGTCTTGAGAAGTCCTTGAAGTTTGTTGAGTGTGACCTCTTCCTTATTCATGTGATATGTCATGCGGAATTGATCATAGCACGATGGTAAGGAGTGCAAAATTATATCTATTGCAAGCTCCTCAGGGAAGTTCACATTAAGCTTCAGCAAACGATCCACATACCTTTGCATTTTCTGCATGTGGCTCGTGACGGATTCCCCGTCCTTCATCATGGCTGTTATCATGGAGCAGATGATTTCATACCTCTATTTTCGTGCACTTTGATGGTATCTTTCCATCAGATCTTGGTGCATTTCATAAGGGTAGAAATCCTCATAAGACTTTTGGAGTTCCGCTGTCAACGTGGCCATCATGATGCATGCCACTTTCGTAGCATCCCTTTCATGTGCCTGAAAGTCAGCGATCTCCTGAGGAGTTGCAGTGGTCTCATCAATCTCCTTAAGCTCCTTTTCAAGGACATATTCTTTGTCCTCATAGCGGGTAATCATCCTGATGTTTCTGATCCACTCATTGAAGTTGGATCCATCAAAAGTGACTTTCCCACACAAGTTCATAAGGGTAAAAGAGCCATTAGGGTTAGAGCCAGAAGCAACATTGTTTGAAGACATCTGAAAGAAAAGGACAAGATTAGTTTAGATATTAAAAGAATCCTTAATAAAACACCCAAATGTAATATTAAGGGTAGGACCCAATCACAATATATTATAACTTAGAAGAGGTATGCCGTAATCCAAGCTATAACATATTTGAAAGGTAGGTGAATGACGACTCACCAATTTCCACCACGAAAACCGAAATATTAAATATTAGGTTTTTGATTGGTTCTTAGAAATTCCTAGATTCTTTGATATTCAATGAACTTTTCAAAGGCATGTTTCAATCTTGAGTGTGCCCTCCAAGTTTTGTGACTGGGATACCGAGGATCACAAAACGAGGTGTGAAGTAACCATGCAAATCACTTGGTACCCTTAAAGTTTATCACTCAATCGATGTGCTGGTAAACCACACACGCTCCACCGATACTATAATAAACTTTAAGTCACCCTTTACCTACCTTGTTAAGTCCAAGTTAGTGTGCCGGTTAACCACACACGCTCCACCAACGACTTAAACAAAGTGTAAATTGTAATTTCATGGATTAGCACCTTATTCACATTTTTCCTAAAGTAACTAAGATTGGGAATTTAATAAAAACTTTAGTTACTTTATAATATTCATCATTCTTTTAATGAGAATTTATAAGTCCTTGTCTTACCCGTTCGGCTAACGACCCTCCACCGGTCAAGCAAGCGGTGGGTGAGAGTGGACACCCATTAAGTTGCAATTTTATAGGCAACAACCTTATACCCACCTTATAGACCAGCTTCGTGAATGAGGCGTACTACCGGTAAGACGACTTAGTTCTTATACATATATATATATATATATATATATATATATATATATATATATATATATATATATAATTATTAAATCATAATAATATAAGTATAAGGGTTGAATTTTAACTTTTAAAATTCTAAGGGTTGGAACTAAAGTTTTTAACATGACTTAACTTGTTCCAAAACTTGAGGGCAAGTTTTGTAAACTTTCAAAACTTTTCATTTCTTGTAACTTATGAGTTTAATAGAGTAATAAAATGAAGACTCTTCATTTTTCTAACTCTTGTGTTCTTTTAATGGTTTTAACTCAAGTGACTTTTAGTTTTCCATAACTTGAGGACAAGTTATGGACTCCATTAAAACACATTATGATCAAGAATTAAACTACCACATAGGTTACAAATAATTCCTATGATCATCTAAACATCATAAGATCAGGAACATGAATATGAACACTTTCATAAATCAAAATTACACTTAAAACTTTGTAATTTTTATAACTAGTTGTAGTAAATGGATTAGCAAAGACATTACACCATCTAAAACAAGTTTTCAAGTACCAAAACAGTTTAGGTTAATGTTTCTAGTCCATTTCCAGCAACTAAAGTCGAAAATCTTCACTCTGTGGCTCCTACTTGCCGAGTGCATGAACCTACTCGGCGAGTAGGTTGAAGATACAAGCGAACTCGGCGAGTCTCCCCATGGACTCGACGAGTTCATCAGGCAGACAACAAGTTTTTCGACTTTTTTCAACTTTTCAGCACAAATAACAAACAAACAAGCCTAGGCTCTGATAGCACTGATGGGTTTTGAGCATTCTAACACTTCCTAAGTGTACATGCAACCCTAATAACCTTGGATCTATGTTTGTCTAATTATCATGCAAAGTTGAATTCCAAGGTTATATTCCTATCTAGCATATAAGGAGAACAATTTTAACTTGAATGAAAGATAGAATAACATACCTTTTTGTTGCTAATGTTCCTAGAAACCTTGTGAGTCTAGCACCCCAAGTGTGATGCCTCAAATGCATCACACAACACCAAATGCTCTTGGAAAGACCTTTGAGAGAATACACACTTCTTGAAATCGTCCTAGCCCTCTAGTTTCTTATGTGTAGCCGATTTTGGTGGAGAATGGGATACTTATATAGTGTTGACACATCTAGGGTTACACCATGTAAACCCTAATGTGCCATGACTCTTCATTTCCATGACCCATGGGTTTGTAACTCCCATGGAGCATCCATGGAGCATCCTATGGGTGGAACCCAACTTGATAATCCATGGAGCCTCTTAGCCCACTATACAAGATATGAATGATTTACATAATCAACCCATATATTTAATTAGTTATCCTTTGATCACTTAATTAATTCTAAATTAATTCTTGATCAAACTAATCAAATAATATTATTAATATATTAGAACTTATAATATATTAATAATCTCCAAGTGTTATTTCTCTCATTTAGTCTATCCAATTGCATGGTGTCATGCAACCCAAATGGACCATGCCGGGTCGGGTCAAGTACTTACCAGAAATTGTTATGGACTTAGACACCTTATCCAACAGTTAAGTCACTGATCCTACCAGTGGCCAACTCAATAGGTTGGGAGAACCCAAAAGAGTTAATGCTGGAAGCATACTGCCCGTTGGCCGAAGTTCAAAATCTGGAACAAGAACAATGGGAGCTCACGATGGTCGGCTCAGACATAGTGGCCTATACTGATAGATTTAGCGACTTAGCTACACTATGCCCCGGGATGGTTACCCCGGAGAGCAAGAAGATCGAAAAGATACATCTGTGGTCTGACTGCCCTGATCCAAGGAGATGTGTTGTCTTCTAACCCGACCACATTCGATAGTGTCAAATGTTTTACTCAGCGACTCATCGACCATGGAGTCCGCCATTGTGTAGAAGTCCCCGTTCCCGAGCCATCAAAGGGAGAGGACTATAAACAGAAGTGGGGGAATAAGAGGAAGAAGAAGCAAACAACACATGAACCCCCACTAGAACAAAAAACGAGTACTATGTACGCCGCTACAACACCTGCTGCTCCAGCACCTACCAGTTGGTATGCTGGAACCCTCCCGAAGTGTGGAAAATGGAACTATCACCACACCGGAGTATGCCGAGAAATGCAGTGTCTGAACTGCCATAGAAAGGGACACACTGTCCGTTTCTGCAGGGCACCGGCTCAACCGATCTCCCAAGTCCCCAGTGTCGAAGACAACCAAGACTGCTATGGCTATGGTGAGACTGGTCATTACTAGAGGGACTGCCCGATAACAAAGAACTCAGGAGCAGATGGACGAATCCTGATGATCACCGCAGGAGAATCAACCCCATAGTCGTTAGCGAGTAGCGATACGTTTTCGAAATAGTAATTAATTTATATTTATATAAGATTAAAATTGGGGAAAACACTTAAAAGTAATTTTAATAACTCACGTATTGAAACAAGTCACATTATTAGTAAGAACAAAAAGATTCGCTCAGAGAAGCTATGATGGCTTAGTATGTACATCAGGGTTGTGCATAACTAAGATGTTGCAGACTTAGAGTGAGTGATTCTGCCTTAATTCTTGTTCCTTGTTTGGTTGTGGATTTGAGGCAGAGTTACTCAGTCGACCGTATTATTCATCTTAATTATTCATAACTTGTATATCGCAGGCGATCATAGTGGTACCAAGGAGGATCATAGTATAATTTATCGACACTAGTTAACAAAGCACTTTTGCAGTATGTATGCGCACATCGCGGTACGATACGAAGAAGTGTTATCAAAAAGAAGAAAACAGAAAGCACTAGAACAGTTACAAAGAGTACATTGTCGAACACACTAGGAGTACATCATCGTAGAACAAACGTTTCTTTCAAATCGGCAAAAACTTTTTTCAGTAAAGAGTCCGTTACTATCATTCGTCATGAATTGCCGTGGTCCCCACCATACTAAGTTCATATGTTTCTATTGCCTCGACCGTCAAATTCACGAAACCTTCATCATTCGTATTGATAGTACGACCTAAACCTCAGTTTTGTCTTTCATATCCTAAACCCCGAAGTACTCGTGCGAAGGGCAGTTTGTCCTCCAAAGCCTTGTTGTCGTATGTCCCACAGACCGTCACGAAATACCACTCATCCAGCAGACCAAGTTCGAGCATAGAGGCTAAGGACGAATACATCCCACCTATTACTATTCAGTGTATATGCGAGGGTGGTATATAATTATGATTACGCAGATTTAGTTTGTGTGCTTCCACCCTATCTCTTGTTCCTTGTTTGGTTGTGGACCTGGGGTAGAGTCGCACATCCAACCGTCTTACTAATCCTAATTATATGTGACTTGTATACATGAGGTAATGATAGATGGACCGAGTATGAGTCCAATCATGAACAATAGGGCAAAGTTGCCAGGTCTACGAGTGGATATTCTGCAAATCAGAGGAGCGCAACCACAGTAGTACTACTAAGAAAGCTAATTTCGAGACGAAATTCCATCTAACGGGGGGATGATGTGATAACCTGAAATTTTTTGCCTTGTAAAGTCCAGCCAATCAACCTTAAGTCAGACTTGCTCCTGCTATCATTTAGCATTGTTTAGAGTCTGCTTGAGTGTTTGAAGACTAGTACATTCAAGGAATGAGTGTTAGGAAGTACCTGCTAGATACTGTGGAACATTCAACCCTTAATCATCATTAAAAGGAGTTCACAGCCACAGCACTTGAGTTTATGACCATAAACTCAAGGTGGGCCATAAACTCCCCCATATAGTCTCATATCCTTTATTTCTTCCTCTTTCTTCACCATTTCTATCCAAGAACTCAAAAACTCTCTCAAGTATCATAAGGATATTCACTTTTTCTTCAAAAATATAAGTGTTCCATTCCTTGATTTGATGATACATCTTCTTAACTAGCTTCATCCTCATGATTCATCCATGAAATCATCCATTTTGTCTAAATCTTCATAATCTTCAACTTTCACCAAGAACACACACTAGTGTTTTGGTGCAAAATCAACCCTTTCAAGATTCAGTATCGTGAGTACTCTTTCCTTAACTAGTTGTATGCTAGAAACACTTGATCTACACCTTGAATTCATCCATTTCTCAAGACCAAAAGGAGTTTACAGCCAAGAGCATATCCCTTGCCGTAAACTCCTATAAAGGTGCCATTTTGGCCGTAAACTCTCCAAGATGCAAAGCTTGTGACCTAGAAAACTTCCTTGATACAAAAAGGACCTTAAACCACACACTTAGGCATGTTGACCATGAGTTTATTGATGGGTTTTGAGCATTCTAACACTTCCTCAGTGTACATGAAACCCTAATAACCTTGGATCTATATTTGTCTAATTATCATGCAAAGTTGAATTCCAAGGTTATATTCCTATCTAGCATACATGGGGAACAATTTTTAACTTGAATGAAAGATAGAATAACTTGCCTTGTTGTTTGTTATGTTCCTTGAAACCTTGTGAGCCTAGCACCCCAAGTGTGATGCCTCAAATGCTTCACACAACACCAAATGCTCTTCGAAAGACTTTTGAGAGAATACACACTTCCTAAAATCGGCCTAGCCCTCTTGTTTCATATGTGTAGCCGATTTTGGTGGAGTATGAGACTCTTATATAGTGTTGACACATCTAGGGTTTCACCATGTAAACCCTAATGTGTAATGACTTTTCATTTCCATGACCCATGGGTTTGTAACTCCCATAGAGCATCCATGGAGCATCCTATGGGTGGAACCCAACTTGATAATCCATGGAGCAACTTAGCCCACTATACAATA
This sequence comes from Lactuca sativa, assembly GCF_002870075.4. Classification (NCBI taxonomy): domain Eukaryota; kingdom Viridiplantae; phylum Streptophyta; class Magnoliopsida; order Asterales; family Asteraceae; genus Lactuca; species Lactuca sativa. Next base: position 372,227,891 of record NC_056626.2, read on the forward strand.
TATGGATGATTTACATAATCAACCCATATATTTAATTAGTTGTCTTTTGATCACTTAATTAATTCTAAATTAATTCCTGATCAAACTAATCAAATAATATTATTAATATATTAGAACTTATAATATATTAATAAGCTCCAAGTGTTATTTCTCTTATTTAGTCTATCCAATTGGTTGGTGCCATGCAACCCAAATGGACCATGTCGGGTCGGGTCAAGTACTTACCAGAAATAGTTATGGACTTAGACACCTTATCCAACAGTCTGCCACTTGGATAAGTCTAATAACTATAACTCTAGTACTTCAGGAACCGACCGGCAATCATAGCTCTTTCAAGGTCTCTCAGAACTGAGAAGATGATGATACGCCATTTAAGATAAGTGATCATATAATCCTCTGTTCTAGATATCAGCCAGACAAATACATGGAACAATGTCTTACTTATTGTCCAACAGTTTGTTTCCCGATTTCCGATTTGTTTGACAAAGAACTTAATTGAACACATCAACTTAGTTCTGACCGGGCCTGGTACATAGGTCAAAACAAAATCATCGAGGGCCCAGATATCTGCTTCTAATCCAAGAAGGAACAGATAAACTTCAACTCATATGTTTGTTCTACCACTCATTGAATTATACACAAAAGCACGTTTTATAACATCGAGTTACCAATACGTTTTCGTACAATCAATGCATAACCAAATTGTCAGTAACAAATCATATCTCTAGGTTTGAAGACTTATATGATATTACCGTCTCACAATCACTCGAGATAGAATTCCATGAAGTGATTCTAGTGAGCGTAGGTTGAGTCCAATGCTCAGAACTTATGAGCACTCATGATTGTTGTAGCCTTGTCCAACACCTTAGACCTCTGCAACTAATCATGACAGTCTTGATTCATACCTACTTCCGACATATGACCAACTGTGGAGGTTTGAATAATATGTTATACCAAACAAAATTATTCTGGAAGTCAAAACATGCAAAAGAAATATAGTAAACGATCGACAAGAGATAGCAACACTTTACTCATAAATAAAACACCTTTTATTCATCATCTAATGTCAATTACACTTTACAAATTTCTAGGTTATCTAACTACTAAATCTAATATCATCCTTCAGCCCTATGCTCTGAGCATGCTGGAGATGCTTAACCCGAGTCAGTCCCTTCGTAAGGGGATCTGCTGGATTCTCATCCGTGGATACCCTCTTTGCCATGAGCAGTCCTTCATCTATTCGATGTCTTATAAAATGGTATTTTCTGTCGACGTGCCTGGATCTCCCGTGATTCCTTGGTTCCTTGGCTAAGGCAACAGCGCTTTCACTATCACAGAAAATTTCCATTGGCTCTTTAAAGTTGGTACAACACCAAGGTCGCCAATGAAGTTCTTCAGCCATATCGCCTCCTTTGCTGCCTCGCTAGCTGCAATATACTCTTATTCACAAGTTGAATCAGCCACTGTCTCTTGCTTGGAACTCTTCCAAGAAATTGCTCCTCCGTTTAGGGTAAAGACCCAGCCTGACTGAGAGCGGAAATTATCCATATTAGTCTGAAAGCTAGCATCACTATACCCTACAACCCTCAATTCATCACTACCACCAAGGGTAAGGAACCAGTCCTTAGGCCTCCGTAGGTACTTGAGGATATTCTTTACTGCAGTCCAGTGTGCCTTGCCAGGGTTCACATGATACCTGCTAACCATGCTCAGGGCAAAGGCTACATCAGGTCGAGTACACGTCATAGCATACATGATCGATCCTACAGCCGAAGCATAAGGTATTCAACACATTTCTGCTATTTCAGCTTCAGTGCAAGGGCTTTGCGTCTTACTCAATCTGGCATTACTCTGGATGGGTAACTCTCCTTTCTTGGAGTCCTGCATGCTAAATCTCTTCAACACCTTATCCAAGTAGGTACTCTGACTAAGTCTAATTAGCCTTTTACTCTGATCTCTTAAGATCCTTATCCCTAGAATATAGGCAGCTCCTCCTAGGTCCTTCATAGAGAAACACTTCCCAAGCCAGGACTTAACTTCCTGCAGGGTTGAGATGTCATTTCCTATGAGTAGTATGTCATCCACATACAACACCAAAAAGCTAACTATACTCCCACTAGCCTTGACATACACGCAAGACTCATCTTCACTCCTAGAAAAGCCAAATTCCTTGACTTTTTCATCAAAGCAAGGATTCCATCTGCGAGGTGCTTGCTTTCACCCATAAATGGATTTTTCAAGCTTACACACTCTATTAGGGTACTCATTGCTGACAAAACCTTCTGGCTGACCCATGTAAACATCTTCAACCAACTTTCCATTAAGGAAAGCGGTTTTGACATCCATTTGCCATATTTCATAGTCATGAAATGCAGCTATGGCTAACAGAACCCTAATAGTCTTAATCTTAGCCACTGGAGAAAAGGTCTCATCATAATCAACTCCCGGAGTTTGTGAGAAACCCTTTGCAACCAGTCGTGCCTTATAGGTGTGTACTTCACCATCCATGTCGTTCTTCTTCTTGAAGACCCATTTTCACCCTACTGTCTTACGATCTGGTACATTCTCAACCAAGTTCCAAACTTGATTGTCATACATGGATTGTATTTCGTTGTCCATTGCCTCTTTCCACTTGGCTGACTCAGGGCCTGCCACAGCTTCCGCGTAACTGTTAGGTTCATCCAGACCTATCAGTATCTCATCACTGATAAGTGTATCTCCTTCTGCAGTAATCTGGAATCCATAGTAATGCTCAGGAGCATTCCTAACCCTTGTGGAACGCCTCAGAGGTACAGACTTGTCAATTGGCTCAACAGGAGTTTCCTCCTCAAGTTGAGTGCTAGGGTTTGAAGTTCCTTCACCGCTTGATTCTTGAATTTCTTCAAGATCAACTTTCCACCCACTGTTTCCTTGGCTTATGAACTCTCTCTCTCTCTCTAAAGAAAGCCGTCCTAGCTACAAAGACCATATTTTCACTAGGTCTGTAGAAGAGGTAACCAAAGGATTGCTGTGGGTAGTCGATGAAAATACACCTCTCTCTTCGAGGTTCGAGCTTATCATGAGTCTCGCGTCTCACGAAAGCCTCGCAACCCCAAATCTTGATGTGGTCTAGTTTGGGTACTTTACCAATCCACATCTCATGAGGAGTTTTGGCAACCTTCTTTGTAGGGACTAGATTATGGATATAGGCGACAGTCTCTAAGGCATACCCCGAGAATGAGATTGGTAGCGAAGCTCGACTCATCATGGAACGAACCATATCCTACAAGGTTCGATTACGCCTCTCAGCCACACCATTCAACTGTGGTGTCCTGGGAGGTGTCAATTGTGAGACAATCCCACATTCCCTAAGATAGTCGAGGAACTCTGAACTAAGATACTCACCACCTCAATCGGATCGAAGTATCTTAATGTTCCTGCCCAATTGATTCTCGACTTCCTGTTTAAATTCCTTAAACTTTTTGAAAGTCTCTGACTTATGCTTGATTAAGTAGACATATCCATATCTACTATAATCATCAGTAAAAGTCAAATAATAACGACTAGCATCCCTTGTGGCATGTTCGAATGCTCCACACACATCCGTGTGCACAAGATCCAACAAACCTTCACCCCTCTCACAAGAATCTGTGAAGGGTGACTTTGTCATTTTTCCATGTAAGCATGATTCGCAACTATCATCTGACTTTAGGTCAAATGACTCCAATACTCCATCCTTTTGGAGTTGGCCTATGCGTTTCTTGCTTATATGTCCAAGACGACAATGCCATAATGATGCTTTATCCAAGTTATTATTAACATAATCAATACACAATACATTATTTCCTAGGTTATCAACCACAGATACTGTTTCATGCACGCCATCACAAGGCAATGCTTTAAAATAAAGAGCATTATTAAATAAAGCATTAATCGAACCAACTTCATTATCAAATGAAAAGGTGAAACCTTGTTTATACAATGCATGAAATGAAATAATATTTCTTGCCATTTCTGGCGAATAACAACACCTATTCAAATCTAAACTAAACCCACTACTTAGCGATAAAGAGTAAACTCCAATCTGGGTGACAGGTAAAGCTTTCCTATTCCCCATGATTAAGTTTATTCTCCCTTGCTCCACATTCTCACTTCTTCTTAGTTCCTACAAATCAGAACATATATGAATACCACAACCGGTATCAAGGACCCAAGAGTTAGAATGGGGTGAGTTATTAGATAAGATAGTGTAAATACCTGCATGCTTGGGTTTAACTTTCCCATCCTTCACATCTTGCTGGTATTTTGGGCAGTTTCGCTTCCAATGTGATTTTTCATGGCAATAAAAGCATTCCGCCTCTTTTGGGTTAGAAGGAGTGACGAAACATTTCTTGGTTCCAATTGAAGAAGAGCCATCAAGGGTCCTAGCCTTGGTACCCTTCGAAGAGCTCTTTCTCTTCTTCCCTCGAGTTTTCCTGATTGCCAAAACTGGAGCGGAGTTTGGAGTAGGAGTGTTAACAACCGACTTCCCCTTAAGACCTGTTTCTACGGTCTTGAGAAGACCCTGAAGTTTGCTGAGTGTGACCTCTTCCTTATTCATGTGATATGTCATGCGGAATTGATCATAACACGATGGCAAGGAGTGCAAAATGATATCTATTGCAAGATCCTCGGGGAAGTTCACATTAAGCTTCAGCAACCGATCCACATACCTTTGCATTTTCTACATGTGGCTCGTGACAGATTCCCCGTCCTTCATCATGGTTGTTATCATAGAGCAGATGATTTCATACCTCTTTTGTCGTGCACTTTGATGGTTTCTTTCGATCAGATCTTGGTGCATTTCAAAAGGGTAGAAGTCCTCATAGGACTTTTGGAGTTCCGCTGTCATCGTGGCCGTCATGATGCATGCTACTTTGCTAGCATCCCTTTCATGTGCCTGAAAGTCAGCGATCTCCTGAGGAGTTGCAGTGGTCTCAACAATCTCCTTAATCTCCTTGTCGAGGACATATTCTTTGTCCTCCTATCGGGTAATCATCCTGATGTTTCTGATCCATTCATTGAAGTTGGATCCATCAAAAGTGACTTTACCACACAAGATCATAAGAGTAAAGGAGCCATTAGGACTAGAGTCAGAAGCAGCATTGTCTGAAGGAAGAGGACAAGATTAGTTTAGATACTTAAGAGAGTCCTTAATAAAACACCCAAATGTAATATTAAGGCTAGGATCCAATCACAATATATTATAACTTAGAAGAGGTATGCCGTAATCCAAGCTATAACATATTTGAAAGGTAGGTGAATGACGACTCACCAATTTCCACCACGAAAACCGAAATATTAAATATTAGGTTTTTGATTGGTTCTTAGAAATTCCTAGATTCTTTGATATTCAATGAACTTTTCAAAGGCATGTTTCAATCTTGAGTGTGCCCTCCAAGTTTTGTGACTGGGATACCGAGGATCACAAAACGAGGTGTGAAGTAACCATGCAAATCACTTGGTACCCTTAAAGTTTATCACTCAATCGATGTGCTGGTAAACCACACACGCTCCACCGATACTATAATAAACTTTAAGTCACCCTTTACCTACCTTGTTAAGTCCAAGTTAGTGTGCCGGTTAACCACACACGCTCCACCAACGACTTAAACAAAGTGTAAATTGTAATTTCATGGATTAGCACCTTATTCACATTTTTCCTAAAGTAACTAAGATTGGGAATTTAATAAAAACTTTAGTTACTTTATAATATTCATCATTCTTTTAATGAGAATTTATAAGTCCTTGTCTTACCCGTTCGGCTAACGACCCTCCACCGGTCAAGCAAGCGGTGGGTGAGAGTGGACACCCATTAAGTGGCCATTTTATAGGCAACAACCTTAGACCCACCTTATAGACCGGCTTCCTGATTGAGGCGTACTAGCGGTAAGACGACTTTGCTCTTATATATATATATATATATATATATATATATATATATATATATATATATATATATATATATATATTATTAACTTATAATATTATAAGTATAAGGGTAGAATTTTAACTTTTAAAATTCTAAGGGTTGCAACTAAAGTTTTAACATGACTTTACTTGTTCCACAACTTGAGGGCAAGTTTTGTAAACTTTCAAAACTTTTCATTTCTTGTAACTTATGAGTTTATTAGGGTTTTAAAAATGAAGACTCTTCATTTTTATAACCCATGTGTTCTTATAATGGTTTTAAAGCAAAGTGACTTTTGGTTTTCCAAAACTTGAGAACAAGTTATGGACTCCATTAAAACACATAATGATCAAGAATTAATGTACCACATAGGTTACAAACAATTCCTATGGTCATCTAAACATCATAAGATCAAGAACATGAACATGAACACTTTCATGAATCAAAATTACACTTAAAAATTTGTAATTTTGATAACTTGTTGTTGTAAATGGATTAGCAAAGACATTACACCATCTAAAACAAGTTTTCAAGTACCAAAACAGTTTAGGGTAATGTTTCTAGTCCATTTCCAGCAACTAAAGTCGAAAACCTGCATTCTGAGGCTCCTACTCGCCGAGTGCACGAACCTACTCGGCGAGTAGGATGAAGATACACATGAACTCTGCGAGTCCCCCCATGGACTTGGCGAGTTCATCAGGCAGATTGCACAAAATCGACTTTTTCCAACTATTTAGCACAAATAACAAACAAACAAGCCTAGGCTCTAATACCACTGATGGGTTTTGAGCATTCTAACACTTCCTAAGTGTACATGCAACCCTAATAACATTGGATCTATGTTTTTCTAATTATCATGCAAAGTTAAATTCCAAGGTTATATTCCTATCTAGAATACATGGGGAACAATTTTTAACTTGAATGAAAGATAGAATAACTTACCTTGTTGTTGCTTATGTTCCTTGAAACCTTGTGAGCCTAGCACCCTAAGTTTGATGCCTCGAATGTTTCACACAACACCAAATGCTCTTGGATAGACTTTTGAGAGAATACACACTTCTTAAAATTGGCCTAGCCCTCTTGTTTCATATGTGTAGCCAATTTTGGTGGTGTATGAGACTTTTATATAGTGTTGACACATCTAGGGTTTCACCATGTAAACCCTAATGTGTCATGACTCTTCATTTCAATGACCCATGGGTTTGTAACTCCCATGGAGCATGCATGGAACATCCTATGGGTGGAACCCAACTTGATAATCCATGGAGCCACTTAGCTCAGTATACAAGATATGGATGATTTACATAATCAACCCATATATTTAATTAGTTATCTTTTGAGCACTTAATTAATTCTAAATTAATTCTTGATCAAACTAATCAAATAATATTATTAATGTAACATCCCAAAAAATACGATCCAAAAATTTCGTTTTTAAAACATGTACTTAGAAAAAAGTTTAGAAATAAATCATTCAACAACCATTTCATTTCACAAAAGATGTTGCATGTCAGAAAACATTTTCATAATCATAAAAATGTCAGAGTACAATCTCCCAGGTAGATGTCATAATGCGGAATACAAGCAGGTGTGTGTGTGTGATGTACCGCTACCCCACCAGCTCCTTCCCCTTCGACAAAGAGGTACCTGAAACCAAAACTGAAAACTGTAAGCATGAAGCTTAGTGAGTTCCCCCATAATACCTCATACCATGCAAGCATACAACATACAGCTACGAGATACGGGCCTTGCCCACACTCCGCTAGCCGAGAGATACGGGCCTCGCCCACACTCCACTATCTGGGAGGTACGGGCCTCGCCCACACTCCACCCTCGGAGAGATATGGGCCTTGCCCACACTCAGTCGCTAACCCATAATATACAAGTATCACACAGACAACAAGTATAGACAACTCTATCATACTGGCATATATCATAATCAACTCAACAGAGAGATATGGGCTCGGCCCACACTCTAGTACTAACATCTCGTCTATACGGGCCGGCCTTGGTGCCTTAGACCCGTTCCTACTGGAAGGAAACTCACCTCAAAGTAACTGTTGATCTGCATGCGAACTGACTGTCTTCTGCTACTGTTGCTCCGGAGATCCTCCGACAATAATTCCCACAAAACCCTTAGTCAAATACTACTAACCGATTTCAGGGTAAATTGGCCATTTGCCCTTACAAATCAAGAGTCAAGTCACAGTCAACTGCCAGTTGACCAGACTCGCCGAGTTGGCTTGCCAACTCGTCGAGTCCCTTTCTCTATACCCAAGTCCAATAGTCTTTCATCCTACTCGCCGAGTTGTATGAACAACTCGCCGAGTTCGCCTTCATCCAAAGAACACTCTAAGCTATGACTCGCCGAGTTCGCCTTCATCCAAAGAACACTCTAAGCTGTGACTCACCGAGTTGTATGAACAACTCGCCGAGTTGTTCTTGAGACAAGAAGATTGCCATGAACTCACCGAGTCATGGCATTGACTCGCCGAGTGACTTCATGAGTGAGTCTGGCTTCCAACCCACTAAGTCACACCCTATGACTCACTACTCCAACCCGCAACACGAAAAGGGAAAAAACCCGGGGACTCGCGTCCCGACTCGCCGAGTCATATGAACGACTCACCGAGTCTGCCTCATGCAAAAAACTATACACGCGATTTTGCTTGAATCCAGTCCATGCCATTCATAGATCTGGTTTCCTAGGGCCTGGTTTACACGTAAAGTTTCCAACTTTACGTGTAGATAATCACCAATGAAGGTTTTAGGGCTCAAAGTGCAGCAAAAGGGGTAGATCTAGGACTTTCATGCAATATGACTCCATAAAGGCGGTAGATCCAAGCTCCATGGACTGAATAGTGCCTAGATCTAAAGGATAACAACTTAATACAACCCATAATGCACAAACAAGCTTGGGGAATGGCTCAAGAGGGACTTTCATGAAGCTAATAGAGACTACAAGCTTGAAAACAGAGGGGAAACGAGCTATACCTCAAGGAAAACGTTGAGATGTCACAAATATGCTTGGCCTCCTTCTCCTCTTCTTGATCTACTCTTCTTTCTCCTTAAAAACATCAAGAACACACAAAAAAACACTTCAATCTCACAAGGAATAAGGGTAAAATGATATTAGGAGCTCTGAGGGTGAATGGGGGCGAGCTTGGGGCGGAAATGAGGGTTTAAATAGGGTGCAAACCCTTGAAATTTAGGGTTTCATCAAACAACGGTGACTCACAGAATCCAGAATATGGACTTGCCGAGTCGTCAACTTAAACGTGCCCCCGGACCCCGCTCGTACTCGGCGAGTCGGACCTACAACTCGCCGAGTCCAAGGCTAAAAATGACAAATTCTTAGATAGATTTTTACGTACCAGGAACCATGTGCTACAAATCTCCCCCACTTATTTTAGACTTCGTCCTCGAAGTCTGCCGCTCGATCCTGAAACAGCTCGCGGTAACGCTCCATCATTTCATCCACCGGCTCCCAAGTCCATTCCGAACCCTTGCGGTGCTGCCATTGCACTTTCACTAGCTCCACCCTCTTGTTCCTTAGATCCTTCGACTTCCGGTCGAGGATTGCGACTGGGCGCTCGATGTAATTCAGGCTGTCATCAACCTGAATATCCTCTAATGGCACCACCGCTGAATCATCCACGAGACACTTCTGCATCTGGGAGACATGGAAGGTGTTGTGGATCTGGCTGAGCTCGGCTGGCAGATCCAGCCTATATGCCACCTTGCCCACCCGGGCTACAACCCTGAACGGTCCGATGAATCTCGGGCCCAACTTGCCTCGCTTCCTGAATCAAATGATGCCTTTCCAAGGCGACACCTTCAGAAGAACCATACCCCTGACCTGGAACTCCAGGTCGGATCGACGCTTGTCCGCATAACTTTTCTTCCGACTCTGCGCAGTCTGAAGTCTGCTCCGAACCTGCTGGTTCTCTCGGTCGTCTTGAACACCACCTTGGTGCTCCCCATGACCCTCTGGCCAACTTCACCCCAGCATATCAGGGTCCTGCACCTCCGACCGTACAACATCTCGAATGGGGGACGGTCAATACTCGCGTGGTAGCTGTTGTTATCCGAGAACTCCGCCAAGGGAAGATAGGTATCCCAGCTACCACCGAAATCTAACACGCATGCCCGAAACATATCCTCCAAAGTATGGATGGTTCGCTCACTCTGACCATCCGTCTGCGGGTGAAAGGCGGTGCTAAAATGCAGACGAGTGCCCAACTCATCATGAAACCTCTTCCAAAACCTAGAAGTGAACCGCACATCTCGATCTAATATCACTGACACTGGCACCCCGTGCCGCGCCACTATCTCCCTGATATAGATATCGACCAAATTTTCGGCCGAGATACTCTCCTGAATCGGAATAAAATGGGCGCTCTTGGTCAACTGATCCACAATGACACAAATCGAATCTACTCCTCGCGCCGTTCGTGGAAGCTTAGTGAGAAAATCCATCGTAATATCCTTCCATTTCCATAACGGGTATCCAACGGCTGCATCTTGCCGTGCGGTCTCTGATGCTCAGGCTTGACCTTCCTGCAGGTCAAACACCGCTCGACGTACCACGCCACATCTCGCTTCATGCAGGGCCACCAATAGTCTAGGCGAAGATCCCGATCCATCTTTGTCGCCCCTGGATGAATAGAGAATCGGGATTTGTGCGCCTCCTCCATCAAGATCTGGCGCACACCTCCATGATACGGCACCCACACCCTACGGTGTAATGTCAATAACCCCTGGCTATCATAATCGAAAGAGGTGACATGACCCACTATTCGCTCACTCTTCCGATACTCTTCCTTCATAGCCTCCTGTTGAGCCTCCCGAATCTGCTCCAACAGGGGAGTCACCACAGTCATCCTCATGCAAATATCCCTGATCGGCGCCGCCTTGTGGCTAAGTACATCGGCCACCACATTGGCCTTCCCTGGGTGGTAAAGGATCTCACAATCATAATCCTTCACCACATCCAACCACCGACGCTACCTCATGTTCAGATTCGGCTGATCCATGAGGTACCTCAAGCTCTTGTGGTCCGTGTAAATGGTACATCGAACCCCGTAGAGGTAATGCCGCCAAATCTTGAGAGCGAAAACCACCGCCCCCAACTCCAAATCATGTGTCGGGTAGTTCGCCTCGTGAGGCTTCAGCTGCCTCGTGGCATAAGCAATGACATGCCCCCTCTACATGAATACTGCACCTAGGCCTGAGATCGACGCATCACAATATTCCATAAAATCCTCTACACCCTCGGGCAGGGCTAAGATTGGCGCCTCACACAATCTCTGCCTCAGAGTCTCGAACGCTGCCTGCTGCTCAGGCCCCCATCGAAAGACCATGACTTTCCTAGTCAACCGTGTCAGGGGTACGGCTATCTTGGAGAAATCCTGAATGAACCTCCGACAGTAGCCTGCTAATCCTAGGAAACTTCGAATCTCAGATTGAGACTTCGGAACCTCCCACCTCATCACGGCCTCCACCTTGGCCGGGTCTACTGAAATCCCACTCTGGTTGACGAGGTGCCCAAGAAACCGCACCTCGTGCAACCAAAACTCACATTTGGAGAACTTGGCTTACAACCTCTCCCTCCTCAGGGTCTCCAAAACCTCTCTTAGATGCTCCTCATGCTCCTCCTGAGTCATGGAATAAACCAAGATTTCATTAATGAAAACTATCACAGACTGATCCAACATCGGTCTACACACGCGGTTCATGAGGTCCATGAACGCGCCAGGAGCATTGGTGAGCCCAAACGGCATCACCACGAACTCATAATGGCCATAACGCGTCCGAAATGTGGTCTTATGTATATCCTCTTCCCTAACCCTCATCTGATGATAGCCTGAACACAAATCAATCTTGGAGAACCAAGATGCTCCTTGCAACTGATCAAAGAGATCATCAATCCTCGGGAGTGGGTAACGGTTCTTCACCGTTACCTTATTCAGCTCCCGGTAATCTATACACATCCGGTACGACCCATCCTTCTTCCTCACAAACCGGATCGGGGCTCCCTAGGGTAAACTGCTAGGACGAATAAATCCCTTGTCTAGCAGCTCCTGCAGCTACGTAGACAACTTCTGCATCTCTGGAGGAGCCAACCGATAGGGTGCCTTGGCTATCGGAGCCGCACCAGGAACTAGGTCGATCTTGAACTCTACCTGACGCTCCGGAGGTATTCCATGAAGCTCCTCCGGGAACACATCAACGTAGTCTCGCACCACTGGAACCTCGTTCACCGTCGCCTTACCCGTCTCCCGGGTATCCATGACATACACGACATACCCCACGCATCCCTGCTGAAGGTAGCGCCTAGCTCTCGCTGCTGAACACACTATAGGTCCATGTTGTGGCCTCTCTCCGTGGATCACCAACTCTCCCCCACTCGGGGTCCTAATCCGCACTAGCTGCTGTGCGCAATCTATCATCGTCCCATTAGGGCTCAACCAATCCATGCCTATAATTACCTTATTCCCCCACAACGGGATGTGAACTAAATCCACCAAATAGCGCTCCTCGAAAAGCCTCAGGACACAATCCCTGAATACTGATGACGCTCGCACCGATCTATCATCGGCGATCTCTACCTCTAAAGGGCAATCCAACATGCCCGAAGACTCAGTAAACCTCTTGCTAAGCGCAAGGGAAACAAATGATCGGGTGGCACCCGAGTTAAACAACACCTGGACAGAAATACCGTTCACATGGAACGATCCTAATACATATACACAGAGCACATATCAGTAACATAACATCATAAAAATAAAGTAAAGGGAAAGAATCATACCCGTCACCACATCGGGTGCGGCACGTGCTTCCTTTGCCGTCAGCTGAAACGCCCGACTCCTCACCACTGGAGCCTCTGCGTTGGCTTGGCGGCCATCCATAATCCGCAGGGTAGCTGGAGCCGGCGCCCTAACCGGCGCTGATGTTGTCAACTGGGGACAATTGGCCTTCTTGTGGCCCCTCTGGTTGAAGTGAAAACACAGCAACTCCGATGTCTGAATAGCCGAAGCAGAAGTAGTACAATCCCTGCTAAAGTGCCCTGCCTTGCTGCACTTGTAGTAGCCTGCTGATCCCATCCTACATGCTCCCTCATGCGTCCTGCCGTATTTCCCGCAGCGGCCCGGCCCTCCTTGGCCTTTCGGCCGCCCATCTGATCCCCTGGGCTTCTTCCCCGAAGCCCTAACCACCTGCCCTGCCTTTTCCTTCCTATTCTGAATGTGCTCTAAATCAATCTCCCTTTCCCTCGCCCTGGCAATCATGGACTCCAGGGTAGGGCAAGCTGAAAAGCTAACATGCTCCCGGATGTCAGCCCGTAGCATGTCATGATAATGGGTCCTCCTCATATCCTCATCACCCGCATACTGGGGCACCAATAATTCCCTCTCCCGGAACTTGGCGGTGATCTCCGCCACAGTCTCCGTCGTCTGCCTCTTATCCAAGAACTCCCTGGCCAGTCGCTGAAGCTCGACAGCTGGCGCGAACTCCGCCCTGAACCTGGTTGCAAAGTCCAACCAAGTCATAGCCTCGATAGACGAGGCTCTTAATGAGTCCCCCACGGACTCCCACCAATCCCTAGCTCGATCTCGCAAACACCATGTTGCGAACCTCACCTTCGACCCCTCAGGGCAGAAGCTAATCATCTGTGCAGACTCAATGTCGGCAATCCATCGTCTGGCAGCTATGGGGTCCTTCACCCTGTGAAAATCCGGCGCACCATTGCCCCGAAAGTCCTTGAAGGACAGCGTGCGAGATCCCGACTGGCCAGATGCCATGTCGCTCCTGAATGCCCAGAGGCGATCCTCCATCAACTCCAATATCCCTTCCTTGATCGACCCGAAGATAATGGGGGTCGACTCAAGGATGCCTCTGGTGATCTCCGACACGATGAACTCGCGTAGCCCCTCATCCACTGGCTTGGAACCTGATCCCGAACCCGATCCCTCTCCTGCACTGCCAACTGCTGGCCTCGAACATAGTACCACCATTATGAAATACAAAAGAAATGACAACTGTTAGCGATACTGATACCTCTGGAGGGATCACAATTACTACAAGTTCCCTGGTCTTATCTTGGCATTCCTCGAGTCGGGTACGGATCCTCTGCTTTCAGTAGTACGGGCCCATACTACCTTCCACATCTATCCGTACCTTCTCCAAGGACTGCCTTGACTCCACCAGGTCCCTTTCACTACCGCTGATCTCTGCTACTCCTATCCTAGGCTTACCCTAGGAAACCTCTGACTTCACCCAACCTATTCCTCAGCTGCTGAAGGCCTCTTGGTGATGCCAATTAGCCATTACCTGAATACAATCACATGTGACGAAGTTTGGATAATCCTTAGAGTAAGGGACTCATCCCTGCCACGGTTAGGACTCAAACAAGAGCTACACAAAAGGGTCAAATCCAACACTCTGAGATTATTCAACCCTGATCGCATGTGACTTTATCATATTCACCTAACAGCTAACTCCCATCACTTCAAAGCCCACATAGCACAAAGCAAACAACATTTGGACCTAAAGGAAACAATCTCAAGCAACTCTATCCTCTTAGAGAGAAACTGAACTAGCATACAATGCTAAACTCGCACTATCAGGCATAACCTAAACAGGCCATCCTAATGCTGTCTACTTAATTCTAGCATGCAACTTTTCCCACATTGAAGCACATAAAGCAGGCACATAAGGCATCACTCCTAGATCCTTAGTCCTATTCTAGCATGTTATTCTACTGAAACTGATTAGCATAACGTAAACTTGTATGGGTACTTTGGGGAATACTTACTTGAGCTTGGCTAGTCGCGCACATCACACCCTTCGTTCTTTCTTAAAACCCTTTACTAGCCTTTTAGAAAACATTTCTCTTTTTTTTTCCAAAATCTTTTAATCCCTCGTTTTGAGTTCAAACACCCCAAAAGCCGTGTCCAAATCCCTCAAACCAGGGCTCTGATACCAACTTGTAACATCCCAAAAATACGAGCCAAAAATTTCGTTTTTAAAACATGTACTTATAAAAACATTTAGACATAAATCATTCAACAACCATTTCATTTCACGAAAGATGTTGCATGTCAGAAAACATTGTCATAATCATAAAAATGTCAGAGTACAATCTCCCAGGTAGATGTCATAATGCAGAATACAAGCAGGTGTGTGTGATGTACCGCTACCGTGCCAGCTCCTCCCCCTTCGACGAAGAGGTACCTGAAATCAAAACTGAAAACTGTAAGCACGAAGCTTAGTGAGTTCCCCCATAATACCTCATACCATGCAAGCATACAACATACATCTAGGAGATAGGGGCCTTGCCCACACTCATGAAGATACGGGCCTTGACCACACTCCGCTAGCTGAGAGATACGGGCCTTGCCCACACTCCACTATCTGGGAGGTACGGGCCTCGCCCACACTCCACCCTCGGAGAGATACGGGCCTTGCCCACACTCAGCTGCTAACCCACAATATACAAGTATCACACAGACAACAAGTATAGAGAGTTCTATCATACTGGCATATATCATAATCAACTCAACCAAGAGATACGGGCTCGGCCCACACTCTAGTACTAACATCTCGTCTATACGGGCTGGCCTTGGTGCCTTAGACCGATTCCTACTGGAAGGAAACTCACCTCAAAGTAACTGTCGATCTGTGTGGCAACTGACTGTCTGCTGCTACTGCTACTCCAGAGATCCTCCGACAATAATTCCCACAAAACCCTTAGTCAAATACTGCTAACCGATTTCAGGTTAAATAGGCCATTTGCCCTTACAAATCAAGAGTCAAGTCACAGTCAACTGCCAGTTGACCAGACTCGCCGAGTTGGGTTGCCAACTCGCCGAGTCCCTTTCTCTATACCCAAGTCCAATAGTCTTTCATCCTACTCGCCGACTTGTATGAACAACTCATCGAGTTCGCCTTCATCCAAAGAACACTCTAAGCTATGACTTGCCGAGTTGTATGAACAACTCGCCGAGTTGTTCTTGCGACAAGAAGATTGCCATGAACTCGCCGAGTCATGGCATTGACTCACCGAGTGACTTTATGAGTGAGTCTGGCTTCCAACCCACTGAGTCATACCCTATGACTCACTACTCCAACCCGCAACACGAATAGGGGAAAAACCCGGGGACTCGCGTCCCGACTCGCCGAGTCAGATGAATGACTCGTCGAGTCTGCCTCATGCAAAAACTATACACGTGATTTTGCTTGAATCCAGTCCATTCCATTCATAGATCTAGGTTCCTAGGGCCTGGTTTACACGTAAAGTTTCCAACTTTATGTGTAGATAATCACCAATGAAGGTTTTAGGGCTCAAAGTGCACCAAAAGGGGTAGATCTAGGACTTTCATGCAATATGACTCCATAAAGGCGGTAGATCCAAGCTCCAGGGACTGAATAGTGCCTAGATCTAAAGGGTAATAACTTAATACAACCCACAATGCACAAACAAGCTTGGGGAATAGCTCAAGAGGGACTTTCATGATGCTAATAGAGACTACAAGCTTGAAAACAGAGGGGAAACGAGCTATACTTCAAGGAAAACGTTAAGATGTCACAAAGATTCTTGGCCTCCTTCTCCTCTTCTTGATCTACTCTTCTTTCTCATCAAAAACTTCAAGAACACACAAAAAAACACTTCAATCTCACAAAGAATAAGGGTAAAACGATGTTGGGAGCTCTGAGGGTGAATGGGGGCGACCTTGGGGCGGAAATGAGGGTTTAAATAGGGTGAAAACCCTTGAAATTTAGGGTTTCATCAAACAGCGGTGACTCGCCGAGTCCAGAATATGGACTCGCCGAGTCGCCAACTTAAATGTGCCCCCGGACCCCGCCCGTACTCGGCGAGTCAGACCTACAACTCGCCGAGTCCAAGGCTAAAAATGACAAATTCTTAGATAAATTTTTACGTACCAGGAACCAGGTGGTACAATTAATATATTAGAACTTATAATATATTAATAATCTCCAAATGCTATTTCTCTCATTTAGTCTGTCCAATTGCATGGTGCCATGCAACCCAAATGGACCATGTCGGGTCGGGTCAAGTACGTACCAGAAATAGTTATGGACTTAGACACCTTATCCAACATTTATGGCCATAAGCTCCCTTGTCCGTAAACTCCATTGGTGGCCGTGAACACTCCTTAGTTGAATCACAAGTGATTCCAACACTTAGTCAAAGTGTTTCCTAGTCCCGTGAGGTGTTTCCTTGCATTTGGTTGCCTCTAAACACTATATTTATGTAAATATATGCAATTATGTCATTTAGGACTCATTAAGTCTCGGGACTTCATTCGTGGAACTTCTCATCCTTACACACATATTCGGTTGAATCACCCACATAAGGTGAGTTCGTACCTCTATAATGAATCTTTTAACTGCATTAAATGCTTCTAAGGGGGGGGGGATACAAGTCAAACACAATGATAATTGGGTAAATGTTTGTTATAAACATCTTTCAAAAGATTTCTTATGTCTTTATAAGTTATCAAAACATTTCAAAAACTCTTTTAAAGTCATGTTACTTTATAGTTTAACAAAACTCCGTTTTTAAAGTACAAGCATAACGTAATAGTAAAATTACTCTTTTCAATAACAGTTCAAGTAAAACACTAGTAAACTATAAGAGGTATAGTTTAGGGTTTCAGTTCATACTAGATACTAGAACACACTATGATGAGAAACAAAGAGAACATACTACATACTAGACAGAGAGAGCATACACTACACTAGTACATACAATACATATACAAGAATACTATAACTTAAATGTGAGCCACTACTTCGGGGAATGACATCACCGTTGTTCCTCATTTTGTAACCAGAGTCTCCTGGAGGGAGAGCATGAATTTGTGTATAGATCTATATTGGACTGACCGTCCCACACCTTGCTGCTAGCTATAGTGGGACCTGCAGGTCTACGAGTGACGAAATGTCATACCATTTCAACGTATTCGAGCGTCGTGTTTTATTAAGTCGATCAAGTATGCTTACAACATATCACATTTTTACCTTAATTAATAATTTATTAAGGTACTTAGTACAACATTAGTTACTATATACAATACTACAGTACTTACGTTTTCCCATTACTTTCACATTGTGACAGTTCCACTTGAAAGTTAATGCAAACTATTTTCGAGTCAAGATAGTAATAAACTAGGGAAAACTTACATTTTACAAACGACAAACAGAACAGTCGGGTTTAGTACATTCAGTAGAAAGGGACCATAATGCTAACCTAATGGTTCCTTAATGTATTCAACAAGGATATATATTAATAGGATCCGACAGGTAATAGGATGTGTGCTTTGCGCTTGCTTTCCTGTTCCTTGTTTGGTTGTGGGCTTAGAGCAGATTCACCTAGCCTATTATCCATTCGATCTTAGTTATATATATGTTCCGTATACATTAAGTCATCATAAGGGGTACCAGGTATGGTTCAAGTCATAGGACACTAATATAATGCACAGTTTTCTAGTACAAAACATACTTTTGAAATAAGAACTTTTGGTATACAAAACTAGAAACTTACCAGTAAAGGGTTTAATCCATTTTGTTAAACCAGTGTAACTTAAAGGACCTTAGGTGATTAATTTTAAAATACCTTAGTTTATACAGAAATGTTTTATCTAATTAATATCTGGTAGGTAGTTGGACATGTGCTTTCGGCCTCATTCCCTGTTCCATGTTTGGTTGTGGGCTTAGGGCAGATCCACACAATTAACTATCTGTTCGATACTAGATTATATATAGCTGGTATAAACTAAGTGATTATAGAAGGAACCACTGTGGTTACTATTTTTATTATAAGAAATAAGGGTTTTCTTAAAGAATCTTTTCATCAAATATAAAGGAACCATTACAATTAACTCCGTGAGTACTAAGTGAATACGCCAGGGTAATATACAACGATGACCTAACAACCATTTGGATGTGTGCCTTCCACCTCATTCCATGTTCCTTGTTTGGTTGTGGGCTTAGGGTAGATACATACAATCGATTGTTTGTTTACTCCGAGTTTTATATAATTCGTATACATTTAGTACTCATAGAAAGGATTGTAGAGTTATTTTTACTTGTCTTTCATCAAAGCAGGAAATATAGGATTTTCTGGAGGAACAGGCGAAATTTTCTAAACAAAACTTACAAGTTACTACAACTTTCTACAACATACTTACATCACTAAAATCTTATGAACTCACCAGCTTAATTACTGATCAACCATTTCAAAATAACTTGTATTCTCAGGGAACTAGTAGACAGGTACTCGCATTGGGAATTCAGAAGATGGAGCAGTATAGCTTCAAGTCTTGTTATGTTATTTACATATGTATTCTATGTTTTGTGAACACATACTTTGTAAACACTTTCTTTCTAATAAAATGGTTGCTCATTACTTTGATTACTATGACACATGTCTAGTGATACTAAACATGATGTTCTCCACCCCTGAACGTTTCCGCCGTTCCGGTTTTGGAGTGTGACATCTTGCCTCTTCTAATGTTGTTAGTTCATAAAAATGTTTGCTTGATGTTTAAGAATGGTCGCTACATTTTCTAGTTGGATTATAATGGTTCTTAATGGATTAAGATGGTTGTTAGGTCCTAATAATTAATGCAAATGCATAAATGTGTTGACTTTATGCATTAAGAGCTTTATTTTAAGGTTCCCTGAAGTTTGGGCGCAAAGGGCCTAAGTGGTTAAGTCAGAAAATCAGTTTTGGAATGAGTCAAGTTACGCCCTACATAACTGGAATGAGTCAAGTTTTGGAATGAAGTTTGGGCGCAAAGGGCCATCGTAGATGAACGTACGCCCAGCATACGGTGTTCACTTGGGCTTAGGCTTGTTGTGCTTTGGGTTTCGCATCTTTGTGCCACCTTGCTGCTTTAGGAATTTTGGGCCATATGGGGTTTGGGCCAATTTGGAAAATTGGGCCATTATTGGGCCTTTATGGATCTTTTGGTTTTGGGCCTTGTTGAGCCCAATGGGTTTGGGACATTAGTAGGCCTGGTTAGTTGGGTTATATTTGGGCCTAGTGCTGGGGTTTAGCCATATTTTGTTATTTCTTATGGTGTTGGGTTGTTTGGCTGAGTTTGGGAGTCGGTTCGCAGCAGCAGCAGCAGTGTAGGATTATTCGTGTAGCGGTTGAGGTGAGTCTTATCACTATATCCATGGGATGAAGGCACCAATTTCATCCCATTATTTGGTGTGTGATATGCTATTTTTCTCTATGATACTTGCATGGAAGACCCTGGGGTAGCCCGTGGCATTTATATATCAGACCATGAGGGGCAGCCCATGGCATTCCAGGTAAAGACCATGTGTGGAGCCATGGCATTCTAGATAAAGACCATGGTGTCACACCCCCAAACCTGAACGGCGGAAACGTTCGGGCGCGGATGACTTCATGTGGTAACGTAACAAATGAATACATAGTAAAGAAAGCAATACAACCATCATATATATAATTGAAAGTTTACATTTGTCAAAAGTTACATGTTCAAAACTCAATTACAATATGATGTCAAAAATACGAGATTAAACTGGCGCCGCAACATCCCTTCATCAAAAGCGTAATGAATACCTGAAATTACTGATTTCCTGGGACATACAAGTAATTTTGAAAGAGTAGATCAGCATTTAAGCTGGTGAATTTCATAAGTATTTAAGTGACAATGTTTGAATGAAATGAAATGTTTTATCTTTGTTTGTTTGTGTTTAGAAAATCCTATATTTTCTACTAGTATAAAAGTAACCTTCACTCAAGACCAATGTTTGTCTCCAAAATGTATGTAAGTGTAAAATAACCAATGAGTTTGAAAACCTTGTAAATCAATGCATTTTTAATACCCCATGTGAGTTTTATAACCATACTATTGACTCGGAATGCCTATACGCAACGTTCTTCAGGCGTTGGAATGTTATGACGTTTGTCACCCCAAACGGTGGACTGCAGCTAACAGTCAGGGTGCGGGTTGTCAAGCCCGTATAGATCTATACACAAACACCATGCTCCCCCTCCAAGGGATTCTGGTATATAATACAGGACTTGAAATGTGTACTCGAACGTACATGAAGTTAGTGTCTCACAAAAACCGTGGTATAAAAACAGATCTACTTGTTAAAATGTTACGTTTGTTCTTGTATACGAAAGTAAACTTCTTGAAATTCATGTTTCTAGTACATAAGAGTTAGAAATTTGTTCGTAAAACTATACCTATTATAGTTTTCTAAAAGTGTGTCTTGTTTGTTTAGAAATACCTAGAAAAAGAATCACTTGTTTATGAAAGCATAGATTTTTGGTGTAGAGTCTAAGATAGACAAGAATAATCGAAGAAAAGCTTAGTTTATACATGCATTACAACAATTTATATTTCAAAAGATAGAATGCTATTTTAACATATGTTATATATATATATATATATATATATATATATATATATATATATATATATATATATATATATATATATATATATATATATATATATATATGAAAGTTCCTTAAAAGTTTATAAATCGCAAGTGATTTGGATATATAACAGCATATAAAAGAGTTTCTTTATGTAACACACGATAATACTCGTGTGTTTTACTTGTAATCCCCCCCTTGAAAGCATATAAAAGCATTTAGAATATTTAAAAAGGTTGATTAAGGGGTATGAAACTCACTTGAAAGTTTGAAGATAGCGAGATGGAAAACCGGGCAGAGTTTCGTCTCGGGAAACGGATTTTCCTCGGGATTCTCGGGAATCTCGAGAGTAAAATCGACCCTCGGGACTTGAGCCAAAAAGACCAGAGCTTTGGGTTTGAACGGAAACGGAAAACGAGGCAAGATTGTGAGAGAGAGGAGAGAAATGAGCCCTTTTCTTGGAAGCCCTCGCATCCTATTTATAGTAAGGCTGGACTGCCTCGGTACGCGGGGCGTACGCTCGTACGCAGCGCGTACGCGTACGTCATGCATGACCGAAGCCTCGACTGCCTCGGCTTCGGATGGGACGGGTTGCTGGGTACGCGGGTCGGATGGGACGGCGGGTCGGACGGGACAGCAGGTCGGACGGGTCGGCGCTTCGGACGGGTCGGACGGGTGGGATTCTTCGGATAGGGCGACGTGGACGATCAGAGGCCAAGTCCTTCGGGTACGATGGGCGTACAGGAGTACGCAGCGCGTACCTCGGATGAGGACGCTGACTCCCCTTCGGATAATGTCCGAATTTTGATTTAAATAAATAATTAATTTATTTAATAAACTTCAAAAATTCATATCTTCTTCATACGAACTCCGTTTTCGATGGTCTTTATATCCACGCGTAGGTGAGACTACGCTCTACAACTTTCGTTTAGACTCCGTCGGCAAATTCCGAAATTATTTTTTTTTATATATTATAAACTCATCGTGTTTAAGGAATTTCTTTGAAAATTCATAACTTCTTTATCTGATGTCGGTTTTTGCCAGACTTTTTACCGCTGGAATACCATTGTCGAGACCTTCGATTCTCGTTTAGGTCATTCCGGCCAAAAGTCGCTCGATCTCCGATTCGAGTTTTTAGCTGTCTGTTGCTAAGCCGAACTTGGAAAAATCATAACTTCGCTATATAAAGTCGGATTTGGGCGTTCTTTTCACGTACGATCATGGTTCAAAGACATTGAAACATAGAAGGAAATTAAATAGAACTATTTGTACATTTTATTATGAAAGTAAATTTTATTACTCAAAAGTGGTTACAATACTTGACCCATTTTGGTCATTACAAAGAGTTGAAATATCGGGTTGTCACATCATCCCCCCGTTAGAGAGAATTCCGTCCCGAAATTTAAAGTAGTAAAGATACTAGTGAACATGAAAGAGATGAGGGTACTTTTGTTTCATCTGATCTTCGCGTTCCCATGTGAATTCAGGTCCCCGCTTGGCGTTCCAGCGAACCTTCACGATGGGTATGCGACTTTGTTTTGTTTGTTTGACCTATCGGTCCATGATTTCTACTGGTTCTTCCACAAAGGTGAGGCTCTCGTTGATCTCGATCTCGTCGAGTGGAATAACAAGAGTCTCGTCGGACAGACACTTTTTCAAGTTTGAGACATGGAAGGTTGGATGGATGTTACTAAGTTCGCGCGGTAGGTAAAGCTTGTAAGCCACAGGGCCGATTTTGGCAAGAATCTCGAAAGGCCCTATGTATCTTGGATTTAGTTTCCCACGCTTTCCAAATCGTATTAAACCCTTCCACGGTGAGACCTTTAATAAGACGTGGTCTCCTACCTGGAATTCCAAAGGTTTCCTCCTTTGGTCAGTGTAGCTTTTCTGTCGGTCTCTAGAGGCTTTCAATCGTTCACGAATCTGAACGATCTTCTCTGTCGTTTCTCCTATGATTTCCGGACCTGTGAGAGTGCTTTCAGGAACTCTTCCTCTAGCTAACTGGGTATCGCCAACTTCAGTCCAGCACAGAGGGGATCTGCACTTTCGACCATAGAGGGCTTCAAACGGAGCAGCCTTTATGCTTGTATGATAACTATTGTTGTATGAAAATTCGACAAGGGGTAAATGAATATCCCATGCCTTTCCAAAGTCAATCACACAGGCTCTCAGCATATCTTCTAAAGTTTGTATTGTTCTCTCACTTTGTCCGTCCGTTTGTGGGTGGTAGGCTGTACTCATGTCTAGCCTAGTTCCCAGGGAACTTTGTAGTGACTGCCAGAATCTTGAAGTGAATCTACTATCTCGATCGGAGATAATGGATATCGGAACACCATGCAGTCGCACTACTTCCCTTAAGTAAGTTCTTGTAAGCTTCTCCATTTTGTCAGTCTGCTTGATGGGTAGGAAATGCGCGGATTTGGTGAATCTGTCGACAATGACCCATATGGTATCGAGTCCACTTGTCGTCTTGGGTAACTTGGTTATGAAGTCCATAGTAATCCGCTCCCATTTCCATTCTGGTATCTCTGGTTGTTGTAGTAATCCTGACGGTTTCTGATACTCGACCTTAACCTTAGCGCAAGTAAGACATTTACTCACGAAGGTAGCAATTTCCGCTTTCATGTTAGGCCCCCAGTACAGTTTCTTAAGATCCAGATACATTTTATCTGAACCCGGGTGAACGGAATATCTTGAGTTGTGAGCCTCAGTCATGACTACATTTCTGAAACCACCATGTTTTGGGGTCCAGATTCGGTCCATGAGATAGTAGGCTCCGCCACCCTTGACTTCTAGGTTCTTCTCCAATCCTCGCAGGGATTCACCCGCCACATTTTCAGGTTGCAAAGCTTCCATTTGTGCTTCCTTAATTTGTGTGGATAAGTGGGAATGGATAGTCATGGTCAGAGATTTGACCCTCCGACCAGTGTATTCCTTTCGACTGAGGGCGTCGGCTACTACGTTGGCCTTGCCAGGATGATAACGAATTTCGCATTCGTAGTCATTCAGTAACTCGACCCATCGTCGTTGTCGCATGTTGAGTTCCTTTTGATCGAAAATGTGTTGAAGGCTCTTGTGATCGGTGAAAATAGTACTCTTTGTTCCGTATAAGTAGTGCCTCCAGATCTTCAGAGCAAATACCACTGCTCCTAACTCGAGATCGTGTGTCGTATAGTTCACTTCGTGTGTCTTAAGCTGTCGGGAGGCATAAGCGATAACCTTCCCTCTCTGCATAAGAACACAACCAAGTCCTTGATTTGACGCATCGCAATACACTACGAAGTCTTCTATCCCTTCGGGGAGGGATAGTATCGGTGCGGTGCACAAAGCCTGCTTTAGTGTCTGGAATGCCTTCTGTTGTTTCGCTTCCCAGTCAAAGGCCACATCTTTCTGGGTTAATGTAGTAAGAGGTTTCGCAATGCTCGAAAAGTTCTTTATGAATCTGCGATAGTAGCCAGCTAGACCTAGAAATTGACGAATTTTCTGTAGGTGTCTTTGGTGCCGACCAGTTCTCAATAGCCTTAATTTTGGAGGGGTCCACGTGTATACCTTTCTCGCTAACAACGTGACCTAAAAATTCGACTCTTCGAATCCAAAATTCGCATTTAGAGAACTTCGCATAGAGTTTCTCCGTTCGCAGTGTTTCTAGGACTTTTCGTAGGTGCTGACTATGCTCTTCCTCACTTCGAGAGTAGATAAGTATATCATCGATAAAGACGATGACGAACTGATCCAAGTAAGGGCGGCATACCCTATTCATTAGGTCCATAAATACTGCTGGTGCATTGGTTAATCCGAATGGCATCACCACGAATTCGTAGTTGATCGAAGTTGATCGAATAGGTCGTCGATACGGGGTAGAGGATAGCGGTTCTTGACAGTAAGTTTGTTCAGTTCTCTATAGTCGATGCACATACGGAACGATCCGTCTTTCTTCTTTACAAACAAGACCGGTGCTCCCCAAGGTAAGAAACTTGGTCTTATAAATCCTTTTTGAAGGAGTTCATTAAGTTGACTGGAAAGTTCCTGCATCTCTGCTGGCGCAAGACGATAAGGCGACTTCGCTACTGGGGTAGCTCCTGGAATTAAGTCGATTCTGAACTCGACTCGACGTTGCGGTGGTAATCCTGGTAGTTCTTCTGGAAAGATATCGGGAAAGTCGCGTACTACCGAGATGCTCTTGATGTCCTTCAGTTCTTGACTTGTATCAACGATGTGTGCTAGGGATGCTCGACAATCCTTCCGCAAGCACTTTCGAGCTTGGATGCACGAAATGATGCGAAGGTTTGTACTAGATTTGTCGCCGTCGATAACTAATGTTTCGTTGTTAGGGAGGTTAAGACGGACTGCTTTCTCAAAGCACATGATGTCGACGCGAAGAAGACTCAACCAATCCATGCCGACTATGATGTTGAAACTTTTAATTTGAATCGGCATGAGATTGATTGGGAAAGAATGGCCGTCTAATGTTAACGTACAACCCATGTATATGCAATTAGTGTTTTCAGTTTTTCCATTGGCCATCTCTACAGTGAATGATTTTTCTAACTTGCTAAGTTTAGGTTTAAGTAAATGAATAAAGTTTTGACTCACGAAGCTTCTCTCCGCTCCACTATCGAATAATATGCATGCATATGAATTATCGAGAAGGAATGTACCAGCAACTATAGTTGGGTCAGCTACAGCTTTGTCGTGGCCTATTTCCAAAACTCGTCCCACACCTCCGGTGCCTGCTGCCTTAGGACAGTTCCTCTTATAGTGGTCCACCTCGCCACAACCGTAGCAAGTCTGCCCTACACCCGCACCGGGAACTTGAGTGATCGACTTTGTGGGTTCCTTGCAGAAACAGGCTGTGTGTCCTTTCCTGTTGCAGTTGGCGCACTACATTTCTCGACAAGGTCCATGGTGGTGGTAATTGCATTTGGTGCACTTTGGAAGGTTACCTATATAAGGCTTTGTTGGGTAGGTATTTGTAGGGGTTGTAGTAGGTACAGTGGCAACATTCACTGAAACCAGTTGTTTCTTTGCGGATTCTTGGGAAGACCCACCCTTCCCTTTATTCCACACCCTCTTCTTGCTATAGTTGTTGTTGTTGTTGTTGTTGTTGTAGTAGTTGTTGTTGTTGTTGTTGTTGTTGTTGTTTCCTTTCTGTGGTTCTGGTACATGAGTGGTTGAGTTCTGATGACCTCCGTAGTCAATCAGAGATTGTGCCAGTTCCTTAGCACTTTCAAAGGTGTCAGGTTTGGAGGCTAACACGCTTGATCGAAGTTGGGGCGTCAGTCCCCAGATGTACCTTTCTATTTTCTTGCTCTCGGGAGCAATCATATCTGGACAAAGGATTGCCAGCTCGCAGAATCTGTTGGTATAAGTAGCGATGTCGGTACCAACCATTCCGAGAGTCCATAGCTCGTGTTCAAGCTTTTGAATCTCTCCCCGTGGTCAGTATTCTCTCATCATCATGGCCTTCAAGCTCTCCCAGCTTATGGAGTTTGCCACGATTAGGGTAAGTACTTTAACGTGGCCATTCCACCAAGTTAAAGCTTTATCGAGAAGGGTGAAAGTTGCAAATTTGACCTTGCTGTGCTCGGGACAGGAGCAGATTTCAAAGACTGCCTCCGTCCTTTCAATCCACTGCCTCAAGGCCATCACACCACCAGTACCATAAAACATCTGGGGCTTGGCATTAGTGAAGTCCTTATAGGTGCATTCCCGAGGTGGTCCATGACTCTCGCCATGGTTGGATAGGTGTGTGCCAGATCCCGAGCCATTAGTACTCGAGTTATTGATCTGTGACATGGCAGCTGCCACCGCTGCGGTGACTGCTGCTTGAAACATAACAGCATCAAATTGAGGTGGTGGAGGTGGTGGTACAGGTGCTTCTTCACCGTTGTTTCGCCTTGGATTCCTACGCGGAGGCATCCTTCAACTATAGATTGAAAAGACAAGGATAAGAATTTCATAGAATGGAAAATGTATGTGTCTCATGAACTAAATCGCTATAGTTCAACAACAGATGATAGTATGAGTCTTAAAATAGAAGAATGAAAGTTATTTGTAAGACTGAAGGTATGAAACAAGTATTTGGGTTCACAAAGACCATTCAAGGTTCGAACGAAATACTTAACATAGTAGTAATAGTGCCACTTATATTAATATAAAAGTTGTTACAACGATCATGAAAATTTGACCCCTATAAGGGTCTCCGATTACAAGTTCGGGAAATTTAAAGACTTTTAGCCGAGGTCCTAAGCTATAACAAAATTTGAGTCCTTGACAAGCACTACTTGCGTCGAAGGTTGCGCTTGGAGCTTGACTCCGCATCAGATTGCTTTGACTCCATTAGACACCTATCGAAAGCGGCTTGTTGTTCCCTCAGTTCAGCGAGGGCTGCAATCATTTGCGCTTGAAATGCTTCGGTTTGCAATTGAGCATTGTCTTGCATCTTGTCCAGCCTACGGATGTCAGAAGTGTGAACCTGCACTTCCACGTTGATATCCCGGAGTCGACTAGCTTGAACTGCAGACTGATAGGACTGATTGGCTAACTTACCCACCATTACCGGGAGTGCTCGATCAGCCGAACCTCCGCCGCGGACATCATAGAAGTCCCGGCACATGCCGTAGGGAGGGCGTAGGTTTTGCTGCTGGCTCCAATGGTGGAGGTGACTTCCCCAGACGGGAGTCGGTCCTTGAAAGTTCCTTACGAAGACGGGAGGTTGAATGGGTGGTGGATCGATAACTTCCGGCTCTGAGTCGGTACCGGAGTCATCACCCACTTCTATGGGTTCCTCGTCCTCTTCGGGATCGTCTTCGATCCATCCTCCGTTGCCTTGGTTGGGAAAGTAGGGGCCGCCAGGGTGGTGAAATCCAGCCATTTGACTGTACGAGAAATAGGGTTATAAGAATTGAATAAACTCGGAACATGCAAAACATGTAAGTTAAACTAGTTTAGATAGCAAATACACCTATAGTATCTAAATTCTTGTGTTTGATTCTTGTAATGGTTTGGTAAGTTTTGACTTGTTGCTTACTACGATCATTCCTCGATATACGTTGGTCCAATCTCGGGCAAATATAGTTGATCACGCTATATTTGTCCAAAATCTGATTACATATATCGAGTCTCAATCGTAGTGTCAACTTGTCTAAATACTTGTATAGTTGTATAACATGAAAATAGTTTGTGGTATGCATGAATTGTACTTAAATGAACTATCAATTTAAGTTGAATGCAAAACTGCTTAAGCGTAAAAAGAAAATTTGTTTTGTCAGAGAGTATCAGTCCCTTAAGCATTTATAGTTTGTATATCTTATGTGGCTCGATATACTTAGTTCACTATAAACATTGCTCTGATACCAATCTGTCACACCCCCAAACCTGAATGGCGGAAACGTTCGGGGGCGGATGACTTCATGTGGTAACGTAACAAATGAATACATAGTAAAGAAAGCAATACAACCATCATATATATAATTGAAAGTTTACATTTGTCAAAAGTTACATGTTCAAAACTCAATTACAATATGATGTCAAAAATACGAGATTAAACTGGCGCCGCAGCATCCCTTCATCAAAAGCGTAATGAATACCTAAAATTACTGATTTCCTGGGACATACAAGTAATTTTGAAAGAGTAGATCAGCATTTAAGCTGGTGAATTTCATAACTATTTAAGTGACAATGTTTGAATGAAATGAAATGTTTTATCTTTGTTTGTTTGTGTTTAGAAAATCCTATATTTTCTACTAGTATAAAAGTAGCCTTCACTCAAGACCAATGTTTGTCTCCAAAATGTATGTAAGTGTAAAATAACCAATGAGCTTGAAAACCTTGTAAATCAATGCATTTTTAATACCCCATGTGAGTTTTATAACCATACTATTGACTCGGAATGCCTATACGCAACGTTCTTCAGGCGTTGGAATGTTATGACGTTTGTCACCCCAAACGGTGGACTGCAGCTAACAGTCAGGGCGCGGGTTGTCAAGCCCGTATAGATCTATACACA
Organism: Lactuca sativa; assembly: GCF_002870075.4. Classification (NCBI taxonomy): domain Eukaryota; kingdom Viridiplantae; phylum Streptophyta; class Magnoliopsida; order Asterales; family Asteraceae; genus Lactuca; species Lactuca sativa. The sequence continues at coordinate 372,257,276 of NC_056626.2, forward strand.
AACACCATGCTCCCCCTCCAAGGGATTCTGGTATATAATACAGGACTTGAAATGTGTACTCGAACGTACATGAAGTTAGTGTCTCATAAAAACCGTGGTATAAAAACAGATCTACTTGTTAAAATGTTACGTTTGTTCTTGTATACGAAAGTAAACTTCTTGAAATTCATGTTTCTAGTACATAAGAGTTAGAAATTTGTTCGTAAAACTATACCTATTATAGTTTTCGAAAAGTGTGTCTTGTTTGTTTAGAAATACCTAGAAAAAGAATCACTTGTTTATGAAAGCATAGATTTTTGGTGTAGAGTCTAAGATAGACAAGAATAATCTAAGAAAAGTTTAGTTTATACATGCATTACAACAATTTATATTTCAAATGATAGAATGCTATTTTAACATATGTTATATATATATATATATATATATATATATATATATATATATATATATATATATATATATATATATATATATATATATATATATATATATATATATATATATGAAAGTTCCTTAAAAGTTTATAAATCGCATGTGATTTGGATATATAACAGCATATAAAAGAGTTTCTTTATGTAACACACGATAATACTCGTGTGTTTTACTTGTAATCCCCCCCTTGAAAGCATATAAAAGCATTTAGAATATTTAAAAAGGTTGATTAAGGGGTATGAAACTCACTTGAAAGTTTGAAGATAGCGAGATGGAAAACCGGGCAGAGTTTCGTCTCGGGAAACGGATTTTCCTCGGGATTCTCGGGAATCTCGGGAGTAAAATCGACCCTCGGGACTTGAGCCAAAAAGACCAGAGCTTCGGGTTTGAACGAACACGGAAAACGAGGCAAGATTGTGAGATAGAGGAGAGAAATGAGCCCTTTTCTTGGAAGCCCTCGCATCCTATTTATAGTAAGGCTGGACTGCCTCGGTACGCGGGGCGTACGCTAGTACGCAGCGCGTACGCGTATGTCATGCATGACCGAAGCCTCGACGGCCTCGGCTTCGGATGGGACTGGTTGCTGGGTACGCGGGTCGGATGGGACGGCGGGTCGGACGGGACAGCGGGTCGGACGGGTCGGCGCTTCGGACGGGTCGGACGGGTCGGATTCTTCGGATAGGGCGACGTGGACGATCAGAGGCCAAGTCCTTCGGGTACACTGGGCGTACAGGAGTATGCAGCGCGTACCTCGGATGAGGACGCTGACTCCCCTTCGGATAATGTCCGAATTTTGATTTAAATAAATAATTAATTTATTTAATAAACTTCAAAAATTCATATCTTCTTCATACGAACTCCGTTTTCGATGGTCTTTATATCCACGCGTAGGTGAGACTACGATCTACAACTTTCGTTTAGACTCGGTCAGCAAATTCCGAAATTATTTTTTTTATTTATTATAAACTCATCGTGTTTAAGGAATTTCTTTGAAAATTCATAACTTCTTTATCTGATGTCGGTTTTTGCCAGACTTTTTACCGCTGGAATACCATTGTCGAGACCTTCGATTCTCGTTTAGGTCATTCCGGCCAAAAGTCGCTCGATCTCCGATTCGAGTTTTTAGCTGTCTGTTGCTAAGCCGAACTTGGAAAAATCATAACTTCGCTATATGAAGTCGGATTTGGGCGTTCTTTTCACGTATGATCATGGTTCAAAGACATTTAAACATGGAAGGAAATTAAATAGAACTATTTGTACATTTTATTATGAAAGTAAATTTTATTACTCAAAAGTGGTTACAATACTTGACCCATTTTGGTCATTACAAAGAGTTGAAATATCGGGTTGTCACACATGGGGAACCCATGACAACTATATGTATGTTGTATCATAATCTATGGTTGTATGTTGTATGGTATTTTAGGGAACTCACTAAGCTTCGTGCTTATAGTTTTCAGTTTATGTTTTAGGTACTCCGTTTTTCAAATGGATGGGTTCGGGATGATTGCAGTGCACACACCACATGTTTCTACATTCTATGAATTACTCTGGTCTAATGATGTTTTGTTAAAACTATTTTACCTTGGTTTTATGGGAAGGATATGTATTAACAATTTATTAGTCTAAAAACCATATATATATATATATATATATATATATATATATATATATATATATATATATATATATCTATATATATATATATATATATATATATATATATATATATATCTATATATATATATATATATATATATATATATATATATATATGTCATGATTTTTTGGGTCGTTACAAGAAAAGACCGGTTTGTTTATGTTTTATTTAAAATCTGACTATCCTTTTTAAGAATAATATTGAACAATTTTCCCCAAATATATGATAAGTATATTATCCAAGAATTTCTGAAGAAATGTATTTTCATATAGTGCATAATCATAAATAGAAATAGTAAAAGCCTTACAAATATCTATTATTCTAATGACCAATAATTCATAGATCTCTCATCTGATTATCATCCTTGTGCTCTTTTGTCACTACCTATAATATAAGAAACTGAGTGGGTCATGCTTGGGATCCTGGTGAGCAAATAGGGTTTTCAACCTACAACAATTAAGTTCTTTAATTTTATCAAATCATTCAACTCGATTACTCATTCCCGTTATACTCACTTTCTGTCCCTAAAGCGTCTAATTCAAAGGACCTAGCATAAGGATTATCATCAAGAAGACAATACTACTTAGGGGATTCCTCAACAATATATGTCAGTAAGGCAACCATGAGGGGGATGGAGTACACACGGTGACCACGTAGTTCAACAACACCTACAGGTTGTGAGCCTGCTAGCGTTCCACTGAACTATCTAGAATAGTCAGTGGTCGTCATCTATACTCCAGTAGATGAGTGGATCAGCTTTAACATTGAGGCTTCTCATCATTTTATTTCATCTTTTATCATCTATATCATCTACCCATCTTTACCCATCATAAACTTATAGTTATAAAATACATATATACAGTTTAAATCAAGTAAAACATGTATAAATCGTTCATCTAGCGTAGATATCAGGAACACAAATAATAGGAACATATAGCAAGTAATTTATATTAAATACTTCGTATCTGTGTGTAAGATGAAAGTAACTATGCACTTTGTTTCTAACAATTTTCATTTCCTTCGATGAAACCTAGTATCATTATTACTAGATTTCAGTCTAATACTTATTGTGACTAATTAGTAGTATAGATATATCATTAACTCAAAGTCTACTTTCATGATCTATCAAGTATGGAACAGCCAGGTAGGATCATATCGAAGGTAGGATCCGTTTGGTATACAAAGTATACCGTTTGGAAATCCCACTTTAAACACCTCACTAAATCACAGCCAAGACATCATCCCCGGAAGTAGATCAATCAGTATAACGACATGGAATCACTGATAAATCTTGTTTATAGGTTCATAATAATGATAATGAACTTAAACATAAGTTATATACTTAAAGTATGGCAAGCATAACTCACTTACAAGGGGGGTTTAGCGAGAAATCGGGCTCTGTGTGGCAGAACTTTTGAGCCGAAAGCTCTTCTTCTCGGGGCCAATTGGCGCTCTGGTACTAGCTACTAACACCTAGGAGGTTCTAGGGAAAGTCTTAGAGGGTTTAGGGTGTATGGGAGAGAAATGGGTGAAGAGATGTGAGTAAACGAGTGAAAATTCCTTTTATTTATAGGCTGCCAGCACAGAGTACGCTGAGCGTACTCATGAATTTTGTTGAGCGTAATGGGATTTTAAGGGTTACACTAAGCATACTCAAAATTACGTTGGGCATAATGAGCCACGTGTCTCAATCTCGTGTAAAGTTGTGCTGAAGAAAGTGTGGCACAGATTGTGCCACGTGTCACTTACTAGTGTTGGGTTTTGAGCATTCTAACACTTCCTAAGTGTACATGCAACCCTAAATACCTTGGATCTATGTTTTCTCTATTATACATGCAAATAAGAACTTCCAAGGTATTATTCTAATCTAGCATACAAAACAATAACTATAGCAAGATAGAATACATACCTCTTTGGTGTAGACAATCTTCATGTAGCTTGAGTGCCTAGTGCCCCAAGTGTGACACCTCAAATGGAATCACAATCATCAAAACACTTAGAATAACTTGAGAGAATTCTACACTCTTCAAAATCGGCTAGCCCTTTCTTCACTATCTCTAGTGGCCAATTTTTCCTCAATAATAAGATGCTTATGTAGTTACACAATTAGGGTAAACTCTTAATTGTCATGGCTTTCCATTTCCTTGGATCCATGGGTACAAATACACCATGGAGCATCCATGGACCATCCTATGGGTTTTAGCCCAACTTGATTATCCATGGAGCATTAGCCCACTATACAAGTATGGATGATTTACACAATCAACCCATATATTTAATTAGTCTTCTTTTGATCACTTAATTAATCCTAGATTAATTCTTGATCAATACTAATTAAATAATCTTATTATTCTTATTATTAATATACTAGAACTTATAATATATTAATAACCATAAGTGTCTTATTTCTCTCATTCAAGTGCATGATGGTATGCAACCCAAATGGACCATGCCGGGTCGGGTCAAGTCTTACCAAATATAGTTATGGACTTAGACATTAATCCAACAGTCTCCCACTTGGATAAGTCTAAAACTATTATTGCGTATGACTTCAGGAACCAACCGGCAATCGTAGCTCTCAAAAGCTTCTGTCGAACTCTGACCTTGTCGATGAACTCTGACCTTTGTCAATGACTTGTCCATTAGATAAGGGATCATATATTCCTCCATTCTAGATATCATATGGACTGAGACATGGATTATAATCATTCTCTCTGTCCATTTGTTGTTTCCCGATTTCCGATTTATGACAACTGACTAATTGAACAAATCAAATCAGTCCTGGCTCGGCCGAGCACTTCCATTTGTCATCATCAAATCATCGAGGGGCCCACAGATATCGCTTTTATCCCGAAGGTAAAAGGAACGGATAAACTTCGACTCATATGGCTTGTTCTACTACTTGTTGAATCATACACAAAGGCACGTTTTATAGCACCGAGTTACCAAATGCGTTTCCGTGCTATCAATGTACTATCAACTCATAGTAACAACTCATATCTCTAGGTTTGAAGAATATAAGATATTATCGTCTCATGATCACTCGTGATAAAATCCATGAAGTGATTCCAATGAGCGCGGGTTGAATCCAATACTCAGAACTTATGAGCACTCATGATTGTTGTAGCCTTGTCCAACACCTTAGACCTCTACAACCCATCATGACAGTCTTAATTCATATCTACTTCCAACATATGACCGACTGTGGATGGTTTGAATAACTTAGTCATTCCGGAAGAATAACCAAGTTTATTCGGGAAGTCAAAACATGCAAAGTGAAACACAATAATAATTGAATCTAATATGGTATCAACCCTTTGAACATAAATAAAACACCTTTTATTTATCACCATATGATTACACATTATTCATTGTATACTGTTTCAGCTATCAACTTTATTCTTGAATTTAAAACAATAGTTGTCCCATGCTCCAAGCATGTACACTATGTTTTCTTAAACACTAGTCATGCCACACACCAAGTATGCATACTATGTTTGTCTATGATCTTTACTTTGTGAACTAGATCAATTGAACATAACTTCAATGATTCTCTTTTCACACTCCCAAATCCTTACTGCAAATGCAAGAATTCCAAATTCATGCCATTTACTGAAATCTGTTAGATTCTAAACTTATATGCATTGATCCTCTTGTAACGATTATGCACAAAGTCAGAAAGACTTGCCAAAAATCATTACAGAGTATTCCAAAGGAGATCAACTCCTTGGAAACATCCTTCTTGCATTAAGTTTCCTAATCTTAAACAGATTGAAAATTCTAACTTTGAAACATTTCCAGATTCCATTTTGACTATCACTTCTGAACAAGAGTTGCCTCCTTACAGATTATGTCAATATGGTCCTTCTAGAATTATCACTATACTTCCAACTATCCTTGAGCAACCAATCTTTGGTAAACCTTAGATTGTTCTCGACAATTGTTTAATCCTTTTAGTCATATCCAGTTCTAAACCTTTTTCCCTTCTTAATGCCCTAGGCATTTGGAAAATTTTTAGAAAGGATGAATATAGCACATGTAATCGATCCTATATCCGAAGCATATGGGACACGATTCATGATGTCTCACATAAAGACTAAACCAGTCTTTTGCTATAACATTTCCATTTCTATTTGCCATGTTCTCATATTTCAGATTATGAAAAGGGATGCCGTAATCATAATCGAATTTTAGAACGCAAATAATGGACCCGTATACAAAATTTCCTTATGTTGAGCCATTCCAACATGAAATTCATATATATCCTTGACTAAATGATTAAAACCTCACGATCTAAGCTTATAGATTTGAGATGAAGTATAATTTCCTCTCCCTTAATTATAGCAAAACAACTCTTTCCCAATTGAAACTTTTGTTTTCTATAATTAACATTGCTAACTTGCAATACTTATCATAATTATCATGATCCCACTAACATGATGATTATTAGCATAACACTTATGCTCCCACTAGCTTTGACATGTACTCAGAAATCAGCTGGACTTCTAGAAATCAATACTTCATTGACTTTCTTACCAAAGTTCAGATTTCTGATGCTAGATTGTTTTGATAAAGTTGTATCAAAATCATACACCTTCACTTAGATAGCACACTTGTGAGTCTAAACAATTATGAAGAGGTATGCCGTAATCATAATGGTTAGACCTTTTTGCCACTTCTCACAAGTCCAGGTTAGTGTGCCGGTTAACCACACGTGCTCCACTAACGACTTTGAGAATGCAAATATCACAATTGCTATCTAGATAAAATCTACTTAGTGGAAGTGTTTCCTCACCATCATTTTCATGAATCGGAGAGAAACCTTATGACACTTAGATTTATATGGTGTATGTGTTCTTATCCATGTGAATTGTCAAAACCATAATCACAAGACAAAGATAATGACAAATCCAAACTCATATGGACCGAACTCAATCTTAACTTCTTGCCACCTGGCAGCTCAAGGGCCTGCCATTGCTTCCAAGTTGTTGTGCAACAAATTGAGAACTCTAAGAACTCATATGCAAAACCAACTTTAACTGGAATGGGCACAGAATATGTCAACACAATAGATTATAAACCTCAAGTCGTGTGCTAGTAAAGAACTTTAGGTTTTATTCTTGATTATTTCTTGAGACTTTCAAGACCTTTAAGACTCCCACTGTCCTCTTGACATATAAGACTCCCTTGTCAAACATCCAAGAGATAGTGCGGATTCTAATCAAGAAAAACACTTTACCCAATTGGCCTAAGTTGGTCTTTGTTTTATCCAAAACATCACAACTTACCAATTTCAAATGTACAAGAGTAGAAAACTTTTACTCTTACATTTGACAAGTGTTTTAAACCTTCTTTTGAGACATGTCACTCAAGTTACAATCTTGGAGTATGACTCTAAGACTTGTATTGGAACAAAGTATGACTCATCTTCTTGATTTAACCATTTCAACAATTCAAGATCCCTCTTCTTAGTCATAAGAATGCACTAAGATTTCCTTAGAGAACTAATTGTGATATGGTTTCTTAATCATTAAGATGATCACAAAACTGATACTAAAGTACTCTCCTATCTTTTCAGATTTGAGAGACTTTTATCCTTCTGCCTAATTTGATTCTTCTTATCGATCTTTTGTGGTGGACTTAATCAGTGCACAAGAATGTGTACTCGATCCCTTAGTCCTTTACTTGACTCACACATCCATGTGAACAAGTAATTAGTCTTAATTTTTCCAAAACTTGAAAGTTCTCATTCATCATGCTATACAACTTGCATGATTCCAAGTTCCGGTCCAATTGAAACTTGGGTGATGAGAATCTTTCCTTATTTGGTAAATTTAGACATTACCACAAATGAAAGAATCAATTTCATACTTCCACTCTTGCTACTAATGGAATCTTATAAGCAACAAAAATTTCCACAGATGCCATTGTAAGGATATTTTAAAATAAATAAAATCAAAAATTTCCTTTTATTTTAAAACTTTGCGGAAAAAACTATCCTTACAATCCATATGAAAACTTGTTGTTATCTATTCCTAAGCAATATCTCATAACTCCTAAGAAGTAGCTCAAGAATCCGATTTTTCAAACTATGCGATAGAAATCCATCTATGCGATCAGATTCAGCATATTCTTCCTTTAAGTTTCTTCACTTTCCTTTGATTCTTAAACCATCACCATGCGACCCGGTCACATCATGTATCAAGAATCTCAGAATAGAAACTTAACAGAGTTAGATAGTGGATTTTACCTGAAGTAGAGTCAAACTTATTGACTTTAACATCCTTAGGTAAATTTGGCAGCTTCGCAACCAATGCCCTTTCTTTGGCAATACAAACATATGGACCCTTTGATAATGGTACACAGGACTATCACAGACTTAGCTTTTCTCTTTTCCATTTGGTCAACCGAGTTGACTATGGCCGATCCCTTTCCATTGGGAAGAGAATGCTTTACTGGATATCCAATGTCATCATTGTCAATGTCCATAAAGTTTTAGGAAGTTGATCTTAACAAATAGATAAGATCATTAAGGGTCTTGTCATAGTCTTTTTCATAGGTGTTCCAAAAGAACTCACTATGTGACTTAGAAAGTAGTTGAACCACCAACTTTCTCAAGACTTTGACACCCAACTCTCCCGGCTTGTCAATATGTGACTACATCTCCAAGATGTGACCACACCTAGACCTTGCCTTGCCAATAGGGCCTGAGTGACCTTAAACTTTTCAAGAACTTGTGGGTTAGGGAGAATAATTTGAAGAGGTGAAGAAGTATGATATCCATGGGACATCATCTTCATTAGGAAACCTTGTTTCAAGAGATTTGGGAAGATCATAGGTGTCTAAACCAGACATCTTTTGGGAGATATTCAAGATAGTTGATTTAAAGTCCTTAATATGACACCCAATATGAAATATTAAGGCTAGGACCCAACAAACTATTTTATAACTTAGAAGAGGTATGCCGTAATCCAAGCTATAAAATATTTGAAGGTAGGTGAATGACGATTCACCAATTTCCACCAAGATAAACGAAATGTATTATTAGGTTTTAATTGGTTTTGAAACTCCTAGATCTTTGAGATTCATTGAACTTTTCAAAGGCATGTTTCAATCTCGAGTGTGCCCTTCAGGTTTTGTGACTGGGATGCCGAGGATCACAAAACAAGGTGTGAAGTAACCATGCAAATCACTTGGTACCCTTAATAAATTACCCCTCAATCGATGTGCCGGTTAACCACACACACTCCATCGATACTATGATAAATATTAAGTCACCCTTTACCTACCTTGTTAAGTCCAAGTTAGTGTGCCGGTTAACCACACACGCTCCACTAACGACTTAGACAAAGTGTCAAGTGTAATTTCATGGGTTAGCACCTTATTCACATTTTTCCTAAGTAACTAAGATTGGGTATTATTAAGAGTTTAGTTACTTAGTATTATCATTAATACTTTTAATGAAGGGAGAATTCTAGTCCTGTCAAACCCGTTCGGCTAACGACCCTCCACCAGTCAAGCAAGCGGTGGGTGAGAGTGGACACCCATTAAGTTGTCATTTTATAGGCAACAACCTTATACCCATCTTATAGACCGGCTTCGTGAATGACGCGTACTAGCGGTAAGACTGACTTTACTCTTATACATATATATATTATTAACTTATAATATTATAAAGTATAAGGGTTGAATTTTAACTTTTAAAATTCTAAGGGCTAACTTGGAATTAAAGTATTCATAAGAGAAAACTTTACAAATTCCAAAACTTGAGGGCAAGTTTTGAAACTATTCAAAACTAATTAATTCCATAACTTATGTGTTTAAAGTAGTTTTAATCCAAAAACTCTTCAAGTTCCATAACTTGAGGACAAGTTATGGAAGACTTTAAACTAATAAAAGAATTAACTTTTCTTTATTTTATAACTTATGGAATTAATTAAGGTTACACCTTTTTTTATTTTATTTTATTTTATTAAATGAAGAGACTCTTGGTCCTCCATAACTTGAGGACAAGTTATGGAGTCATAAAACCATTTAATTAGAACTAGACTCTTCATTTTTGTAACCTTTGCCAATTTTTATGAGTTTTATGATTCTTAAATGTGACTTTTCATATAACTTGAGGACAAGTTACAAAAACACATTTTAGAATCAATTCTTAGATTAATTTGGATTAACACCAACTTTTGTAACTCCAAAAAAACTTTGAATCAAATTTTTTTTTTTAAAACCTTTTCATATCCATAACTTATGGAGGTTTCAAAAAATAAAACTCTTTAGATCAAACTTTTAAAACTAATAAAATAATCATATTATTTTATCTTTTATTAAATTTGACCTAATTCAACTCATAAAGCAAATTATTCAAATTTTACAAATAATTAGTTTTTCACAAGAACAAGTAATTATCTTAAAATTTGACGAACTTCATGTTTTTTTTCTTTTTTTTTTTTCAACTTTGAAAATAAAATATTTGCATCAATATAACAGAAAACAACCCGTGGCCCTGATACCACTGTTGGGTTTTGAGCATTCTAACACTTCCTAAGTGTACATGCAACCCTAAATACCTTGGATCTATGTTTTCTCTATTATACATGCAAATAAGAACTTCCAAGGTATTATTCTAATCTAGCATACAAAACAATAACTATAGCAAGATAGAATACATACCTCTTTGGTGTAGACAATCTTCATGTAGCTTGAGTGCCTAGTGCCCCAAGTGTGACACCTCAAATGGAATCACAATCATCAAAACACTTAGAATAACTTGAGAGAATTCTACACTCTTCAAAATCGGCTAGCCCTTTCTTCACTATCTCTAGTGGCCAATTTTTCCTCAATAATAAGATGCTTATATAGTTACACAATTAGGGTAAACTCTTAATTGTCATGGCTTTCCATTTCCTTGGATCCATGGGTACAAATACACCATGGAGCATCCATGGACCATCCTATGGGTTTTAGCCCAACTTGATTATCCATGGAGCATTAGCCCACTATACAAGTATGGATGATTTACACAATCAACCCATATATTTAATTAGTCTTCTTTTGATCACTTAATTAATCCTAGATTAATTCTTGATCAATACTAATTAAATAATCTTATTATTCTTATTATTAATATACTAGAACTTATAATATATTAATAACCATAAGTGTCTTATTTCTCTCATTCAAGTGCATGATGGTATGCAACCCAAATGGACCATGTCGGGTCGGGTCAAGTCTTACCAAATATAGTTATGGACTTAGACATTAATCCAACAACTAGTTACTCCAAAAACTAATTATATCTTAAAATCTGTAACTTTCACATGCGAGCTCCGTTCTTGATGTTATGTATATCCACACGTAGGTATCGACGGGATCTACAACTTTCATTCAGACTCTGTTGGTTAATTTTGATTTTATTTTTAAAGTTTTATTTTAACAGGCTTAGACAGCTAAAGTCCGTTAAAAATTCATAACTTTATCATCCAACGTCTGTTTTCGACTATCATTATATCGTTGAGCTCCTCTAACGAGATCTTCAATTCTCATTTAGGTTATGTCATCTGATAGTCTCTCGATCTAAAATTGGATTTCTACGTTGTGTACTGCTATGTTAAATCTCAGAAAAATCATAACTTCCTCTAACGAAGTCAGATTTCAACATTCTTTTTACGTACGTTCTTGGTTTAACATATACTACGACTTTCGTTTAGATCGCTAAGGCTAAAAAGTAGCTTATCAAAAATTCACTTTTTACGATACGTGGCGTTGTGATGGTTTAGTCGCAAAACTTCGACGGGTTATAACTTCTTCGTTATAAGTTGGATTTCAGCGTTCCTTATATCACCGGAATCCTTGTTATGACTACTTGAACTTTCTTCATAAATATTGGGTCTATCTATTATTTAATTTTTGATGCATCTTTTTTATTATTATTTATTATATCGTTATAAGCACATATGTTGCACATAAATCACATAATTTTCAAATAATTCTTCTCTATTACCTCGAAATAGGTTACAATTGTTGACGCTAACTATTAAATCATTATAATAGCGCTTAGTCGGAAACATAAGCATTAAAAAATGCACATCACTCTTTATATGTCGTTAGTGGAGCACGTGTGGTTAACTGGCACACTAATTTAGGACTATAAAGTTGAGTGATGGACAAATCAATAATTATCATTGTTGATGGAGCATGTGTGGTTTACCGACACATCAATTTGAGATGATTAATGACCTCGAGGTTGTCAAGCGGGTTTGAATGGTTATTCACATCATAATTATGATCCTCGGTATCCCGGTCACAATTGGTAAGAGCATAATCGACATTAAAGATGCAATTGATAAAAATCAATGAATCTCAAAAGGTTTAGGAGTTTCATAAGATTAAAATTGGTAAAAGCCTTACCTACTTATAATAGATTCTCAATTTGATTACCACGTCACTGCTTAAAGTTCGAATTGAAAATATGGATCATATCCTTAATTTAAATTTTGGGTTAATAATTAAGGATTAAAATCAACTAACTTGAATTCTCTCCTTTCCCACTTGTAGATGTCTTATGAAGATAGAAATGGTCTTTCCTCATTCTTCAAGAGATGGTCTTCTACTTTCAGGTCTAGGTGAAAATGTCTTCCCTTCCTTAGGAAATGGTGGAACCGGGCATCGTCTCTCTTCAACTCTTCCACCTCTACCTCTTGTGACTCTCCCCACATCACTTTTTCCTCAAGTTAGAAGATTTTAAACTTCTCAAGCCCTTTTGGCATGTAAACATGACGATGGAAATTTTGTGTATACACACATTTTAAAATAAAGTCATACATTGACAAATTGGATAGGATGGGTGTCGTATTCCCAAGGTAGCAAGCCATTGATTTGGTTCATCTTTTGATTCCAAATTCATATGCTCAGTTCATTGAGAACTTTTATATGAGGAACCTCGACGTGATCCTAATTGAGCTGACCCGAATGTTTGTGGTTGCTGACGTAGAAATGCTTAAGAACACATCTAAAGCAGAGATGTGTATAAGTTCTGATTCTAAGGTTTCCATGGACATCGTAAATGGTGACATTGGTGGTCTAGAAAAAGATTTCTCTTCTTAATGGAATGGGATCTTCCTCAAACTGTTTGACAGTATGGTAAAGAGAAAGGCTTGTTTTGGGATCGTTTCATGTGTTAAACCCAAAGATTCCATTTGTTTCTACTGCCAATTGAATGGACACTGGTTACAAAGCTACCTAAAGTACCTAAAGGATCTCAGAGATCATAAAGTCAATGCATATGACTCTACTTTAGGTACATCTATTATCTAACTCCATTATTTGATAGGTTCCTATTCATATACTCTTAATACATAATGTGATGATCACATATTAATGATATTGTAGGAACTAAGATAAAGAAGGAAGCTTAAGCAGAGAGAGCTAAATCTGATCGTGAGAGATGGACTTTTGGCACATGATTCAATGGTCATAATTTGGGGTAGTGTTATAATTTAATAGATTGTTATTACTCTTAGGAAATGTCTATAAATATAATTTTACATTTTATGCATTGTAAAGACAAGTTCCGATTTTCATTTTATTTCTATGAAAGTGAAGTTTTGGTTCACGTAGTTGCCTAATTTTATATTTCCTTACAATAGAGTTGATAAGTGTATTTATAATAATAGAAATATTAATTATGGATTTCATTCTTCTAGAACGTGCTTGTGACATTGTGATTTTTTAACCAAGTGAAAAGAAATCTCATCACTAAGTTTCAATTAGACGGAAACTTTGAGTTATATAATTTGAATTGCATGATGCATGAGAATCTTGCTCATTGGAAAATTAAGACTTATTCATAGTTCACATGTTTATGAGAGACAAGTGAAGGACTAATGGATCTAATACATTTTGTTATGTACTATCCTGATCCTCCACAAGGGACAATACCTCTATTCGTCATGATTTATTTATGCTTCAGTAAATAATATTATGTTTATAAGATTAGATAGAATTCTGATACTTTTGAAAATTTCATGAGTAGCAGAATGAATGGAAGAATCTATTAGGCAGAAAGATAAAGGATTCTCCAATCTAAGAAGAAAGGATACTGCTTTATTATCATGTTTTATGATCATCTTAGTAATTATAGAATTTTATCACAATTAATCCTCCAAGAACATATTGGTGCAATTGTATAACTAAGAAGAGGAATTCAACACGGTTGAAAATGGTTTGCTCATAAGATGATCCATACGTTGTTCTCAATCAAGTTTTAGAGCCATGCTTGAGTAATTATGAATCGTATCTTGTACCTCATTTCAAAAATTAAAAAGGATGATAACACCTCATAATATGTGGTGTAATAATGTTTTCTTACTCTAACACATTTAGAATTAGAGTTGTGATGTTTTCATTGATTGAGAAACAAAAGATAAATTGAGTTGTATTTTATGAAGTGTTTTTTTGTCAATAATCCACACAAACTTTAGAATATTTGTTTTAGCTCGTCAAGGAATGTTCCTTAAGACAAAAAATCATATGTAAAGAATTCATTGGGAGTCATGTTGATCTTGATCTTGCAAGAATCAACCGAAATGATCCTTTTAGTTATCATTGGCACATGACCTGAGTTTGATAACCTGTTGTGTTTTGATTGACGTATTCTAATTTTTTTGCGCTTCCAGTTGAGTTGGAAATGATTATGAGTTCTATGTTCTTCATTTAACTACAAAAATAAAAGCATGTTGGTTAGTGAAAGTACACTGATCAATATGGGTGAGCTGCTAACAACATGGAAGCACCGGTGGGCCTGTTAAACTTCTAGAAGGAAAGAAATTTAGATTAGCTAAGTTCGGTCCATGAAGGAGTCCTAAATGAAATTTTGTTTTTCCCTAAACCTTGTCTTATGACTATAGGATGGAAATGATCAATCTACATGGATGGGAACGTATGCACCTTTGAATCTAGGTGGCAAAGGTTTCGCTCTAATTCATGAAAAATGATTATGAGGAAATACTTTCGCTGATAGATTTTATATATTTGATAAAGATCAATATAGATATTAGTTGTGTTAATTGCATTCTCAAATTCACAAAATGATTACAACATCCCTCTTCATATTTCGAATTGTGAGAAATGGCAAGGACTTGTTTGAATTTTCAATATATATATATATATATATATATATATATATATATATATATATATATCACGTCTTGAAGGGTTGAAACACACACACACACACACACTATCCAACTAAGTTATAGAAGCTTAAGAAGCCTAATTAGAAGCTTAATGAAGCATTGTGAAATAGAAATTTGCACTTCCATGATAAAGTCAAAAGGTATTGATTTCTAGAAGTCCAGTTGATTTTTTAGTACGTATCAAAGCTAGTGGATGCATAATTGTTATGCTGGTATTGCATGATGACAATGCTATTCATAGGGAACAATGTCTCCAATTTGCAAGTTGTAAAAGTAGAGAATTGTTTCTTTAAAATGGACTTAAGTGAGAGGGCACCCATACTTAGTTTTGAATATAAAGGTTTAGATTGTATAGTTTAACAGAAGTTCGTCGAAGACATAGGTGGATTTAGGAGTAGTTTACGATTATATTGTATTTTTCATTAAAAAAATAGAAGTTCGTCAAAGGAATATATGAATAGCATGTCAAAATATTTAAACATTTGATATTCTATATATGGAAGTATTATAGCAAGAGATTGAACAAATATCAAACCTTATATAAGATGTAACGAGTCACGTCCCATATCCTTCGGATATAGGATCGATATATATATATATATATATATATATATATATATATATATATATATATATGGTATAATATTTGTTTATTCTGATTTTTCAAATGCTCTAAGCATTGTGAGATAAAGACTTGAATTTTAAGTGACTATAGTTATCAAATAAACTGTCAAGAACATTTTAAGGTTTGCTAAAGGTTGGTTGCTGGAGGATAGTTTGATGTATAATATTGTTTACAGATAACCATAGCGACACGTGTTGGATTGAGATGATTCTTGGTCAAAATTGATGGTCATATGGGAATATGGAAATAATTCCATGATGGGAGATGGGTTTATGGAAATGTTTTCATAATAGGAGTTAGTTATAGAATCTACATATGAGTTGGAAACTTTAATGAAAAATAAGTATTTAAGGAGCGTACCTTGAATTTGAGACTTCATAACCATGGAATTGTTTCTAGTAACAAGTTCTAGTGGAACATTCAATATATCGGAGGCTCGGCTCGACATCATAGAAAGACAATCAATGTAAAGATAAAACTGCACAACATTTTATATTGTGATAAGAATTTGGAATTATGAAATGAGCATAATTGGAGTAATGTCCAGTCAATTTGTTCACAAAGGATCAAGAGGCATAGTATGCATGCTCATATCATGGCATGTCTGATGTTATTGATGTGAATTATGAGGATTTGATTTAGCAAGTAGAATTAAAGTACACAAAGAACATGGTGATTTGGGTGCTAAAAGGTGTATTCAGTCATAGTAAATGAGTACAAAAATGGTACTAGATCTAGAGCTCCATAAATACCTCACTCACTAATCAATATAAACTACATCTCTCAAGCACGCCTCTACAAGTGGTATGGAACCCACCTTATATCGAGGTGTTTACATGTCTCTCTCTTTGTATCTCTCATGATACAAGGCTAATCTACCACATGCAAGTGGGTCTACAAGAGTCAAGCCATCTATAAAGTCATACATGGATAACTTTGCACCCTAACATTCTCCCCCTCAAAGTTAGGAACGGATGACCCGCTTCAAATCTTCCAAAATCGAGCAATTTCACGAACCAAACCTCAAGTGTGACACATGTAGAAATGAACTTCAAATCTTCAATTCTTCAATGATTTTTCCAATCCGGGTTCTAGAGTGTGAGAACATACAAACCAAGCATCAAAGAATAATTAAGAGTATCCAAATCTCCAAAAAAATAGCCAAAATTTGAGCATAAAAGCAAACCCCAAAATCTTCAATAAATCTAAACCAAACATGAAATGGGAAAACCCAAATCACTTTCGAATCTCCAATCGAATCATTTCATAAACTTCAAATGCTCGAGGTCACTTCGGTCTTCAAGTACACGTAATATGAAAAATTCAACTTTGGAATTTCCATATCTAAATCTGTCCCCCTTTTTATAATCGAAAAATGATTATAAAACCAAAAGGGAATGATAAAGCACCCAATTCGGAATTTTTCTATCCAAAACTCCCCCTTAACACATTGCATAAGCATTTTGCTTAAATTCGGAAAATCCAAAAAAAAATCTTCAAATTTCGAACTCGTTCACGGACCGCCTTTGACAAAATTTAACAAATTTGGATAGAAATTGTCAATTTAAAAATTCTGCGGTGACCCAGTGCACCCAAAATAACCTAAGATGCGAAACACTAACCCATTTGCGAAAATAGGCATAAAGTGTTAATTCTCGTTAACTGCAGGGGTCTGTTTCAAAAATAAACCCATTTCTCAGATTTTCAGCCCAATGTCGAAGTTGGTTAAAATTTGCCAATACTTTGAAACATTAGGGATTCAATGTGAAACTTCTTCATTCTTCATAAGTTTTGTCACCATTTCGAAGTTCCGTAAAAATCCTTAATTCATTAAAAGAGTAAGGACCATTTTTGAAAATGTCGTTATCTTCCCAATTCACTTCCAGTTGACAATCGACATCGAAACGTGATAATGTCTAACGATATCGACGAGTTACGTCCTGGACAATAAAGCGTCGACATACCCAGTATTCGAAGTCAAGCTAATCCTTCCAACCAATTTAAAGAATTCGATCCCAAGCCTTCCTAGTTCGATATCCAGCATTCACACATCATATGTGACAATCAAATCCATTAGCAAAGCTCCAACACCATACCGTGAAAGCATTTGACCTCTACAAATCACTAGTGTCGTTCCAAACTTGTTCCCATGTCGATTTCTAAATCACAGAATTTTACCATTGGAAATCGAAATCTCAACACTTGACTTTTAACCATTCAAAATCAAAATCTCCCCAGTCGATATCCAAAATCTCAGACTTTGAAATCAACCACTCAAAATGTTCGATTTCTAACCAAAATATCACCAAAGTCGATTCCGCAGTTTACCAATCAACATCGAATCCTATCTGAAATTAACCCTTCGAAATTAGATCCTTCGTAGTTGACTCGACATTAATATTGTACATTCTATTCCAAAAATCACCAATCGACTTCGATGTACAATGAGTATCGACTCCTAGGCTTATTCCAAGTCTTCGAACTCAGCAATAGTCATCGACATCAAAATTGAAGGACCCATTTAGAAATTAAACCCCAAATCAAACTTGATTTCGACATCCATAGCCTCAAAACAACTTGTATTAACCAATTTCAGCCAACAATTCACAGAGTCACCTTTTGAAAATCACGTTTGACTTTCTACTATGTTTGAATTTTCGAAATCAACAATCAACAAACATGAAATTGATGATTCTAACATCAAACATCAGATCAAAACAAGTTCAAACAACTGTTCTTCACCACTTTCAAGTGTTCTTGATAATTTTTCATCCAAATCAAATGATCAATTGAAGATTTCAATTTTTTAACTTGATCCAAATCGATATGTAATGGAACAAAGCAAATCTAATCGATTCACAAGTTTAGAATCACTAATAACATTGATAGATATTCAAAAGATTGTATACATGAAATCAATACACAAGATGATGAAGAATCAAGAGATAATCATCCGAAACATACAACTAATAAAGCAGAAAACGATGAAGAATGACGTATAACAACGATTTATATTGAATCAATTTAACATATCATTTGGGCTCACATTTTTAAGATATTGGATCGAAAAAACTTTATGGGCTCAAGAATGATTATGAATTGTAACAGATTAAAGAAATTGCTCACTTGAATTGGGCTTCAACAAAAAAATGAGCAGTATTAGATTCATTCTTTTGGATCTTAAATAAACAAAATGTTGGGCTCTAGATTATCAGATGAACAGTAAGATCGAGACTTCGATTCAAATTGTGTTTATCAAATTTTTGGCTAAATGTTGATTCAAAAGAACAATTACAAATTATGAATCGAATCAAACAAAATAATAGGATTCGATCAGACTTGATCAATGAAAAAGTTATTGGATCATAACAAATGGGTTTTTCAAAAAAAAACATTTATCCAAGGAGTCAAAATGATCACAAATTCAAGAACCCAAGCACGAATCAAAGAGCTTTAGAGAGATCATCGAGTGACGTTCTAATTGTGTTGAATGTAGCCAAACGGAGAACCGTTTCTTCAAAAAATCGCTTTGATCTTCAAAGACCCGCTCTGATACCAATTGATGTGAATTATGAGCATTTGATTTGGCATGCGTAATTAAAGAACACAAAGAACATGGTGATTTGGGAGCTAAAAGGTGTATTCGATCATAGTAAATGAGTACAAAAAAGGTACTAGATCTTGAACTTCATAAATACCTCACTCATTAATCACTATGAACTACATATCTCAAGCACACCTCTACAAGTGGTACGGAACCCACCTTATATAGCGGTGTTTACATGCATCTCTCTCTTTCTCTCTATCTCTCATGCCACAAGGCTACTCTACCACATACAAGTGGGTCTACAAGAGTTAAGACATCTACAAAATCATACATGGATAACTTTGAACACTAACATTTATCTAATTCAAATGGTGAGTTGATTACTCGAAACATTATAAAATGAATAAATTCATAATTGTTATTGTGATTAACTAATAATGATTTATTTATGATCAATGGTATAATTTCATAGTTAATTAATTTATTATTTTGTTTCACTTTGCATGTTTTCCTTCCCTGAGTAATTTAAATATTATTCAAACTTCCACATTCATTCATACTTTTGGAAGTGAGTAGTGAATTAAGAATGTCATGAATTGATTGTAAATTGTCAATTGAGGTTAAAACATTTCAATTGGAATTGATACAATATTCATGTGTAACACTCGGTTTCGGACTTGCTTCATTATTCGGCGATGCGGCCCAATCTTTAGTGGTCATGAGGTTTAGGTCCTTAAGAAAAAAGGATTTGGCCCTTTTCGGATGTTGGCATCGTGGTTTGAGTGATCCAAGTGTTCGATAGTGTCATTGGAGGCCAAGGGTATGATGGTAATTTGATAACCCGGTCTCTTATGGATTTTGGGTTTTGTTGGGGAAGTTTTAAGGTTTGGGTGTGTTGCTAGGCGCGTAGGGTTTCACTCCACCTTTTTGCGGATATAAGGTTTGTTGGAAACGGATCAAAGACGGGGAATTTATGGCATTTCGAAGATATTGGCAGATTTTTCCCCTAATGCAAATAGTTGGCAAATCGGTCCCATACATGGAATAAGGGTATGTACGTGTTTGGATGAGTACGCCCATCGTAAGATTAGAAAGTAGACGTGGGTGTTTGAAGTTGTACACCCAGCGTACAGACATTACGCTAAGCGTAGTGAAATGGATCCCAAAACCCTAAATTTTAGGGTTAGCTCACTATTTAAACACCTAAAGTCCCAGGTTTTAGCCTATCTTTCATCCTCCATTGTCATCAACCCTAATCTCGAGTTGTAGCCTCATCCAAGAGTTTCGTGAGCTTTTTTGTGTGCATCTTTGGGGGGTTTTGGTGTATATTCAGGAGTGGAAGCTTTATGCAAGGTGGTGGATCAAGGGGAAGGCTTGTGGATCTTGACTCTTTTCTCCATTTCCAGCTCGTAAAAGGTAAAAAGTTATAACCTTGCTCATTAGAAGTTGAGATCTAAGATTATGTGGGTTTTGGTCCCATTTTGACCTCATAGGTGAGATCTAGTGGTTTGACACCACTCCAGGAGCTTTGAGTTGCTACTATTAGCATTTATGAGGTTATAAGTTCATAAAGTTTCTACCTTTAAGGATAAAAATCATCCATGCATGTTCTAGATGGATTATGTTGGGTCTTAATGGATTAAGTGTTGCGTTTTGAGCACTATAACACTCATATGGGGGCACATGCAACCCTAAATGCATTGGATCTATATTTTCTCTAATTATACATGCATATTTTCAATTTTCCAAAGCATACATCCTAACTAGCATACAAATGGATATTTTAGCAATACAACTAGTTAGATGACTTACCTCTCAGAAGGACTTGTAGTTCTTGACCTTTGAATGCTTGAGCACCTCAAGTTTGAGGCCTCTAATGGTTCACAAACACCAATATTTAAGAAGAGGCTTGAGAGAACAAGTTACTTAGCACAAAGTAATATCAAACTTCTTAGAATGATGGTGTGTATGTGTGTGTGATCGATTTTGGTCATGAGGGTGTGCTTTTATAGTGTAGCAAATGATAGGGTTACACCTTGTAAACCCTAATGACCTTTCATATTTCTTAGGATCCATGTGTTAAAGGTCCATGGACTATCTCATTGGTTTAGCGCATCCTAAATAACCATGGATCATTAACCAACACTATAAGAATCATTGATTTACACAATCAATCCCCATATATGTAATTAGTCTCTTTTGATGACATAATTAATTCCAAATTAATTCTTGATCAATACTAATTAAATAATATGATTTCATATTAATATATTATACTTGTAATGTATTAATAAATTATAAATAAACTTATTCTCAAAAGTCCATCCTATCAAATTGCACTAGTGAAGGCAACCCAAATGGACCAAGCTACAATCAGGTCAAGTACATCCCAGTTATAGTTATATGCTTAGACACCAAATCCAACAATCTCTTACTTGGATAAGTCTAATAACTATAACTGCCAATGCAACATCAGGATCCGACTTAGCAATCGTAAGCTCTCAAAAGCCGCTGTCGAACTCTGACCTAGTCAGTGACACGTCCTTCAGATAAGAGATCATATATTCCTATGTTCTTAAGATATCTATGCGGACAAATACATGGAACATAGTCATACTTATTGTCCTGCAATTTGTTTCCCGATTTCCGATTCGTCTGAAATAGAACAAAACTGAACACATCAATTTAGTTCTGACCGGGCCCGACACATAGTCAAAAGAGAATCATCGAGGGGCCCAAGATATCGCTTTTAATCCTCTCAGGAGTAAAGTAACAAATAAACTTCAACATTATATGGTTGTACTAACTACTCATCAAATCATGCACAACGGCACGTTTTATAACATCAAGTTACTGATGCGTTTTCATTCCATCAATGCACAACCAGCTCGTAGTCAACAACTCATATATCTTGGTTTGAAGACAATATGATATTATTGTCTCATAATTACTCGTGATAAATTCCATGAAATAAGGTGAGCGTGGGTTGAATTCAATACTCAAATCTTATTTCAGGAGCACTCATGAATGGTGTAGCATACTTTTTCTATGTCTAACACCTTAGACAATCTACAAGCCAACTCATGACAGTCTAGCCTCCTTACCTACTTCCAAAGTATGATAGACTATGGATGGTTTGAATAATCTTATTATTTTGGAAGTCAAAACATGCAAAGTGAAACAATAGTAAATAATTGACACAAGACAATAACTTTACTTATAAATAAAACTCCTTTTATTTAATCAACAAATGTCAATTACAATTTATCTATACAAGTTTCTATTTATCTAACCTCTAAAATTAATATCGTCCGTTAGCCTAATGCCCCTTGCATGCTGCAAGTGCTTAACCCTAGTAAGTGCCTTCGTAAGGGGATCTGTTGGGTTATCCTCTGACGATATCCTCTTCACCGCGAGGTATCCTTCTTCTACTTGATGTCTTATGAACTGGTACTTTCTGTCGATATGCCTGGATCTACCATGATCTCTTGGTTCATTGTTTAAGGCAACCGCCCCTTCGTTATCGCAGAAAATCTCCATAGGCTCCTTTATGGATGGTATGACTCCACGGTCTCCGATGAAGTTTTTCAACCATATCACCTCCTCTGATGCTACGCTTGCTGCTATGTACTCTGATTCGCACGTTAAATCAGCTACAATCTCTTGCTTGGAACTTATCCATGTTACTGCTCCTCCATTCAGGGTAAACACCTAGCCTGACTGAGAGCGGAAATTGTCTCTATCAGTTTGAAAGTTGGCATCACTATACCCTGTCATTCTCAAGTCATCACTCCCACCGAGGATAAGGATCCAATCTGTTGGGATTAATATCCTTGATGATTGATTAGATTCAACAGGTAAGTAAAGAACACAAAGATAATCAAGCTGATGTTGAATGAGCCCCAGATGAACTCGGTGAAGAATTTCAATTGTAGAGGCGTCCTAGGGTTTACAAGAATACCTTAATCAAAAGCTTTAACTATCTACGGTGCATGCATGCACTATTAATACTCAAACCCTAATATATGAGATGGCTTGGACATGCCCATTACTATATACAAAAATGGACTAACTAAACAAGCCCAGTGACGCAAACATATAACACCTAACAATCTCCCCCTTTACGTCAACTGAGGCGAGAGATGCTTCACTGCTGTGTCTTCTTGATTGTCTTGAAGAGCTTGGGAATCACAACAAGCAAAGTTCTGTTAAACAAGATGTACCACCGAATCATATAGTTAAAGTTCTTCTTCGCAACATCATCATTAAAGGTACACTTGTTAACAATCTCCAAAATATGTTCCAAGCAAGTAGTGGAGAACTGGAGTTTGTCAGGTAAAGCGAAAATGCATTTTTGAAAAACTCCAAGAACATTAGTCCCACGCTGGAACATTACAGTTAAGTGAACTGTATCGATTTTTCCCATACTCATTTCGCTCATGTCGTTTGCTTTACCAATAGGATTCACGGTAGGCTTTCGCTTCAGAACTTTAGCAATCTCAATATCGAGCTTCGCCACTTCGTATATATACGAAACCAACATTTGCTTCAGATGAGCCAAAATGGGTTCATATTTTTGTTCTTCGGTCAAAAGAAGGTTGAGCAACAAATTACAATCCTGAGGATTATGGTTGGGTAGATCTACAAGCGTGAACTAATGCAAAGTGTTTTCAGATTTTCTTCTCGCCTTGAAGTTTACATTAACGAAGCCTCCAGTACCAATTGGCCCAGTGACAAAAGTAAGATAAAATTCAATTAAGTATTTATCTACTTTAGCATCAGGTGAGGGAATATATACAATCAAATCAAAAAATGAAAACAAAAAGGCTCTTCTCGTTATCGGCATATCAAACTGAGAATCCTTCGTGTTAGCCAGATCAAACGAAATCACAGGCTCCAACTAGTGAACACTGGGAAATTTAACTGCTTTGTGCATCAATAGCTCCAACGTCCACAATGGAAAGAGTATTTTCCTGCACTCTAAGGTGTCGTGAGCTTCTTTCTCCTTTCGTTCTTTCTCCTCAAGTTCTCTCGCAATGCGAGAACTTTCATTAATGTCATGTTCACGAGATTTTTGCTTTAATTAATCCTCTTCATTTTCGTCTTCTTCATCATCAACAACCAATGGATCTTTTCCTTTTGAACCCAAAGCTACATTAACCTTCGGTTCGTTTTCTTTGGTTTCTCCCCTGCCTTAGCAGCTTTATCTTCTCCCCCTTGTTTCGAAGGGACAGGGGCCTCAGGAACACCTTCAAGCCTGTTCAGAAGAGCGATGGCAGGACGAAGTTTATCAGCTAAGTGCCTCCGAATTTTAATGGTCAAAATTGGCTCATGCGCTTCAATAAGATTAGACGGCAAGGAATTAACATCGCTTATGCCTGATTTCATGACCGCCCGTTCAGACTTGAGCTCATCGATTTCTGACTTTGCATGCTTGAGCTTGATAGTTTGAGCACGAAGTTGAGTGGTGTGAAGAGCAAGCTCATCCATAATTTTGCTTTTAACGGCCAAATCATCTTGAAACTTGGTGAGCCTTGTAGAAATCGAAGAATGAAAGGAGGTGTTATTATCATAGATATTGGAACAAAGCTTTTCTAGTTTCTCGCGTTCAGATTTAAGCGAAGCGATAACCTTCAAAATGGCCTCATTCGCCATGACAACATTCGCTTCAGTTGCAGTATTAAGAGCTGACATGAACACCTTCGTTTCTGAGATTAGTTTATGGACTTTTTCTGTTGCTTTTTGGTTGGAAAGAATGGATTCCTCAACAGCTTTGTTTGCTTGAGCAAGGTTCGCTGCATGCTCCTTTACCAGAGTATCGAGCATTCCCTTAACTGCTACTTCAGAATAAGCATGGGTCGAGGAAGCAGTGGTAGATGCCAGAAGAGTATCCAACTTGGCGTTCATATCTTTGAGATGCAGTTTAGTGAGAGGAGCATCATCATCACTATCATCATGAATAGAATGAAACGTATCAAATTCCAGTCCATCCAAACCAAGAGGTTCTTCAAAACTATGTTGAGGCTGAGGGGAAACGGGAGTTGTGGTGGAGGTAGTGACAAAGCCTAAGGTCTTTGCCCACGCATCAAATGTGTTGACATTAATAGGAGGTTCGCCTGTGGTAGTGGTTGTAGTGGTTTCGGTAATCATGGGATGTTGCTGTGGAGTAGAAGTGGGTGGTGTAGTAGTAACAGTTGGTGTTTGAGTGGTAATAGGTGGTTGAGTGTTTGAGTCGAATGCTCAAGATCTGCACCAGTGGAGTAAAGTTCCTTGAGCCTGTCCTATATATCTTTTGCAGTATCACACGAACTAATTTATCGAAACATGTCTACCTGTAACGTAAATCTGATGACCCACATAGCTTTAACATTGCTAATAAATTTCTCTTTCTCGTCTTGAGGCACGTCTTTGACGTCTAGAAGTAATTGGTTGTATTCTTTATGAGTTTTGATTTTTCTTTTGGTTTCTGTGGGAACAAATGGACCCAGAGTAATAGCTTCCCATGTCAGATACCATTATCGTCAGAACCGAGAACATAATCTTCAAAACGGAGTGCCCAAACTTCATACTCATGAGGAAAGAGTATTGGGATCCTTGTAGTTGATCCAATACTGCTTGAGATATTCAAGGAGTTAATGTTGGAGTTGTCGTGCTACATTTTAACTAGATTTTTATAACTTGTTACGAATCAGATGTGCAAACTAAACAAATAATAGGGTAATATAAAGATCACAGTAAGTCGTCAGAAAACTAGTAAAGACGACTAAACAGGATCCTATATCAGCAAAAACCCTAGTAGCTCAACAAACATAAGAGATACATATAGATTACACAATCTCCTTCTCTGACACCAATTGTTTGGATTAATATCCTTGATGATCGATTAGATTCAACAAGTAAGTAAGGAACACAAAGATAATCAAACTGATGATGAATGATTAAAAGTCACGCCCCAGATGAACTCGATGAAGAATTTCAACTATAGAGGCGTGCTAGGGTTTTCAAGAATATCTTAATCAAAACTGTTAACTATCTATGGTGCATGCATGCACTATTAATACTCAAACCCTAATAAATGAGACGGCTTGGACAAGCCCATTCCCGTATACAAAAATGGACTAACTAAACAAGCCCAATGACACAGCATATAGCACCTAACACAATCCTTAGTTCTCCGCAGGTACTTAATAATTTTCTTAACCGCAGTCCAATGAGCTTTAACAGGGTTCCCTTGATATCTACTGACCATGCTCAAAGTGAAGGCCACATCAGGGTGAGTACAAGTCATAATATACATGATCGAGCCAACTGTAGAAGCACATGGTATTCGACTCATCTCAGCTATCTTTGCCTCTATACTCGGACTCTGATTCTTACTCAGTTTGGCATTGCCTTGAATAGGTAAGTCACCTTTCTTGGAGTTCTCCATGCTGAAACACTTCAACACCTTGTCCAAGTAGGTACTTTGACTAATTCCTATTAGTCTTTTACTCCTGTTTCTCAATATCCTCATCCTTAGGGTATAAGCAGCTTCCCCAAGGTACTTCCTAGCGAAACACTTCCTAAGCCAGGACTTAACCTCCTGCATGTTTGGGATGTCGTTTCCTATGAGCAGTATGTCATCTACCTATAATACCAAAAGCTCGCTATACTCCCACTAGCTTTGACATATACACAGGACTCATCCTCGCATCTCAAAAATCCAAACTCTTTGACTTTCTCATCGAAACAAAGATTCCATCTACAAGATGCTTGTTTCAATCAAAAGATGGATTTCTCAAGCATACACACTCTATTAGGGTACTTTGCATTGACAAAACCCTCTGGTTGACTCATCTAAACATCTTCAACCAACTTTCCATTAAGTAAAGCGGTTTTGACATCTATCTGCCATATTTCATAGTCATGAAATGCAGCTATGGCTAGCATAACCCTTATAGATTTAATCTTTGCTACTAGTGAGAAGGTCTCATAATAGTCAACTTCATGAGTTTGAGTAAAGGCCTTTTTCGAAACCAGTCGCGCCTTATATGTGTGTACTTTCCCATCCATGTCGGTCTTCTTCTTGAAGATCCATTTTCACTCGACTGTCTTACGACCAGGTACAATGTCAACCAAGTTCCAAACTTGATTGTAATACATGGATTGTACCTCGTTGTCCATAGCCTCTTTCCATTTTGCAGACTCGGGGCCTGCCATGGTTTCCTTGTAGTTGTTAGTTTCATCCAGATTTACCATTGTGCTATCGCTGATAAATGTATCACCTTCAGCTGTTATATGAAAACCATATAACACAGGTGGAACACTAACTCTACTGGAACGCCTTAGAGGTACGGACTCGTCAATTGGTCCAACCGGAGTTTCCTCCTTGGGTTGAGTGCTATTGTTTGAGGTTCCTTCACCGCTTGACTCTTGAAGCTCTTCAAGGTCAATTTCCCTCCCACTGTCCCCTTGATGAAGACAACATTGTCAGTCGGTCTATAGAAGAGATATCCAAAGGAATTCTGTGGGTAGCCGATGAAAATACATCGCTTACTCCGAGGTTCAAGCTTGTCATGAGTCATGCGTCTCATGAAAGCCTCGCAACCCCAAACTTTGATGTGGTCTAATGAGGGAACCTTCCATGTCCACATCTCGTGAAGTGTTTTAGAAACCTTTTTGGTAGGGACTAGATTAAGGATATGGGCGGCAGTCTCTAAGGCATACCTCCAGAATGAGATAGGTAACGAAGCTCGACTCGTCATGGAACGAACCATGTCTAGAAAGGTTCAATTGTGCCTTTCAACCACACCATTAAGTTGTGGTGTCCTAGGTGGCGTCAATTGCGAAACAATTCCACATTCCTTAAGATAGTCTAGGAACTCGATACTAAAATACTCTCCTCCTGAATCGGATCGCAGCATCTTTATCTTCCTGTCCAATTGATTCTCCACTTCTTGCTTAAACTCTTTGAACTGTTCAATGGTTTATGAATTATGCTTGATTAAGTAGATATAGCCATATCTTATGTAATCATCTGTGAAAAACAGATAGAAGCAATTAGCATCCCTTATGGTGGTTCTAAATGGTCCACACACATCAATGTGTATGAGATCCAACAGACCTTCATCCCTTTCACAAGTAACAGTGAAGGGTGACTTGGTAATCTTTCCAAGTAACAAGATTCGCAAGTGTCATCCGACTTCAAGTCGAATGACTCCAAGACTCCATCCTTTTGGCGTTGGGCTATGCGCTTCTTGTTAACATGTCCAAGACGACAATGCCACAAGCATGCCTTAACCAGATCCTTGGATGAATCAATACTCAACACATTATATCCTAGGTTATCTACAACCATCACAGTTTCATTTATACCATTGCAAGGTAATGCTTCAAAATAAAATACACCATTATAATAAGCATTAATACTACCAATTTCATTATTAAAAGAAAATGTAAAAACTTGTTTATACGAACTGTGAAAGGAAATAATATTTTCGCCATATCAGCCGAGTTACAACAATTATTCAAATCTAAATTTAAACCATTACTAACCAATAATGAATAAAATCTAATCTTGGTCATAGGCTACACTTTCCTATTTCCCATGATTTAGTTTATCTTCCCGTGCTCCACATCCCTACTTCTTTTTAGTCCCTGCAAATCAGAACAAATGTGAAATCCACAACCCGTATCAAGGACCCAAGAATTAGCATGTGATGAGTTATTAGATTGAATAGTGTAAATAACTGAACAGGAGGGCATGATATTGCCATCCTTTATGTCCTGCAAGTACTTAGGGAAGCTTCGTTTCCAGTGCCCTTTTTCATGACAGTGGAAGCACTCTGCATCCTTCGGATTGGAAGAGGGATTAGCAAAACCAACTTTGGTCCCACTTGAAGAGGATCCATCAAGAGACTTTCCCTAGTGGCTCTTGTAGGGAGCCTTCCTCTTCTTTCCCTTCCCATGTCTGATTTCCAGAATAGGGGCACAACCGAATTTCCTTTCAAGTTTCTTTCTGCAGTCCTTAAAAGGCCTTGAAGCTTGCTAAGAGTGACCTCCTCCTTGTTCATATGATAGGTCAGACGAAACTGATCATAACAAGAAGGTAAAGAGTGTATAATTATATCTATGGCCAACTCTTCATCAAAATTAACATTCAAATTAAGCAAGCGGTCCACATATCTCTACATCTTTTGCAAGTAGGCCGTGATAGGTTCTCCATCCTTCATTTTGGTTGTGATCATGGAGGCAAGGATCTCATACTTCTCCTATCGAGCACTTTGATAGTATCTTTCCATCAAATCTTGATACATTTCAAAAGGATAATAGTCCTCATAGGACTTCTGTAGCTCAGCAGTCATAGTAGCAAACATTAGACACGATACCTTTGTCACATCCCTCTCATGAGTAGTATGTTCAGCGATTTGATCAGGAGTAGCAGTGGTGACATCAATCTCCTTAAGCTCTTTATCTAGTACATATTATTTTTCCTCATAATGAATAGCCATTCGGATGTTTCAAATCCAGTCATTAAAGTTCGAGCCATCAAAAATGACCCTCCCACATAGGCTCATGAGGGAGAAAGAGGTTGAAGGGATTGAGTTGGAAGCATTGTTTGGGATAGACATCCGAAGAAGAAGAACAAAGTTTAGATTAGATGATAATCCATAATATTACACCCAAATGAAATATTAAGTCTAGGACCCAACACAATATTCTACAATTGTGAAAAGGGACTCCGTAATCCAATTGTAAAATATTTGAAGGTAAGTAAATGACGATTTACCAATTTTCACCATGAAAAACGAAATGGATCATTAAGTTTTAATTGGATTGAAATTCCTAGATCCTTTGAGATTCATTAAACTTTTCAATGGCATGTTTAAATCTCGATTGTGCCCTTCAAGTTTGTGACTTGGATCCCGAGGATCACAAACAAAGTGTGAATAACCATGCAATTTAGCTTGGTACACTCAATGTTATAAATCACCTAATCAATGTGCCAGTTAACCATAAATGCTCAATTGATCTATGACTAACATCAACCTACACTTTGCCACACTTTGTTAGTCACAGATCAGTGTGTCGGTTAACCACACATGCTCCAATAACGAATTAACAAGGTGCAAAGTGTAATTTCATGGATTAGCACCATTTTCACATTTTCCTAAAGTAACTAAGATTGAGAATTTAATAAAACTTTACTTATTTTATATTTATCATTATACTTTTAATGAGAATTAATGACGTATCCTACCCGTTTGGCTAACAACTCTCCACCAGTCAAGAAAGTGGTGGGAGAGAGTGGACACCCATTAAACTA
Organism: Lactuca sativa; assembly: GCF_002870075.4. Lineage (NCBI taxonomy): Eukaryota > Viridiplantae > Streptophyta > Magnoliopsida > Asterales > Asteraceae > Lactuca > Lactuca sativa. Next base: position 372,288,041 of record NC_056626.2, read on the forward strand.
CCATTTTATAGGCAGTAACCTTATACCCCCCCCCCCCCCCCTTATAGACCGACTTCGTGAATGAGGCCTACTAACGGTAAGACTGACTTTTCTTATATATATATATATATATATATATATATATATATATATATATATATATATATATATATATATATATATATATATATATATATATATCATGGTTGTAAATATCGACCTAGGCGGCCGATTAATCGGCGCCTAGGGGCTTGGCGGCTTCCCACCGCCTACGAATAAGGGTTAGAGGGTGAAATAATCATTCTTGGTCAATATCGATCTAAAACGGTCCAACTTGGTCCAAATCAGACTAAATCAGTCCAACTCGGACTCATAATTAGGCCAAATGAGTCCAGCTAACCATGGGCTCAAAAGAACCAGTTAGCCCACCGAGTATTGGGTTTGATATCTTAAAGAAACCTAAGTCTCCTATTATAAGATATGTGTTCCTTCACTTTTTGTCCCACCAGCGATGTGGGATACCAAACTTGTAACCTTTATTTTTTTTTCACAACTCCATCGATGTGGGATGCCAACAGTGAAGCATGGGAATCTGACTGCTTCCACTACTAGAAAACTGGCCTTTAATGACGCGCCAACAATGACACACACTGATAGACAACGCGTATTTGTACGTGCCCTAAAAACTAATGTCGGTTTTCCAAAATTTTAAGGATAGAGGACGCGCATTTATACGTGCCCTAAAATTAGTGTCAGAAAAGAAAAAAAAAAGTAATGCGGAGGGCGCCTTTCATAAAATGTGTGTCGTGTAAGTGTGTCGCTTTATAATTTTTTTAATGAAACACGCCTTTTAGGCGGGAAATGATACAGTGGAAATAAAATCCCCAAATTTTTTGAAGACCCGCTCATTCTTTTCTCTCCACTTGCCACTGACCTTCATTTTCTCCCCTCCTTGTCTCTGTAAAACCTAGCAGACCTTTCTCTCGATCGTATCTTTATGGTGACGATTCTCTCTCGATCGGATCCAAGACCGCTCACTCTCTCCTTACATCTCCCTCGATTCTGATCCCCCATCTTTGTAGCACCCTCGCTTCCTTCCAGAAATCGAAGACCATTCTCTCTCGATCGTATCTTTATGGCGACGATTAGACACAATAATCTCAACATAAAATTGGTAACAGAACTCGTCTTCACCTCTACCCTACTCCATCTACAATGAATCCTCACATTTACAAACCGTAGTCCAGTTGCGCTTCTAGCCTTGGTCCTTTTTCTTCATTCGTTCAGCAAATAAGGGGAACACAACTTCTCATTTATAAACCCTAGTCCAGAATATGAAGAACTTGGCATGGAGGAGTTCCTGAAACCTTCGTAAACCAACTAAATTCAATTGTGTTTAACAATTATATACCATCTCCATATGTATGATTGAAAGTAATAATTCTGGAACGGCGAGCTCGTCACCGAGGCAGCGGTTGTCGGCGTCGATGAGTGCAGAGGCATCATCATCATCATCATCATCAAGTGAGATTAAATTTCAAAATTCTTCGTCAATTCAAATGAATTCGATGGCTTCTCCTTCGAATGTCAATATGGGTTTCTCGGAGAGGGCGTTATCAGCCGTCGGGGCAGCGTTTTTGTCCGCCATCATAGTTAACCCCCTCGACGTCGCCAAGGTACTATTTTTTAGATTTCTCTACAATTCGTTGGGGTTTCTGCTTTTTTTTTAATGAATCATGTTTAATGGATGCTACTAAGTACCTTCATTTTAAAATTGTAGGCCCAATTCATGGTTTTATGTGTCCTTTAATCTTACAGGCAAGGTTGCAAGCTCAGGCTGCTTTTTCTCTTATTATAACTGCTTCTTGGATTTTATCGTACTTTGGATTGTTTTGTTAGGACAATTTATTGTTTAATCGACAGAATAGGGCTAATTATATATGTTTTTTATTGAAATCGATGCATGAACTTGGGTCGGTTTGCGAATTTACTCTTGTTGATTGGAAAATTGTACAGGTTTAGGTTGTAGGCTTCTTTATAATTCTTCCCTTACTTCAATTTTGAGTTCTTGTTGATCTTTTTACTTGAATTTTTTGCCCCATTTTGGTTCGACCAGTAGGTTGTGTTGTTTTACTTTAATTGACTGCTTAGGGCTAATCATGGTATGCTCAATTGTAATAATCTCAATGCAATTCTCTCTAGTTGAATTCTACTTTTCTGTTTGTCTACATGAACTGCCTTGTAGTTTTTGATCTGTGTATGGTTTAGCGAACATCTTTGGGCTACCTATGTTCAATGGATATGTAATTTCAGTTTTAGGTTTAGACCTATGGTCTACTGTTCATGTTTAGGAGAATTTACCGAGTAAAATATGTTATACTTATAACTATTACATGGTGTGTCTGCCTAACTTTTTGATACCATTACAGAATAACTCTCCATTTCCAAATGGAGGAGATTTAATGGCAGACCTTGAGGAGGCTTTGGTCAAACATCGATCTAATCACATAACAGGTTCTGAAAATGGCAGAAACAAGGGAAAAATGGATCGAGAGCCACATATAAAATCGTTTGACACAATTTGAAGGTTGCCATAAGAAGCATTTTTATTATACTTTAACATTGTAGAGAAATATTCAGATTGCGTGGTAATCTCTGTGTAGTTAAATGCAGTTTCGTTTTGGCAGCATAAACTTGATTTTTGCATTTGTCCTATTTTCATAATTACATCAAGGGTGTAAATTTGATTAGGGGAGATTGATAGAAAGCACCTTCATCGTTTCCATGTTCTTGCCTTTGGATTCAAGAATGCTTGATATCCTGTAATGAAATTAAGACCAGTCAACTCCAATATATTTCTGTTATTTTCATTGTTTCTGGTTCCCCTTCTTGAATAATTTATTACTATGTTGATGGTTTAAAATCACATTACATTGTATTTAAATGGAATTCTCCTTTCACTGAGTTCGAATTGTTTTACCATAATCTTTGTAAGGAATTAGAGTCCTAATGCTCTGTAAACCCACACCCTAGACCTTTATTTGATGTCTTATACAATTCTACATGAATATTTAATGGCGGGTGAAGTTGTTTATAGATATCATTTAACTTTACTCATTTGTTTTTTATCATGAATTTAGAATTACCTTTAAGCAAAGGTGAAGACCTTCATTCAAAGTGTTTGCTTGAACTATATGGACTTAAGGTACACTGTAGTTTATAACATTTTATTTTTCCATATTCTTTTTTGTATCTAAAGATTAACATTTAATGGGTTAAATGCAAGAAACAAGTATGTACTTTCATCTATTTCCTTATCATAGCATTCTACTTGCATCTTATTCTACTACAACAATGTACTTCAGTAGATTTTTTTCAAGCACAATGTTGTAATGAGAAAAAGAAATCCATAGTATAATTGGATAGAGTTTTTAAAGTACAATGTGTTGATAAGAAAAAAGTTGAAAGTACAATGTTGTAATAGACAAATGGATGATTAATGGTTATGCTTCTTTAAACATCATTTGTTGCAGAGACTAACGAAATTGGAGGTGGATGAAAAGAATAAAGTAGAAACTAGGAAGAGGAAATTCTTTGCAGAAATACTTAATGCAACAAGGGAACTCCAGTTGCAAGTTCAGGCCTCTCAAAAACGTAGGAAGCAAAGGAATGATGTTGTTCATGTATGTAAATTATTTCCCTATATTTATATCTATGTATAATATATAATGTATCTACTTTTATACATCAGGAAGCTTACATGAGAATGGTTGAGGAAAGCAAGAATGAAAAGTTAACTATGCTTTTAGGGAAAACAAATGATCTTCTTGTGCGTTTAGGAGTTGTTGTTAAGCATCAAAAAGATGTTGAACATGATGGAATTGAACCTCTAAATGCTCCAAAAACAGAATTGCCTGAATCATCATCAGCTTCAAAGATTGGAACTCATGATGAATCACAGCTTGATGTGGATGTCAATTTAATTGAGGCTAAACTTGATAATGGAGTGAACACCTCTGACTTACTTGAAGGAAAACGACAATATAATTCATTCATCCATTCAATTCAGGAGAAGGTAATGTTTTTCTCCCACTAAAAAGGCTCTTCATCCTAATTTGTGTAAAAGACATGAATGCCCTCTTTATCCTAATCATTGAAAATAATCCATGTAATAGACACAATCTTAAAGTCATTGAGTCGTGGCTACTTAGGGCATGTTTGGATTGTGGGAATTTCGAAGGAACCCAATGGAATTGGAATTCGTGATTCCATTCCATGGCATTTCTGTTCCATCAGAATCCTTTGAAATTCAGTGCTTGATGGATTTTACCATTATGATGGAGGGTGGAAGGAATTCAATTCTGTTTTACAATTTTGTATTAAAAGGCCAAAATATACTTGTCAATAACATAAAATAGTTAAAGTTATATATTTAAGATAAACAAAGGAAATATATATGCAAATAAAAGAGTTCTTTTTTGGTCTCTTGAGTATAGCTGACTTTTTCAATTCTGTTCTCAAAAAGATTCCCCTTGCTATTTTGGCCCTTATTTGTGGTTTTGTAACGTTGTTGGTCCCTATTCCTAACTAAAATAACTATATTATTAAGATCAATATTGTAAAAATCAGCCATACTCAAGAAACAAAAATATTCATTTTATGTGAAACAGGGACCAAAAACATCACAAGAACCTCAAAAAAGGGACCAAAATTGAAAAAAAAAAAAAAGTCAGCTCTACTCAATTCATTCTAAATAAGAAGAGTAAATTACTGAAATCGTCCCTGTGGTTTGGTCAAAATTGCATGTTTGGTCCCTAATTTTTTTTTTTGCACTTGGATCGTCCCTGTGGTTTGATTTTGTTGCGTTTTTCGTCCCTGTGGTTTGATTTTGTTGCATTTTTCGTCCCTTACATACATAAAGTTAGGGACCAAACATGCATTTTTACCAAACCATAGAGACGAAAAACGCAACAAAATTAAACCTCAGGGACGATCCGAGTGCAAAAAAAAGTTAGGGACCAAATGTGCAATTTTGACTAAACCACAGGGACGATTTCAGTAATTTACTCAAATAAGAATATAAAAGTAAGTAGGCTTTAACATTTTATTATTAGATTTCCTGCCAACTTAATAATAATAATAATAATAATAATAATAATAATAATAATAATAATAATAATAATAATACTTGGCAGGTTATGATTCTTTCAGATTTCATCATTTTAGAAAGGAAACGCCAAACACCCCCTAATGAGGAAAACACATCTTGGCCTTGTTACATCCCTAGCCTTCTCATAGGATTCAAGGTTCCCTCTCTTTCTTTCTTTATAAATTCTTTAATTCAGACTTCAGACCTTTGACCTTTCCATACCCGTATTTTTTATATAAGAAAGCTTGTTTTTTTTTTGTAATACAGAGCCCTGGTGTTTGCATCTCTTGATTGAAGTGCAAGGGTCACACAAATCAAAGAAAACAAAAACAATGGTATATCACTTTTTCTCTCCTCACTCACATCATCATATAAACATGTGTACTTTCTATTGGATTTTTGTAACTTGCTTACAGAAGAGAAAACAAACACTGATAAGAACATGTCAACCATGTTTGATGTGTTGAGAAGGAACAGAACTGTGAAGCTTAAAACTTTAGCCCTGAACTGTAAACCCTGGTAATCATAATTTTCTCTCACTTCCCAGTTCATATTTATATATATTTTCTATGTACCATTTCTTGTCGTTTTCCTCCTTGACCAAGTAATATCATCAATTTGTTTCTTTCTGCTTAGTATTTCTTACTGGTTGTGAACAAGCCTCTCATCTTACATTTGAGTTTATAGGAATCAACAATCACTGTGCAACTTCTAGTGTTTAGATTTCTTACTGGTTGTGAACATTTGTTTCTTCCCTTTCTACCCTTCACTTGCAGGTTAATGATTTGTCAAGAATGTTCAGACTATTTTACAAAAATACCCATGGATTGGATCCTGTCTCTAGTATGTTTAAAAAGGTTTGTGATTTAGAAGCTTTTGAGGAAACGAGACTCAAGCAAAAGTAAACACATAGAGAGTTGTTGGCATATAGTAAGCTAGATAATGCAATTGTATACAAATGAGTTCATTTTTTTATAACATTTACTCACTATTGGAATAATTATTTGTATTTGACATATTAGTGAAATGAATTATCTTTGTTATTTATGGTATTTTATTTTGTATTATGAGATTCTTAATGTATTATTTAATTTGAAAATTAGTAAATCTATAAATAATATTTTTTTAAACATTTAAAATTATGATACGCAAAAATGTGTGTATTCTTCATTTATGACATGGCCTTCGTTAACAAGGGCTTTCTTGATACGTATTGCGTGTCATTAACACGCGCGTCGTAAGGTTACGACACGTGAACGCGTATTGCCTTCCTTTATGACAGGGCCTTCCTTGATACGCATTGCGTGTCGTAAACGCGCGTCGTAAATGAGCGTCGTAAATGCGTGTCCTCTCTCTTTATGATAGGGCCTTACTTGACGCGTATTTGCGCGTCGTCCGAGCCTTTTACGACACGCAATGAGCGTCGTAAAAGGCTGTTTTTCTAGTAGTGTTTCTTACGAATTAAAATCACTCCAAACGTGAAATCGTTGATTGGTTTCTTCTCCAAGCTGTGGACACATATTCTCCGACGGACGACACAACAATTCTAATTCGCCTTCAAATCTTCAGTTCAAAGGCAGAAATTGGGACGTCTGGGGTAAATTCAAAAAATCACGGGAACTCCGATTCACCTTAAATTCCACGGGAACTCTGATTCACCTTCAATTCTAACTCATTCCATCTGTGATTCCGTTTTTTGCTAGATCGAAGGTGGTAATTGGAACTTCGATTCATCGTCTGAGGTGTGTGTCTCGATTATCTAGTCACTTGTTAATCAATTTGTTCTTCATCTGAAGTGTGAGGTCTGTGTCCCAAAGTTAGGTTAAATATGCTGGAGTTTTCAGATTTTTTAACTAATTCATTTAGTTCTTCGATTATGCGTAGTTTTGATTTTGATTGTTGATTTCGATGATGCATACAAGTTGTGAATTGTGATACTAGCTTTGACATTTACACCTATACAGATACAACTGTAATATCTTGGTTACAAATTGAAGGAGTGGAAATCCTATGCTGTTAACTTCAAGTTTGGGTTTGATTATATTTTGTTGTATACGGAAAATAATCAATTTGTTGTATAATGGAAATAAGAAATTGATTTTTGTGTGTTATATTTGGTGTTTAACAACAGGCATACTATGTGCTCGATGAAATGCCTAATGTAGTTAAAATGTTATTCTTTATTCCAGGTTCACCTGGTGAAATGCCTAATGTTGTTAGAGATGAAACCTTAGAGGTTAAATAACCAAATGGTATATTGACATGTCCTTTATGTGCGGTAAAAAAGAAGCAAATATTCAACTGATATTTCTCACTTCATTGTTGGTTGGATGTTTTTCTGCCAGATAGATAGTGATGTAGATGTAACATCTATTTGAATTGGCTTTATTTCAAGAGAATACTAGAAAAAGAGTCAAACCATGTATTTGAATTGTTCTTATTTACTTATATCCTTATGATTAATGTTATATTTATTATTTTTTTAATAATTATTGGTCCCTGATTAATCCCCCGGTTAATCCCCGCCTAGCCGATTAATCCCTTGACCCCAGTCCCCTGATTAGCCTACGTCGGGCGATTTCTACACCCTTGATATATATATAAATATATATATATATATATATATATATATATATATATATATATATATATATTAAACTTATAATATTATAAAGTATAAGGGTTGACTTTTAACTTTTAAAACTCTAGGGTTTGGAATTAAAGTTTCATTAGTGAGACTTTACAAATTCCAAAACTTGAGGGAAACTTTTGAAACTTGTCAAAACTCTTCATTTCTATAACTTATGGTTTTAATTGCAATTTAACAGATGAGACCTTTCATTTTCCGTAACTTAAGGACAAGTTATGGAGGTAATTAAAAGCATTAAGATCAACATTTTAACTAATAAAAATTATCAAGTAATTTATCTATGATCTAGTTAAACTCATAACACAAGGTAATTCACATCAAAAATTTTACAAGAAATTAGCCTAATCATATAAACTAATACAAATCTTCAAATTTTGACAATTATCTTTAAATTGGATGAGGATGATCACTACCATATAAGAAAAAACAAATTTTATGATTCAAAACAGTTTGTGGTAATGATCCTAATCGAATTCTGGCCAAAAACCTCGAATTTCTGTAACCAGAGCCTGCAACTCGTGGAGTGCATGAACTGACTCGTCGAGTTGCTCTGTTACTGAGTGGACTTGTCGAGTCAGCCAGTGGACTCGGCGAGTTCATCAGTCAGAGACCAGAAAATCAATTTTTCAACATTGAAAACACAACAAGCGGCAAGTATAATAGAAAACAATCTTAGGCTCTGATACAACTGTTGGGTTTTGAGCACTATAACACTCCTATGGTGCACATGCAACCCTAAATGCTTTGTATCTATTTTTTTAATCTAATTATACATGCATATTTTCAATTTTCAAAAGCATACATCCTAACTATCATACAAGTTGACATTTGAGCAATACAACTAGTTAGATGGCTTACCTATTAGAAGGACTTGTAGTTCTTGACCTCTGAAAGCTTGAGCACCTGAAGTGTGATGCCTCTAATGGTTCACAAACACCAATATGCAATAGGAGGCTTGAGAGAATAAGTTACTTAGCACAAAGCAATATCAAACTTCTTACAATGATGGTGTGTATGTGTGTGTGACCGATTTTGGTCATGAGGGTGTGCTTTTATAGTGTAGCAAATGTTAGGGTTACACCTTGTAAACTCTAATGACCTTTCATATTACTTAGGCTCGATGGGTTAAACCTCCATGGACTATCTCATTGGTTTAGCCCACCCTAAATAACCATGGATCATTAGCCCACACTACAAGAATCATTGATTTACACAATCAATCCGCATATATTTAATTAGTCTCTTTTGATCACAAAATTAAATCCAAACCAATTCTTGATCGAGGCTAATTAAATAATATGATTTCATATTAATATATTATACTTGTAATATATTAATAAATCATAAATAACCTTATTCTCAAAAGTACATCCTATCAAATTGCACTGGTGCAGGCAACCCAAAAGGACCATGCTAAAATCGGGTCAAGTACATCCCAATTATAGTTATGGGCTTAGACACCAAATCACAAATTAAGTTGGTTGTTAGGTCCCATTGAGTCATGCAAATGCATAAAGGTGTCGACTTTATGCATTAAGAGCTTAGTTGGAAGGTTTTCTCAAGTTTGTGTGCAAAGGACTTAAAGTATTAAGTCGTAAATCGAGTTTTAGAGAAATTATGGTTACACCCCGCAAAAATAAGGGTACGCCCGTCGTACCTCCTTTTGGTCGTGATTTGGAACTCCTCAAGTACGCCCAACGTAGCTGAGCATATGCCCTACATTCATCGATCTGATGGATTTTGGATTGTTGCATTTTGGCTTTGCTTTCCTTTGGGCTACTTTATTGGACTTGGTGTTTAGGCCTTTGGGCCATCTTAGATTTATTATCGTATAAGGAATTATTGGGCTTTAGGATTAGTCCTATATGGGGGTTGTGCCCAATTTAGAAAATTGAGCCATTAGTGGGCTTTTATGGATCTTGTAGTTTTGGGTTTGTTTGGTTTTGGGCATGGGCCTTAGCTGTGAGCCTATTTGGGCCAGGGTTAAAATGATCATTTTACCTTAAGTATGGATTATGGAGCATAGTTTGGGACCCAATTTCTAATTGGGTGTTATTTTGGCATTAATAGCTCAGGAATTCGTTAGGGAAACAGTTAAGGATTTCTTTCGGTGAGCTTCTGCAATCGAGGTGAGTCCCCTCATTGTTCTATGAGTCGCAGGCACCAATGCCAGCCTATTTGGTTTATGTATTGTAGGAATACTAAGGGGTGATTCTTGGCATTTTGTATGAAAGACCAGGAGGCGGCTCTTGGCAATTTGTATGCAAGACCAAAGTCTGAACTCTAGCAGTTGATTAGTTAGTAATAGTAGATTGTATGCTAGTTGTCTTTGTGATGCTTGCATGGAAGACCAGGAGGTGGCTCTTGGAACTTATCTGTAAGACCGAGGGTTTTGGCCCCTGGCCTGGCAAGGAATAGAACGAGGCGGTTCGTAGCATAATGGAAAGACTATGGTTGGCACATAGCACTCCTATTGAATGTGGTAGATGTATCATGTGTTTGGATCATGATTATGTATGGCATGTATGGTTCGTTTGATAGGTATGGTATGTGGTATTTGGGGAACCCACTAAGATTTGTGCTTACATTTTGTGGTTTTGGTTTTCGGCACTTCCGGTTCTAAAGCAAGGGGCCCAGCTTGATAGCAACGCATACACCCGTGTTTTCCATAATATGTGATTTTGGGATTTAACTATGATAATTGTTTTACTTAGAAATGTTTTTAAATGCTTGGTTCATGTTACATCTATGTTTTGATTATAATAAAAATGAAATTTTTATCCTTGATTTTTGGGATATTACAAGTTGATATCAGAGCCTTGGTTTGAGGGATTCGGGCATACTCTCGGGTGTACCTGAACTCAAACTAAGGGTTTGGTGAAATGTTTTAAAAAATAAATGTTTAACTAAAAGGAACATCTAATCAAAAAAGGGGTGTGATGCGTGCAATCAGCTGAGCTCAAGTAAGTGGTTCCCAGAATACCAATACATGTTTATTATGATATATGATATGATTATGAGAATTACATGATAGATTAAGGCTAAGGATCTGCTCAGTATTATATGATAGGAGAGATGCCTTTTTATGTTCCTGATTGTATGAGCTTTAGAATTGCATGCTAGTATTGATTCAAGATAAGTGGATAGAATGGCTTGATTAGTGTATGTTGGTTAGATTTTTTGTTGCCTGAATGTTGCTTGCTTTGTGCTTTGTGGGACTCTTAGTGATGTGAATTGACTGCTAAATGATTATGCTAAGTCACATGTGGCACAAGTTAAATAATCATAGAGTGATGTATTTGACCCTATTGCATAGCTCTTTTTTGAGTCCAACCGTTCTAAGGTTGAGTCTTTTACTCGAAGGATTATCTAATCTCTATTGCATGTGACTATAGTCATGAGGAAGCTAGTTTACATTCGTAGGACTCCTTCAGCAGCAGAGGGCTATATGCTTCAGTAGGTTTAGAGGTGTGGTTTAGTAACTCTGGTGCATTAGTGTGAGGAAGTGACTTAGAGGATTCGGTAGGATTGTTGATGAGAGTATGGATAGGTGTGGAAGGTAGCATTAGACTCGTACTACTAAAAGCACATGATCCATACTCGAATCGGTGAGATTCTTGGAGAATCTAAGAAGCTTATGGGAGGAGGATTCTTGAGTATGTTTTGATCTTTGGCATGTCATATTTCAGTTTGGAGATGAGCACTCAATAGGTGGTTCTGGTTTTGGTTCTGGTCTTGGTTTGGGTTCCAACTCAGGTGTAGGTACTGAGTCGATTAGCGAGCAGTAGTGGGAGTTCATCTCAACGAAGATTTCTCACAGTATTTCAGAGATCTTGGATGAGCACTTGGGCGCGTTCCATGCTGAGGTCATGGCTATTGTAGGAGATCGCACTCTTTCTTTCCAGGAGTTTTGTGCTTGTGGAGCTCTTACATTCCATGGGGAGAGGGAACCCATTGTTATTAGGAGGTGGTTAGCGGATATGAATAACGTGTTCAGGACGAGTTTCTACCCCGAGGAGACAAAGGTCAGATATGCATCCTGCCTATTAAAGGACAGGGCACGATATTAGTGGGAAGATGTTGGTAGTGAGTTGGGTGATGATGTTGTTGATGCTATGTCATGGGATGACATCTCGACCAGGTTCCGAGCTGAGTTTGCTCCGGTGATTGAGGTACAGTAGTTGACGTAAGAGTTTCTGGATCTCCACCATACTTATGATACTGTGGGAGAGATCACTTCTAAGTTCCGGGAGAAGGCTTTATTGGTACCGTAATATGCAACACATGAGGAAATGAAGAAGTTGAGGTATCATGATATGCTGTGGGATGACATCAGGGAGTTTGTGAGTATTTTAGGGTGCGAGACCCTTAATGATAGCGGGAGATTGATTTGGAGCACCTCGGGAAGAGGGGATCCAATCAGGTGCGTACAATTGACGATCCCGGAAAGAGACCTAAGACTTCTAATCAACGTTGGAGAGGTCATCGGGGTCAGGCTCAGCGTGGAACGTGTGGGAAATCGCACGATGGATTTTGTCATTCCATGGGTTTGGGCTGCTACAAGTGAGGCAGGGTTGGCCATGTCATCAGGGATTATTCTCAGGGGGCAAGCTTGTTATGTTTTCACTATAATCAGGTGGGCCACAAAGAAGGCTGATTTTATGATGTTGTTGGGTGGAGCAGTGAGTGCACCTACTCAGGCTACATTGAGGATCTCCGGTGGACGAGAGAGTAGGGCAGTAGCCCCACTAGAGAGGAGTTAGGCTTTGAAGTGTCAGACAGGGGAGGTCAGGACTCCAGCAGGCGATCTTGCTGGTATTTATCTTTTGATTTATTTTTTATTTTTATTATTATTTATGTTGTTTTGGAATCCTACATCGGTTTGGTTAAGCGTATCTTTGGTTTGTTTCTCTACTTATTTTTGGGTTATATCTTCACCAAATGTTATATGTCATTTGCATGCTAGGAATCGTTAGTCGGTTAGTAAGGGATTGTATCTTGTATAGAGGTTCCAAGTGTTTGGTATTTATATCCAATATTCGTCGAGATCAGACCAGGGGCATTGGGTGGAAGGTTTGTGGTCACGGTTCAGCAGGTTGGTTATCCAGCATCCCCAGGATTCAGTGGTTTTAGCAATTGTGCTTGTAATTGCTTTTGGGGTGCCAAGGGAAGTAATCTATTATTTAGGTTTTGGTCTGAGCATCTGTTATTTGAGCATCAATATTTGAGTGTGGTATCATTTCAAATCATTTGGGGTTATCAGTTTCACTGGGATTCGAGAAGTGTTCATCTGGTCTTTAGAGGTTGTGTGGTCTTTTGGGTTTGACTAGTGATGGAGCACTAGCATTGGCAAGGCGTTGGTTGTCAGCAGATCGATCATTGGAAGGTAAGAAGGATTGGGAATCCTTCAATTCTCGTGTGTTGTAAGAGCTTAGTCGAACCAAAGTGGGGGAGAATCGTTCAGGTATTCAGTAATAGAAGCATGCTTGAAACTAGGATGAGTTTCGTATCATCTTCAGGGAGGAAGGCAACCGAGTGGCCGTCTAGATTAAGGATTGTGTGAGCGGAGAGTTCGGAAAGCTTTCCAACATTTGGTTCGCTCCTTCTTGGCGTCAGATAATAGGCTTTGGGGGACCCTGGATAAGGTTACAATCGTGATTCGAGTTCGGTAGGGGAGTTTGGTTAGGTGTGTGTTTAAATCTGGATGGTGTTCGGATAGATAGATTAGCAGTAAGGCATTGGGCGGCGGTTGTGGCAATGTGGGAGTGTTGTAAGACTGTGGGGTGACCCGTAGCATTTACTAGTGGTCATATAGTGTGGAAGTGTTGTAAGACTGGGGGTGGCTCGCAGCATTCACTAGTTAGCAGTTAGTGTAGAAGTGTTGTAAGACTGTGAGGTGGCCTATAGCATTCACTAGTGGTCAGTTAGTGTGGGAGTATGTTAAGACTACGGGGTGGCCCATAGCATTCACCGGTCCTTGTTTAACGGTGATATTGTCGCAAATCTGTGACTTGCTCATGGATTTCTTCAGATGGTTTAGGTCAAGGTGAGTGCGTTCATAAGGCTGTAGGAGGGCCACAACATGTTTCGAATCTGGAAAAGGTAGGTCGTGGGAGACTGGGTATGAGGTAAGACTACAGTTGGTCCTGTAGCGTTCAACTTAGCATCTGGTTTAGTGTCGAGTAGGTTCGGGTAATTATTGTCGGTCAAAGTTTCCTTTTGGAAGTCGCTTGGGGCAACTGTGAGGGCGCTCTTTGGCTCAACAACCGGGCAAGAACCCAGTAATCCAGATAGTTGGCAAATAAGTTGGGACCAGGGAGGTCTCGGTTACTTTTGGAAAGCAGATAGGAGGTAGCATGATGCTTTGGGCAATAGTAGTGATTTGGGGACTCGTATGTGTGGAGTATATTGTCGATCAAAAGTGATAAGTCACTTGCAGCGGGATTAAATAATCTCAGAGTGATTGATTTGACCCTGCTTTGCAGCTCTCGTTTGAGTCTAACCGTTGTAGGAATGAATGTCCTACTCGAAGGATTATTTTAGCCTTCTGTCAAGCATAGGTGTTATCCATCTAGTTATTGTCAGTGAATTTGTTATGTTGGTAACATCAACATGATTAGGGTTAGAAGGGTTTGTTTGGTCTATCGTTTGATAAAGGCATGGTTTGGTACTGTTACAATGTGGGTGGTCTGTTAGGGAGTCAGACCAATGTGGATTTCAGGTTTTAGAAAAGGTAGAAGTGGTTTCCTTCGGGAGCTTAGGGTTTGTGTTTCTTCGGGATGGAAGTTTCGGTTTAGCTTCGGTTGTCTTGGGAAGGTCATTCTATGCGTATAATTATCAATTTCATTCCTCAGGTTGTTTTTATTGGTACGAGTGTTAGGAAGGAGCGCTTTCGAGGACGAAATCTAATTTAAATTCGGGAGAGTTGTAACACTCGGTTTCGGTTTTGCTGCTTTATTCGGGGCTGTGGCCCAATCTTCAGTGTTCATGAGGCTTAGGGCCTTGAGAAAGAAAGAATTTGGCCCTTTTCGGATGTGGGCGTTGTGGCTTAAGTGATCCAAGTTTTCAATGGTGTGTTTGGAGGCCAAGGGTATGATGGTAATTTGATAACTCGGTCTCTTATGGATTTTGGGTTTTTTTCGGGAAGTTTTAAGGTTTGGGTGTGTTGCTAGGTGCGTAGGGTTTCACTCCACCTTTTTGCAGATATAAGGTTCGTTGGAAACGGATCAAAGATGGGGAAATTATGGAATTTTGAAGATATTGGCAGATTTGGCCCCTAATGGAAATAGTTGGCAAATCGGTCCCATCCAAGCAAGGAGGGTATGCACATGTTTGATCGAGCACACCCAGCATAAGATTAGAAAGTAGACGTGGGTGTTTGAAGTTGTACGCCCAGCGTAACGAGCTCGATCCCAAAACCCTAAATTTTAGGGTTGGCTCACTATTTAAACACCTTAAGTCCCATGTGTTAGCCTATCTTTCATCCTCCATTGTCATAAACCCTAATCTCAAGCTATAGCCTCATCCAACAGTTTTGTGAGCTTTTTATGTGCATCTTTGGGGAGTTTGAGTGTATACTCAAGAGTAGAAGCTTTGTGCAAGGTGGTGAATCAAGGGGAAGGCTTATGGATCTTCACTCTTTGCTCCATTTCCAGCTCATAAAAGGTAAAAATTTCTAACCTTGCTCATTAGAAGTTAAGATCTAAGATTATGTGGGTTTTGGTCCCATTTTGACCTCATGGGTGAGATCTGGTGGTTGGACACCACTATAGGAGCTTTGAGTTGCTACTCTTAGCACTTATGAGGTTATAAGTTCTTAAAGTTGCCACCTTTAATGTTACAAATCATCCATGCATGGTTTAGATTGATTATCTCGGGTCTTAATGGATTAAGTTGGTTGTGGGGTCCCATTAAGTCATGCAAATGCATAAAGGTGTCGATTTTATGCATTAAGAGCATAGTTGGAAGGTTTTTTGAGGTTTGAGTAAAAAGGACTTAAAGGATTAAGTCACAAAATTGAATTTTAGAGAAATTGTTGTTACGCCCCGCATAACTAAAGGTACGCCCGTCGTACCTCCTTTTGGTCGCGATCTGGAACTCCTCGAGTACGCCCAGCGTAGCTGAGCGTATGCCCTGCATTCATCGATCTTATGGATTTTGGGTTGTTGCGTTTTGTCTTTGCTTTCCTTTGGGCCACTTTATTGGACTTGGTGTTTAGGCCTTTGGGCCATCTGAGATTTATTATCGTACAAGGAATTATTGGGCTTTAGGATAAGGCCTATATGGGGATTGGGCCCAATTTAGAAAATTGGGCCATTAGTGGGCTTTTACAGATCTTGTAGTTTTGGGTTTGTTTGGTTTTGGGCATGGGCCTTAGTTGTGAGCCTATTTAGGCTAGGGGTAAAATGGTCATTTTACCCCAAGTATGGATTATGGAGCATAGTTTGGGACCCAATTTCTAATTGGGTGTTATTTTGGCATTAATAGCTCAGGAAGTCATCAGGGAAACAGCTAAGGATTTCTTTCGGTGAGCTTCTGCAATCGAGGTGAGTCTCCTCATTGTTCTATGGGTTGAAGGCACCAATGCCAGCCTATTTGGTTTATGTATTGTACGAAGACCCAGGGGTGACTCTTAGCATTTTGTCTGAAAGACCAGGAGGCGTCTCATGGCAATTTATATGCAAGACCACAGTCTGAACTCTGGCAGTTAATTAGTTAGTAATGGTATATTGTATGCTAGATGTCTTTATGATGCTTACGTGGAAGACCAGGAGGTGGCTCCTGGCACTTGTCTGTAAGACCCAGGGTTTTGGCCCCCGTCCTAGCAAGGAAGACCATGAGGCAGCTCGTCCCATAATTTGTTGGCACATAGCACTCCTATTGATTGTGGTATATGTATGGCTCATGATTATGTTTGTCATGTATGGTTCGTTTTGATGAGTATGGTATGTGGTATTTGCGGAACTCGCTAAGCTTTGTGCTTACAGTTTGTAGTTTTGGTTTCAGGCACTTTCCGTTCAAAAGCAAGGGGCCCGACTTGATCGTAGCGCATACACCCGTATTTTCCGCAATATGTGGTTTTGGGATTTAACTCTGATAATTGTTTTACTTAGAAATGTTTTTAAAGTTTTGGATCAAGTTACATCTATGTTTTGATTATAATAAAAATAAAATTTGTATCCTTGATTTTTGGGATGTTACATCATGAGTACTTTTAAAATAGAGATTTTAAGTATTGGATAAACCCATGCTTAGATATAACTTCATGGATTTAATCATGAGTAATTTTAAGACGATAATATTTTCTATTCTTAAAACAAAGATACATAAGGTGTAATTTACAAGTCATTTGTGTATTGGTATTGCGAAAATGCATCGGTGTCATGATGTTATAAAACGTAGTGTCATGTATGATTGAGTGAGTAAATGTTATAGTTATGTAGTCAAAGTTTATTCATTCCTTTTCCCTTAACAGGAAAAGCGATATCTATGAGCCTCTCGATGATTTGAGTTGATCTACAAAAAACTAGGTGCCTGGTCCAAACTAGATATATATGTGTTCAATTTTGTAGTCTAAATTGATCACAAATTGGGAAATAGGGAAACAAAATAAATAAACATGAGGTTGATCGATTAATCCATGACTCTGGTCATACGATATCATGTAGAACATAGGAATATTTGATCACTTATCTTAGGGACAACATTTGATTTGAATCAGAGTTCTGTAGTGGCTTCGGAAAGCACACTTTGTTGTCTAATTCAAGGTCTATACTTGCAATTGAAGTTACAGACTTATCCAAGTGGGAAACTGTTGGATGAAGGTGTGTAAGCCAATAACTAAATTGGTATATTCTTGAATTAGAAGCAAAGTCCTTTTTGGGTAACCCTCATAACCAGTAACCAAATAGAATGAATTTTGAAGAGAGGGGTTGAATTATTTACTATGACCATTCGCAATCTATGTCCTACTGTTGACCGTGTCCATTCACAACAAGTCTTCCCTTGTAGTGAGATAAAGTATCATCTACATTATACTTATGAAGAAAAAGCCACATGAACCGAACAATTTAAACCCCTAGGGGTCAAGGAACAAAAGTCTAAGTCCCATTCAAGATAAGTGCATCGTACTCATCGTGCATGGCCTGAAGCCAATTAGGGTCCATAATAGCATTTACGTCGGACTATTGAATAGGCAAGACGAAAGAGACATGGAGATTGAGTTTTGAAATGGGTTATATAATCTCGCTTTTTAAGCCAGTAGTCATGGGGTAAATAACAGGAGGAGTGGGAGAGGGTCGGTTTGAACCAAGGAAGTGGAAAAAGAGATAGAGGTTTATGAGAAAGGAGTAGGGGTAGGATAGATGTCTCAGTTTGATCTGATTTAGGATAGGAGAGATGGTGAGTGGTTCATTTGGAATTGTTGGAGTAGTGGTGTCTGATGGGATGGTATTAGTGGTTGTTGATGTATGTGGAAGCGAAGAGAAGTGGGGGTGCCATTAAGAAAGAGTGCAATATAGGGTCATTAGGAGCGACGGTTTGGAAAGGGGATGTGTTCTCATCAAAGGTGATGTGTATAGAGTTAGTTATTTTATGGGTATATAAGTCTAGACATCAAAAGCCTCAGTGATGAGCGGGTGAATCGAGGAAAATGCAAGGAGAGGTATGGGGTGAGAGTTTATGAGGATTTGTCAGATGTGGGAAGCAAAGGTAACCAAAAATGCGCAAGTGATCATGCGTCAGATGATTTTTCAAAAGACGAAATATTGGTGTGTCATTTTGAATAGAGGTTGAGGAAGGATGCTGAGGGGGCGGGTATCCATGTGTAAGGCTTCTACCTAATATGTGGGTGGAATATGAGCATGAAATAGGAGGGTTCATATGATACTACTGATTAAGCACAATACGCATTCGAATTTCCCATGTATTTTGGATTTCTAAGGGAAAGAGAATCGGAATTAAATGCGATAAGCGGGAAAATAGTCATGAAATTGTTGGTTGTTCTATTCACCACCATTGTCGCATTGAAAATATCTTATGGTTGTTTTGAACTGATTTTGTATATAAGTGGAAATTTCTACAAATTTTGAGGACACGTCCGCTTTTTGTTTTAATGGGTAAACCTAAAGGTAATGAGTGTAATGGTCAAGAAAAATAACAAAGTACTTCAAACCACTGACACTAGTAATTGGTAAGGTCCAAACATCATAGTGAAATATCATATGCATTGGGTATTGGGTTAAGGTTTCTATGCCAATAACTAAATTGGTATATTCTTGAATTAGAAGCAAAGTCTTTTTTGGGTTGCCCACATAATCGGTAACTGAATAGAATGACTTTTGGGGAGAGAGAGAGAGAGAGAGAGAGAGAGAGAGGTTGATTTGTTAATTTATAATATGATTAATAAATTAATTAGAAATTGAAATAAATGATTTATTAATATATTATATGATTGATATATTAATTTGAAATAGTAATAATTAAATACAAATTAATCAGAAATTAATTGGAATTAATTTCAAGTTTATTAGAAACAACTGGAAGTATAAAGACTTAAGTTGTAATTGTTTAATAGTTGAACAAGAGGGAATTCCAGAACCTTCCTAACCATGGACGGTTTTGAGATGATAATTAGGGTTTCTAGAATATATTTTCTTTCTATTCTAATAGAAGAATAGGTTTATTCTCCTTTTTCCATGTGTCACTCAATTAGTGTCACACCCCCGAACCAGACGGTGGAAACATCCGAGGGCTCTTGTGACTTAAATTGAATACCATCACAATGAATATACATGAATCATAACATAATTCATCACCATGCATTGAAATATTACAACTGATATTGTTTACATCCAGTACAGTGTTTTTAAACATTACAATTTCATAGCATAACTGTCTGATAGATAATCTAAGCAAAACACCATGACATTACTTGGTACTTATTCTTCGGCTTACCTATTACCTGAGAATACAAGTTATTTTGAAAAGCGTCGACGTATGTAATGTTGGTGAGTTCATAATTAATGTTGTGGTAAAATGATTTGGTGTAGCTTGTAAAACCCAGAAAATCCGATATTTTCTGAAAAGATCATTGTATATAAAAAGTATGAAGATCCGTGAATATATGCTTGTTGATTTTCAAAACATGTATAATTGTTGAACTTTTGTATAAATCACGCAAGTGAAAATGTTGAACTTCCCAGGAAAACCCGATGTTTTCCCAATACATAAAATACAATGACTTCTCTATTGTTATACCGATACGTCGAATGATTTTGATTACCCGAGTGGCGTTGGATTAATTGGGGTTGTGAGTTGTTATAATCACACATTAAAGAAAATGACTAGTTTATAACTACAGTTTACGAATGATCCTTAAAGGCGTCGGCCATTACTACTCACTTAATCCACCCACCATGATTACTCTTGTTTATTGTCCTGAATCTGTTTACTTTGATTTCTCATAAGCCCAACAACCGAGGAGATAGGAGAGTACGAAGTCCCTTTATTTCCATGAGTTATTCAAGGCTATCGGGAATGCGAAAGACACTTGGCCCCACTTGCATTTGACTTCTCGACCTCACTAGCAGTACTAATGGGCCACTAGGGCCCAATAGCACATTAGAGCTATTGAAAGTCCTTTTACATGGAATTGGGTCATAGAAGGCCCAATAACACGTAAGCATATTCCCTTTAGGCCCAAAGATCATGTTAATGGGCTAGCAAGGCCCAACAAGCATGATTTGAAACTTTCAAGCCCAAAGTTTGTAAGTTAGCTCATCATAGTTATCGCGTGTTTATTTATATACTTTGATTTAACGATTTTGTTTTGTTATTGATTCGAGACCGAATCAATTCGTTTTGTAACGATATTTATTGTTGGGAGTGTATTTGTTTTCCGTTTCGTCGGTAGTCGTGGATCTTGTATTTTGTATTAATGAATTAATTTGTTTGAAAGTGGAATTTGACCCTTTTCACTACCCTTTTGTAAAAATAACACTTTAGGTCCTTTTTATATAAAAGAATTTCATTTTTAGTCCTTAAAAAACTTTTCTTGACACTTTTGTATTATTTATTTGATGAAAACACGATTTTAACCCAAAGTTTACTTTGTTGATAGCTTTATCTCCTCTAGAATAGTGATTGTCGGTTAGGAACTCATTTTCACAACTTTTACATTTTTGACCCAAAATCTAAAAAGTTTACATTTTTGGTCCTTTTTGATAGTGAAAGGCATTTTTGACCCTTATAAACATTTTGTTATGCTAATTATCCCCTGTTTTACAGAAAATTACATTTCCAGCCCCTCAAACTTATACTTTTCGCATTTTGAGGCTTATTGGGCCGAGAAGCCCATAATTAGCCCATTAGGCTAAAAATTTACATTTTTAGTCCCTTAAAATTTCTAATGTTCAGAAAAATATTTATAGATACTTTTTTGACCCTTTGTTTCCTTTCTTATGTCTTAGATCTCGGGTTTACACCCTTTTTGGTAACATATTCATCACAATACACATGAAACTACACACATACATGCATCAAATGACACAGAGCATACATATACACATAGATCTACACATTTTTATTGTATTCTCCCCCATAAAACTCATAAAAACCAAAAAGAAAGGGGTATGGAGCTCACCTTGAGTGTGGTTTCGGTTTTTGAAGGAAAAGATGAAGAAGAATTCGATCCTAGCAACCTTTCTTGGAGGATCTCGAACTTAGATGTTTCTAAGGTGCAAGATCACAAGTGTTGTATGAGATAAGGAAGATTGTTGGTAAAATGAAGAAGATATGTTATGAATCAAAGAGATAACTTACCAAAGATGTGAACTACTTGATGAAAATCTCTTGAATCACAAGCAAAACTCGAGATTTTTGGATGAAGGGGAAGAGATGGGTCTTAAGTGATTTAGAGAGAATTTTTTTGAGGTGTGTGTGTTTCTTTGTGTCTTCAGCCGAGAGAAAAAGACAGAGGAGAGGAGAGAGTGAGATTGCATGGAAATATGAGAAGTGCATGGATGTTTGAAGTGTAATGCTTAGTTATCCCACATACAAAAATGATGTGGCATGCAAAAAGTCAACTCTTCCCTTCTTTTGGGCTTGGGCCGCGAATGGAGGGGGAAAAGGAAAGAATTTGGGCCCTTAAATGCTTAAGCCCAAATTATAGATAATTTAGATAACTTTTGGCCCAAAGTAAATCAAGAAATGATTTTTATAACCTATTAGGGCTAAAATAGGTTAGTTATGGTCCAATAAGGTCCATTTAGGGTATTTTATTTCATTCTAGGCCCAATATGGCCACAAATTTGAAAATAAATGGAAGTGGGTCCAATTAGAGCCCATTTAAGAGTTCTAAGCCCAAGATAGTCAAATTGGAAGCTTATTGGCCCATTGGGCCCAATAAGGAGATCCTAGTCCAAAATGGACTTAAACAAGGATTTCTAGGGTTTCAAATTATTTGTTGACTATTTGTAGTGCTTGTATGAAGCGTTTGATTGAAATTATGTTGTTATTGAATAAGAATCCTACATGCTTTCACATTGTTGGTTCACATTTGTTATCATTGTTAAACGTTTACAAGGCATCGAATTTCCTAGTTGTGACAATTAGGTCTCCTAATTAATATTATGCCACTTGTGAACCTATTTATTCTCTATTTCAAATTTCAAATTTTAAATTTTTACTCTAATTAAAACTTTCTTCTTTATTTAATATATTAATAACATTAGAATAAAAATTAAAATAAAATTAATACCAATTATAAGGTTATATATTTAGTTAAATCACCAATTATAATTTTGTATAACTAAAAAACTATCTCTTAATTAATAATTTATTTAAAATATTTAATTAATAGATTTGAGTTTTTACTATAAAAATTTAATTAATATTGTAATTGTGGTTCCCATAGGTTATAAACTAGTTTCTTATAGATAAATAAGGAGTTGGATAATTACACAATTTATGGTATTATTTTTTCTAATAAATCCATATATTGTTTTAATATAAATATGAAAGTTCAATACATTTTGATTGAAGGCAAACGGGCAACAAACTGCGCCGCTAGCCCTTTCTGGATGGTAAAACCAATTCTTTTGAAAACAACATTTGTGGATCTAGGAGACATGACATTAGAATGCATGACCCGTTGGACTCTATTAAGGAGCTCCACCACCTCTGGTGCGAGAAAACCAAAAGTATCGAATGCAAAAGGAACAAACACATGTTGATTTTCTCTACATGCATTCTCGTGCTTTACCACTTTGGACGCAACGGCTTTCAAAGCGGCATGCCCAGCTGTGAAACCTCCGCTCCCCAAACCAACAAGAGGAGAGACACCAGTAAGATCCACACACGCATACTTCCCTCATATCCATCCAAAGACCAAAATGTCAGCCGGTCTAAGTGTGGACCTGCCATCCTGCGGGTTCGTCAAAAAGTTCACTGGCACTTCTTTCTTCACAGAAATACCAGCACGCCGACAAGCATCAAAGAGAAAATCTCGGACCACATCATGTCTATACTTGAAACCAGGGAGCTCTCTACAATGAACCGCATGTTCCCCAAAGGTATCCAAACATGCCTTACGACAAACTGGGCATATCTCGTCAATTGGGAATATGGGAATCATGAGGCGGTAACGAAGGATAGTTCGGTACTCCACAGGAGACATATGCCGGCCAAGACCATCAATAGGGATAGTTAGTAGAAAATCCTGAGCATGAGGCGCCCGCAGACACTCAAAGACTGCTTTCTGTCTGACAGTCATGTCGAAGTTGACTTCCATATCTTGGACGATTTTGCTAAAAAGGGCACACGCCAAAGCTTTTTGGGATTTAGGGGAGGTGTCCTTATTAGTGAAACCGCTACAGTCAAATCCTGGAATCATATCACGGAGACGGGTCATAGCACATAGGTAATCCGAGTCCATACCACATATGCCACTGTCCAAAAAATTTGGACCATTTCTTGATTTGTGCGTGTCATCCTTGTGCAGGGGCCATGGTATTATTATAATATTCAAATTAGGGTTATCTAAGGTTTCCGTATCAACTATAAATAGGACCCCTAGCGTTTCATAATTTCATGCACTATTCTTCTTTCCATAGAGCCAAAATTTTCTCTTTCATTATTTATCCTCAAGTCTGATAGTTATTAGGGTTTTGGGTACAAGCCATTAGAGGCATTCAAGTTTTTGGTGATTGATTTCCAAGGAACTCCAAGAAGATTTTATTTGATTATTTGTTATAATAATCAAAAGGTATGTAAACCCTAACCCTATGTAAATTATGATTCTCACTCTCTACATATAGGGTTTCTTGAGATTCATAGTTTATTGTTATCAATAGAGAAAACATAGATCCTTTCTAGGTTGCCATTGAACTTAAGTGTTTAAGTGTTTTTCCGCTCATATGTAATTTTTATAATGTAGGAAACGCATCATTGGAAACAATGGAATCAAAACTACCAAAAGTAAGTTTGACATGTTTGCCAAGTTGGCATGCTTGACACAAAATATCAGAAACAATTTTATTACAAGGAATCAAATTTTTGGTAGCTAAAGATTGAAAAATGTGATTATCGGGGTGGCCAAGACGTTGATGCTAAAACGAAGAGCTTGTAGAGAGTAAAGCATGATGAGATGGATGAATAACCGGGTAGAGAGGACCATCTCTGTCACATTAGATTAGGGGTTGGTGGGTCCTGTAATCCTTGATAGTAAAACTAAATTCGTCAAATTCAATAGAGCATTTATTTTGACGAGTAAATTTACAAACATAAGTTAATTTTTTTTTATAATTGAATGTATAATGAGAATATTATTAAGATATATAGGATGATGAAGAGTAAGGGAAAAAATATAACGTCTGATCGCAACTACAAGTATTTTGGACATGTCCCCAACTAGTATATGATGAGGGATATTATGAAGATGGAATTAGAGTATACCTTCTTTTGCATGAACATGATCTGTAGCCTCATGTCCATCATTCATTTTCCAGGTTGAGTAAGACACATTGTGTTGAAAATCTGTGAAAGAGTCACGGGTTGTTGCTCGAACCTGAACAAAGCCCATAAAGGGGCAACAGTGGGCTATCCAGAGGTTGTCGTTGTTGTGGTGTGCTGTTGGGCAGCGAAATAGTCTTGCGAGGTGGCAGGCTAGCGACAAGGCAAAGGCCTAGGATACCGGAAGATGGTTGGGGATTTGTCAAGGTTTTTAGGGGCCTAACCAATAGAACGAGTTGTAGTTTCTTGGGCTCCACTATTGATGTTATTGGATCGGTGAAGGAATAAA
Source organism: Lactuca sativa (assembly GCF_002870075.4). Taxonomy (NCBI): domain Eukaryota; kingdom Viridiplantae; phylum Streptophyta; class Magnoliopsida; order Asterales; family Asteraceae; genus Lactuca; species Lactuca sativa. Next base: position 372,313,118 of record NC_056626.2, read on the forward strand.
GACCCACCCATATTTTTGGGGTGGGTGTATCAAAGAGGAGTTAATGCCCTCATTGTTTCCAGTAGACTGCTAATGATGTTGGTTGGGTTGTTTGAGACAGTCAGATCGACCGTTGTTCCCCCTCGATATGTGTCATTGGATGAGGTATGAAGCAAGGCCGTTGATGGCAGGTGATCGATGTAAGCCTGTGAGGACAACCCCCATGGAATAAGAGACCTTGCTCCTCCGATAAGAGGATGGAGCAGGCTTCATCGAAGGTTGGAAACAGAGAGCGGTAGCGTATAATGCTAGCAGCATTGTCAATACATGGAGACAAGCCATTTATTGTGTAGATGACAAGATTTTTATCATGTACTTTGTTATCGGGATCAAGATTCTTCAAGGAGATTGACTAGGGACTTTATTTTTGTGCAGTAGGAGGTGACATTGAGATCGCCCATAGTGATGTTTTGGAGTCTGCTGTCTTGTTGGATCGCTAGGGAGTCTTTGTTGTCAAGAAACAAACATTCAATTGCATGCCAAACATCACGAGCATTATAATCTCTCTTAATGATGTTGTTGAGGAGGTTTTGAGAGATGGTGAAATAAATCCAACCTTTCAACACAAAATTGATGTTATTCCATTCGAGATTAGTGGGTTTAGGATTTGATTCATTATATGTTGCATCAATATGGTCAACCGCATCATAGGCTTCACAACGGGTAACAAACAACTCTCTCAAAGTGTCGTTATTGAGTCTTTCAAGATCAAGAATCAGCGGGATGTGAGATTTTATGTTTGTTACACATAAGACTTTGTGAGGGGGGGGGGGGGGGGGAGGTGTAGAACCTCTATACATGGCAAATGACAAGAGACTTGGAGAAGATGGTTAGGGTTTGGTGGTGGTAATAGGGTGTTGCGGACGATAAGAAGGTAAAAGGTGGAGATAAGGACGCCTTTAAGGGATTAGCTTTGATACCATAATATTCTTATCATTACTTAATTAGAATACAATGTACAACAAAATATAAATATTTACTAACTAGTTGTCAGACCCGTGTATTACACGGGTTTATTAAAGAAAATATGAAAATCTACAAATTTAAGAAATTTGACCTTATAAAGCAAAAAGAAAAATATTAAATTATTAAAATGTAATATTTAATTTGTTATTTTGAATTTTTTTTTCATTTCTCTTTTAAATTTAAACAAATAATTTGAAGTAAGTAAACAAATAAAATTATTGGATTTAATTTTAAACTTAGAAATTAAAAGGAAATTACATTAATTAAATTGATATGCATTTATTATTATATTTATTACAATTATTACATTTAATTATTATGTAGAATTTAATAAAATGAAAAAAAAATCAAAAAATGACAAGTGGAAAAACAATAAATCAAAAAATCTTAGAAAATGACATGTGTCAAATGCAATGAGAATACGACATTTGGCAAAAATAATTTTCATTTATTATGATAGATAAATAAATATACATTTCGCTACATGTCATTCTCTTATTTAATTATACACATGTCATTTTCTTATTATTATTATTATTTTATTTTTTTGAATTATTTGATATCCACTTTTCATTTGTGGGTTTTTTTTTTTCCTTTTTATTCAAATTTCACCTACTAAATGTCACCTCTTATTAATTAATTTTATTAATATATTAATTAATACATATTAATTTAGATGGTAACATTCCATTTATGAATTTATATCCACCTCATATTAATTAGTTTTATTAATATATCAATTGATGTATCATAACATAGATATAATATAGATAGTAACCTTCTATTTGTGAATTCACAATGTTTTCATATATTTACCTATATATTTTATAAAAAAAAAAAAAGTGTATCTATCTATAACTATAATATCTTTAATTGTATGTTATATGAAAATTACGTATTATATATATTATCTTTGTAATACAACTACATAAAAAAAGATGCAAAATTGTATTCTATCCTTGTCATACAAATTGCAAATTTTTTTAGTCTTTAACATTAATTTTATATATCAACCTACATTGAATTGATTAATATCAACATTTTACTAATTGACTTGCTAAACAATCTAACACCGTGTTCACTATGGTTTTATTACAGAAATTATGATTGTTTTATCGCTTTAAAGAGGAAATGGATTCTACCATCCCTAAAGCCAGAAGAAAACATAGAAAATTGCTTTCGGTTAAAAAAACTCAATGTTATGTCTACCATCACAATTGGTAATTATTTATCTTAAATTCAGTTTAATTTGATTGTCGTTTATTTTTTTTTATGCAGCATATTTTACACAAATATTGTTTTATATCTTCCCAATTTATATGTCACATCATAAACATATTTTTTTATTAATCATTGTTATTATTATATAGCATATGTAGGTTGTCGGAGCAACATTTAAAATCTTCAAATAATTCGACATATATTGTCAATGATAACGACAATATCAACCCGAATATATCATGTGGATATCAGCAAAATGGCCTTTGGATACAGGAAAAGAAAAGGTCGGGACTTTAAATGATGGTGAGACAATTATTGATATCGTGGATGATCTTCTCATTATTGATTTATTTCATCATATATGTTCATTAATTGAATTTGTCTATCCTTCTATTCTTCAAAATGTCAAGAATCTGATTTTTTTTTTCAAGAAATAGCAATCTTTGCACTGAAAAATGAAGTTATTCAAGAAATAAACGATCGTTTGGTGTCATTATTTCTAGGAGTTGAAAAAAATACTTAAGTTCAGATAGTCTTTGGCAATCAGATTTTGATCATGATGACTTGGATAAAAGTTTATACTTGTCTAATGTTCTAAATATTCTTAAACCGCCAGGTTTGCTAATTCATAAGTTGGTATTAAAATTCGGTTTTTCAGTTATGTTATTAAGGAATATTGATTAGAAATGTGGTTTGTGTAGTCGAACGATTTGTGTTATAACATTGGGTAAGCGTGTTATAGAAGCAAGGACAATTTCAAGAAGTAATATAGGAAACTGTACGTTTATTCCAAGAATGTCTTTGACGCTTTTAGATAAAAGGGTTCATTTTCATTTCAAAGACGACAATTTCAATTAGTTATATGTTTTGCGATGACAATAGGCAATAGTGAATGACAGTCGCTATCGAAGGTGGGGTTGCATGTTGCATTATCCAAAATTAAGAGAAAATATAGATTAAACATATTAATTTTAGAAAATGACTGTAAACTTGACAATATGATTGCATTTAAAGAAATCTTTGGAAATTTATGAATAGATATAAATACGTAAAAAATATGTTTATAAATTATATACAAGTTTTGACGAAATTTGCAAAAAAAAAGTCATTATTTTGCAAAAATTAATGATTTGGTCTCATGACCTGTTTGTGAATAGATATAAATACGTAAAAAATATGTTTATAAATTATATATAAGTTTTGACAAAATTTGCAAAAAAAAAAAAAAAGTCATTATTTCGCAAAAATTAATGATTTGGTCTCATGACCTGTTGAACAGGTCAAAAAGAGCTAAAGTGAATAAATTAGTTGGTTTCTTGGGCCTTTTTATTCAAAACGTTAACTAATCGGGACTTTTCTGTTCTAATTTTTTTCAGGACTTTATTAAAACTTTTATCAAAATATTGGGACTTTTATATAAATTTTCTTTTTTTTATTAATATAGATTCAATTACCTACTTATCATCATTTTATTTCTATTATATCTAAAGTTTATATTAAAAAATATTTAACATTTATATCTTGATATTCAATATAATAATTTAAAATATGTCCATAGTTTTTATATTAACATAGATGAATAACTTATTAATTATTTCATTTTTATTTATTTTAACCTTTTAGTTTAAGAAATGTTTAATGTTTATATCTTAATATTTAATTTGGTTTTCAATCAACTTGTATAGTATACGGATCTCACATTTAATATAATTATAATATTTAATATAATTATAATAAGATGGACTTGCTAAACTAAGTTATATATATATATATATATATATATATATATATATATATATATATATATATATATATATATATATATATATATATATATATATATATATATATATATATATATATATATATATATAGATGTTGGTTGCTTTGAGATAAATAAAAAATTAGAGTTTGTGAGAGTGGTGGATAACCCTTTTGATGTTATGCTTTTTGTTTCTAAAATGTGGCAGTGGCATAATTGTAAATACGTTGGTAACTTATTAAATTAACTGCGTTAATAAGGATTGTAGGGCTATTGTTGTAATTTTACAATGATTCATATAAGTTTTGAAAGCTACAATACTATAACCGCATATACCATTTTTTTCTTTCTCGATCAAAATCTCAACTGGAACTCTCACGAAAACCCTCTTTTTCTTTCTTTATCACATTTTGCCCTAGTTTTCGTTTATTATCTGTTCAAATTAAGTTTGGAAAATCGCAAATGTCTTCAGGAGAAAATATAAACGAAGTCGCATCTTCATTAATGGAAATGAAAGGTTAGAATGTGAGTGATTTTTCATTTTATTGATAATGCTTGTTTGTATTAATTACTTAACTACATTTTTATGTTGATAATGATGTTTTTTGTTTTGATTCAGTAGTTTTTCATCATTTTTACTTGATTTTGATGATTTTCTCGTTTAGAGTTGATCTGTTTTTTTATTATGTTTGTTTTTGTTAGTTTTTGATGTAAGTTGTTGTTTATATTTTCACAGATGGGGATTTCAAAAGAAACTATGTTCAAAAAAAATTCAAAAATCAAAAAATATCGAAGGCTGTAGAAGTGTTGTTATTTCCGAAGATACAGTTCAAAAAATCGATGTTAAAAAAATATATAAAATCTTCTATGATTAGAACTAAATAAACATATAACTTAATCTTAAAGGTATTTGTTGTAATCATAACTGATTTTGTTATTTTTTTAGTTGATTGAACATAACATTTAGTTATATGTTTATTTAATATTCTAATCATAAATGATTTTATACGTTTTTTATAATCATTAGTGATTGTGTGATTTAAAATCATAGTTTAGTTTTTATGTTCATAATTGATTATCATATTTTGTGTTTATGTATTTCTATGTATCAAACGTAAATATGAAGATCGTTCTGGAGAAATAAAGAGAAAATTTCGAAGAGAAGAAATTTTAAAGGTATTTGTCACACCTCCAAACCAGAACGGCGTAAACGTTCAGGGGCGGAGGACGTCATGTACAGTATCATATCAATGCATAATAGTAAAACAAGCAACAACATCATCCATTGCATTAATTATATAATTTAATACAAGTGTTGTCTGTATATAGTTATAAGACACCAAAAATGAATAATCAAAATAAAGACGAGTCTTGTATGAGCTTCGTCTTCTCAAAACATGGTCCAGCGTACCAGTCTACGGGTGACCTAAGAATACAAGTTATTTTGAAAGAGTAGATCAGCATTAAAGCTGGTGAGTTCATAAGTATTTAGTGTCATTATTTGTATGAAAGAGTTTGTAAATGTTTGTTGTAAATATTTGTTAGAGTTCGATGTAATTGTTGTATCTCCTAGAAAATCCTATATTTTCTACTTTATTATGAAATGTAGCCTTCTACCAAGACCCGACTGTTCTATATGTTTGTTCTTTTGTAAAAGTGAGTGCTTTTCCCAAATATGACTATCATTACCAAAATATAGTTTTACATTTCCGTTTATGTGAGAAGATCACAATGTGAATGAAATGGTAAAATAAACATGAGTAACTACCAATGTACTAACTACCTTAAACCAGTTTGTTTAATTAAGGTAGAATGTGATGATATTATAACCATACATTATTAACTAGTAAAACATGACGTTCAAACACGTCGAAATGATATGACATTCGTCACTCGTAGACCTGCAGGTCCCACTGTAGCTAGCAACAAGGTGGAGGATGGTCAATCCGTATAGATCTATACACAAACTCACACTCTCCCTCCAAGAGACTCTGGTTACAAAACGTGACACAACAGTATATTGCCATGCCATGATGTAGCGTCTCACATTAATGTTATATTATTCTTATATTTGTATAGTATGTTCTATTTGTTCTAGCGTATTGTATGTTCTCTTTTTACAGAATGTTCCTCCATGTTTCTCATTATAGTATATTTGAACTGACTCTTGTATGTTTCATTGTACTAGAAATAGTGAGTAGTATTCCTCTAAACTATACCTATTATAGTTTACTAGTAACGTTGTTTGAATGACTGAGTATGTTTGTACACTTTTGCTAATCAAAGGTGTTGAACTGATGTGAGAACTTATATATATATATATATATATATATATATATATATATATATATATATATATATATATATATATATATATATATATATATATATATATATATATACACACACACACACACACACACATATATATATATATATATATAATTAATATATAAATAAGATTCAAACGACCCTCGGACAAATAACCGATACCCTAAGTCCACAACAAAACAAGGAACAAGAAATAAATTGAGTTATCAGTCCTAAGCCCTTTCAACCTCATTTATATAACTATATCTATATAGACATGATTTTGACAATATAAAAGCTTAAAAGAGTTTGATAAAAGAGTTTAGCATGTAAAAGAGTTTTAACCATTTGACTGGCTATAGATGACTTGATGTTAGTTTTTAAATCGTTTTGAAATAGTTTGTTTGATAACACAGATTGAAGTATAAGAGATCCACTTGTTTTGATAGTTATAAATCACATGTGATTGATTATACAACTATATGGTTTTCTACTTGTATTCCCCCCTCCCCCCCGGTAAAAGTATTTAAAGTCCTTTAAAAGATAAGTTAAGGGTATGAACTCACTTGGTAGAATTGACGATTTGATGAAAACAATACTTTGCTCGGGCAGCACTTCAACCGGAAAGAAGTCGATTTCTCTGAAATCTAGGGGATTTCAGGACTTCGGGCTTCCGTCAGGGCTTCGACACGTAACTGGGGCGTCGGGGTAGTCCTGGGATGCTTAACACAGAGTAAAAGTAGAAAGGGAAATAGAGTTGAGCAGCCTAAACCTGAGATCTTCGGTTTCTATTTATAGGGAGTGATTTTGGAGCTCACGTCGTGAGCATGGAGTGGCTCACGTCATGAGGTCGATCCTATCCATCTGCTGACTTGACTTCTGACAGCCCAATGTTGGACCCTATGCATCCATGGCTCACGTCGTGAGTCCTCTGACAAGGTGGGAATTTGTGTCCCGAACTTCGGAAATTCATATCTATAGCATATGAGTTCCAATTTTGACGTTCTTTATATCCACGCGTAGGTGATATATGCTCTACAACTTTCGTTTAGACTCCGTCAGCTAATTTTCACTTTTCTTTTTAATATTAAATTTTTAACAAGCCTTGAATGGAAAAGTCCGTTAAAAATTCATAAGTTCTTTATCCGACGTCCGATTTCATCTGTCTTTTTACCATTCTACTACTATTGTCGAGATGTTCGATTCTCGTTTAGGTTGTGCCAGCTAAAAGTCTCTCGATCTCTATTTCGAATTTTTTTAGCTGTCTACTGCTATATTCAAAACTTAGAAAAATCATAACTTCCTCATACGATGTCAGATTTGGACATTCTTTTTATAAACGTTTACATTTTAATGATATCTACGACTTTCTATTAGATACCTAAGGCTAAAGAGTATTTTATTGAAATTTCGCGTTTTATATTTAACAGTGTTTTACCGGTTTTGTTGCGGATATTTGGTCGGTCATAACTTCTTCATTATAACTCAGATTTTAATGTTCTTTATATTTCTGAAAACCTTGTTATGATATCTATCACTTTATATATCCCAATTGAGATTTTTGAACATTTCATTTTTGACACTATCTTTATTATTTCAAAAATAAGTTATAATACTTGACTTTAGATCGTTACATTGACATGAAAAATATCAGGTTGTTACATCATCCCCCCATTAAATGGAATTTCGTCCTGAAATTTGAGTTTAATCTAGTACAAATAACTAAGTAAAAAGATGAGGATATTTAAGTTTCATTTGATCCTTGCGCTCCCATGTGAATTCAGGTCCCCGTTTGGCATTCCAACGAACCTTCACTATCGGGATACGACTTTGCTTTATTTGTTTGACCTCTCGGTCCATGATCTCTACTGGTTCTTCCATGAAGTTGAGGCTCTCGTTGATCTCGATGTTGTCAAGTGGGATTACAAGAGTCTCATCGGACAGACACTTTTTCAAGTTGATACATGGAAAGTAGGGTGTACGTTACTAAGTTTGTGAGGTAGTTGTAGTTTGTAAGCTACAGGGCCGATTCTAGCGATAATCTCGAAAGGCCCTACGTATCTTGGATTTAGCTTTCCACGCTTTCTGAAGTGTATCAAGCCCTTCCAAGTTGAGACCTACAAAAGAACTCGGTTACCAACTTGGAATTCCAAAGGTTTCCTTCTCTTGTTTACGTAGCTTTTCTGTCAGTCTCTAGAGGCTTTCAATCATTCATCAATTTGAACGATCTTCTCTGTCATTTCCCAAATGATTTTCGAACCTATGAGAGTGTTGTCAAGAACTCGTCCTTTCGTTAATTGTGTGTCACCCACCTCAGCCTAACACAGAGGGGATCTGTAGTTATGGCCATAGAGGGATTCAAATGGAGCACCTTTATGCTCGTGTGATAATTGTTATTGTAGGAAAACTCGACAAGGGGCAAATGAGTATCCCATGCCTTTCTAAAGTTAATCACACAGGCTCGCAACATATCTTCCAAAGTTTGAATAGTCCTCTCACTTTGTTCGTCGGTTTGCGGATGGTAGGTTGTACTCATGTCCAACCTAGTTCCTAGGGAACTTTGCAGCGACTGCCAGAACCTTGAAGTGAATCTACTATCTCTATCAGAGATAATGGATATGGGAACACCATGCAGTCGTACGATCTCCCTAATGTAGGTTCTAGTTAGTTTCTCCATCTTATCAGTTTCTTTGATAGGCAGGAAGTATGCTGACTTTGTTAACCTATATACGATCACGCAAATGGTATCGAGACAACCCGTTGTCTTGGGCAACTTGGTTATGAAGTCCATGGTGATCCGCTCCCACTTCCATTCAGGTATCTTCAGTTGTTGTAGTAACATGAGGGTTTCTGGTATTCGACTTTAACCTTGACGCAAGTAAGACACTTACTTACGAAGGTAGCAATCTCTGCTTTCATTTTAGGCCACCAGTATAACTTTTTGAGGCCAAGATACATCTTACCCGAAACTAGGTGGACGGAATATCGAGTGTTATGCACTTTCTTCATGACCAAGTCTCTGAAACCACCGTGCCTCGGTATCCAGATCCGATCCATGAGATATAAGGCTCTACCACCCTTGACTTGTAGGTTCTTATCCATCCCACTCAAGGATTCACCTACCACGTTTTCTGGTTTTAAGGCTTCTAGTTGGGCCTCCTTAATTTGTGTGGACAGATGTGAATGGATAGTTATAGTCAATGATTTGAATCTATGACCAGAGTATTCTTTTTGACTTAGGGCGTCAGCTACTACGTTGGCTTTATCGGGATGATAACGAATTTCACATTCGTAGTCATTGAGTAGCTCGACCCACCGTCGTTGTCTCATATTGAGCTCCTTCTGGTCGAATATATGTTGAACGATCTTGTCGTCTGTAAAGATAGTGCCTTTTGTACCATACAGGTAGTGTCTCTAGATCTTCAGATCAAATATTACTACTCCTAACTCAAGATCATGTGTGGTGTAGTTGACTTCATGTGTCTTTAGCTGTCTTGAGGCATAGGCGATGACCTTACCTCGTTGCATAAGAACACAGCCAAGTCCTTGGTTGGATGCATCGCAAAAACCACAAAGTCTTTTATCCCTTCTGGGAGGGATAGTATTGGTGCTCTGCATAAGGCTCGCTTCAGTGTTTGGAACGCCTTCTATTGTTTCACCCCCCGTTCAAAGGCCACGCCCTTCTGGTTTAATGTTGTAAGCGGTTTCGCGATCCTAGAGAAGTTATGAATGAAGCTACGATGGTAGCCAGCGAGGCCTAGAAATTGACGAATTTCTGTAAGCGTCTTCGGTGCTGACCAGTTCTCAATGGCCTTTATTTTTGAAGGGTCCACATGAATTCCCTCTTTACTAACAACATGACCCAAGAATTCGACTCTTCGAATCCAAAATTCGCAATTGGAGAACTTCGCGTAGAGCTTCTCTGATCGTAAAGTTTCCAAGATCTGACGTAGATGCTTACTATGCTCTTCCTTACTACGAGAGTAGATAAGTATGTCATCAATGAACACAATGACGAACTGATCCAAGTAAGGATGGCATACCCTATTCATTAAGTCCATGAATACAGCGGGCGCATTAGTCAATCCGAATGGCATCACTACAAACTCGTAGTGTCCATAACAAGTTCGGAAGGCTGTCTTAGGAACATCCTCCTCTAGCACTCGTAACTGGTGATACACGGATCTCAGATCAATCTTTGAAAAGTAATTCTCCCCTAGCATTTGGCCGAACAAATCGTCTATGCGAGGCAGAGGGTAACGATTCTTGACGGTTAGCTTGTTTAGTTCTCTGTACTCGATACACATACGGAACGATCCATCTTTCTTCTTTACGAATAAGACTGGGGCTCCCCATTGTGAGAAGCTCGGTCTAATAAAGCCTTTGCTGAGTAGTTCGTTAATTTGACCAGATAGCTCCTGCATCTCACCTGGTGCTAGACGATAGGGAGATTTGGCTATTGGGGTAGCCCCTGGAACTAATTCGATTCTGAACTCTACTTGACGTTGTGGAGGTAATCGTGGGAGTTCTTCTTGAAAGATGTCAGGAAAGTCGCGTACTTCTAGGATATTCTTTATATCTTTCATCTCTTGGCTCATATCAACCACATGATCAAGGAATGTGTGACATACTTTCGTAAGTACTTCTTGGCTTGTATACTCGAGATGATATGAAGGTTCGTGTTGGGTTTGTCGCCATAGATCATTAAGGTTTCCCTAGACGGCAGATTAAGTCAAACAGCCTTTTCATAATACATGATGTCGGCACGATGAAGACTCAACCAATCCATGCCGATAATGACGTCAAAACTTTTAATTGAGACTGGCATGAGGTCATTTGGAAATGAATGGCTATCTAGAGTTAGAGTACATCCTATGTATATACTGCTAGTGCTCTCAGTCATTCCGTTAGCCATTTCTACGGTGAACGGTTCTTTAAGTGCACGTGATTGTTGTTTAAGTAAGTGAGCAAATTTCTAGTTCATGAAACTCCTCTCTGCTCCACTATCAAACAGTATGCATGCATATGAGTTATCGAGGAGAAACGTACCAGTGACCACTATGGGGTCTGCAACCGCTTCCTGGTGGCCTATACACAAAACTCTTCCCACTCCGCTAGTGTTTCCTGCCTTCGGGTAGTTCCTCTTGTAGTGACCCACCTCGCCACATCCGAAGCAAGCCTGACCCACACCAACGTCGGGGACTTTGGTGATTTGCCTTGCCAGAGCCTTGAAGAAACGGGCAGTGTCCCCTTTCCTGTTGCAGTTAGCGCACTGCATTTCCCGGCAGCGTCCGTTGTGGTGGAATCTACACTTGTGGCACTTGGGCAAGCTTCCAACATACTGCTTAATTGGTGCAGTAGCATTAGGTGTTATCGTAGCATGAACAGCCACGACTTGCTGCATTTTGGCAGGGTTTTGCCCTGCTTTCTTGTTATCCCAAAACTACCGCTTGTTGTCAGCGGCTTTTGATGGTTCTGGGATGGCTAGGGTTGTTGTTGTCGGGGTGCAGACTCCATGATCAATGAGCCGCTGTGGCAATCGCTTGGCACTGTCGAAGGTAGTGGGTTTTGAAGCTAAGACATTCCCCTGAAATGGAGGCACCAGCCCCCAAATATACCTCTCGACCTTCTTTCCCTTAGTAGGGACCATTCTCGGACATAGTGTCACCAGATCGATGAACCTGGTAGTGTAGGCCACTATTTCGGAGCCCTTCATGGTTAGGCTCTAGAGTTCCTGTTCAAGCTTCTAAACCTCGCCCCTCGGGCACTACTCCTCGATCATGAGCTCCTTCAGAGCTTCCCAGCCCATAGCATTAGCCACTATTCGAGTTAGTGACTTGACATGGCTATTCCACCATGTCAAGGTTCGGTCCGCGAAGGTGCAAGCAGCAAATTTAACATTGCTCCCTTCTGGACAGGAACAGATCTCGAAGATCAATTACGTTTTCTCAAACCATTATGAGAGGGCAATGATTCCACCAGTCCCGTTAAAGGACCTGGGCTTGCAGTTCATGAAGTCCTTATACGAGCACTCTCTAGAGTGCACTGGAGCATCACCTTGAGTGGAATGTACAATTGTTCTACTCCCGCTAGTACCACTAGCATTGAATTCAGCTAAGGCTGCCGAAACAGCGGCTGCCACTGTAGGTTGGATACCTGTTGGATTGTATTGTGGAGGAGGTAATGGTGGTTGAGTTGGAGTTATTGGAGGATTGCGTCTCGTTGATCGACATGGAGGCATCTTTCAACTGAAAGGTTTCAAAGATAAAGATATTGGTAAGAATTCAATTTAGAGTACAATGATAGTGTTGCATGGACTACGTCGCCATAGCCCAACAAAACAGATGAGAGTATGATAGTGATGAAGCTCTAACAATAGAAGTATGAAAGCAGTTGGATAACGATTTCCCATGAGAGTAGATGTCTGTCAATAATATTGGCATTAGTGATGTAATAAGTGCGGGAATAATATTGAGAAAATTTTGACAGCATAGAGACCTAGCAACAGTACTAGAAATATAGGAGTCTTTACAGGGAAAAGTGCTACATAGAGCATAGACACGAAGGCTATTCCTTAAACCAAAAGAAAGGACGAGTAAAGCATATTCTACCGGCGACGGGTACCCCTTTGGTAAACCCTCAAACCTGCCAGCAGACGCTCTACATCGAGAAGGTGTCGTTCATAGACCCTTTGGCGTGATCGAAGCTCTATGACTTCAGCTCGAGTTGAAGCTAGTTCTTGTTGCAGAGCCTTATTATCTCTCATAGAACTCTCATGAGCATCTTCGAGATGACGAATGCGAACTGTATTAACTCCTGCATTTTCATCAACCTCCATGATTCGGTTGATGGGTGTCCTACCCTGCTCTTCATTACGAGCAACCCTGAGGACCAGAATAGGCAGGACTCTGTCTGCTGAGCCTCCCTCGCTCAGGTTGTAGAAGCTTATGTCTCCGTTGTATGGCATAGGTTGACCTTATTCTTGCCTCTATCTACCTAAGTTTTCTGCCCATGGAGGTGTCAGACCTTTAAAAGTCGAATGAGGGTTAGGATTTGGGATTGGAGCTACCAGAGGTAGGTCATTGACATCTCGCTCGGAGTCAGAATCCTCCGGAAAGTTCTCTGCGAAGTCATCATCGAAAGGGATTGGATGATTCTCTTCTGGCTCTGCATCGAGCCATCCATCATTTTCTTGGTTGGGAAAGTACGGGTCAGTAGGGAGATTAAATCCAGTCATATTATCTACGCGAGAATATGGGTAAAAGAAATAATTAATAGACATACTACTTCAGGTAATTATAGGATGATCCTTACCAGTTACTTTAATACTTGCATAGTGCATACCAGTCATACGTAATCAAAACCGGATAGACCATCGAATAAGTGACCATAACTCCAAATCCACAACCAAATAAGGAACAAGAAATAAAGTAATGATCACAGATTCTAAGTCTATGACACCTTAGTCACATATAACCTTAGCGTATCCACTCAGCAACTATTGATCTACTAGTAAAGACCTTTAGTTCTCAAATAAGTAATTATAGTAACACAAAATACTCCTATAGTATTTTAGGTTTATGTTCTTTTCTAAAGTTTTCATTGTAGTAGTGTTGGTAAGTTTTTAGACTTGCTACAACACCACAACCATTCCTAGGCACATGCTAATCACTTCTCGGAAAAATATAGTTGATTAGGCCATATCACTCCCAGATCTGATTATATGTCCCCAAGCCTGCTTGTCCTGTCCAACAACCGCAATACTTTTGTTCTGTCCTAGTATGACACTGATTTTTGTATGAATGCAGGTATGTATACTTTGGTTAAATATTTTATTATTTAAAAGTATAAATTCTTGTTCAGAGTATTTTAATCCCGATGTGTTTATAGTTGTATATCTTTTATGGGTTGATATACTCAATTCACTATAAACAAAGCTCTAATACAAATTTGTCATGCCCCCAAACCAGAACGACAGAAACGTTTAGTGGCGGAGGACGTCAAGTACAGTATCATATCAGTGCATAATAGTAAACAATCAACAACATCATCCATTGCATTAATGATATAATTTAATACAAGTGTGTTCAATATATAGTTATAAGACACCAAAAATGAATAATCAAAATAAAGACGAGTCTAGTATGAGCTCCGTCTTCTCAAAACCTGGTCCAACATACATGTCTATGGGTGACCTGAGAATACAAGTAATTTTGAAAGAGTAGATCAACATTAAAGTTGGTGAGTTCATAAGTATTTAGTGTCATTGTTTGGATGAAAGAGTTTGTAAATGTTTGTTGTAAATATTTGTAAGAGTTCGATGTAATTGTGTATCTCCTAGAAAATCCTATATTTTCTACTTTATTATGAAATGTAGCCTTCTACCAAGACCCAACTGTTTTATATGTTTGTTCTTTTTTAAAAGTGCGTGCTTTTCCCAAGTATGACTATCATTACCAAAATATAGTTTTACATTACCGTTTATGTGAGAGGTTCACAATGTGAATGCAATGGGAAAATAAAGATGTACTGTAGTATTGTATATAAGTAACTACCAATGTACTAACTACCTTAAACCAGTTTGTTTAATTAAGGTAAAATGTGATGAGATTATAACCATACTTGATTGACTAGTAAAACACGACGTACAAAGACGTCGAAATGGTATGACATTCTTCACCCGTAGACCTGCAAGTCCCACTGTAGCTAGCAGCAAGGTATAGGATGGTCAATCCCATATAGAACTATACACAAAATCACGCTCTCCCTCCAAGAGATTCTGGTCACAGAACGCTACACAGTAGTATATTGTCATGCCATGATGTAGTGGCTCACATTAATGTTATAGTATTCTTGTATTTGTATAGTATGTTCTATCAGTTCTAGTGTATTGTATGTTCTCTTTGTATATAATGTTCCTCCCTATTTCTCATTATAATATATTTCAACTAACTCATGTATGAACTGACTATTGTATGTTTCATTGTACTAGAAATAGTGAGTAGTAGTCCTTTAAGCTATACCTATTATAGTTTACTAGTAATGTTGTTTGAATGACTTAGTATGTTTGTACACTTTTGCTAACCAAAGGTGTTGATTTGATGTGAGAACTTATATATATATATATATATATATATATATATATATATATATATATACACACACACATATATATAATTAATATATAACTAAGATTCAAACGACCCTCAGACAAACAACCGATACACTAAGTCCACAACCAAACAAGGAACAGGAAATAAAGTGAGTTATCAGTCCTAATCCCTTTCAACCTCATTCTTATAACTATATCTATATAGACATGATTTTGACAATATACAAGCTTAAAAGAGTTTGATAAAGAGTTTAGCATGCAAAAGAGTTTTAAACATTTGACTGGTTATAGATGACTTGATGTTAGTTTATAAATCGTTTTGAAATAGTTTATTTGATAACACAGATTGAAGTATAAGAGATCCACTTGTTTTGATAGTTATAAATCACATGTGATTAATTATACAAATATATGGTTTTCTACTTGTATCCCCCCCCCCCCGGTAAAAGCGTTTAAAGTCCTTTAAAAGATAAGTTAGGGGTATGAACTCACTTGGTAGAACTGACGATTAGATGAAAACGATACTTTGCTCGGGCAGCACTTCGTCCGGAAAGAAGTTGATTTCTTGGAAATCTCAGGAACTTCGGGACTTCGGGCTTCCGTCAAGGCTTCGACACGTAACCAGGGCATCGGGGTAGTCTCGGGATGCTTAACATAGAGTAAAAGTTGAAAGGGTAGTAGAGTTGAGCAGCCTAAACACGACACCTTCGGTTTCTATTTATAGGGAGTGATTTTGGAGTTCACGTTGTGAGCATGGAGTGGCTCATGTTATGAGGTCGATCATATCCTTCTGCTGACTCGACTTCTGACAGCCCGACACTGGACCCTATCCATCCTTGGCTCACGTCGTGAGTGCTCTGACAGGGTGGGAATTTTTGTCCCGAACTTTGGAAATTCATATCTCTAGCATACGACTTCCAATTTTGACGTTGTTTGTATCCACGCGTAGGTGATATTATGTTCTACAATTTTCGTTTAGACTCTGTCGGCTAATTTTCAGTTTTCTTTTTAATATTAAATTTTAAACAGGTCGGTACTAGAAATGTCCGTTAAAAATTCATAAGTTCTTTATCCGACGTCCGATTTCATCTGTCTTTTTACCATTCTACTACTATTGTCGAGATGTTCGATTCTCCTTTAGGTTGTACCGGCTAAAAGTCGTTCGATCTCTATTTCGAGTTTTTTAGCTGTCTACTGCTATATTCTAAACTTAGAAAAATCATTACTTCCTCATACGAAGTCAGGTATTCTTTTTATATACATTTATGGTTTAATGATATCTACGACTTCCATTTAGATAACTAAGGCTAAAGAGTATTTTATTGGAATTTCGCGTTTTATGTTTAACAGTGTTTACCAGTTTTGTTGCGGATCTTTGATTGGTCATAACTTCTTCATTATAACTCGGATTTTAGTATTCTTTATATTTCTGAAAACCTTTTTATGATATTTATCACTTTATATATCTCAATTGAGATTTTTGAACATTTCATTTTTGACACTACCTTTATTATTTCAAAAATAGGTTACAATACTTGACTTTAGATAGTTACATTGACTTGAAAAATATCGGGTTGTTACAGTATTTTTTGTAATCAAAACTGATTTTGTGATTTTTTCAGTTTATTGAACATAACATTTAGTTGTATGTTTGTTTTTGGTTCTAATCATAAATTATTATATATGTTTCTTTATAATAATTAGTAAATTGTAACGATAAATGTACGTCTTTATAATTATTAGTGATTTTGTGATTTGAAATCATAGTTTATTAGTCATATGCATTTTTGTTTGCTACTAATTACTAATTATGCTAATTTTTTTGTAGTGAATTTGATGAGAAGGAAATAGAAGATATTTTAGAGAAAAATTTGATGGTTAAAAATGATAAAGGTATGTTTTTTCAATCATAAGTGATTATATTTCTTCATTTGCAATTGACTATATGTATTATGTTTAATTTTTTACTAACACTATGTTCTAGTGAAAATTGTAGTTAAAGGATACTTTAGAGAGCTCAAGGAAGACACGATCATCTTCCAAAAAAGAAAAGATCAAGGAGGTGTTGCTAACACGGTCAAAGAGATTAAAAAAACAGTTATTGAAAACTCAAAAGTGAACTTGAGGGTTAAGGTCAAAACTGTAATCAAGAAATGTGAACTATCTGATGAATATGATTATGATTTTCAGAGTTGTCCTGGATCTTCAAAGAAACCAAAGAGAGAAACTAAAGTTTTGAAGAAAGAGAAAAAATTTGTTGTTATAAAATAATTTCCTTCATTGAAGAACAGATGTTCACCCGGTTCATTGTTGGGTGTTATTCAAGGTTTAAGTACAGAACAAAAGGATTGTATTAGGGATATGGGATTTGGGAGTTTGTTATGGATGAAGATGATTGATGTACCGTTGAAGATTGTTTATTATGTTCTTGATCATTTTAATTTTGAAACTTTGAAGGTGGAGTTTGAAAATTGTCAAGTTAGTGTTGATAGTAATTCTGTTCATGAGATGTTAGGATTACCATCTGGTGGCTCATTACTTTCAAACATGGATTACATTTCCGAGAATAATGAATAGAGTTGTATGTATGAGTGGAAGAAACAGTATGAAAATATTGATAAATTGAGGTTGAAACAGCTAAAGAATGAACTTGTTCGAACTACTGCAACAGATGATAACTTTAGAATCAGTTTTTTGGTTCTTTTTATTAATACATTATGTGAGTCTACAAGCATGGGTAAATGTAATCTGAATCCATTATATTTAATAAGCATAGATATTGATTTAATTAGCATTGACCAGTGCGATTTCTTTGTTGATTGTTTGGTAAGGACGAAGAAGGTTTACAACCCACAGAAAGAATCTTATTTCTTTTATGGACCAGCAGCATACCTTATGGTACGTGAGCTAATTTTTTATATTAAATATTCTTTTTAGCTGTAAAATCATATATGATTTTGTAATCATATATGATTTATTATATATGAGACAGCATAATCATATATGATTATTCATATTTATTAAAATTAATGATATATTTTATTCGTATTAATCATATATGATTATATAGTCTAATTTTTGTTTAATTGTATATTTCAGATCATAATCATATATGATTAGTCATATATATTATGATAAATGATATGTTAAACTGTATAAGTAAATCTTTTTAAAAAGTTAACTTATTTGTTATATATGTTTTTTGTAGTTGTTTTATGTGGATAGTTTCAAGTTTGATCATTTGCAAGTCACACATAAACGTCCAACTATTTTTTATTGGACGTCGGTGAAGATAAGGTTTCTTGAGGATATTTTACAAGAGAATAGAGGATTTAGATGTGGAGATGTTAATGAACCATATGTTGAAGAAGAATGTCAAGAATCCGAGTATAATGAGGAGGAATCTGGTGGTGATGAGAATGAATCTAATGGTGATGAGGATTTATGTGATGAGGATGAAGAAGACTTTGATGTTAATAATGTTAGTGTTGTGGAGGTAATTTTATAGTTTTATTCATTTATTATTTTATTAGTGTATTCATTTATGACTTTATATGTTTAAGTATTTTATTTGTGAGTATCTTTCTTCTTATGTAGGTGTATGAAAATAAAATTTCATATATGTATCAGAAGATGGTGGATTTGAAAAAGGATCTTGTTGTAAAGATATATGAGGCGGTGTTTAAATTTCTTCAAAGTCAAAAGTTGAAAGATTGGAAATTATTATTTCATGTTGAAGATTTAAGCACATAAAGTTTTGATTTCCAGTAAGTTTCACAACAAAGTAAAGAACCAATATTGACACCTGCTTTTGTTCATGTTAATGATGAAGATTATGGCAATGATTTTCTTAATGATGATGAAAATGTTGAAGATTATGATCAAGGGAAATGTTCTAGTGCTCGGGGGGATGGAAGTGGTCCACATGAGGGCAATATTGGTAAAAATCATGTTGAAGGTAAAGGTGATGTTAACGATCATGCACATGAGGATGATCTTGGTAAAAATAATCATTTGTTGAATGAGAAAGATGATGAAGATGATGAACAAGGAAATGGAAGTGGATGCAATGAAGAAGAGGCCATGAATTTAAATTATGTTGTCGAAAATGTTACTAAGAGTGTGGGTCTAATTGATAGCCAGGAAGGTGTATCTTTTAGTCAATTCATTTGGGATAAATTGTTGAAAGTTTTCTTTGGATGAAGGTAAGCATATTTTATTATTATATATAGTTTATTCATATATAATTTTAATTTTTTATATTTGAATTGTATAGGTACTGAAAACTTGGTTGATGTTTGTATAAATCAGAAACGAGTTGAAGATGATGTGAATAACAGTTTGACTAGTTTTGAGAAAAATGAATTTGATGATGATAATATTAATTTATGTATTTTTTATACATAAATTATATATGAATATGTTATATAGATGATTCACTTATGATAATTTAGGGACTGTAAATTTAGGTGAGGATGATAAAGTTATTGTAGCAAAGAAGGATGGAGAAGATGAAGATGTTGAAGTTGATTTGGATTTAGGGAAAGCAATAGAAGATTGTTCAAATAAAAATAAATATGGAGGTAATTAGTTTAAAATTACTGTTTATTAATATATGATTGTGTTTATAATTATTTTTTTATTGATATTAAATTTTTTTAATTTTATTGGGTAGAAACTGCTGAAGATGGCTTAGAAATTATACAATGGAAGGAATCAAAGGAGACTCAATCATTGAAAAAGGACAAAGTGGAAGGGAAAGTTGAGAAGTTTTATGTTCCAAGTTTTAGTCTTGGATTTAGTCAAGATTTTGAAGGTTCCAAGAAGTCATCTCAAAGTCAAAGTTCTTCTGAATGGATGACAAAGAAAAAGATTAAAGATAGAGTTTATTTAAAGAAACCAAGCGTTGGTCCAAAGTGTGTTATTCCAAATGTTGATGTTATTGATGCTAGTCCATTTTTTTTTGTACCCCCTTTGGGTACATTAGAAGGACCATCAAAACCAATTTCTGTCAAACCTAAAGATATAAATGAAGAAGGAACATCAGTAGTAGATGTCAAAGGAAAATGAGAAATGAAGTTTTCTTATGTTTATAAGTCTAATTTTAAGGAAAGGTTAATTGATTTTAAACCAAATTTGACACAAGTAGAAAATGTTGTTTGTGAATGGCTTTTCAGTCTTCAAGGAAATCTAGGGTGATTTATTTAAATATAATTTTTTCTTATGATAATTATAAGTTTTTATTTTTAATGACATTTAAACAAATATCTATAGGGATATTGTCTTGCTTAAGGAAACAAATATTATGGGTTTTAGAGCTAATTATGAATGTCTTTATACAAAAAAACTACTTGCATGTAAGTGTTCTTGATTCATGGTCTCGTATACTAAACATGAAGAGAAATTTAGAGATGTTAATTCTCCACTCAGATTGTTCATGAATGTTGACATTGTAAGTTTGTAACAACCCAAAAACATAGTTTGAAAATTTCATTTAATCTATTAATAAAAACCATAGTCGATAAACCTCATATACATCATAAGCAATGTATCTCAAAATATTATAACAACTGTCAAGTATATCAGAGTATTAACATCCCAGGATGAACAAATGGTGTGTGCACTGCAATCTTCCTAAGCTCCTCTTCTAAAAACTAAGTACCTGAAACCAAAACTGAAAACTGTAAGCACGAAGCTTAGTGAGTCTCCCCCAACTACCACATACCATACAATAACATATAAAACACATACTGGACCTTGCCCACTGCATCAGACCAAAGTCTGGACTAACGGGGGCCTTGCCCCCTGCATCGGACCGAAGTCCGGAAACTGCATCGGGCCGAAGCCCGGACTAACTGGGGCCTTGCCCCCTACATTGGACCAAAGTCCGGCTAACTGCATCGGACCGAAGTCCAGACTAACCGGGGCCTTGCCCCGTGAATCGGACCGAAGTCCGAAAACTGATTGAGCATAACATATCAACTAGCATAAGCACATATACTGCATACTGCATCGGACCGTAGTCCGGAACACATTGCACAAAGACATGCTTGAATCACAAAGACATCAAGCACACTAAACTACTGCATCGGACCGAAGTCTGGATCTACTACTAACTAGACGGGTCGGCATTGTGGTCGTAGACCCGTTCCTACTGGAAGGAAACTCACCTGGACTGGTGAACTCAATCGATAACCCTTTGGCTGCTATCCGACGACTCTCCAAAATGCTGCTCCTCTAGCTCCCTGAGCTTCAATACCAACAATAACACTTAGCCTAAGATGAACTCTAGAAGTCAAACTAAGTCAATTCTGGTCAAAGTCAACCTTCCAGTTGACTCTACTCGTTAAGTCAACCCGTAAACTCGTCGAGTTCTTAAACTCATAATCCTTCAAAATATCACTCAACTCGCCGAGTCACCCCAAGACTCGTCGAGTTCAACGATCTCCGAGTCCCATCCGGACCAAACCCACCGAGTCACCACTCAACTCCCTGATCTGCATCTTAACCAGAGAAGATTGGGGTTCTGCGACCAGACTCACCGAGTTCAAGAACAGACTCGTTGAGTCCAAGGCAATATTTTAACAGACTCGCCGAGTTGTTCTTCCAACTCGTCGAGTTCCTGCCCATCTTCATACAACTCGCCGAGTCCACCCATGTGACTTGCCTAGTCGCTTTAGTTCTTAATCCATATAGTGACTTTTTGAGCCATGCAGGGGGTCCAAACTGTAGATCCACACTTATAAGGCCCACCCTTCACGTAAAGTTGCAAACTTTACATGAAACCAATGAGTTATAGGCTTGAAACACTCTAGGGCTAGGGTTTGAGACAAACATGCTTCACCAATGCACCAAAGACATATACTTTATGGGTTTGTAGGCCAAGACAAACCTAGATATCAAGTTCTCTTTGCTCACCAAGGCACAATGCACGAATTGGCCTTGGAAATTGCCCCAAAATGATAAAATCTAACTAGGAAAGGGGATCTAAATGAATAACAACCAAGGTATGAGCTTCATACCTTCAAATGATCTGAAATATCACAACAACTCAGAATCTATTGCCAATTCTTGAATGACCAAAGGATCCTTCCTTCATTCTAGCTTCAAAGCACCCAAAAAAATGGCAAAGAAAGCTTTAGAGCACTACAATGGAGGCTTAGGGTTTCGAGAGATAGGTAAAGGGAGTGATGGAGGCTGAGATGGAGGCCTGAAATGATGCTTAAATAGGGTACCAAGTCTGGAAATCAGGGTTTCCCAACCCAGACCAGACTCGCCGAGTCGGTCACTTAATCCGCGACACTGGCCACGCCCCGACTCGTCGAGTTCCTCCTTGGACTCGACGATTTGACTCCTTTTACATAGGGTTTTTCTTTCCTTTCCTTGTTTTCCTGATTTTGGGTGTTACAACTCTCCCCCACTTAAACTAGACTTCGTCCTCGAAGTCCGCTACGGCCAACTGTCTTGTAATCCGTCCGCATCACCCTCGCCTGATGAATATACCTCCGGACGACCACCGATGTCAATGTCAACACATAACAACCAAGTATCACCCGGTGATACTGTCCCCTTCCTGGCAGGAACACGCTTTCACGACTTATGAAAGTTACATACTACAAAATTCACTGGGTCCTCTCTCAGTGCTAAACTATCCTCCCTTTTCCGTATATGACACTAACCCGAGCAACTCGCACAGTTGGAACTCATTATGCCCTCTTCTTGAAGTCGTTCCTTTCATACTAACTACCCAGGTTCCTGCTAGAGCAACAGAATCCACAGATCCACTTATCCTAGTGATTCACTTATACTTGGCCATCAATCAGATAATCGTGCTATAAGTGACGTGCCACTCCACAAGTTATCCATTAAAAATCCAAAATACCATTACCGCTGAAGACCCAAAACTTCCTGAAAATAGTGAACTTCCTGAAAACGCTGAACTGTCTGGAACACTGACTGCCTGAGACTCTAAACTGCCTGAACATTGAACCACTGACTGCCTGAAACACTGAACTGCCTGAAACACTGACCGCCTCAAACACGGAACTGCCTGAACACTGAACTGCCTGAAACACTGAACTGCCTGAAACACTGAACAACCTAAACACTGAACTGCATGAAACACTGAACTGCCTGAACATTGAACTGCCTGAAACACTGAACTGCCTGAACACTGAACTCCCTGAAACACTGAACTGCCTGAACACTGAACTGCCTGAAACACTGACTGCCTAAAACATTGAACTGCTTGAAGACTGAACTGCCTGAAACACTGAACTGCCTGAACACTGAACTGTCTGAAAAACTGAACTGCCTGAATGTCACACCCCAAAATCATGAACGACGGAAACGTTCTAGGACGGAGGACGTCATGTACAGTATCACCACAATGAATAGTAGTAAACAAGCAACAACATCATCCATTGCATTAATAATAAAATTTTATACAAGTGTGTTCTGTCAAGTTATATAGACACCAAAAATAGATATCAAAATAAAAGACGAGTCTTGAACGAACTCCATCTTCTCAAAACCTGCCACTTGTACCAATCTACTGGTGACCTGAGAATACAAGTTATTTTGAAGGCGTGTATCAGCTTTAAAGCTGGTGAGATCATAAGTATATTAGTGTCTCTATTTGTATGAAAGTATTCGTAAAATGTCTTGTAAGATGTTTGAACTCTCCTAGAAAACCCTATGTTTCCTACTAAAAGTAGCATTCTATCAAGGCATCTAGTATCTGTGTGTGTTTCTTGTAAGAGTGTGCATTTTCCCAAATCCGACTATCATTAACCAAAAATATAGTTTTTACATTACCGTGCATCATGTGAATATTCACGAAGTGAATGTAATGGGAAAATATCTTAGAACTATAGTATTGTAATAAGTAACTACTGATGTACTAACTACCTTAAACCAATTGAATTTAAAGTAACATGTGATCGGCCTGTATCCTGCTATCGACTCTAGTAAAACGACGATGTAAGACGCCGTAAGAAATGATATTTGGCACCCGTAGACTTGCAACTCCCACTATAGCGAGCAGCAAGGTGTATGTAACGCCCGCAAATCCGGGCTAGTCAATTTACAGGCAATAGGGGTCGAAAACGACTTTTCAACAAAAGATTATTTAGAATAAATAATCTTAACCAAGTTGTAGTATATGTCATGAGGTTTCCGTACATATAACGAACGCCGAAATCCAAGTTATAACGAAGAAGTTATGACCCGTCGAAGTTTTACGGCAAAACCGGCACGGCACCCGGAAGCGTAAATAGTGAATTTACGTTAGAGTGAGATTTAGCCTTAGCGCTCTAAACGAAAGTCGTAGAATATGTTAAACTAAAAACATCGATAAAAAGAACGCCCAAATCTGACTTCGTATGAAGAAGTTATGATTTTTCTAAGTTTCGGCTAAGCAGTGCACGACCCGAAACTCGAATTTTAGTTCTAGCGGTTTTTGGCTTACGCGACCTAAATGAGAGTTGAAGATCTCATTAATAGGAACTCAACGGTAAAAAATGGACGAAAACGGAGTTCGTATGAAGGAGTTACGAATTCTTCGCAGTCATTTAACAGTCTAAACGCCTCCTACTATTAAATTTGAGATCGGTCGAGAGTTAGCCGACGGAGTCTAAACGAAAGTTGTAGATCTTGATTTTACCTACGCGTGGATATAAAGAACGTCGAAAACGAATATCGTATGCGAGAGTTATGATTTTTCTAAGTTCGAAGGCTGATACGCGATAGGAGTTGACGTGGCACCACCAAAATTGGACACGTGGCACCACCAGAAGGCCACCACATGGACCAACTCGGCGAGTAGGTCCCCCTACTTGGCGACTCCATCAGATATTTTCACTATAAATAGAGGTGCCAGGTCTAGCCTTCTCTTCACACCTCCCAAACTCACTTTCTCTCTCTAGTTTCTCTCTCTAGCTTCCCTAACCCCCCCCCCCTTAAAAGCCTAGGTAAACCCCCTAGCACCCGAAGGAAGCCTCGAGGCTTCCGGAGTCCCGAGAAAAGAGCCTTTCGGCTCGGGAACGCTGCTCCAGTGAACCCGGTTTTCGAGAAAACCCGCTGTAAGTGAGCTATGCCTACCCTATCTTTAGTATAGCTTATGTTTTAATATAGTAACGTTATTAGGAACTTATAATAAGTAATTGGGCTATTATTATGAGTTATATTGAGTGTTATTTAACGCTTATATAATAATAATAATAGCTAGACTATTAATTTGTCGTGGTTATCGTTAAACTAAACCCTAGTGGTATTGGTATTAGGTTTTATCGAAGGAAAATTGTTTTAAGAGTAACGAAGTGCTGTCCGAGTGCCGACTCACCACCTTATCAAGTGAGTGCATGGTCCCTTTCATCTTACACATAGATATGAAGTATTTTATTATAAATTACGTGCTATGTGTGCATATTGTCTGAATACTTGCTGTCTATGCTGGTGAAAGATTTTTATACATGTTTTAAATGATATAAACTGTACAAAGTATTTTATATCTACAAAATATGTTTGGTAAAATAAGGGTAGATGAATGATGAGGGATAAAAGCTGAAATAGAGGAACATTAGTAGCATGGACCTAGTGCCCTATATGTATACACTGGCAGCAGTGGACCTAGTACCCTATAGATGAGCACTAGCAGCTGCGCCACAACCCGTAGATGATTTAGATCTACGGTAAATGTCCTAGCAGCTGCGATCTAAGGACAGTATCGGCAGCTTCGCCTAATAGGGAGCCTTATGACCATGATAGTAGCGTTTAAAGGTCAATACCGGCAGAAGCGCCTCATATAGAATGTCACAACTATGGCAGGTGCGCCTAAGTGATAGAACTAGCAGTTGTGCTTGACAGCTGTGTCATTGACAACGATGGACTTGTACCTATTCCTTAGGAATGAATGAACGAGAAATAGCTGATTCTTAAGGTAGATCCTTAAAATTAAAGAAGATAATGGGGATGGGTAATTGGGTTAACTGTTTGATGATTAAACATAATAAATATATTATTGTGGGTTGAAACCCCAATGTACACACCAGGTTTCCTAACCTGACCCACTCAGTTTATTTATATCACAGGTGTTGATATGAAGTCACATTACACTGAGAGATTTAAAGAGATGTAGATCACTAGTGTAAAAAAATGTAAGTTCTGTTTATACTTATGTTTTTGTATTAACGATGACATCCCAAATGTTTTAAAATAAATAAAATACGTTTCTTCGAAAATGTTTTAATAACGTATTTATCGTGTTTTTCTGAGAACAAATTCCGCAACATTTTTATTAAAAGAAGAACTCTGATTTTTGTAAAGCATAAACAAAATCGGTCTTTTCTGGCCGTGAAAATGGGGATGTCACAGTTGGTATCAAAGCATTAGTTTAAGCGAACTAGGAATATGGATTTATTTCTAGACTTAAACTTAGAATACTAAACGATGAATGTGAGATGTGAGCACTAGATTATTTTAGGAATTGTGCCTAAAATGCTTTTATGTGCTAAATACTTCTACCTGATATGCTGTTATTTGTTCGGATCTATGTTCTGTTGCCGAACGGATCTGGAAACCTTATGTGTTTAGGATTCTAAGCGTTTAACTACGATATTAGAACTAGCATATAAACGTTTCGGAGTGATAAGGATGATTTAACCGTCAATCCTATGTAAAGATCTAGATTCACGTTATTCGGTGTATAGATCAAGATGGCAAGAACCCGTAGCAGAAATGTGAATGCAAATGGGAACCGAATCCCACCCCCAGTAATTGAGCAAATACCGGTTGTGGTAGTCGCAGCTGAGCCAATAACAATGGCAGGAGTGCAAGCAATGATCCAGGCGATGTTGGATCGTCAAATGGAGGAAACCAGACGTTTGCTCCAGCAAAATCGAGAGGAAGCGACCATTCAGATCGAACAGCCCGAGTTGAATGAAGGGCAGACTGAGGAAGGAAACTACAGTGGGACTTTTGGTCAAGTCAACCCACCAATAGTTTGAAAAAACAACCATGATGACGAAGTCAAGAGGAATAGATGCAAGTACAAGGATTTTCTGACTTGCAAGCCATCGACTTTCACTGGAAAGGAGGATCCGATCAGTGTCATGGATTGGATCTCGGAGACGGAATTAGCTTTCATGACGTGCGGTTGCAAGGGAAAACAACAAACCACATTTGCAGTGCGTCAGTTTCGAGGAGGCGTTGTACGTTGGTGGAATACCTTGGGGAAGACTCTGAGCCCCAATGAGCCCCTGCAACTGACATGGGCAGAATTTCTGGTGCAATTCAAACGTAGGTACTGCTCAGCCCAAAATCTGCTCGAGCTAGCAAACGAATTCCTTACCTTGAAGAAAGGAAGCATGTCTATTGATGAATACACCAACAACTTCACATAAAAGATGGAGTTTGCCTTACGTCTTGTTCCGGATTAGCTGACGAAAGTTGACAAGTATGCAAAAGGACTTCCATGGGAGTACGCGGTGCCAGTGCGTCAAGCACCTACTTTGGAGGCAGCTATCTGGGCTGCCAAGTCGGTTGAGGAAATGATCAAGGGAAGAGCCACCAACAAGACTAAGGTTGGCGAAAAGAGGAAGTTTGAGGGGTCTGCGAAGCCTGATGAGAGAAGCAAGTCCAGTACAAGGAAGTTTAGAAGAGGAGGGAGTGAAGAAAGATGGTGCGAGAAGTGCAAAAAGAAACACTCTGGAAAATGCGGTGAGGAGGTGACTTGTTTCAAGTGTGGGAAGCATGGGCATTATGCCAACGAGTGTAAATTCAACAAAAGGGTGTGTTACGAATGTAACGAGGAAGGGCACTTCAAGAAAGATTGCCCAAAGAGAGAAGGGGCTACAAAGCAAAATGTGCTGCCAAAACCAAAGGCAATAGCATTTCAAATGATCCTTGATGAAGCAGGTGACGATGCAAGGAATTAGGAGTAAGGATGGATATATAGAGATCGAGTTATGAAGAAGCCATATAGATAGTGTCATATGATGTATCCTATTAGAGGCATAATCTAGGGTGAACTTGAACACCTATGTAATCGTTTCCACGAATAATAAAAACCTTCGTTTTAATATTTGATGTGTTAAGTTGTTATGTGATTTTCTTGTATGGTGACTTGAAAAAAAAAACTGTGGGACAATACTTGGGACGAGTATGAGTAGGTGTGAATGGTAGTAAAGGCCTATACTACCGGAAGCACAGGACTCATACTTGGATCAGGGAAAGTCACAAGGTTACCAAGAAGCTAGTAATTGATTTCGTTTTATTCAAGTGTGTCGTTACCATCGTTTCGGTAATGACTAAGAAGATTGTTGGTATTCCAACCCTAGTGGTCATATCGAATTGAGTCCGTCTACGCTAAGTATGCTATGTGGTTTAGAAAATCAAGATCGATGTAGCGTCCGACTTAAACCAAACGATTGGAAATCAAAGCGATCAATAGAAATATTGTGCTCGTTTTGAAAGAAGTTGATAGCTAGAAATGCCTAATGTTAAAGTGTGATTATATCGCATTAGAACATGAAGGAAGGCATAGTCTGTTTTAGAGTTTAACTCTAAGAGACCTAAGTCTAAGTGTTGCAACATACGATGATAGGTCATTAGAATATGAAAATCGATCTGTAGTAGTAATAAAAGAAATCATCTCAAGTACGTATCCAGTAAGGATCGATATTGTAACTTGAAGGTCATAATTGGGAGTCTAGCCTGAGGTAGAGAGCAGGTGCACGATTGAGTACTACATACAGTCAATAAGTCTGAGAGATAGACTTGAAGGAATGTAGAAGTTATAATTATTACCTAGGATGAAGAGATGACGTATGGAGTCATTATACGACCCTGTTTTGTTGATGATTCCGGGACGTAATCATCCTAAGGGGGAGATAATTGTAACGCCCGCAAATCTGGGCTAGTCAATTTAGAGGCAATAGGGGTCGAAAATGACTTTTAGACAAAAGATTATTTAGAATAAATAATCTTAACCAAATTGTAGTATATGTCATGAGGTTTCCGTACATATAACGAACGCCGAAATCCGAGTTATAACGAAGAAGTTATGACCCGTCGAAGTTTTACGGCAAAACCGGCACAGCACCAGGAAACGTAAATAGTGAATTTACGTCAGAACGAGATTTAGCCTTAGCACTCTAAACGAAAGTCGTAGAATATGTTATACTAAGAACATCGATAAAAAGAACGCCCAAATCTGACTTCATATGAAGAAGTTATGATTTTTCTAAGTTTCGGCTTAGCAGTGCACGACCCAAAACTCGAATTTTAGTTCGAGCGGTTTTTGGCTTACGCGACCTAAATGAGAGTTGAAGATCTCATTAATAGGAAGTCAACAGTAAAAAGATGGATGAAAACGGAGTACGTATGAAGGAGTTATGAATTCTTCGCGGTCATTTAACAGTCTAAACGCCTCCTACTGTTAAATTGGAGATCGGTCGAGAGTTAGCCGACAGAGTCTAAACGAAAGTTGTAGATCTTGATTTTACCTACGCGTGGATATAAAGAACGTCAAAAATGAAGCTCGTATGCGAGAGTTATGATTTTTCTAAGTTCGAAGGCTGATATGCGATAGGGGGTGACGTGGCACCACCAAAATTGGACACGTGGCACCACCAGAAGGCCACCACATGGACCAACTCGGCAAGTAGGTCCCCCTACTCGGTGAGTCCATCAGATATTTTCACTATAAATAGAGGTGCCAGGTCTAGCCTTCTCTTCACACCTCCCAAACTCACTTTCTCTCTCTAGTTTCTCTCTCTAGCTTCCCTAACCCCACTAAAACCCTAGGTAAACCCCCTAGCACCCGAAGGAAGCCTCGAGGCTTCCGGAGTCCTGAGAAAAGAGCCTTTCGGCTCGGGAACGCTACTCCAGCGAAGCCCGGTTTTCGAGAAAACCCGCTGTAAGTGAGCTATGCCTACCCTATCTTTAGTATAGCTTATGTTTTAATATAGTAACATTATTAGGAACTTATAATGAGTATTTGAGCTATTATTATGAGTTATATTGAGTGTTATTTAACGCTTATATAATAATAATAATAGCTAGACTATTAATTTGTCGCGGTTATCGTTAGACTAAACCCTAGTGGTATTGGTATTAGGTTTTATCGAAGGAAAATTGTTTTAAGAGTAACGAAGTGCTGTCCTAGTGCCAACTCACCACCTTATCAAGTGAGTGCATGGTCCCTTTCATCTTACACATAGATATGAAGTATTTTATTATAAATTACGTGCTATGTGTGCATATTGTCTGAATACTTGCTGTCTATGCTGGTGAAAGATTTTTATACATGTTTTAAATGATATAAACTGTACAAAGTATTTTATATCTACAAAATATGTCGGGTAAAATAAGGGTAGATGAATGATGAGGGATAAAAGCTGAAATAGAGGAACATTAGTAGCATGGACCTAGTGCCCTATAGGTATACACTGGCAGCAGTGGACCTAGTACCTTATAGATGAGCACTTGGAGCTGCGCCACAACCCGTAGATGTTTTAGATCTACGGTAAACGTCCTAGCAGCTGCGCTCTAAGGACAGTATCGGCATCTGCGCCTAATAGGGAGCCTTATGATCATGACAGTAGCGTTTAAATGTCAATACAAGCAGAAGCGCCTCATATAGAACGTCACACCTATGGCTGGTACGCCTAAGTGATAGAACTAGCAGTTGTGCTTGACAGCTGTGTCATTGACAACGATGGACTTGTACCTATTTCTTAGGAATGAATGAACGAGAAATAGCTGATTCTTAGGGTAGATCCTTAAGATTAAAGAAGATAATGGGGATGGGTAATTGGGTTAACTGTTTGATGATTAAACATAATAATTATATTATTGTGGGTTAAAAACCCTATGTACTTACCAGGTTTCCCAACCTGACCACTCAGTTTATTTATATCACAGGTGTTGATATGAAGTCACATTACACTGAGAGATTTAAAGAGATGTAGATCACTAGTGTAAAAAAATGTAAGTTCTGTTTATGCTTATGTTTTTGTATTAACGATGACATCCCAAATATTTTAAAATGAATAAAATACGTTTCTTCGAAAATGTTTTAATAACGTATTTATCGTGTTTTTCTGGGAACAAATTCCGCAACATTTTTATTAAAAGAAGAACTCTGATTTTTGTAAAGATAAACAAAATCGGTCTTTTCTGGCCGTGAAAATGGGGATGTCACAGTTGGCATCAGAGCATTAGTTTAAGCGAACTAGGAATATGGATTTATTTCTAGATTTAAACTTAGAATGCTAAACGATGATTGTGAGACGTGAGCACTAGATTATTTTAGGAATTGTGCCTAAAATGCATTTATGTGCTAAATACTTCTGCCTGATATGCTGTTATTTGTTCGGATCTATGGTCTGTTGCCGACCGAATCTTGAAACCTTATGTGTTTAGGACTCTAAGCGTTTAACTACGATATTAGAACTAGCATATAAACGTTTCGGAGTGATAAGGATGATTTAACCGTCAATCCTATGTAAAGGTCTAGATTCATGTTATTCGGTGTATAGATCAAGATGGCAAGAACCCATAGCGGAAACGTGAATGCAAATGGGAACCGAAACCAACCCCAAGTAATTGAGCAAATACCGGTTGTGGTAGCCGCTGCTGAGCCAATAACAATGGCCGGAGTGCAAGCAATGATCCAGGCGATGTTGGATTGTCAAATGGAGGAAACCAGACGTTTGCTCCAGCAAAATCGAGAGGAAGCGACCATTCAGATCGAACAGCCCGAGTTGAACGAAGGGCAGACTGAGGAAGGAAACTACAGTGGGACTGTTGGTCAAGTCAACCCACAAATAGTTCGACAAAACAACAACGATGACGAAGTCGAGAGGAACGGATTCAAGTACAAGGATTTTCTAACTTTCAAGCCATCGACTTTCACTGGAAAGGAGGATCCGATCGGGGTCCTGGAATATTAGCTTTCATGATGTGCGGTTGCAAGGGAAAACAACAAACCACATTTGCAGTGCGTCAGTTTCGAGGAGGCGCTGTACGTTCGTGGAATACCTTGGGGAAGACTCTGAGCCCTAATGAGCCCCTGCAACTGACATGGGCAGAATTTTTGGTGCAATTCAAACGTAGGTACTGCTCAGCCCAAAATCTGCTCGAACTAGAAAACCAATTCCTTACCTTGAAGAAAGGAGGCATGTATGTTGATGAATACACCAACAACTTCACAGAAAAAATGGAGTTTGCCTTACGCCTTGTTCCGGATGAGCTAACGAAAGTTGACAAGTATGCAAAAGGACTTCCATGGGAGTATGCGGTGCCAGTGCGTCAAGCACCTACTTTGGAGGCAGCTATCTGGGCTGCCAAGTCAGTTGAGGAAATGATCAAGGGAAGAGCCGCCAACAAGACCGAGGTTGGCGAAAAGAGGAAGTTTGAGGGGTCTGCAAAGCCCGATGAGAGAAGCAAGTCCAGTACAAGGAAGTTTAGAGGAGGAGGGAGTGAAGAAAGATGGTGCGAGAAGTGCAAAAAGAAACACTCTGGAAAATGCGGTGAGGAGGTGACTGTTTCAAGTGTGGGAAGCATGGGCATTATACCAACGAGTGTAAATTCAACAAAAGGGTGTGTTACGAATATAACGAGGAAGGGCACTTCAAGCAAGATTGCCCAAAGAGAGAAGGGGCTACAAAGCCAAATGTGCCGCCAAAACCAAAGGCAAGAGCATTTCAAATGATCCTTGATGAAGCAGCTGACGATGCAAGGAATCAGGAGTAAGGATGGATATATAGAGATCGAGTTATGAAGAAGCCATATAGATAGTGTCATATGATGTAGCCTATTACAGGCATATTCTAGGGTGAACTTGAACACCTATGTAATCGTTTCAAGGAATAATAAAAACCTTCGTTTTAATATTTGATGTGTTAAGCTGTTATGTGATTTTCTTGTATGGTGACTTGAAAAGAAAAACTGTGGGACAATACTTGGGACGAGTATGAGTAGGTGTGAATGGTAGTAAAGGCCTATACTACCGGAAGCACAGGACTCATACTTGGATCAGGGAAAGTCACAAGGTTACCAAGAAGCTAGTAATTGATTTCGTTTTATTCAAGTGTGTCGTTACCATCGTTTCGGTAATGACTAAGAAGATTGTTGGTATTCCAACCCTAGTGGTCATATCGAATTGAGTCCGACTACGCTAAGTATGCTATGTGGTTTAGAAAATCAAGATCGATGTAGCGTCCGACTTAAACCAAACGATTGGAAATCAAAGCGATCAATAGAAATATCGCGCTCGTTGTTAAAGAAGTTGATAGCTAGAAATGCCTAATGTTAAAGTGTGATTATATCACATTAGAACATGAAGGAAGGCATAGTCTGTTTTAGAGTTTAACTCTAAGAGACCTAAGTCTAAGTGTTGCAACATACGATGATAGGTCATTAGAATATGAAAATCGATCCGTAGTAGTAATAAAAGAAATCATCTCAAGTTCGTATCCAGTAAGGATCGATAATGTGACTTGAAGGTCATAATTGGGAGTCTAGCCTGAGGTAGAGAGCAGGTGCACGATCGAGTACTGCAAATAGTCAATAAGTCTGAGAGATAGACTTGAAGGAATGTAGAAGTTATAATTATTACCTAGGATGAAGAGATTACGTATGGAGTCATTATACGACCCTGTTTTGTTGATGATTCCGGGACATAATCATCCTAAGGGAGAGATAATTGTAACGCCCGCAAATCCGGGCTAGTCAATTTAGAGGCAATAGGGGTCGAAAACGACTTTTCGACAAAAGATTATTTAGAATAAATAATCTTAACCAAGTTGTAGTATATGTCATGAGATTTCCGTTTATATAAAGAACGCCGAAATCCGAGTTATAACGAAAAAGTTATGACCCGTCGAAGTTTTACGGCAAAACCGGCACGGCACCAGGAAGCGTAAATAGTGAATTTACGTTAGAGCGAGATTTAGCCTTAGCGCTCTAAACGAAAGTCTTAGAATATGTTAAAGTAAGAACATCGATAAGAAGAATGCCCAAATCTGAATTCGTATGAAGAAGTTATAATGTTTCTAAGTTTCGGCTTAGCAGTGCACGGCCCGAAACTCGAATTTTAGTTCGAGCGGTTTTTGGCTTACGTGACCTAAATGAGAGTTGAAGATCTCATTAACAGGAACTCAACAGTAAAATGATAGACGAAAACGGAGTTCGTATGAAGGAGTTACGAATTATTCACGGTCATTTAACAGTCTAAACGCCTCCTACTATTAAATTTGAGATCGGTCGAGAGTTAGCCGACGGAGTCTAAACGAAAGTTGTAGATTTTGATTTTAACTACGCATGGATATAAAGAACTTCGAAAACGGAGATCGTATGCGAGAGTTATGATTTTTCTAGGTTCGAAGGCTGATACACGATAGGGGGTGACGTGGCACCACCAAAATTGGACACGTGGCACCACCAGATGGCCACCACATGGACCAACTCGGCGAGTAGGTCCCCCTACTCGGTGAGTCCATCAGATATTTTCACTATAAATAGAGGTGCCGGGTCTAGCCTTCTCTTCACACCTCCCAAACACACTTTCTCACTCTAGCTTCCCTAACCCCCCAAAAAGCCTAGATAAACCCCCTAGCACCCGAAGGAAGCCCCGAGGCTTCCGGAGTCCCAAGAAAAGATCCTTTCGTCTGGGGAACGCTGCTCCAGCGAAGCCCAGTTTTCGAGAAAACCCGCTGTAAGTGAGCTATGCCTACCCTATCTTTAGTATAGCTTTTGTTTTAATATAGTAACGTTATTAGGAACTTATAATGAGTATTTGGGCTATTATTATGAGTTATATTGAGTGTTATTTAACGCTTATATAATAATAATAGCTAGACTATTAATTTGTCGCGGTTATCGTTAGACTAAACCCTAGTGGTATTAGTATTAGGTTTTATCGAAGGAAAATTGTTTTAAGAGTAACGAAGTGTTGTCCGAGTGCCGAATCACCACCTTATCAAGTGAGTGCATGGTTCCTTTCATCTTACACATAGATATGAAATATTTTATTATAACTTACGTGCTATGTGTGCATATTGTCTGAATACTTGCTGTCTATGCTGGTGAAAGATTTTTATACATGTTTTAAATGATATAAACTGTATAAAGTATTTTATATATGCAAATTATGTTGGGTAAAACATGGGTAGCTGAATGATGAGGGATAAAAGCTGAAATAGAGGAACATTAGTAGCATGGACCTAGTGCCCTATAGGTCTACACTGGCGGCAGTGGACCTAGTACCCTATAGATGAGCACTGGCAGCTGCGCCATAACCCGTAGATGTTTTAGATCTACGGTAAACGTCCTAGCAGCTGCGCTCTAAGGACAGTATCGGCAGTTGCGCCTAACAGGGAGCCTTATGACCATGACAGTAGCGTTTAAAGATCAATACCGGCAAAAGCACCTCATATAGAACGTCACAACTATGGCAGGTGCGCCTAAGTGATAGAACTAGCAGCTGTGCTTGACAGCTGTGTCATTGACAACGATGGACTTGTACCTATTCCTTAGGAATAAATGAACGAGAAATAGCTGATTCTTAGGGTAGATCCTTAAGATTAAAGAAGATAATGGGGATATGAAAACCCTATGTACTCACCAGGTTACCCAACCTGACCCACTCAGTTTATATATATCATAGGTGTTGATATGAAGTTACATTACACTGAGAGATTTAAAGAGATGTAGATCACTAGTGTAAAAAAATGTAAGTTCTGTTTAAGCTTATGTTTCTGTATTAATGATGACATCCCAAATGTTTTAAAATGAATAAAATACGCTTCTTCGAAAATATTTTAATAACGTATTTATCGTGTTTTTCTAGGAACAAATTCCGCAACATTTTTATTAAAAGAAGAACTCTGATTTTTGTAAAGCATAAACAAAATCGGTCTTTTTTGGCCGTGAAAATGCGGATGTCACAGTGTAGGATAGTCAATCCAGTATAGATATATACGTAAACTCATACGCTCCCTAATTAAGGAGATTCTGGATACAAAGACGGTCATGGCAGGTAGTGTCATGCCCTGTTCAATGGTTCAAATAACTGCATGAATGTATATGTAATGAATGTGCTAGCTGTATTGTGTGTTCTTTCTCTGTCTAGCCTGTATGTACTGTAATGTTCTGTGTATGCTAGCTGTAATGTATGTTCTCTCTCTATCTAGCATGTATAGTAATGTACTGTGTGTACTAGTTGTATTGTGTGCTCTCTCTCTATATCTAGCAAGTATTGACTCATGAATGAACTGACTCCTTGTATGTCTCATTGTTCTAGTAATAGTTTTAGTATCTTCCTAAACTACCCCTATGCTTGTTTACTAGTAATGTATGAACATGTCTGTATACCCTTACTACTCAAAGGTATGGAAATGATTGAAGGAACTTTTATGACTATGTATGTATACATGATATACAACTAATATTTAAACGACCTTCGGACGGATAACCGATGCCCTAAAGCCACATCCAAACAAGGAAAAGGAATTTAAAGCGAGTTGGACTTCCTAAGTCTTTTAAACATTACTTATACAACTATACATACATAGACATGCATTTGAAAATATATAAGTTTAAAAGGGTTTAAGTAAAAGTATTTGACAACTAAAAGAGTTTGTAAAACGGTTTAAAGTAAAGCAGTTTGGTAACACAATTTGAAAAGTAAGAATCCACTAGTTTGGTAGTTATTAATCACATGTGATTGATATAATAACTAGAATTGTTCAACTTGTATTCACCCCCCCCTCATAAAAGCTTTTAAAAACATTTAAAAGGTTAATTAAGGGGTATGAACTCACCTGTAGTGAGTGGTATGGATGAACTGAAGAAATAGGATTGCTAAGTGTCAAGTGAAGACTTGTACACACACAATGATCCTAGTTACCATATAAATTCACATATATGTGTCCAATTAGTCCTTAAACAACTAATTAACAAAGTTAAGACATCCTAGGACAAGTTAAACACATTATATAAATGTTTTAAGCCCCAAGGAGTGCATCTAAGTGTTGTAGGACAAAGCTATTGGGTTTAGGGTTCAAGGAAACCCCTTACTTGAGTTTACGCTTTCTTGACCATAACTCATTGAGTTTACGATCGTAAACCCTCGAGTTTACGGCCGTAAGCTCATACTCTTTTGACCATTTGATGATTTGAAGGCTTATAAGTCTCTAGAAGCATTTTTACTTGATGTATAAGCTTAAGGAGGAAGTTAGGGCACCATTTCCCTCCTTTGAGGAGTTTATGGCCCTAAGACCATTTCCCTTTGGGTTTAAGGTTGTAAACCCTCATCGATCATGGTATTTA
The DNA here is from genome assembly GCF_002870075.4 of Lactuca sativa. Taxonomy (NCBI): domain Eukaryota; kingdom Viridiplantae; phylum Streptophyta; class Magnoliopsida; order Asterales; family Asteraceae; genus Lactuca; species Lactuca sativa. The sequence continues at coordinate 372,350,863 of NC_056626.2, forward strand.
GATGTTTTCAAGTCCTATACACATTAAGGAGTGAGTCTAGACTAGTTTCCAAAGGGAAGGAAGGGACTAGGGTCACATTGGCCCCTAAAGAAGGCTTTACGGTCCAAGGTGTTCTTGTACCGTAAACACCTTTGATCTTGGATTTTTCATGTGTCTCCTTGATGTAAAGAGGTATAGCAAACTCTATGATACTCTAGGATAGAAGTACTTACAATATAGAAGCTTGAAATGAGCTAAAAGTCCAAGAACACTAGTGTGTGTTCTTGGTGAAACTTGAAGCATCAACCTTTTGAACAATTTCACAGATGGAAGTGTGTTAAATCACTACATTAGGTGATATACTAACTTGAAAGGGCTAGAAACACTTACTAGATTGAAGATCTTGAAGAAAACTTGGATGATACTTGAGAGAGTTTGAGATTTGCTTTTGAAAAAGGTGGAAAATGATATAAATGACTAAGTGTCACTTATATACCCCCTTCCTTGGGGTTTACGGCCGTAAACACCATTGTTTAGGCCATAAACTCCAATATTTTGATCTGTCGGGACTTTATTGTTGCACAATAAACCCTAGTGCATCCTCTCTCCTGATATCTCCTAAAGTATTAATCCTAATATACTCAAACTTATTCTAAAAAGTTTGAAAATTAACAGTAACTGTTCTGACTTCTATTGACTTGATATGTTGTACATAATAGAAATTTCAGGTTGTCACATCATCCCCTCCTTAGAAGGAATTTCATCCCAAAATTAGAGTTTAAGCAAATAAGTAGTTACAATAATTTAGTAAAAAGACGAGGATATTTCAGTTTCATCTGATCCTCACGCTCCAAAGTGAATTCCGGTCCTCGCTTGGCATTCCAATGAACCTTCACTATCGGGATACGGCTTTGCTTCGTTTGCTTGACCTCTCGGTCAAGGATCTCTGTTGGTTCTTCCACGAAGTTGAGGCTCTCATTAATCTCGATCTCGTCAAGTGAGATAACAAGAGTCTCGTCGGACAGACACTTTTTCATGTTTGATACGTGGAAGGTAGAATGTACATTACTGAGTTCGTGAGGTAAGTTAAGTTTGTAAGCTACAGGGCTGATTCTTACGAGAATTTCGAAAGGCCCTATGTACCTTGGATTCAGCTTTCCACGCTTTCCGAAGCGTATCAAGCCCTTCCAAGGTGAGACCTTCAATAGAACGCGGCCGCCCACCTGGAATTCCAATGGTTTCCTTCGCTTATCAGTGTAGCTTTTCTGTCAGTCCCTAGAGGATTTCAATCGTTCTCGAATCTGAATGATCTTCTCTGTCATTTCCCGTATGATCTTCGGACCGGTGAGAGTGCTGTCAGGAACTCTTCCTTTAGCCAATTGGGTATCACCCACCTCAGCCCAGCATAGAGGGGATCTGCACTTTTGGCCACAGAGGGCCTCGAATGGAGCAACCTTAATGCTCGTGTAATAATTGTTGTTGTAGGAAAATTCGACAAGGGGTAAATGAGTATCCCATGCTTTCCCAAAGTCGATCACATAGGCTCGCAACATATCTTCCAAGGTTTGGATAGTTCTCTCACTTTGCCCATCGGTTTGTGGATGGTAGGCTGTACTCATGTGTAGCCTAGTTCCTAAGGAACTTTGTAACGACTGCCAGAACCTCAAATTGAATCTACTATCTCTGTCCGATATAATGGATAAGGGAACATCGTGCAGTCGTACAATCTCTCTAATGTAAGTTCTTGTAAGTTTCTCCATCTTGTCTATTTCCTTGATAGGCAGGAAGTGTGCAGACTTGGTCAATCTGTCGACGATGACCCATATGGTATCAATTCCACCCGTTGTCTTCGACAACTTGGTTATGAAATCCATAGTGATCCGCACCCACTTCCATTCCGGTATCTCAGGCTGTTGTAGTAAACAGGAGGGTTTCTGGTATTCGACCTTGACCTTTGCGCAAGTAAGGCATTTACTCACGAAGGTAGCAATCTCTGCTTTCATGTTAGGCCACCAGTAAAACTTTTTAAGATCCAGATACATCTTATCTGAACCCAAGTTGTGCGCCTCGTTCATGACCAAGTCCCTAAAACCACCGAGTTTCGGGGTCCAGATCCAGTCCATGAAATAATAAGCTCCGCCACCCTTAACCTCCAAGTTCTTATCCATCCCTCTCAGGGATTCACCCACTACATTTTCAGGCTTCAAAGCGTCGAGCTGAGCCGCCTTAATTTGTGTGGACAAGTGTGAATGGATAGTCATAGTCAATGATTTGACTCTACGACTAGAATATTCCTTCCGACTTAGGGTGTCAGCTACTACATTGGCTTTACCCGGATGATAACGAATTTCACATTCGTAATCACTGAGTAGCTCGACCCACCGTCGTTGTCTCATGTTGAGCTCCTTCTTTTCGAATATGTGTTGTAGGCTTTTGTGGTCTGCAAAGATAGTGCTTTTCGTACCGTACAGGTAGTGTCTCCAGATCTTTAGAGCAAACACAACTGCTCCTAGTTCAAGATCGTGGGTCGTGTAGTTGACCTCATGTGTCTTCAACTGTCTCGAGGCATAGGCGATAACTTTACCTCGCTGCATCAGAACACATCCGAGCCCTTGATTTGAGGCATCGCAATAGACAACGAAGTCTTCTATTCCCTCGGGAAGGGATAGTATTGGTGCAGTGCACAAGGCTCGTTTGAGTGTTTGAAACGCTCTTTCCTGCTTCGCTTCCCAGTCAAAGGCCATGCCCTTCTGGGTCAGTGTTGTAAAAGGTTTCGCAATACGGGAGAAGTTGTGAGTGAACCTGCGATAGTAGCCAGCGAGGCCTAGAAATTGACGAATTTATGTAGGCGTCTTCGGTGCTGACTAGTTCTCAATGGCTTTGATTTTGGAAGGGTCCACGTGTATTCCCTCTTCGCTAACCACATGCCCTAAGAATTCGACTCGTCAAATCCAAAATTCGCATTTCGAGAACTTTGCGTAGAGCTTCTCCGAATGTAATGTCTCTAAGACCTGACGCAGATGTTGACTATGCTCTTCCTTACTATGAGAGTAGATAAGTATGTCATCAATGAAGACGATGACGAACTGATCCAAGTAAGTACGACACACCCTATTCATTAAGTCCATGAATACAACAGGCACGTTTTTTAATCCGAACGACATCACTACGAATTCGTAGTGCCCATAACGAGTCCGGAAGGCTGTCTTCGAAACATCCTCCCTTAGCACTCATAGCTGGTGAGATCCGGATCTCAAGTCGATTTTAGAAAAGAAGTTCGCCCCTTGAAGTTGGTCAAATAAATCGTCGATACGAGGCAATGGATAACGATTTTTAACGGTCAGTTTGTTGAGCTCCCTGTAGTCGATGCACATACGAAAAGACCCGTCTTTCTTCTTGACGAACAAGACTGGGGCTCCCAGAGAAGCTTGGTCTTATAAAGCCCTTACTGAGCAGTTTGTTAAGTTGACCGGACAGTTCTTGCATCTCTGCAGGTGTTAGACGATAGGGCGATTTGGCTACGGGGGTAGCCCCTGGAACTAAGTCGATTCGGAACTCGACTTGACGTTGCGGAGGTAATCCTAGGAGTTCTTCTGGAAAGATGTTGGGAAAGTGGCGTACTACTGGAATGTTATGAATGTCCTTCGTTTCTTCGCTCACAATGACCACATGAGCAAGGAATGCTCGGCATTCCTTTCGCAAGAATTTCTGAGCTTGAATGCTCGAAATGATACGAAGGTTCGTGTCGGGTTTGTCGCCATAAACTACTAGGGTTTTGCCAGACAGCAGATTAAGGCGAACAGCCTTTTCGTAACACATGATATCGGCACGATGTAAACTCAACCAATCCATGCCGATAATGACGTCAAAAATTTTAATTGAGACCGGCATGAGATCAATCGAAAATGAATGGCTATCTAAAGTTAGGTTACACCTTATCAATATACTACAAGTGCTCTCTGTCTTTCCATTAGCCATTTCTACAGTGAACGATTCTTTAAGTGCTCGTGATTTTTGCTTAAGTAAATGAGCAAATTTTTGGTTCACGAAACTCCTCTCCGCTCCACTATCAAATATAATGCGTGCATAAGAGTTATCGAGGAGGAACGTACCAGTGACCACTATGGGAGCGACAACCGCTTCCTTATGGCCTATGGCCAGAACTCTTGCCGCTCCACCGGCAAACCCTGCCTTCGGCCAGTTCCTTTTGAAGTGGCCTACCTCGCCACATCCATAGAAAGTTTGGCCCACTACAACATCGGGGACTTGGTTTATTGGCTTTGCCGGAGCTTTATAGAAACGGGTTGTGTGCCCCTTCCCATTGCAGTTCAAACACTGCATTTCCCGGCAGGCACCAACGTGACGGAAGTTGCATTTGTTGCACTTGGGTAAACTTCCAGCGTACTGATTTACCAGAGCAGAAGCGGCAGGTGCTATCGCAGCATGTACTGCCACGACCTACTACTTTTTGGTAGCCTTAGCCTTCTTTTTGTCATCCTAAAACTTGCGCTTGGAATCAACGGTTCTTGCGGGTTCTGAGATGGCCAGGGTAGTTGTTGCAGCCGGGGTACGAAACCCATGGTCTATGAGCCGCTGTGCCAATCGTTTGGCACTATCAAATGTAGTGGGGTGTGATGCCAATACATTTCCTTGGTATGGTGGCACTAGCTTCCATATGTACCTCTCGATCTTCTTTCCCTCTGTATGAACCATGTTGGGACAGAGGACCACCAGTTCACAGAACCTGGCAGTGTAGGCGACTATGTTGGAGCCCTTCATGGTTAGGCTCCACAATTCTTCCTCTAGTTTCTAGATCTCGCCCCTCGGGCAGTACTCCTCAATCATGAGGTCTTTCAAGGTTTCCCAGCCCATAGAATTTGCCACTATGAGAGATAGTGACTTAACATGGCTATTCCACCATGTTAGGGCTTTTGTTTCAAAGGTGCAAGCAACAAACTTGAACTTGCTCTCCTCCGGGCAGGAGCAGATTTTGAAAACCGATTAAGTTTTCTCGAACTAGTGCAAGAGGGCAATGACTCCGCCAGTCCCTTTGAAGGACCTTGGCTTGTAGTTGGTGAAGTCCTTGTAGGAGCACTCTTTCAAGCGCATAGGGATTTCACCATGAGTAGACAGGACAAGGGTTCCTCCTCCAGTGGAACCTGATGAATGATATTGAGCCATGGCTGTAGCCACAGCTGCAGCTACAGCAACATTTAAGGTTGTCATGTCGAAGTGAGGAATAGGTTGTTGAGGTGGTGGTGTCAGTGTTTCGTTATTAGGGGTACGCCTTGGATTTCTGCGAGGCAGCATCTTTGATCTAAAAGTTTATGAAGATGAAAACATTGATAAGAATTTAATGGAAGAATTGATGAGAATGACTCATGGACTAACTCTTCATAGCCCAACAATACGATTGAATGTAGATCTAGAACTAATAGATGATCACATTTGGATAATAATTCCCTTAAGGTTAGGTACCTGTCAATATTACTGGAATTACATATGTAATAAGTTTGGGAAAAACGGCCAACATAAGGAGGCCTTACATCAACCAAAATGGGAAAATTTTGACAGAATTACAACCTAACCAAGGCCTAACAGGCCTATGATTTACAAGGATAGGGAATTAGACAAGAGTTTTACATAACTAGGTTATATCCAAAAGAGAGAAGTTGATGACAATCTATCAGCGAAGAGAACTACCACAGTGAGTTCTTGATCCCGACAGGAGTCGTTCTATGTCCCTCATGCGCCTATCAGCTCTTGCTTGCTCAGCTCTAAGTTCTCTGACTTCAGCTCGGATTTCAGCGAGTTCCCTCCGAAGAGCTGCATTGTGGACCAGAGTCCTTTCATGAGCAGACTCTAGCTGGCGAATGTGGATAGTGTTAACGCCAGAGTTAGCGTCAATCTCCATGACTCGGTTGATAGCTGCTCGACCCTGCTCGGTGTTCCGAGCAATCCTACGCACTATGATTGGTAGGACTCTGTCAGCAGAACCTCCCTCAGTGAGGTTGTAGAAACTTCTGTCTCCATTGTAGGAAATGGGTTGACCCTGTTCCTGACTCCATCTATTCAAGTTTGTGGCCCACAGAGGTATGGGTCCTTAAATTGTTGGGCGAGGGTTTGGGTTTTGATCGGCTGGAGGTAGGTTGTTGACTTCTGGCTCTGAGTCAGAAGCATCAGAAAAGCCTTCAGCTTCATGATCATCTAAAAGGATTGGGTAATCATCATCTAGTTCTTCTTCCAGCCATCCTGCATTGCCATGGTTGGGGTAGTATAGGTCTCCAGGAAGGTGGAATCCAGCCATTAAATCTACGCGAGAAGAGAGGTATAAGAATCTAGAACATAAGTAACTTATAGTAATGCAAAATACTCCTATAGTATTTTAGGTTTAAGTTCTATTGTTCTCATTGTGGTATTGTGGGTAAGTTTTTAGACTTGTTGCAACCTCACAACCACACTTAGGCACATGTTAGTCAACCCTCGGATAATATAGTTGATCAGGCTATATCTTCCAAGTCTTGACTATATGTCTCTAAGTCTACTTGTGCTGCCCAACAATCGTAATACTTTTGTACTGTCTTAGTGACACTGATTTTAGTATGAATGCAGGCATGTATACTTAATTAAATATTTTAAAATTTAAAGTATAAACTCTTGGTCAGAGTATTTTTATCCTATTGTATTTATAGTTAGTATATCCTTTATGGGTTGATATACTCAATTCACTATAAACAATGCTCTGATACCAATCTGTCACACCCCAAAACCAAGAACGGCGGAAACGTTCTGGGGCAGAGGACGTCATGTACAGTATCACCACAATGAATAGTAGTAAACAAGCAACAACATCATCCATTGCATTAATAATAAAATTTTATACAAGTGTGTTCTATCAAGTTATATAGACACCAAAAATACATATCAAAATAAAAGACAAGTCTTAAACGAACTCCATCTTCTCAAAACCTGGCACCTGTACATGTCTACTGGTGACCTGAAAATACAAGCTATTTTGAAGGTGAGTATCAGCTTTAAAGCTGGTGAGATCATAAGTATATTAGTGTCTCTATTTGTATGAAAGTATTTGTAAAATGTTTTGTAAGATGTTTGAACTCTCCTAGAAAACCCTATGTTTCCTACTAAAAGTAGCCTTCTACCAAGGCATCTAGTATATGTGTGTGTTTCTTGTAAGAGTGTGCATTTTCCCAAATCCGACTATCTAACCAAAAATATAGTTTTTACATTACCGTGCATTGTGTGAATATTCACGAAGAGAATGTAATGGGAAAATATCTTAGAACTATAGTATTGTAATAAGTAACTACTGATGTACTAACTACCTTAAACCAATTGAATTTAAAGTAACATGTGATCGGTTGTATCCTACTACCAACTCTAGTAAAACGACGATGTAAGACGCCGTAAGAAATGACATTTGGCACCCGTAGACTTGTAACTCCCACTGTAGCGAGCAACAAGGTGTAGGATAGTCAATCCAGTATAGATATATATGTAAACTCATACGCTCCCTAATTAAGGCGATTCTGGATACAAAGACGGTCATGGCAGGTAGTGTCATGCCCTGTTCAATGGTTCAAATAACTGCATGAATGTATATGTAATAAATGTGCTAGCTGTATTGTGTGTTCTTTCTCTTTCTAGCCTGTATATACTGTAATGTTCTGTGTGTGCTAGCTGTAATGTATGTTCTCTCTCTATCTAGCATGTATAGTAATGTACTGTGTGTCCTAGCTGTATTGTGTGCTCTCTCTCTCTATCTAGCAAGTATTGACTCATGAATGAACTGACTCATGAATGAACTGACCCCAATGCTTGTTTACTAGTAATGTATGAACATGTCTGTATACCCTTACTACTCAAAGGTATGGAAATGATTGAAGGAACTTGTATGACTATGTATGTATACATGATATACAACTAATATTTAAACGACCTTCGGACGGATAACCGATGCCCTAAAGCCACATCCAAACAAGGAAAAGGAATTTAAAGCGAGTTGGCCTTCCTAAGTCTTTTAAACATTACTTATACAATTATACATACATAGACATGCATTTGAAAATATATAAGTTTAAAAGGGCTTAAGTAAAAGTATTTGACAACTAAAAGAGTTTGTAAAACGGTTTAAAGTAAAGCAGTTTGGTAACACAGTTTGAAAAGTAAGAATCCACTAGTTTGGTAGTTATTAATCACATGTGATTGATATAATAACTAGAATTTTTCAACATGTATTACCCCCCCCCCCATAAAAGCATTTAAAAGGTTAATTAAGGGGTATGAACTCACCTGTAGTGATTGGTATGGATGAACTGAAGAAATAGGATTGCTAGGTGTCAAGTGAAGACTTGTACACACACAATGATCCTAGTTAACATATAAATACACATATATGTGTCCAATTAGTCTTTAAACAACTAATGAACAAAGCTAAGACATCCTAAGACAAGTTAAACACTTTATATAAGTGTTTTAAGCCCCAAGGAGTGCATCGAAGTGTTGTAGGACAAAGCTATTGGCTTTACGGTTCAAGGGAACCCCTTACTTGACTTTATGCTTTCTTGACCATAACTCACGGATTTTACGGTCGTAAGCTCATACTTTTTGATCATTTGATGATTTGAAGTCTTATAAGTCCCTAGAAGCATTTCTACTTGATGTATAAGCTTAAGGAGGAAGTTAGGGCACCATTTCCCTCCTTTGAGGAGTTTACGGCCCTAAGACCATTTCCCTTTGGGTTTAAGGTCGTAAACCCTCATGGATCATGGTATTTGGATGTTTTCAAGTCCTATACACATTAAGGAGTGAGTCTAGACTAGTTTCCAAAGGGAAGGAAAGGACTAGGGTCACTTTGGCCCTAAAGAAGGGTTTACAGTCCAAGGTGTTCTTGGACCGTAAGCACCTTTGATCTTTGTGTTTCCTTGTGTTTTCTTGATGTAAAGAGGTATAGCAAACTCTATGATACTCTAGGATAGAAGTACTTACAATATAGAAACTTGAAATGAGCTAAAAGTCCAAGAACACTAGTGTGTGTTCTTGGTGGTCTTGGTGAAACTTGAAGCATCAACCTTTTGAACAATTTCACGGATGGAAGTGTGTTAAATCACTAGATTAAGAGATATACTAACTTGAAAGGGCTAGAAACACTTACTAGATTGAAGATCTTGAAGAAAACTTCGATGATACTTGAGAGAGTTTGAGATTTGCTTTTGAAAAAGGTGGAAAATGATATAAATGACTAAGTGTCACTTATATACCCCCTTACTTGGGGTTTACGGCCATAAACACCATTGTTTAGGCCGTAAAATCCAATATTTCGATGTGTCGGGACTTTATTGTTGCACAATAAACCCTAGTGCACCCTCTCTCCTGATATCTCCTAAAGTATTAATCCTAAAATACTCAAACTTATTCTAAAAAGTATGAAAATTAACAGTAACTGTTCTGACTTCTATTGACTTGATATGTTGTACATAACAGAAATTTCGAGTTGTCACACTGAAACACTGAACTACCTGAACATTGAACTGCCTGAAACAGCATGATGCTACATGGGTGTTTTCCTATATCTCTCGAGACCCTCCTGGTCTCAATTCCCTCAACAGTCATCTGAAATATCGGGTTCCAACCCAGTTGCAGAGCCAAAGCACTCCCTATTTTGTCGCCTCACACGACTTCCGAACAAAATCCTTCTCTGGAACTAGTTACCACTAGTTATCATGTTACTGAGGCTCTAACATCCTCCTGATCCAATCGATCGGGTCCAAGCGTCGAATCCTGATGTCACCAAATCGCGGCTAAACGTGATTGCTACAAGACCAATTGTAGCCTTATATAACAAGTAACCTGAAGCAATCCATTGCTTCCCCGATCTCAAATCTGCAGTGACATGCTTACAGTCTTATCTCTGGCTTAACTAGGTCTAATCCATCCAGATAATCCTGAAATCCAATTCGTGGTCTTCCGCATTCTTACTGCAACGCCCGATCTGGGAGCTAATGTTTCTCCCACGTCCTAAAAACGTGCTCATGCTATCTACCAACCTGGTGGATGTTGCGGCTACACTCGTATACTTACAACACTCTATCACTATCTAGCTGCTAGTGAATGCTACGGCCACACCGACAGACTTACAGCACTCTAATACCATCTGGCTGCTAGTGAATGCTACGGCTACACCCGTAGACTTACAACACTCTAATACTATATGGCTGCTAGTGAATGCTACGGCTGCACCCGCAGACTTACAACACTCTAATACTGTCTAGCTGCTAGTGAATGCTACGGCTACACCCGTAGACTTACAACACTCTAATACTATTTGGCTGCTAGTGAATGCTACAGCTACACCCGCAGACTTACAACATTCTCCTTACTGACTCTACCACTAACTACTATCCCGAGGGCACCCTAACTCACCCGAGTCCTGCTAGCGATCCCCCGACCTGATTTCCATAACCAGCCCTCAGTTATCTAATGCTACAGCTGTCTAGTAGTTTTACATCCTTGCTACATTTGCTTTCTGTCGAGATATTCTTCAACTTGGTTTCCCAAACCAATCGTCTACTACTCCCTAATTCATGAAACCGACATTGGGAAGTTTTCCAAACTCGCAACTCCTGAACTCTTGGACCCACTAGACCCACCCGGCTGCTTTCCTTTCCTACGCACGATTACCAACCCTTTCCAAGTTTAGCTTACTACTGACCATGAATCCATGAAGGGTTCTCCCCCACTTAGACCCAAGAAGCTCCGAGTCCCAATTGGAGACCTCGGAATCTCCTACTGTGTCACGGCCTCTATATTGGTCGAACCGACTAGAATATCCTTCTGATTGACAATGTGCCCAAGAAATTGCACCTCGCGCAACCAGAACTCTCAATCGAAGAACCTTGCGAAAATTCTCTCCATCCTCAAAGTCTCTAGCACCTCCCTCCGGTGCTTCTTGTGCTGCTCCTCAGTCTTGCAATAAAACAAGATGACGTTGTACTCTCCCAATCCCGTAATTTGGGAAATGCTCTATCACTATTCGCTAATGCTTCTCGGTATGCAATTGGCATATGAAATCACTTGATAATATAATTCAGACACAAACCGAGGATAACTCAAGGCTACACTTACTCAAACCCTTGAAACGAATGACTCCATCGTGTAGTTTCCCGCATGTGCTATACTGAATCTACCCTGTTGGTCCCCCAAAAGTTGATCTGAAATCTAGGGTCTTCTCCCGAGACACCTCATTATAAGAAACTTATCTAGTTTCCTTTTACCAATGTGCTCCAAGTCCATATCTAGTTCTCAAGCTCAAGAAGTCATATCATTCGGGGTCTTGCATCCCGAGATACTCATGATCTCCCTGCTATCATTTACAGTATGTTCTGATAACTTACCTTCTTCCTTTCCTTATCTGTTGCCTACTGCGGTACCATATAATCTCTTTGTCGAGACTTGGTAGTGATTTTTGCCACAGTCTCAGTCGTCTGGTGGAGATCTAATAACTCTTGCGCCAACTGCTACGCCTCAATCTCCTGGTCACACTCTGCCTAGAATCTGGTCTAAAATTCATCCCATGACATAACATCAATCACATCATTACTCAACTCACTACCAACCTTTTCCTATCAATCTTGTGCTCTATCCCTCAATAGACAGGGAGTAAGTTAGATCTTGTCTCCTTTCGAGACAACGTATGGTATGAAAAGTGTCGGTGACATATGTGCACCATCTGCTGCTAACAATGGGGTCCCTAACCCCCATAACAATCTGAAGCCTCATAAACTCTGAATTCCTAAAACATCAACGTACGGGTCTTTATCATGACTGCTATCTTTGTGCATAATGCACTCGACCTCTCATCACAAAACTCTATAATGCCCTCCTTGATTACACTGAGAATCACAGGAGTCTGGTCAATGATACTGCTCGTAATTCTCAGATGGAATGAACTCCCTCTTCTGATCATCAATCTGCCCGGCTCCAGAGTCCGAGCCTAATCCCTCGTCGACACCAGAACTACCTTTCGGTATACCACGTAGCGTCACTATACTCGGCAACATACCATCACGTAGGGGCCTTGCCCCCTGCATCGGATCGAAGTCCGGAAACTACATCACGCCGAAGCCTCGACTAACTGGGGCCTTGCCCCCTGCATTGGACCGAAGTTTGGCTAAGTGCATTAGACCGAAGTCCGGACTAACCGGGGCCTTGCCCCATGCATCGGACCGAAGTCCGTCTAACTGCATCGATGTCCGGACTAACCAGGGCCTTGTCCCCTGCATCGGACCGAAGTCCGGAAACTGACTGAGCATAACATATCAACTAGCATAAGCACATATACTGCATACCGCATCGGACCGAAGTACGAAACACATAGCACAAAGACATCCTTGAATCATAAATATATCAAGCACACTAAACTACTCCATCGGACCGGAATCCGGATCTACTGCTAACTAGACGGGTCGGCATTGTGGCCGTAGACTCGTTCCTACTGGAAGGAAACTCACCTGGACAGTTGAACTCGGCCGATAGCCCTCTGGCTGCTATCAGATGATTCTCTGAAATGCTGCTCCTCTAGCTCCCTGAGCTTCAATACCAACAATAACACTTAGCCTAAGCTGAAATCTAGAAGTCAAACTAAGTCAACTCTGGTCAAAGTCAACCTTCCAGTTGACTCTACTCGGTGATTCAACCCATAAACTCATCGAGTTCTTAAACTCATAATCCTTCAAAATACCACTCAAATCACCGAGTGACCCTAATACTCGTCGAGTTCAACGATCTCCAAGTCCCATCCGGACCAAACCCACCGAGTCACCACTCAACTCGCTGATTTGCGTCTTAACCAGAGAAGATTGGGGTTCCGCGACCAGACTCGCCGAGTTCAAGAACAGACTTGTCAAGTACAAGGAAATCTTCAATAGACTCGCCGAGTTGTTCTTCCAACTCGTCGAGTTCCTGCCCATCTTCATACAACTCGCCGACTCCACCCAAGTGACTCACCGAGTCGCTTTAGTTCTTAATCCATATAGTGACTTTTTGAGCCATGCATGGGCTCCAAACTGTAGATCCACACATCTAAGGCCCACCCTTCACGTAAAGTTGCAAACTTTACGTGAAACCAAGGAGTTATAGGCTTAAAACACTATAGGGCTAGGGTTTGAGACAAACATGCTTCACCAATGCACCAAAGACTGATACTTTATGGGTTTCTGGGCCAAGACAAACCTAGAAATGAAGTTCTCTTTGCTCACCAAGGTACAATACACGAATTGGCCTTGGAAATGGCCCCAAAATGATAAAATCTTACTAGGAAAGGGAATCTAAATGAATAACATCCAAGGTATGAGCTTCATACCTTCAAATGTTCTAAATATAACACCCACTCAGAATCCACTGCCAATTCTTGAATCACCAAAGGATCCTTTCTTCATTCCATCTTCAAAGCACCCAAAAAATGGAAAAGAAAGCTTGAGAGCACTACAATTAAGGCTTAGGGTTTCGAGAGTAGGTAAAGGGAATGATGGAGGCTGGGATGGAGGCCTGAATTGATGCTTAAATAGGGTACCATGTACGGAAATTAGGGTTTCCCAACCCAGACCAGACTCTCCGAGTCAGTCTCCCCGACTCGCTGAGTCGGTCACTTAATCCGCGACACTGGCCACACTCCGACTTGTCAAGTTTTCCCTGGACTCGACGAGTTGACTCCTTTGACTTAGGGCTTTTCTTTCCTTTCCTACTCTTCCTGATTCTGGGTGTTACAAAGTTTTTATTTTATTCTTTTCTTTTTATATTTTTATAATTATTAATAATTTTTTTATTAAATATTTTACATTTTATTATATAATCATTTTTGATTTTTAATATTACATCCTTTGTCATTTGAATATACTCGTTTGAATGAAACTGGAAAATATAACGTTTTCAAGGAGAACTTCTCTCGCAGTGTTTCTAGTGATAGAGACTTGAAGTTTTTGAAGGATGTTGATATGGTATATATATATATATATATATATATATATATATATATATATATATATATATATACACATTAATGTTTTCTTTCTAATATTATACATGTTGTGATGAGTTTTGGTCATAAGAACATCCTATGTGCTCATACAAACCCTAATGCTTGGATCTAGGTTTCTCTATTGTACATGCAATTCATCCAAGACTATAAACTCTAATTCTAGCATACAAGTAATCATACTAACATAAGAATGGGTTTAAGATATTACCTTTATTGTTATGTAACAATAACAATCACAATTCCTCCTTGTAATGACTTTAGAAAGCTTAGAGTCACAAATGTCACTCCTCTAATGGTTCACAAACACCATAAGCAAGAGGATGAAGAGGAGAGAGGATGGAGGCTGCCCAAAACATGTTCTAACCGTAGAAGAGAAGTTCCCCATGTTTTTGAGCCTTAAGGGTTCTATATATAGTGAGGCTATGTAACACCCCAAAACCAAGAATGGCGGAAACGTTTTGGGGCGGAGGACGTCATGTACAGTATCACAACAATGAAAAGTAGTAAACAAGCAACAACATCATCCATTGCATTAATAATATAATTATTATACAAGTGTTCTGTCAAATTTTGATAAACACTAAAGCATAAATCAAAATGAAAGATGAGTCTTGAACAAGCTCCATCTTCCTTTCTCCTTGCATCGGTACCTGTCTATGATGACCTGAGGATACAAGTAATTTTGAAAGCGAGTGTCAGCTTTGAAGCTGGTTAGATCATAAGTATTTTAGTGTCTTAATTTGTATGTAAGAAATTGTTTATAAAGGAACTGTAAGTATGAAAATGTTTGTAAATGAACTGTAAGTATGAAAATGTTTGTAAATGAACTGTAAATGTGAAAATGTTTGTAAATAAACTGTAAATGTTTGAAAAACCTAGAAATCCCTATGATTCCTACTTTATATAAAGGTGTCTTCTACCAAGACTTAACTGTTCTCAATGTAGTCTTCTACTAAGACTTAACTGTTCTAAATGTTCGTTTCTTGTAAAAGTGTGTAATTTTCCCAAGTGTAACTATCATTATCAAAATATAGTTTTTACATTAAATGGTTAAGTGAAAAGATCACTAAATATATGTAAAAGGAAAAATAAATGTAGTACTGTAGTGTTGTATTATAGGAACTACTGCTGTACTAACTACCTTAAACCGGATTTATATTAAGGCATCATGTGATAAATTGCACCATACTATCGACTGGTAACAACGACATACGAATGGTCGTAATAACGGAATGACGTTTGGCACCCGCAGACCTGCAGGTCCGGCTGTAGCTAGCAGCAAGGTGTAGGATAGTCAATCCAGTATAGATCTATACGCAAACTCACGCTCTCCCTCCAAGAGAATTCTGGCTACAACTCGGGCCATGACATTTAAGGCATGCTCCGATACAGTGGATCACAATTTTATTAACGTATTAATGTAAGTGTAATGTAATGAACTGTTCTAGCTGTAATGTACGTGCTCTCTACCTAGCAAGTATAGTAATGTACAGTAATGATCTAGAAAGTATTGACTCATGAATGAACTGACTCATTGTATGATACTGCGTTCTAGTATTAGTTCTAGTATCTTCCTAAACTACCCCTATGGTAGTTTACTAGTAATCTAACTGGTAAGTATGAACATGGATGTATACCCTTACTACCCAAGGCATTTGATGAACTGGAAGGACCCTTTTATGACTATATATGTACACATGATATATAACTAATATTTAAACGACTTTCGGACGAGTACCCGATATCCCACCAGACCATATCTCAAGCGCGAAAAGGAAATAGGGTGGATAGCCTTCCAAAGTCTTTTAAACATTTCTTATATAACTATACATATAGAGGCATGCAATTTATAATATGAAAGCATAAATAAGTTTTGTAAAACATTTGAACATAATTATTATTTTAAGAAAAGATCGACTTGATGTCAATCTATAAAACAATTTGAAGGCATGGGTTTGATAAAACAATTTAGTATAAAGAAACATTTTTTTGAAACACAATTGTAAATAAGTTTGAAATGTAATATACAGAGTAAGATATACAGTGTAATAAGGATTTTAAAACATATAAAATGTTTATAAAAATCATTTGAAGGAAACTGTTTGGTAAAACGGCTAATGTGTAGTAAATCATTCGAATGCTGCATATTAATCACATGTGATTGATATAATAACGAGCATAATTCTACTTATTAATCACATGTGATTGATATAATAACTAGCATGATTCTACTTGTATCCCCCCCATAAAACATTTAAAAATAGTTTAAAACATTATTTAAGGGGTATGAACTCACCTGTTGTAAGTGACTGGAATTGAACGGACTGTTATCGTAAGGAAGGATCGGACAAGTGCTTGGTGTCAAGTGAAGACTTTCGACACACACAATGATCCTAATTTCATATGAAGACATGTGTATATAAATAATTAGTGATTAAAACACTAATTATACAAGTATAAACATTTTAACGCAAGGAAAATACTTTTGGTCAAGTTCTAGGAGGCAAATGGGTCGCAACAAAGGAGTGCAATGCCTCTAATGGGAGTTTATGGTCAAATGACCATATGTTTTGGAGTTTACGGCCCAGGGGAGTAAACTCCTGGCCGTAAACTCTCAACAAAGTCCCTAAATGAAGTCTAACAATTATACAACTCATGTGGTGATATGCTTCGAGGCTTAAACAAGTGTTTGGGCTTCCTATTAACTCCTTTGAGGAGTTCACGGCCCTGGGACCATATTCCCTTGGAGTTTACGGCCGTAAACTCCCTTAGGAGGGTGTTTATGGTGTTTTCAAGTCTCTAACTTAATTAGGAACTAAACTTGGCTTTTGTACTTGGCTTTAGAAGAGTTTATGGCACCATTTGGCACCATTTTATGGAGTTCACGGCCCTAGAACCTTTTGGGTCGTGAACACCTTACTCTTGGTGTTCTAAGTGTGTTAGCTAGTCCAAAACTCATTTAGGTATATGCCCAAATTAGTCTCTTGGCTTAAGGAAGGTTTTAACGGCATTTTGGCACTTAAACATGGAGTTCACGGCCCAAGAACACCCTTGGCCGTGAAATCACTTTTCATCCTTGTTTCTAATTGATTTTGGTGTCCTAATTATGTAATGAAGGCTTCTAGTTTGAGTTATAAGGCTTTGAGGGTCATTGGGACACTTTGGCCCTTAAAATGGAGTTTACTCCCCAAGTGTTCTTGGGCGGTAAACTCCCAAATCTTGGTGTCTTGTTCCGATTTTGATGTTTTCTAGTCACATACACACTAGCATACAAGTCTAAGGTAGTTACAATTCACGGGGAAAGGACTAGGTAGCATTTAAGCCACATATCGGAGTTTACTCTCCAAGAACTTTCTTAGGCGGTAAACTCCCGAATCTCACAGATTTGATATGTAATTGATGTTTCTAAACACAATCTAAGCTATATAACATAACTAGATCGAAGTACTCACAATTTGGGATAAAAACCCGAAGATTCGTGAGAGAGAATTTTGGCTTTTCTCTAATTGGAAATGTAACTAATGATTTATTTGGTTCAGTTTTCTATATATAGTCCTGGGATTTTTGGCAGAAAATATTTTTTTTATTCCCGAAATGAACTCCAATATCCTAGATATTGGAATAATAGTGTTGCACAAAACCCTAGTGCATCCACTCTCCTAATATCTCCTTAAGTGAAAATCCTGAAAACTGCCAAACTTATACTCGGAGTTTGAATTTTCACTGTAATTGTTCTACTTCTATTGGCTTGATATGGTTTGTTCAGAATGGAAATTTCGGGTTGTCACAGGCTATTAGGGTTATCTAACAAGGAAACCCTAATTTGGATGCTTAAGCCCTAAGCAACCCATGGACCTCTTTCCTTAAGGCCTTGGACGATTTCTTATGGGTTTCCCCATAGAATTCGTCCACTCCTTAATATAAGACAATCCATATCCCAAATTGCAATTATCTTATAATTACAATTCCAGTCCCTTAAGTTTAATTAATCTCTTTTAGTCACAAAACTAATTACCAATTAATTCTTGACTAATATTAATTAAACAATATGATTTCTCCTTTAATATATTATTCCCATAATATATTAATAAATCATATTTAATCCTTTCTCTCCATAATTCATCCTATCAAGTTGCTTTGGTGAAGGCAACCCAAAAGGACCATGCACCATCGGGTCAAGTACATACCAAAATAGTTATGGAATTAGACACTAATCCAACAGTATCCCACTTGGATAAGTCTAATAACTATTATGCGTATGACTTCATATCCTGATCTGCAATCGTAGCTTTCCAAAGCCGCTGTCAACTCTGATCCTATCAGATACGCGTGTCCTTTAGATAAGGGATCATATATTCCTCTATTCTAGATATCGTATTAGACATGATTTCAAATCGTTCTTTTTGTACTATTTCTCGAATTCCGATTTATGACGACTGACTAATTGAACAAATCAAATTAGCCCTAGTCGGGCCGAGCATTTACGTTTTTCATCACTAAATCATCGAGGGGCCTAAAGATATCGCTTTTATTCTACTTTGAATAAAAGGAATGGATAAACTTTGATTCAATGCTCGCTTGTACTTAATCACCGAATCACACACAACAATATGTTTTATAACACCAAGTTACTGGTGCGTTTACATATTATCAATGTGCAACCGATTTTCAAGATACAACTCACACATCTTGGTTTCAAGAATATAAGATGTTATCGTCTCGCCAATCACTCGTGATACAATTCATGGAGTGATCCAATTGAGCGTGGGTTTAATCCAATGCTCAAATCATATTCATAAGCACTCATGAACGTTGCAGCAAACATTTGCTTATGTCTAATGCTCTTTAGACAATCCACACACCAATTCAAGACAGTCTTCATTCATACCTACTTCCAACATATGAACGACTGTGGCCTGTTCGAATAATTTGACTTCTCTAAACCAATTAAATTATTCAGGAAGTCAAAACATGCAAAGTGAAACACAAGAATAATACTAATCCCATATGGCCTCAATCCTTTGAGTATAAATAAAACACCTTTTATTTATCACCATATCGATTACTCATTATTTGTTGTTTCGGGTAATCAACTTCTTACTTGAATTATTACTATACTTGTCCCATGCTCTTAGCATGCACATAATGTTTACATATGGTTCTTACTTTGTGAAATAGATCAAATTGAACACATTTCCAATCATTCTCATTTCATAACTCCAAATCCTTTTTCATAAGTGAAAGAATATCAAATTCTTGCTACTTATAGAATATGCTTGATTCTAACATTTTATGCAACGATCCATTTGTAACATCACTGCACCAATGTCATAAAGACTATTGCCAATGAAATTACAAAGTCCTCTATCGGAAATTGTTACAATACAATTCCTTAGATATGATGTCTCTCACTCAAAGAACATTCCTTTGAACATCCTTTTGCATAAAAGCTTCTAATCTAGATATAGATTTTCAATATTCAATTCCCAACATGGACACATTTCCATATTTTCCATATGACAACTCATTCTTAATAGAATCTTATCTATTCATAATAATGTTGATATGGTCCATCCAATACCATGCTTCCAACTACTCACAAGCAACCAATCCTCGTCGAACTTTGGATTGTCCTTTGATAGTTGTTTATTTATTTTAGTCAAAACCGATTCTAGTCCCTTTTCCCTCTAAATGCGCTAGACATTTGGAAAATTTTAGAATGGTCAAATATTAAAGCATTTGCAATCGATCCTATACCCGAAGCGTATGGGACACGATGCATAATGTTTTACATAAAGATTTGATACTTTATCAATCTTCTGCCATAATATTTTATTTGCTATGTTCTCAAAATTCGAATTGTGAAGAGGAATGCCGTAATCATAATCGAAATTTTAAGAACACACTATGTACCTTTGACTAAATTTATTAACATTCCACAACCTAAGACTTTAGATTTGAAATGAAGCATAATATTCTCTCCCTTAATTATAGCAAAACAACTTTACAACCCTTACGACTTTGCAAGGTATAACTCTTGTTTCCTATAATTAATATTGCCAACTTGCAATACGTGCCTTAATAATCATACAATCATAACATTTATGCTCCCACTATCATGATTATTATTATAAAACATAACACTTATGCTCCCACTAGCTTCGACATGTATTCATAAACATCTTAACTTCCAGAAAAACAATACCTATTAAATTTTTTAAGTCCATGTTTCTAATACTTAATGCTTTGATAATCTTTTATCAATGCTTCTTATACACTTTTGCCTTAGATAGTTCATATGTGTGTCTAAAACAATTAAGACTAATTGCCAAACCTCACAATTCAAATTATGGAAAGAGATACCGTAACCATAATTGAATTCGAGAATGCAATTTTACAATCACTATCTTCTTAAAATCTTTCTTAGTGAAAGCATTTCCTCACAATCATTTTCATGAAGGAGGAAATCTTATGACACTTAGATTTAAACGGTGTATGTGTTCCTATCCATGTGAATTTGTTAAAACCAAAGTTTACGACAAATTCAAACTCATATGGATCGAACTTTCTTAATCTCGATTTCTTGCCTTTTGGTAGCACAGCTGCCCACCATGTCTTCCAAGTAGTTAAGCAGCTCACCTTTTCTTATCAATGTACTTTCCATTGATCAAGGTCCTTGCCTTTTAAGCATTCAAATGAGAACTCATAGGACTCACATGCATAATTAACTCGATTGGATTGGCACAGAAACAAAATAATGTCAACACGATAGGTTGTAAACCTCAACACGTGTGCTAATGATGATCGATAAGGTTTATTTGATTTGTTCTTGAAACTTTTCAAGACCAATAAGACTCCCACTGACTCCTTGACATATAAGATTCTCTTGTCAATAAACATTTCTTGACAAACAAATATTCAAGAGTTAGTGTAGTTTTTATCAAAACACTTCATAAATTGGTCCTAGTTGGTCTTTGTCTTATCCAAGACATCACAAGTTTCCAAATTTGATGAATGTTATAAACCTTCTTAATACTTATCACTCAATTTCACAATCTTAACTCTAAGACTTGTTTTGGAACGAAGTATGATTGACTTCTTGATTTAACCATTTCTTCAATTCTTGATTCCTCTTCTTAGACATACAATTGTACTAATACTCACTTAAAGGATCAATTCAGACATGGTTCTTAATCATTAAGACCTATCATAAAGCATAAAAGGTACTCTCCCTTCTTCTTAGAATGGAGAAACTTTTATCTTTCTACCTGCTTGATTCTTCTTATTCGTTCTGCTATTGATTTAAACATTTTCAATCAATTCAGAATTACACTTAATCTTATAAGTATAATCATATTTACTAAACCTTTAGTAAATCATGACGAATATCTTGGTTACTCTTATGGTGGACTTGATCAATACGCAACTTTGTGTACTTGATCTCCGAGTCCTTCACTTGACACTTTGTCAATGAATTAGTCAAATTTCCAAATATAAAATTTCTCATTCATCGTGCAACCAAGTTGCATGATTCCAAGTTTCTGTCCAATTGAAACTTGGGCGATGAGAAACTCTCCCTATTTGGTAAATTTTCGACATTTCCATAAACAACATAACTAAGAATCAAATCCATTATTGCTAATATTAGAAATATTCAAACATCAATTTTTCATACACGCCATTGCAAGGATAAATAAGTAATATAAAATCAAAATTTACTTTTATTGTGGAAAAATTTGTCCTCACAATGCAATTCATTGAAAAACTATGCTAATACATCTTTCTTAGCAATCTAATTCTAACTCTAAGTGGTAGCTCAAGAATCTAATCTTCAAGTAATGCGATCGAAATCCATTTCTTCATGGTTAGATTCTGCTCACTTCTTCCCTTAAGCTTCCTCTCTTTTCTTCGATCCTACAAAACATCAATTGTAATCTTATCACATTATGTATTAAGAATCTAGAATATGAGCTTAAAGAAAGTTAGTCAATGAATTTTTACCTAAAACAAAGTCATACGTTTTGACTCTCCCATCTCTTAGATCTCTTAGGTAAATAGCGCAGCTTCGTTTCCAATGCCCCTTCTCTTGGCAATAAAAGCAAACTGACTCTTATGGAACAGGACATGGAACTACTTCAGACATTGCCTTTCTCTTATGATCAAACTTTTTGATCATAGCATGTCTATCATTGCCATTGTCTATATCCATAGAGGTCTTGAAGGCAGATTCACCAATCAACTTTGCTTTTCTGTTGCGCCAAACCATTGCTGATTCAGCAGCAATAAGCATATAGGTGAGATCTATAAGGGTCGCGTCGCAGTTCATCATATAATACTCTCTTTCGAACTCACTATATGAGTTACGAAGTGACTGAAGAACCCAATCAACAGCCATCTCCTCACAGACAACGGATCCCAACATTCTTAACCTATCAATGTGTGACTTCATCCCTAGGACGTGTGCACACACTGACTTTCCTTCTTCATGTTTACTTGCCAAAAGGGCTTGAGTGATCTTGAACTTTTCAAGCCTTCGAACTTGTGGGTTAGGGAGAATAATTGGAGGAGGTGGAGGAAGTGAAGCATGATTTCTTGTTCCTCGATCGAATCGTGGAATACCATCTTCATGTGGAATACTTGCTCCACAGGATTTAAGAATACCATAGTTGTCAAACTTTGACATCTACAAAATGGGAGAAAAACGAATTCAAGTTAGTTGATCGATTGAGTCCTTAGTAAATCACCCAAATGAGATACTAAGGCTAGGACCCAACACAAAATTCCACAACTTGGGAGAGGGATGCCTTAACCCTAATTGCAGAATATTTGAAGGTAAGTGAATGACGATTCACTAATTTCCACCACGAAAAACGAAAAAGAAATTTATGTTTTAAATCTATGAAAACTCCTAGATCCTTTGAGATTCATTGAACTTTCAATGGCATGTTTAAATCTCGATATGCCCCTCTAGTTTGTGACTGGGATGCCGAGGATTACAAAGCGGGTGTGAATAACCATGCAAACTTACATGGTGCCCCCACATGTTACATTCACCTATTCGATGTGCCGGTAAACCACACACGCTCCACCGAACTATGACAAACATTGAGCCACCCTTTGCTACCTTTGCTTAGAACCATTAAGTGTGCCGGTAAACCACACACGCTCCACTAACGTCTTCGCAAGGGCACAAAGTGTAATTTAATGGAATTGCATCAATTCACTTTTGCCTAAGTAACTAAGATTGGGAATTTGTAAAACATTTAGTTACTTTTGTAATTCATTATACTTATAATGGAAGGTTTTGTCCTATCCTACCCGTTCGTCTAACGACCCTCCACTAGTCAAGAGTGCGGTGGGTAAGAGTAGATACCCATTCAATCGCCATTTTATAGGCAATTTCCTTAAACACCCCTTATAGACCAGCTTCGTGAATGAGGCCTACTAACGGTAAGACTGACTTTTACTCATACATATATATAATGTTAGACTTTTAATGTTATATATAGTATAGGGTGTATTTTACAACTTTTAAAATACTAGGTGGTCTAATTAACAATTATACTTTTAATTCAATTAAATTGTAAACCTAAACTTTTATGGATTTATTAAACCTCTTTTAATTATACACCTTAATTAATAAATAAAACCATAAGGGTGTGATTTGAACCTTTTCAAAACAATGCTAGGGTTTTAGAATTTAACATTCCTAATTAAACTTTTAATCAACTTTTATATTCCAAAACTTGAGGGCAAGTTTTGAAACATTTCAAAACATTAGGGTTTAGAATTTAAATATACACCAAAATTAAACTATTAATCAAAATTTAAATTCCAAAACTTGAGGGCAAGTTTTGAAACCTTTTTCAAAACATTAGGGTTTTAACTATTTAAATTTCAAAACAACAAAACTTTTGGGTTTAAATTTAAACTATAAAACCTAAAGGGATTAATTTGAAACTATTACAAAGTTTGTCAAGAATATTCTAGATCACATAATTCAAATAAGGCAATTAACTATAATTGGTGGTTATCTAATTAGATCTAGTTCAAATTCTTGCAAGATGATGATCAAATAATTTCCATAACTTAACATATATCAAATAAGGTAACAATTATCTAATTAGATGACCAAAATCTTTTATTTTGACAAGGATAATCATAAGGGATTAACAAAATTCGAATTTTATTAAGTTTAAACAATTATTGCAATTATCCTAAGTCAAAATAGGTAAAAATCCCGAAAAACCGCCTGTTTGACAGCTAAACTCGTCGAGTCCCATTATGGACTCGCCGAGTAGGGGCCTACTCACCAAGTCCACAATGGGACTCGCTGAGTAGATCAGGCAGGAGGCAAAAAAACAATTTTTTTTCAAGCGTGAACAAATTAACAAGGCATCAATACAATAAAAACCAATCAAGTCTCCGATACCACTGATGGGTTTTGGTCATAAGAACATCCTATGTGCTCACACAAACCCTAATGCTTGGATCTAGGTTTCTCTATTGTACATGCAATTCATCCAAGACTATAAACCCTAATTCTAGCATACAAGTAATCATATTAACATAAGAATGGGTTTAAGATATTACCTTGATTGTTATGTAACAATAACAATCACAATTCCTCCTTGTAATGACTTTAGAAAGCTTAGAGTCACAAATGTCACTCCTCTAATGGTTCACAAACACCATAATAAGAAAGAGGATGAAGAGGAGAGAGGATGGAGGCTGCCCAAAACATGTTCTAACCCTAGAAGAGAAGTTCCCCACGTTTTTGAGCCTTAAGGGTTCTATATATAGTGAGGCTATTAGGGTTATCTAACAAGGAAACCCTAATTTGGATGCTTAAGCCCTAAGCAACCCATGGACCCCTTTCCTTAAGGCCTTGGATGATTTCTTATGGGTTTCCCCATAGAATTCGTCCACTCCTTAATATAAGACAATCCATAGCCCAAATTGCAATTATCTTATAATTACAATTCCAGTCCCTTAAGTTTAATTAATCTCTTTTAGTCACAAAATTAATTACCAATTAATTATTGACTAATATTAATTAAACAATATGATTTCTCCTTTAATATATTATTCCCATAATATATTAATAAATCATATTTAATCATTTCTCTTCATAATTCATCCTATCAAGTTGCTTTGGTGAAGGCAACCCAAAAGGACCATGCACCATCGGGTCAAGTACATACCAAAATAGTTATGGACTTAGACACTAATCCAACATGTTGATGTTAGGTATTTTTCCATGTTTTGAGGCAAAAGCACATATATCTTGTTGTTATCAATCTGAAGAAACGTGCTTTTGAGGTTATTGATAATGGTGTAAATGATGTTGATTTTGATGATAAGTATGGTGTAGTTTTTAAACTTCTTATAAGTTTCAAATGATATTTATAATTTAGATTTGAAATCATATATGATATGTTTTATAATTATTATACTTATATTTTTCTGATGTCAAATCATATATGATTTTAGAAAAAGTATTTTTAAAGTATCTAAAAGAGATCAATCATGTTAAAGCAAATGAAATGCCTGATAAAAATCTTACACCGGTAAGATTGATAATGCCATGGATGACAGTTTATAACAAAGTGGATTGTGATATTTTTGCTATGAGACATATGGAGAGTTATTTTGGAGAAAAATGTTCTAAATGGAAATGTGGTCTTCCATAAGAAGGTGCTTCTCAAGAAAAAAATATGGAAAAGTTGAGAATGAAATATGCATCAGTAGTTTTAACTTCTAAAATTAATACAAAGCGTGATGATGTGTTGAAAGCTGCCTATGAGTATCAAATATTTGATCAAAAGATTTGTGGTAAGCATGCATATGATGCTCAATGGAATATTGAAAGAAGGTTGTCGGATTTTTTTTGTTTGAATATTTTCTTATTTTAGAAGTAAATGGATGATGTTATAAGAACAAGTTTGTTTATGTTGCGTATGTTATGGATATTATTAAGAATGTATGTTTATCCAAATCGTTCCTAGCTTGTTTATCCACCTCTTCTTCTTGGAAAGAACACTAAAAAGGCCACAATGCACTCTTTAAATCTCAAAAATGGTCTCACAAGATTCTCTAGAGTGTAAGAACTTTCTAAGGCAGTGGAGGCTCTCTAGGGTTAAGTCCAATGGACTTAATGTTGCTTAAATAGGTCTCATGTCCGAAAATTAGGGTTTTGGACCCCTGGCATGTACGCTCGACGTACATGTTGGTACACCTAGTGTATGCCCAGCTCCTCCACGTCCATCCATACATAGTACACTAAGCGTACACTTAAGTACGCCCAACGTACTTAAAGGACCAATTTTGGAAAAATGCAAATTTCTTGAGGGTTTCAAGACATACCAGATTTAGGGTGTTACATAAATGATTGCATGTATTGAATAAACAGTTAATAGATTACATAATTATTTTTATTAGTATAATCATAAATGATTATGTAATACCACTTTATATGTTTTATTTAATCACAAGTGATTATATACTTTTGTAATCATAAAAGACATTAAGTTAGATAGAAGAAGGTTTAAGATAGAAAAAACTCAAGAAAACTGATTTTTCGTACTACTAATAAAATCAAAGAAAGAATTATCAAAGTAAATTCTATTTTATAAAAAGAGTAAAGTGCATCAAACAAAAAGTATATTATTTAGAAAAAAAGTCATGAATTATTCATTACTAATTAAACTAGTAATTATCTATGTAGCTTTTGATGATTGTTCTGCTGCAAGTTTTATTGGGCAAGTATGCAAGTTATGAGTAGCCCTTTCTCCACATCCTGAGCATCTTCTTGTCTGCTAGTTTGAATTTTTATATTCTATTTCTGCTGCACTTTGAATTGTATTTTTCTTTCCACTTCCTTTATTGCTTTGAACATTTATAACATTGATGTCAATGTCTTTTGGAATAGAAATTCCAATAAGCTTTCCTACCTCTTCAACATATGTCCTATTTTTTTTGCAATTCAATAGTAGGATCATTCTCGTATTCCTTCAACATGCTTTCTGTTTTCTTAACAAACAAATCCATTTTGTCTTTATTTTTTCTTACGTAATCCAAACATGCTTCAAAGTTGTAGTATGCTTGATTGATAGATCTATTAATTTCACTGTCTCCTGTATCATATACATGCCTACCAAGGTGATAATGCCTTGATATCACGTCCTTTCCCCAACAATTCTTAATGTACTGTTCAGGGATTTGCTTAATTCCATGTTTCAAGAGTAGGTTGAATGCATGTCTGCACAAAGTGCCAAAGCGGTTAAAGTGTTCACAAGTACGTTTTACATCATTTATTAGAAGTTGTATTTCTACTTGTTTAAAATAAAATTAAAGCGTTAAGTGTTTTATAATCATAACTGAAATTTTTTGTATATTATGTTTTGATTCATCAAAATTTAAAATAAGAATATATTACCTCAAATTCTATTTTTAGATCACTGTTTTTGTTCAGTTGTTCCAATTTGTATAACTCCCATCTGTTTTTTGTTCCAACATGCTTGTATTGGCAGTACCAGAAACCTTTGTAGATTTATTTATGTACTTATAAAAGCTTTTGCAACATGTTTTTTTGTTGGTTGCGGTGAAATAATTTTATATACTGCCTTCTTTGTTTGATGATCAAGCTCATTTTGTGCGTTTGTTTGTTTTTGAATTGTTATGTCATAGTTCATCATGAAATGTAAAAGTAAATTTCCAGATTGCGACTAAGTGTTGAAGAAGGAATTCATGCTTTCTGATCTTGAAGTGGTTTTCATTAATCCAGACATTCGAGTATCACTGAAGTATGCAGGTATCCATTTTTCACATAATTCAAACATATCATTGAACCATCTTTTATCTTCCAGGTTGAATTCATTAATAATCAACTCCCACTTCTTCTCAAATTCATCAGGTTTGATATGCATGTTCCATACAAGCTTGTTCAATCTCTTGTTGAAGTTTTTGTTTTTTAATAAATCGCAGTAACCTATGAATGAACAATTTTGTTTATGTAAGTATAAATTGTATACTTATTTGGATATACCATATATGTGTAATCATATATGATTATATACAATAATGTAGGATTAATCATATATGTGTAATCATATATGATTAAACATTTTCAAATATAATCTTTGTTGTATACCCAGTAATTATGTAATTATGTTGTTCGAATTTGGTTTCCTCTTGATAGAACTTGTAGCCAATGTATCACAAGGTTTTGGTTTATCCTTGCCACCCCTATTGCATATAACATATTTTTTTATTATTTGGCTATTGTATTTTGATAGGCTACAAAGTATTGTATGAAAACATGCCATTTCTGCATAATCAGTATATATTTTTACTGCCAAATTTAGTGATTTGAAAACGTTGCTTACATCTGGTGCAAATTCTGTAGGGACATCTGGTTTATATTTAGATTCTTCGATTATGTTATTGCAATAGGATTCAATTGTTGAATTGGAACTTTCACCTGATAAAAGAAGGGAATGACAAAAATCTTATTATATAATTTCATGATGTAATAATCATATGTGATTAAAGATATGTATTTATATAGTGTAATATATTATTAATTATATTTTAGTATGAAAAATCATATATGATTATAGATATTAATATATTATTAGATGTTAAATCATATGTGTTTGTACATTATCTTATATGATTAATCACATATTATACTCTATAATTATATATGATTATATTATTTAATATATAATTAATCATATATTTCGATCTATAAAAACATATGATAAATGATATATTTTTGTAAATTGTTATATAGGATTAATCAAATGTGATTATGTATAATCGTATATGATTATACACCGTAACTTATAATTAATCATAATTTATACTATATAATAAAAAAAGTTAGAATGAAATGTAGAAATTGTAATGTAATATGTAGTATTAAAACCAATTATGTGTACCTTCAGTACGAGTCGCATTTTGAAGTTCTTCGGAAGTCAAAGAAATTGAATCGATTTTTTCGTCGTTATGATGTGAATTGATTTCAGCTATAATAATATCAGTTGTGATCGACTCGTCAACTTCGTTTGAATTCGACATCATTTATGAAAATTGATTTTGATTCAATTTTCAAATGATCTATTGATCTCCTGAATTCCGTTGATTAATGCGATGTGTTTGTTTTTTCGATTTGAGGATTATGTCTCGTATTTATAAAGATATGAACTGATGCTCTGTCTCGATCGTTTTTTTCGATTTGAAGATTGCAATTAATTTGATAACAAATTCAGTAAATATAGGAACATTATGATGATATTGAATGATTTTTCAAGATTGAATGATATGCTTACGTGATTGATACTGAGAATCGATGATTTAGCGATAAGACGATTTTTAGAGAAAAAATGTGTCTGGTTTCTAAATATTAAGTTGAAATTTACTGTTATACCCTTGCATCATTTAACAGTTGACGTAAGTTGAGGTTAAGTTCCATTGGATGATGTTTAATCTCACAATCTCTAATTTTTTATTAATCTCAAGGGAACCATCTCATATATATATATATATATATATATATATATATATATATATATATATATATAGAGAGAGAGAGAGAGAGAGAGAGGTTCAAATATTTTTCACATCTATTGTGTGCTAGAATGCACCAATAAGAATTGAGTAAACATTAAATGTATATTAAATGATATCAATATTTATAATTCTTTTTTATGAAAACTAATTTAATTCGTCATTAATGTCAATAATAATATTTTTTCAGAATGAATTCATATATAAAATAATAAGAGTGTATTCTAGGAGAACGAAAGTATATTCTAGTAGAATACACCGTCACTCTTCATAATCCATACAACTTTATTGTATTTTAAGTGAGTGAGTCCTGAAATAATGTTATTGCTGACATAAAAACCTAGATACGAATTCATTCTGAAAGATTGTTATTGCTGACATTAATGACGAATTTAATTAATTTCCATAAAGAGAAAATTATAATTATGGATATCATTTAATATACATACAATTATTTATTTAAATAAAAATATAATTTTACTAAATTCCTATTAGAGCATTCTGGCACACAATAAATATGAAAAACACTTTAACCTAGCCTTTTATATATATATATATATATATATATATATATATATATATATATATATATATATATATATATATATATATATATATATATATATATATATATATATACATACGCGAAACAAAATAAAATATTGATATTTTACTTAAAATTATGGAATCTGGAATATGCTGTTATTATATACACTTAACCTTTTCATATGGAGAAATTAAATGCAATTCGATATTTGTTGGTATCAACGAGTTGGCATGGCACTTTCCATGTCTTTTTTTCTTCCTTAAATTTATAAACAAGTGGTTGGTGGTGGGATCATATATGGAGTCCACCTAATCCCTTAGATTAAACATCTAATCTAATATAATATAAACAAACGTTAAATCTTCATATTTTATATTTTTCTAAATATAGATTTTTAATATTATATAAGAATCACCAAATCCAAACATACATTATAATAAAACCCAACACGACAAAAACTAAGACTTGTCATATTTGATTTTAGCTTTGAAAGATCACTACTACTACAGTCTGCAAACATACTAAAAAATAGTAAGTTTACACATAGCTTTTGATATATATATATATATATATATATATATATATATATATATATATATATATATATATATATATATATATATATATATATATATATATATATATATATATATATATATATATATATATATATATATATAAAGAGAGAGAGAGAGAGAGAGAGAGAGAGTGAGTGTTAAGTTCAATAACGAACTCCTTATGAGGAAACAAGGCAACAAACTATACATCAATAAAATGCATAAGGTTTTTTTTTTGTTTTTAAAACTACTAGGGCATCTCCCAAAGGAAGATTTAATATCCAAACTTGCATCAGTCTTGCAATCTTGTTCACCGCCTAATCGTGATCCTCAAGTCATTTGTTAGGCGTGTAAAACCCAACAAATAAAGGGGTACGATATATTCCAAAATAATTTCACTATATTGCACCAAAATGTAGTACAAGGCAAGCAGGGTCGATCCATAGAAACACGGGATAATTAGTCTATACCTCTTTGCACAATGTACTATAGTCACCAACAGTAAAAAGGGGGGGGGGGGGGGGGGGGGGTTAGAGTGCAATGGCTAAACAAACAAATTAAAAACACACGCAATCAGCTAAATGAGTGAATTAGATTCAGATTTTGTAAGGACTCCAACTTCATGTATTACGACTTAGCAATGTGACTCAAAGATGACACAATATTCGTTCAATTCTATCTAAGTTGGTACTCGAAAGTGCTAATAAGCTCTAACACTTCCCATTCACTATATTAATTAACCAAAACAAGCTCATTGATTAACCCTAACCTTATTAACCTAATCTAAACAATCTCTTAGAATTAGGTTATAAGATTGCATGAAGCTTTATGTGAATGTTCCCAACAACACCCAATACTCCTCATAAGCTCGGGAGTGTAAAAGTGTATGAATAAGATTTACACTAAATTCATTCAATAGAGGTCAATTTAATGTTTGTTACTTGTTCAATTTCACAAAACAATTACGGATTTTGTAAAAGAGATAACTTGAATGACCTAACCCTAATTCGAATGGCCAATAAGAATCACAATTAGAATCAAACATTCGATTGAAGCAAAATCAAATTCATTAGATAGAAATTAAGAACAAACATCATGTCATATGATTGAAGTCACTACCAAGAAGTCAAAACATGAAATTGGAGAAACTAGGGTTCTAGCCACACATGGCTAGAACAAGATCACAAGAATAAAAGATGGAATTAAAGTGCAATTACAACTTACAAATACTAGAAATAATGTTTCCAAATGATTGCTAATCAAACCCTTGCAAAAAACCTTTGAAAATCCTCCTACAAATGTGCACTGATATGTTGTGTGTGTCAAAAAAATGGCCCTTAACCCATAATATGAAAGATAGGAAAAACTGTCAAAAGTTGGTTTCTGGGTCGAACACGGCCCGTGTTGAACATAGAGTAAATCTAACACAGCCCGTGTTCAGCATGGTCAACAGCTCCTCTTTTTGGTCAACACGGCCCGTGTTGGTTTTGCAGTGTAAATCCAACACGACCCGTGTACCCCTCTTACTCCAAATCCAAACTTGATTTTTTCAACTTTTTTGTTCTTTGCCCGATCATCCCAAAATCTTCACCAATGCATCCCGACACTTCCTAAAGTGCGTTCCAACCTCTGGTTTAACTGAAAAAGACATGAAAATGTGCAAATAAGGTTGTTCTAGAGACTAACATGAAAAATGATGAAATGCAAGACAAATGAAGAATAATTATGCTAAATAGATGCATAAAATGGGACTAAAAGGTGTGCAAAAAGGTGCACAAAATGCACTTAACATCATTCAACCATGCCAACAACTTCATGCTCAAATAATCGTCAACGAGATCAACCATGTCGGTCTTTTGGGTTCAAGATTACTTGAAAGGTATATCCTTTGTTGAAAAATTCATTGATGCAAAGACAATTTTGGCACCAGAAGGTCTAGGCGGCTTGTTCACTTGTGAGATAGAGTTTGTAACCATCAACTTGTTTAATAGCCCATGTTTAGAGCTTTATAAGTCTATGAGCTCTTAACCGATTAAGATGTTTTTGAGCTTAAATGTCACACCCCTAAACCAGAATGGCGGAAACATTCGGGGGTGGATGACTTCACGTAGTATCATAACAATCGAATATTGTAAAGAAAGTAACACATCCATCGTATATATAATAAAAAAGGTACATTGTTGCGTTATACATATTTCCAACAAAATATTACAATATGATGATATAAAATGTTTAATAATAAACGCCTTTAGCGTCCCTTCTTCAAAAGCTGGCAGTTACCTGTATTACTGATTCCCTGAGAAATACAAGTGGTTTCGAAAAAGTGTCAACAATAAAGTTGGTGAGTTAATAAGTGTTTTGTATTGAAAAGTGTGTCTTTTTGGTAGAAAATCGATGAACGTGGTTTTTAGAAAATCCAATATTTTCTATATATAGTTTGAAAAGTTCCCAAAGTTGGAGTGCATTAGTATTTTTCGTACTTGAATGATAAAGATAAACTTTGTGCTCAAAATAATGTAAATACTGAATGCATATATGAGTCTCGTAAATCCATCTTGTTTTTATACATTCGTGTGAGTTTTATAACCATACTATTGACTCAGACTGTCTGTAACAACATTCTTTAGGTGTTGTAGTGTTATGACATTTGTCACCCCAGACCTGCCGGTCTAACTGTAGCTAACAATTTAGGTGCGGGGTTGTCAATCCCGTATAGATCTATACACAAGTATCACGCTCTCCCTCCAAGAGATTATGGCTTATAATACAGGACTTGAAATGCATACATAAGAGTACGTTGAAGTTTGAATATCTCACATTACTTAGTATAAATAGATTTACGATAAGAAAGTCTTTATTTCACTTTAGATAAAAGTATTTCGTTTTTCAAAATGTATACGTAAGAATGTACAAATAACTCGCAAACTATACCCTGTATAGTTTTTCAGAAAGTATGTTCCATTTGGTGAAAATAACTTGGTGATATACTAAATTTTATACGTAAAGATAGTTGTTGCATTTAAGTTTATATAAAACGATACGTTTTCTTGTATTGTACTTGTATTCCCCCCCCCCCCCCAAAACATGAAAAGACTTGAAAAGTAGGGGTATGAACTCACCTGTTTGGTTTGGAGACAGAGAGAGAGGGTCTAGAGTCGAGCAGAACTTCAACCGTGGAAAGCTGCGTCTCTGAGCTTCTCGGGGATCTCGGTGGCGTAGAACCTTCGTCGGGGCTCGGGTGCGGAAATCGAGGGTGTCGGGACGGCTTCTGTTGCTTGCAAGTGTGTGAGAGTGAGTGTGAGTTTGAGAATGTGTGCCAAAAATCCGGAGCTTATGCCTTCTATTTATAGGGCTGGAAAGGCGAGTACGCTGGGCGTACCACCGGAGTACGTTGGGCGTACCACTAGAGTACGCTGGGCGTACTTCGGTTACGCTGGGCGTATCTTTGCGTCATGGCTTACGACTCGAGTCTAGCTAGGCGTAGAGCTGCAGCCAATGGGACTCGACCCTGCACCTGAGTATGCTGGGCGTACTCCTACATTACGTTAGGCGTAATCCTGGCTTCCATCTTTTAAATCCCGTAACTTTCGCGTATGGGCTCCGTTTTTGGCATTCTTTATATCCACGCGTAGGTGAGTTTATGCTCTACAACTTTCATTTAGACTCCGTCGGCTAGTTTTGACTTTATTTTTAATGCTATGTTTTTAATAGGCCGGGACTACTAAAGTCCGTTAAAAATTCATAGTTTCTTTATCTGACGTCGGTTTTCGTTTGTCTTTTTATCATTTTACTCCTTGGTGATATACTAAATTTTAGCCCTCTACTACTGTTATGAAACTTAGAAAATTCGTAACTTCTTCATACAAGGTCCAATTTGGGCGATCTTATTATCTACGTTTACAATTTAACGAACACTACAACTTTTGTTTAGATACTTAAGTCTAGAATGCATTTTATTGTAATTTCACTTTTTACGTTAAATAGTGTTTTACCGAGTGTGTCGTAAATATTTGAGTGATTATAGTTTCTTCAATATAACCCGGTTTCGAATGTTCTTTATGTTTTTGGAAACCTTGGCACGATATCTAACATTTGATGCATCCCAATTTAGATATTTGAACAATTTATTTTTTTTAGGATAATTTCGTTGATTCCAAATAGTTTTCGTTGTATTTGACTTTTGAGTGTTACATTGCTTTTGAGAAATATAAGGTCGTCACATCATCCCCCCGTTAGGGGAATTTCGTCCCGAAATTTAATCTAAGATTGCGTTTACGGGTTACGGAAGAGATACGGGTACTTTTGTTTCATTTGATCCTCGCGTTCCCAGGTGTATTCAGGTCCTCGCTTGGCGTTCCAGTGGACCTTTACAATAGGTATGCGGCTTTGTTTAGTCCTTTTTATTTCCCTATCCATGATCTCTACTGGTTCTTCTACGAATTGGATATTCTCGTTTATTGCAATTTCGTCTAGAGGGATGACAAGGGTCTCATTGGACAAGCACTTCTTTAGGTTTGATACGTGAAAGGTAGGGTGTACGTTGTGGAGTTCCTGAGGTAATCGAAGTTTGTAAGCCACCGGCCCGATCCTGGAAAGGATCTCGAATGGTCCGATGTATCTTGGGTTCAGTTTCCCATGCTTTCCAAAATGTATTAATCCTTTCCAGGGCGAGACTTTTAGTAGGACTCGGTCTCCAACCTAGAATTCCAAGGGTTTCCGTCTTTTATCCGCGTAACTCTTTTGTCTGTCCCTTGATGCTTTCACTCGCTCCCGAATCTAAACAATCTTCTCCGTAGTTTCCCTTATGATTTCTGGCCCAGTGAGCGTGTTGTCTGTTGCTTGTCCTTTTGCTAGTTGTGTGTCCCCCACTTCAGCCCAGCATAGAGGTGATCTGCATTTACGGCTGTAGAGGGCTTCGATCGGGGCAACCTTGATACTAGTGTGGTAGCTATTGTTGTACAAGAACTCGACCAAGGGTATATGGGTGTCCCATGCTTTGCCAAAATCGATTACGCAAGATCTCAACATATCCTCTAGGGTTTGTATGATTCTCTCACTCTGGCCGTC
The DNA here is from genome assembly GCF_002870075.4 of Lactuca sativa. Classification (NCBI taxonomy): domain Eukaryota; kingdom Viridiplantae; phylum Streptophyta; class Magnoliopsida; order Asterales; family Asteraceae; genus Lactuca; species Lactuca sativa. The sequence continues at coordinate 372,386,639 of NC_056626.2, forward strand.
AGTTTGTGGGTGATAAGCAGTACTCATGTCTAGTCTTGTTCCTAGAGATTTTTGTAGCGACTGCCAGAACCTTGAGGTGAATCTACTATCTCGGTCCGAGATAATGGATATGGGCACACCATGCAGTCGTATAATCTCTCTAAGGTATGTTCTAGTTAGTTTCTCCAATTTATCCGTTTCTTTGATCGATAGGAAGTGCGCTGATTTAGTTAACCTGTCGAAGATCACCCAGATGGTGTCGAGTCCGCTTGCCGTCTTGGGTAATTTGGTTATGAAATCCATGGTTATCCGTTCCCACTTCCATTCGGGTATTTCTGGTTGTTGCAACAATCCTGAGGGCTTTTGGTATTCTACCTTGACTTTGGCAAACGTCAAACATTTGCTCACGTAAGTAGAAATTTCGGCTTTCATGTTCGGCCACCAGTACAACTTCTTGAGGTCCAAATACATCTTATCGGAGTCGGGATGTATGGAGTATCGTGTCTTATGGGCTTCGTTCATGACGACTTCTCTGAATCCACCAAACTTCGGTGTCCAGATCCGATCCATGAAATAAAGAACTCCATCGCTCTTGGCTTCGAGATTCTTATCCATTCCCCTTAGGGCTTCTTTTGTCACATTTTCAGATTTCAAGGCTTCTATTTGGGCTTCCTTGATTTGCGTGGATAGGTGTGAATGGATTGTCATAGTTAGAGACTTCACTCGGCGGCCCGAGTATTCCTTCCGACTGAGTGCATCAGCCACTACATTAGCCTTCCCGGGATGATGTCGGATTTCAGTTTCGTAATCACTTAGTAATTCTACCCATCGTCTCTGTCTCATGTTAAGTTCTTTCTGGTTGAGTATATGTTGGAGGCTTTTATGATCGGTGAAGATTGTACATTTCGTGCCGTAGAGATAGTGCCTCCGTATCTTTAGAGCGAAGACGACTACTCCTTGCTCAAGATCGTGCGTCGTGTAGTTTACTTCGTGCGTCTTTAGTTGCCTTGAGGCGTAGGCGATGACCTTCCTTCGTTGCATCAGGACACACCCAAGTCCTTGGTTTGATGCATCGCAATAGACCACGAGTCCTCTGTTCCTTCTGGCAAGGTTAGGATGGGCGCACTACATAAGGCTTGCTTTAGTGTCTGAAACGCAATGTCTTGATTTTCTCCCCAGTTGAAGGTCACACTCTTCTAAGTTAGGGTGGTGAGTCGCTTGGCAATCTTTGAAAAGTTTCGTATGAACCTTCGGTAATACCCAGCGAGTCCCAAAAATTGCCGGATTTCTGTAGGGGTTCTTAGAGTTGTCCAACTCTCTATTTCCTTGATCTTGGAAGGATCCATGTGTATTCCTTCTTTGCTTACAACGTGCCCTAGGAAATCTACTTCCCGAATCCAAAACTCGCATTTTGAAAATTTTGCGTATAGCTTCTCTGTCCTCAATGTTTCCAAAACATGGCTGAGGAGTTGGCTGTGTTCTTCCTGGCTTCTTGAATAGATGAGTATATCATTTATGAACACGATCACGAATTTATCCAGGATGGGATGACTTACTCGGTTCATCAAGTCCATGAACACCATTGGTGCATTTGTCAATCCAAAGGGCATCACTACAAACTTGTAGTGACCATAGCGTGTTCGGAATGCCGTTTTGGGGATGTCTCCTTCCAACACTCGCAGTTGGTGATAACCAGATCTTAGATCGATCTTTGAAAAGTAGCTTGCTCCCTGTAGTTGGTCGAACAGATCGTCTATGCGCGATAGGGGATATCGGTTCTTGATCGTGAGTTTGTTCAGCTCCCGGTAATCGATGCACATGCGAAAAGATCCGTCCTTCTTCTTCACGAATAGGACCGGTGCTCCCCATGGTGAGAAGCTCAGTCTGATGAAGCCCTTGCTCAGCAGCTCGTTTAATTGATTGGACAGTTCCTACATCTCGGCGAGGGCTAGACGGTAAGGCGACTTTGCTACTGGAGTAGCTCCGGGGATTAAGTCGATTCTAAACTCGACTTGGCGTTCTGGTGGGATCCCTGGAAGATCTTCTGGGAAAATGTCTGGGAAGTTGCAGACTTCCGGAATGTCTTTAATGTCCTTCGGTTCTTGTTTCTGGTCTACTCGTGGGCTAGAAAGGCATGATACTCCTTGCGAAGATATTTTTGTGCTTTAACACAGGAGATGATTTGTAAATTCGTATTAGGTTTGTCACCATAAATGACAAGAGTTTCGCCGTTTGGCAGATTGAGGCGAACGGCCCTTTCGTGACAAAGTATATCGGCATGGTGAAGACTTAACCTGTCCATACCGATGATGACATCAAAACTTCTTATCAAAATGGGCATAAGGTCGATTTGAAATAAGTGCTCGTTTAAATTTAATGTGCACCCTACGTACATATCACTTGTGTTTTCTGTTTTACCGTTTGCCATTTCTACAGTGAATATTTTATTGAGTGGTTGGGTTTTTTGATTAAGTAGGTGTTTGAATTTATGACTCACAAAACTTCTCTCCACACCGCAGTCAAAGAGTATGCATGCATAAATGTTGTTGAGGAGAAACGTACCCGTAACCACCGTGGGGTTAGCTATTGCTTCCTTTTGACCTATCTCCAGCACTCTCCCAACACCGCCAACATTCTTTTCCTTGGGGCAATCCCTCTTCAAGTGTCTAGTTTCTCCACACCCATAACATGCCTAGCTTATCCCAGTACCAGGAACTTGAGTGATTGGTCGCGCCGGTGTCTTACAGAAATGGGCAGTCTGCCCTTTCCTGTCGCAGTTTTTACAGTGCATTTCGCGGCAATTACCGTGGTGATGGTAGTTGCATTTGCTGCACTTTGGCAGGTTCCCAGCATATTGTTTTGTTGGCGCAGGGATAGCAGGAGTTGTAGTGGGAGCAGTAGCGGGAGCAGTAGCGGCATGAACCATCACCATTTGTTTCTTTGAAGGTTCTTGCGAAGTTTGCCCCTTTCTCTTGTTCCAGAATTTCTTCTTGCTGTTGTTGTTGGCATTGCTCTCGTTGTTGTTGTTCACTTTGGTTGGTTCGGCGATGATATCCGTGACGCCTTGAAAGACACCATGATCAACGAGAGATTGCGCCAGTTCCTTGGCGCTGTCGAAGGTCATGGGTTTGGAAGCTAACACACTCCCTCGAAGTTGGGGTGATAGTCCCCAGATGTACCTCTCCACCTTTTGGCTTTCCAGGATCAACATCCCTGGGCAAAGTATTATCAAGTCACTGAATCTGTTGGTATAGCCTGCGATGTTCGAGCCTACCATCGTAAGGCCCCACAGTTCCTGTTCGAGCTTCTAAATCTCGCCTCTTGGGCAGTACTCTCGTAGGAGCATTTGTTTCAGGTTTTCCCAACCCATGGAGTTCGCCACCACTAGGGTGAGTGCCTTGACGTGGCCGTTCCACCATGTCAGGGCTCGTTCAGAGAAAGTAAAGGCAGCAAATTTTACTTTGCTTTCTTCAGGGCATGTGCAAATTTCGAATACAGCTTCCGTTTTCTCTATCCATTGGGATATAGCCATCACTCCCCCAGTCCCATAAAAGAGAATAGGTTTTCCGTTGGTGAAGTCTTTGTAAGTACATACCCCAGAACGACCTTGGCTTTGGCCATTTGTAAAGCTGTTTATTCCTCCTCCTGACCCGTTGTTGCTCATTTGAGCCATTGCTGCGGTTGCAACGGCTGTTACAGCAGTTTGGAACATAGCTGCATGCATAGTTGGAGGGGGCGGTGAAGGTGGTGTTGGAGCTGAGTTTCTGTGTGTTGATCTACGAGGAGGCATGTTCTAGTAGAGAAATAATAATGAACACTATAAGTTTCTAATGATTTGACAATCGGGTACTAGAGGGTTAGTTGTATCTTGTAATTTGTTTTGACTTTAGTTTATGGTTTCAAAGTAGATATAACAATTTAGATAATTCCATAAGTTTTGAGAGGTATGTAAAGAAGTACTTCATATTTATATATATGTCACACATACGGTGCATTACATTATGCTTCATGTTTAGGAAAATTTGACCTATCTAGAGGTCTCCGATTACAAGTACAAAGGAAATAAGAAAAACTTTATCTGAGGTCCTATTCTATATCAAAATTGTTAGAGTTGAGCAAGTTCTACTTGCGGCGTGTTGTGTGTTTGGAGCTAGACTCGGCATCCAACTGCTTGACTCCCATTAGGCGCCTTTCGAGAACTACTTGTTGTTCCTTCATCTCTCTTATTTCTGCCAGTGCTGTCACCATTTGGTTCTGAAGCATCCCTGTGTGGAGTTGGGTACTTTCGTGTAGTCCTTCCAGACGGCGGATGTCTGCGGCGTTACCCTATGTAGCAGCATTGATCTCACGAACTCTGGCCGCTTGCATGTCTGCATGGTAGTTCTGGGTGGCTATAGTGCCCACAATAACGGGAAGCGCTCGATCAGCTGAGCCTCCCCCACTGACATTGTAAAAATCTTGACACATGCCGAAAGGAGGGCGTACACCTAGTTGGCGGCTCCAGTAGTAGAGATGGCTTCCCCAAATGGGAATGGAAGTTTGGCAAGCCCTTCGAACATCGGGAGGATGAGGAGCGGGAGGGTCGATTACTTCCAGCTCGAAGTCTGTCCCATCAGTAGCTTCTTCTTCCTCCTCGACCTCCTCGTCGACTTTGAATTCCTCTCTGACTTCGACTTCGAATTCTTCTTCGACTTCCTCTTCGATTTCCTCCGGGTCTTCTTCTATCCATCCGCCATTGCCTTGGTTTGGGTAGTAGGGATCTCCCGGTAAATGGAATCTGGCCATTTGTCTGTACTAGGATAAAGGTATGAGATTTTCATAAGAAAAGAAATTTTCTATTTCACGGCATCCTAAGCTTAACTACATCTTATGGTGTGTAGGTTTTTCATTGTCCTATTATTTTATAACAATTCTCCTATAGTATTTCAAATTTGCGAGTTTAAAAGAAAATTTTTATCTGGTAAGTTTTTGACTTGTTGTCCACTACGACCATTCGTCGACGTACGTTGGTCCAATCCAGGATAAATATAGTTGATCAGGCTATATTTATTCTCGATTTGATTACATACCTCGAGGCCCAATTGTACTGTCGCAACTTGTCTTAATACTTTTTAGAAAACTTTGTCATGATACGAGACTGATACATGCGAGTAAAAATGTATGTTTTTAAAAGAAAATATATTGTTTATGAAAACGTTTTGTCAGAGGGTTTTTGGTCCCCTTTGCATTTATAGTTTGTATATCCTATGTGGTTCGATATACTTAGTTCACTATAAACAATGCTCTGATACCAATCTGTCACACCCCCAAACCAGAATGGCGGAAACATTCGGGGGTGGATGACTTCACGTAGTATCATAACAATTGAATATTGTAAAGAAAGTAACACATCCATCATATATATAATAAAAAAACGTACATTGTTGCGTTATATATATTTCCAAAAAATATTACAATATGATGATATAAAATGTTTAATAATAAACGCCATTAGCGTCCCTTCTTCAAAAGCTGGCAGTTACCTGTATTACTGATTCCCTGAGAAATACAAGTGGTTTCGAAAAAGTGTCAACAATAAAGTTGGTGAGTTCATAAGTGTTTTGTATTGAAAAGTGTATCTTTTTGGTAGAAAATCGATGAACGTGGTTTTCAGAAAATCCAATATTTACTATATATAGTTTGAAAAGTTCCCAAAGTTGGACTGCGTTAGTATTTTTCATACTTGAATGATAAAGATAAACTTTGTGCTCAAAATAATGTAAATACTGAATGCATATATGAGTCTCGTAAATCCATCTTGTTTTTATACTTTCATGTGAGTTTTATAACCATACTATTGACTCAGACTGCCTGTAACAACATTCTTCAGGTGTTGTAGTGTTATGACATTTGTCACCCCAGACCTGCCGGTTTAACTATAGCTAACAGTTTAGATGCGGGGTTGTCAATCTCGTATAGATCTATACACAAGTATCACGCTCTCCCTCCAAGAGATTATGGCTTATAATACAGAACTTGAAATGCATACATAAGAGTACGTTGAAGTTTGAATATCTCACATTACTTAGTATAAATAGATTTACTATAAGAAAGTCTTTATTTCACTTTAGATAAAAGTATTTAGTTTTTCAAAATGTATACGTAAGAATGTACAAATAACTCGCAAATTATACCCATTATAGTTTTTCAGAAAGTATGTTCCATTTGGTGAAAATAACTTGGTGATATACTAAATTTTATACGTAAAGATAGTTGCTGCATTTAAGTTTATATAAAACGATACGTTGTCTTGTATTGTACTTGTATTCCCCCCCCCCCTAAAACATGAAAGAATTGAAAAGTAGGGGTATGAACTCACCTGTTTGGTTTGGAGAGAGAGAGAGGGTCTAGAGTCGAGCAGAACTTCAACCTTGGAAAGCTGCGTCTCCGAGCTTCTCGGGGATCTCGGTGGCGTAGAACCTTCGTCGGGGCTCGGGTGCAGAAATCGAGGGTGTCGGGACGGATTCTGGTGCTTGCAAGTGTGTGAGAGTGAGTGTGAGTTTGAGAATGTGTGCCAAAAATCCGGAGCTTATGCCTTCTATTTATAGGGCTGGAAAGGCGAGTACGCTGGGCGTAACTTTGCGTCATGGTTTACGACTCGAGTCTAGCTAGGCGTAGAGCTGCAGCCGATGGGACTCGACCCTGCACCTGAGTACATTAGGCGTACTCCTACATTACGTGGGGCGTAATCCTGGCTTCCATCTTCTGAATTCCGTAACTTTCGCGTACGGGCTCCGTTTTTCGCGTTCCTTATATCCACGCGTAGTTGAGATTATGCTCTACAACTTTCATTTAGACTCCGTCGGCTAGTTTTGACTTTATTTTTAATGCTATGTTTTTAATAGGTCGGGACTGCTAAAGTCTGTTAAAAATTCATAGTTTCTTTATCCGACGTTGGTTTTCGCTTGTCTTTTTATCATTTTACTCCTATTGTGGAGACCTACAACTTTCGTTTATGTTGCGTTAGCTAAATATCGCTTGATTTTCAATTCGAGTTTTTAGCCCTCTACTACTGTTACGAAACTTAGAAAATTCGTAACTTCTTCATACGAGGTCCAATTTGGGCGATCTTATTATGTACGTTTACAATTTAACGAACTCTACAACTTTTGTTTAGATACTTAAGGCTAGAATGCATTTTATTGTAATTTCACTTTTTATGTTAAATAGTGTTTTACCGGGTGTGTCGTAAATATTTGAGTGATTATAGTTTCTTCAATATAACCCGGTTTCGAATGTTCTTTATGTTTTTGGAAACCTTGACACGATATCTAACATTTGATGCATCCCAATTTAGATATTTGAACACTTTATTTTTTTTAGGTTAATTTCGTTGATTCCAAATAGTTTTCGTTGTATTTGACTTTTGAGTGTTACATTGCTTTTGAAAAATATAGGGTTGTCACATTAAAATGGATCCCACACATAGTAATTTAATCTAGAAAAAAGACCTTGTTCTGAGGTCATATGAGGAAATTTTATATGTTCGAAGTTGAGTAAAAAATTTATAAAATGTTGTAATAAAACCCAAAAAACTCAACAGCCCCTGTTTAACACTTTATAAGTCTGTGAATTTTTAACCGATTAAGATGTTTTTTTAGCTTAATATGAAGCCTACACAAAATACTACAATCTTGAAAAAAATGACATTGTTTCGAGGTCATATGAAGAACTTATATACGTTTAAAGTTGAGTAAAAAATTATAAAATGTTGAAACGAAAATAGAAAAAACTCAACAGCCCATGTTTAGAGCTTTATAAGTTTGTGAATTCTTAACTAATTAAGATGTTTTTTGAGCTTAAAATGAAGCCCACACAGAGTACTACAGTCTAGAAAAAAAAACCTTGTTCTAGGTCATATGAGGAAGCTATGTACGTTTAAAGTTAATAAAAAAATTATAAATTGCTGAAACGAAAACCACAAAACTCAACAGCCCATGTTTAGAGCTTTATAAGTCTATGAATTTTTAACTGATTAGGATGCTTTTTGAGCTTAAAATGGAGCCCACATATAGTACTACTGTCTAGAAAAAAAATGACATTGTTCCGAGGTCATATGAGAAACTTATGTATGTTCAAAGTTGAATAACAGTTTTATTTAATGTTGAAAAAAAAACTCAACAACCCATGTTTAAAGCTTTATAAATATGTGAATTCTTAACTGTTTAAGATGTTTTCTGAGCTTAAAATGAAGCCCACATAGAGTACTACTATCTAGAAAAAATTAACCTTGTTCTGAGGTCATATGAAGAAGTTATGTATGTTCAAAGTTGAGTAAAAAAATTATAAAATGATGAAACATAAACCAAAAAACCTAACATGTGTTTAGAACTATATAAGTTTATGAATTCTTAACATATTAAGATGCTTTTTAACTTAAAATGAAACCCATACAGAGTACTATAATCTAGAAAAAAAATGAGCTTGTTCCAAACTCATATGAGGATGTCATGTATGTTCAATGTTGAGTAAAAAAGTTATAAAATGCTGAAACAAAAACCAAAAACCAAAAACCAAAAATCACATGTTTAGAGCTATATAAGTTTGTAAATTCTTAACATATTAAGATGTTTGAGCTTAAAATGAAACTCACACAGAGTACTACAATTGATAAAAAAATGACATTGTTCTGAGGTTATATGAAGAAGTTATGTATGTTCAAATTTAAATAAAATGTTTATAAATGCTAAAAAAAATATAATGCATAAGATTTTTTTGAAAGGTTTACTTGAAATTTGAAGTCTCAAACCTATCTTCTTAAAATTCATATACTATTTCAATCTCATTTCATCCCATCTCCTTGAGGCAATTTATCAAACAGGTGGCGTGCGTCTTTAATGCAACCATTTTCTACATATTTTGATCAAGGAACTACATACGTAAACATCTTTCTCAAATGACCACATGCCTTTATCACGTATAGAAATCAAGAGTTACTAAAAATTATTTGAAAGAATGGAGACACCAAACTGGATTTGATTAAAAAAGGAACAAGTTTGTCAAACTAATTATATTAATGGTTTGGAGTTAAATTTACCAGAGCAGAAAGTTGGTGTCAAATGGGATGTTGAAGGTTACCAACTCTTTATCTCACAAGTGAACAAGTCGCCTAGACCTTCCGGTGCCAAAATTGTCTTTGCATCATTGAATTTCCAACAAAGTATATACTTTTCAAGTAATCTTGAACCTAAAAGACCCACATGGTTGATGTCGTTAACGAGTATTTGAGCATGAAGTTGTTGGCCTTGTTGAATGACTTGAGTATCAGGATTGGGGGTTAACAAGATTGCAAGACTGATGCAAGTTTGTATATTAAAGGGGTTTTTGACTTATCTTTTTTAGAGACAAAAGTCATTTTTGGAAAAGTTACAAAAAAGTATGTTTTCCTAACTTTTACAAAAAGTCAGTTTTTCTTATATCAAAAATCCAAAAGTAGCTTTTAAAATCCTTTTACCAAACATCTTTTACATTTTATATTTTCCAAAAATGACTTTTGCCTCTCAAAAAGATAAGCCAAACACCCCTAAATATTCCTTTTGGGAAATGTTCTATTTGTTTAAAAAAAACAACTTATGCATTTTATTGATGCATAGTTCGTTGGTTCGTTACCTCTTAAAGAGTTCACTATTGAACTTAATTATATATATATATATATATATATATATATATATATATATATATATATATATATATATATATATATATATAATTTTATATTCTCGTGTTTTTGCTTATAATTGATTGTATCTCTATATGATGTTCTTTATATAAATTACAACCATAAATATAAATATATACAAAGTATAATCTCCCAACATACATAAATGTCTGTCAAAATGATGTCTTTCTCAAAAGGAACTAACCCGTACATCATATCTTTTTGTCGGGATAATGACTTAAAAGGTTAACATAGTTTAGATTATATACATATTTAGTCATTTATGTTTTTTTTGGACATATATGATCACTTATGTTTTTTTATTTTTTACACATATGACCATTACCATTACATTTAATGGTCATATGTGTATAAAGTAAAAAAAAAAAACATAAGTGACAAAATCTGTACAAAAAACATAAATGACTAAATATGTTCCAAAATAAACATAAGTGGCTAAATTTGTATACAATCTAAACTATGTTACCATTTTAAAAGCATTATCCATTTTTAGTCATATACATCATTTTATGTTTTTGAGTGGTCACCACCTGATCACTCCATATTATCACCACATCACTACTAAACACCTAGAAAATGACCACCATTCCATATCACCTTACTATACTCGTACCTTATGTAGTATAGGTTATAGAAATGAGAGAGAGAGAGAGAGAGAGAGAGAGAGAGAGAGAGAGAGAGGGGGAGGAAAAGTAGATAGAGATAAACAAACAGAACCACAATCAACCATGCCTACCATGTCACCCTTGGGGTGGTGTTCACGCTGAGAACACACATAATGTTGTTGATAACGACTCCACTCTAGTTAGCCTTATGTCCACAACCGACACCCAACATATTTCCTTAATTACTGGAGTAGTCTTCGCTAATGGACAAAATATATGTCACATAGTATGTAACCATAAAAATTAGAGATGTAATAAGTTTATAAAATTACAAAACATTAACCAAATAACTAATACTTCGTTGTAAATGTATAGGGTTGTGACTCTAGCAGGCGATAAACCTTTTTCTATGTGATGTTTCCTAGACTTGAAGCTCTTGATACAATTATAAGTTGTAAGGTTTCATATTATTTTATTTTAGGTCAATGGGTTTGGGCATTGTGTTGTTCCTTAAGTACAATTTATGATGCTACGAAAATGTTAATTTACCTAATTTACTTATTGGCTTTGTCGCTTATATGGTCGATGATAAGTGCGCATTGGAGTTGATGTATTCAGAAGATTTTTTGGTAGCTTCCTTACATAATCTACTTGAAATGATAAATCACATGGTCCCCATCATTTGAAAAACCCACGTCGAACTTGTCTCATGATCTATATGTGAAGTAAAAATAGCATATCGGTGTCAATATTTTTGGGTGTGTCACTTGTCACGGTTTGAAACATGAACATCCTTTATGAAATTTTGCACATGTTTATTTTATTTTTATTTTTTTGAACGAATGAATATTATAAAACGACAGTAGGAAAAAGCTAACAAGGACTCAAATCTATTACAGAAGAACATGCAAGAAAGGGTTATGTAATTAAACAATCCATTTAACATGCAATTTATGGTTTCTATGAACGGTTTTATTAAAAGTGACCAAAACAAGTTTTTAAAAATTATAAGTTTTACGAAAATCTTTTGAGCCGAACACCACATAATTCATATAATGCCAAATAATCCAAATAGTGGTCATTCACATTGCCTCGAGGATTGAACGCTTTAACCGAAACATTGATCAAACATACATAAAAACATATTTCACTAATTCGACAAAAAATAGAAATAGTAATGTCTAGCCAACGACCATCTCGGTCCCAAACTTTCTTAGCCACATCACAAGTCAAGAACATATGGCGGGTATCTTCGGTGCCAACACCACAACAAGGTAAAAAGATAAATACATACCAACTTCCTGATTCGCTAAATTAATCTAGACGATATATAATCCCAAAGAAGGATGGTAACTTTTTATTATATAAGCACTCCATATAGTTACATTATCTTCATTGTTCAACACCAACTCATCAATATATGCTCTATCCAAACCAACTTGAAAATCTTTTGAAATAATTCCAAAAACTATTTATCCACCAAACCGAAGGGAACAAAAGACGAGATTAAATGCAACATCCATGCGAATTGAGTGGCATCCCCATTCATGGGTATAACAATCACCCAATCCACCCATTTCCGAGCCAACGATCATTTATAAAATAGTATAATGTTGTTTCCAACAAAAATAATCTCAAGAATTTGTCCATTAAGTGTTGATAAATTAACTCCATTTAGATTGATTTCTCATTCAATTCAATATAATTCCATATCAAACTTGAAAAGAACACATGGTAGTTACTTGGTGCGAATTCATTTTTTGAGGGAATAGAAGATGATGATGTTACTCTGATATCTTGACCAATTCTTTAAGGATACCCACTTCATATGATGGAGAGACCAATCAGTTAAATCGATTAATATTGTGCTGTTGATGTCTTGAGAAGTAAGATGTGTGAGACATAGAGAGAGCGTTTAGTTTGTTTATGATTCTCATGATTTATTGGTGTATCAAAACTAACTGTCCATCCCCTTATGTAATTGTTATGTCATCCACATACATTAGACCATTACATGTCAATGCTACATAAGTATAGGGAACAAATATGTCATAATGGCAACATTATGGTATAAACTATAAGTATACATGACTACCAAAACATTATATAAGTGGTCCAAGGAAATTAAAGCACTAATTATATTCTAACATTATCCCGCTTTTCCTTGAGATTATTTATGTAAGTTTAATTAGTAATTTGGTCAAATAATTTCATCTTACTCTTTAATGATATCAAAACAAAGAAATACACCTCACGAGTCATTATTTATTTTTAACCCAAGACCCTCATCAAGTATAATTTGATATTTTTAAAGGGTATAAGGATTAAAATAAGTCAATATGCCATTTAGATTAGGGTTTTATGTTTGTTAATGAGATAAGTTAGTGTGCACAAATAAGATTAGACAAACAAACATATGGAGGAATATTAGGTCGAATACTTGAAATTATATCAATAGTAGTAATAAGAAAGTAAGGCGCTATGCTATAAATAACTTACAATAAGTCTTGAGTTAAGCCCATATTAGGGACACGTCATTAAAAACATTAGGATGAAAACCTGTGGTGAGATAATAAGCAAGCAAATCATGTGTGCTAAAATGTTTGATACAAGTTTTGTTAGCTTATAACTTTTATGTCAAAATGGTCAAAAGTAAGCATCTTGATTCATGCAATAAGTCTAAGTCACTACTTGCTAATTGGATGTCATTGACATATAATACCAGTGTATTAAACTTGATCCCACTCATTTTAAGGTATATTTAGTTTAGTTGAATCTTGTTAGAGTCGTTCAACTTCTCAGCTTCATCAAATTCAAGGTACCATTTACAACAAGCTTATTTGAACCCATATGTAGACTTCTTGAGTCTTATTACCAACTTGTTAGGGGTGGTTTAATACTAGATGGTGACTCATTCATCTCTCAATTCATTGCGTCATTATTAAGAGAAGTTTAGGTTTAATAAGGACTTTTAAGCAAGTCATTATGTATAATAGGCAAAAGAATTACTAATTCCCCTTCTCGGCCTTCTTAAAAGATCATTACAGCTAAAAGAACCACCACCACTCCCACTTGTATTAGTGATTTCAAGAAATTCACATTTCTAGTCTCGACAATTCAAGTAGAGTGAGATGAGTAATAAAAGCAACAACGCATAGACATTTCAAGATATCTTGTAATGAAACAACTAATTGTCCTCAACTCAGGTTTCTTAATATGAGGATTATAAACTTTTTCCTAAGTAGGACAACCCCATATAATTTTACATATAGATTTTAAAGTTATCTTATTCAACATGTAGGTTGCAGCTTTAAAGACCTTGGTCTATAAGATTTGGAGAAAACTTGATTTTACATATAGATTTCGCTCGCTGCAATGTATTTTGATTTGCACGTTGAATCAGCTACGGTTTCTTGCTTGGAACTTTTCCATGTCACTGCTCCTCCATTAAGGGTAAAGACCCAGCCCGACTGTGAAAGGTAGTTGTCCCTGTCGGTCTGTAAACTGGCATCACTATACCCTTGCACCTTTAAGTCATCATTCCCTCCGAGGACTAGAAACCATTTCTTGGTCCTCCGAAGGTACTTAAGGATATTCTTGATTGCGGTCTAATGTGCTCTTCTAGGGTTCCCTTGATATCTACTGACCATGCTCAAAGTGAAGGCCACATCAGGGAAGTACAAGTCATAGCATACATGATTGAGCCAACTGCAGAAGCATAAGGTACTTAGCTCATCTCTGGTATCTCGGCTTCGGTACTTGGACTTTGAGTCTTACTCAACTTGGCATTACTTTGTATCGTTAATTCTCCCTTCTTTGAGTTTTCCATACTAAAACGTTTTAGCACCTTGTCCAAGTAAGTATTCTAACTAAGTCCTATTAGTCTCTTACTTCTCTCTCTCACTATCCTTATTCCCAAAATATAGGAAGCCTCTCCGAGGTCCTTCATAGCGAAGCACTTCCCAAGCCAGGACTTAACTTCCTACAGAGTCGGGATGTTGTTTCCTATGAGTAGTATGTCATCGACATACAAAACGAGGAAGCTAACTATACTCCCACTGGCCTTGACATACACACATGATTCATATTCGCTTCGTACAAATCCAAATTCTTTGACTTTCTCATCGAAGCAAAGATTCCATCTGCGAGATGCTTGCTTAAGTCTATAAATGGACTTTTCAAGCTTGCACACCCTATTAGGATGCTTCGTATCGACAAAACCCTCTGGATGAGCCATGTAAACTTCCTCAGGCAACATCCCATTAAGGAAAGCAGTTTTGACATCTATTTGCCATATTTAATAATCATGAAATGCAGCAATGGCTAGCATCACCCTAATAGACTTTATTTTAGCAACTGGTGAGAAGGTCTCATCATAGTAAACTTCGAGAGTTTGACTAAAGCCCTTTGCAACCAATCGCGCCTTATACGTGTGCACATTCCCATCCATGTCGGTCTTCTTCTTGAAGATCCACTTGCACCCAACCGTCTTACGTCCGGGCACATGGTCAACCAAATTCCAAACTTGGTTGTCATACATGGACTGAATCTCGTTGTCCGTCGCCTCTTTCCACTTCGCAGACTCCGGGCCTAACATGGCTTCCTTATAGCAGTTAGGTTCATCTAGATTTACTAGTGTACTATCACTAATATACATGTCCCCTTCGGTAGTAATATGAAAACCATACAACTGGGGTTGAACTCTAACTCTTCCGAAACGTCTAAGAGGTAAGGATTCGTCAATCGGTTTAACCGGAGTTTCCGCCTAGGGTTGAGCGCCAGCGTTAGAGGTTCCTTCATCACTCGACTCTTGAATCTCTTCAAGATCGATTTGCCTCCCACTGTCCCCCTTGGCTTATGAGTTCTCACTCTCGGAAAACCCCTCTCCTCATAACAAAAACAACATTGTCACTCGGTCTATAGAAGAGATATCCAAAGAATTTATGTGGGTAGCCGATGAAAATACATCACTCACTACAAGGTTCGAGCTTGTCATGAGCCTCTCGTCTTACGAAAGCCTCGCAACCCCAAACCTTGATATGTGCAAACGAGGGAGCTTTCCCTATACACATCTCGTGAGGTGTTTTGGCAACCTTCTTTGTAGGGACTAAGTTAAGGATATGGGCGGCGGTCTCTAAGGAATACCCCCAAAATGAGATAGGTAGTGAAGCACGACTCATCATGGAACGAACCATGTCCAACAGGGTTCGATTATGCCTCTTAGCTACACCATTAAATTGTGGTGTCCTAGGTGGCGTCAATTGCAAAACTATTCTGCATTCCTTAAGATAGTCGTGGAATTCAAGACTTAAGTACTCTCCTCCTTGATCGGATCGAAGCATCTTGATTTTCCTGCCCAATTGATTCTCCACTTCTTGTTTAAACTCTTTGAACTTTTCAAAGGTTTATGACTTGTGCTTGATTAAGTAAATATACTCATATCTACTATAATCATCAGTGAAAGTCACATAGAAGCGGTTCATGTCCCTTGTGGTGGATATAAAGGGCCCACACACATCGGTGTGTATGAGATCCAATAAACCCTCACCCCTCTCACAAGTGTCGGTGAAGGGTGACTTGGTCATCTTTCCAAGTAAACAAGACTCGCGCACGTCATCGTCCCCAAGGTCGAATGACTCCAACACTCCATCTTTTTGGAGTTGGGCTATACGTTTCTTGTTAACATGTCCAAGACGACAATGCCACAAGCATGCTTTATCCATACTATTGGAAGAATCCACACACAGTACATCATTTCCTAGGTTATCTACAACCATAACAGTTTCATAAATTCCATTACAAGGCAATGCTTCAAAATATAAAACACCATTTAGATAAGCATAAATTGAACCTTTCTCATTATCAAACGAATATCTAAATCCTTGTCTAAACAAACCATGAAATGAAATGATGTTTCTTGCCATATCTGGCGAATAGCAACAATTATTTAAATCTAAACCTAATCCATTACTAAGCGCTAGAGAATACACTCCAATCTTGGTGACATGCGACGATCTTCTGTTCCCCATGATTATATTTATTCTTCCACGCTCCACATCCCTATATCTTCTTAGTCCCTGCGAAGGATGGCTTGATCTTCCCATCCTTGATGGATTGTAGATATTCCGGGCAACTTCTCTTCCAATGCCCTATTTTGTGGCAGTAGTGGCACTCTGCCTCCTTTGGGTTTGAGTTGGGCTTAGCAGAACCAACTTTGGTTCCACTAGAAGAGGTACCATCTTGGGGCTTTCCCTTGTGGTGACTCTTTGAAGGAGACTTCCTCTTCTTGCCCTTCCCTTGCTTAATGGCCAAAACAGGAGCAACGGGTGGAGTGGGATTTAATGCAACAGACTTGTCCTTGAGGTTGCTCTCAGCAGTCCTTAGGAACCCTTGGATTTTGCTTAAGGTGACCTCTTCTTTGTTCATGTGGTAGGTCATCCTAAATTGGTTGTAGCACAAGGGCAAGGAGTGAAGAATGATGTTGATTGCCAAATTTTCCCCAAAGTTAACATTTAAATTGTGAAGACGATCAACATACCTTTGCATCTTTTACAAATGCAAGGTTAGGGATTCTCCACTTCCCATCTTAGTGGTGATCATGTTGGTGATGATCTCTTAGCGCTCTTGCCTTACGCTTTGGTGGTACCTCTCCAACAAATCTTGGTGCATTTCGTACGGATACATGCCCTCATAGGACTTTTAGAGTTCAAGGTTCATTCTGGCTAGCATAATGCAATGAACTTTCGATGCATCACGCTCATGGGTCTCAAAGACGGCCATTTCTTCGGGAGTAGCGATTTACGGAATGATCTTTTCAAGCTTCTCGTTGAGGACATATTCTCTATCCTACTAGCAAGCAATCATGTGAATGTATCTTATCCATTCGTTGAAATTCGATCCGTCAAATGTCACATTTTCACATAGGCTCATTAGCGAGAATGAACCAGCAGCAGCGTTGTTTGCGTTTGTGTTACACATATGCAAATAGAAAGGAAAGAAGTTTGATTATAATTGAATCCCTAATTAAACACCCAAAATGAGAAATTAGGGCAAGGATCCAACAACATTATTTACACATTAGAAAAGGGATGTCGTAATCCAACATGCAAATAATTTTGTAGGTAAGTGAACGACGATTCACTAATTCTTCACCATGAAAAACATAAAAGGTTTAGGTTTTAAATGTATTGAGAATTCCTAGATTCCTTTTGAGATTCATTGAACATTTCAATGGCATGTTTAAATCTCGATATGCCCCTCTCGTTTGTGACTGGGATGCCGAGGATCACAAAGCGGGTGTGAATAACCATGAAAATGTACATGGTGCCCTCATTGTTACAGTCACCAATTCGATGTCCCGGTTAACCACACACACTCCATCGAACTATGACAAACAATGAGTCACCCTTTGCCACCTTTGCTTAGAACCAATTAGTGTGCCGGTTAACCACACATGCTCCACTCACTTCTTAGCAAGGGTGCAAAGTGTAATTTCATGGGATTGCATCAATTCACTTTTGCCTAAAGTAACTAGGATTGGGAATTTTGAAAAAAAACATTTAGTTACTTTATATAGATTCATTATACGTATTAATGAAGAGAGGATTGCCCTATCCTACCCGTTCGGCTAACGACCCTCCACCAATCAAGGAAGCGGTGGGTAAGAGTGGATACCCATTAAATGACCATTTTATAGGCCATAACCTTATACCCCCTTATAGATTGGTTTCGTGAATGAGGCCTACTAACGGTAAGACTGGCATTTTAGTTATACATACATAATATATATATATATATATATATATATATATATATATATATATATATATATATATATATATATATATATATATATATATATATATATATCTTGTAATAATATAATAGTATAGGGTGTATTTTAAACATTTTAAAATACTAGGGTTTTAATTTCAATTTATAATTTTCGAAATTTATAACCTTTAAATTAAAATTTTCAATATTAAAACTCTTAATTTAATAATTATCTAAATTAAAAAATTAATTTGAGTTACTAAATCATAAAGGATTATCTTAAATTAAACAATTAATTTTATCCTAATCCCTTAAATCCCTCTAGATTTCAAAAAACATGGGATGGGATAATTCAAAATCTTTAATTACCATATTTAACCATTAAAAGATAATCACAAGATATGGGATTATCCAAATCCCTAAAATTTAGGATCTTATCTTGGGGAGGAGGCATATTTCGAAAACCCTAGGGTTTGCAAACCCTAGATTTCGAAATCTTGGGCACTAAGGAAAGGGTTTTAAAAAACCCTATAAATTTTCGAAAACAGGGTTTCAAGAACCCTAATTTCGAAATCTTGCCTCCTAGGGTTTATTGGCCATAAACCCTAAAGTGTCAAATTCATACAATTGAATAATTCTAATTGAAAACAATTTAACCATAAGCTTTGATACCACTGATGGGTTTTATACAAACATTCCTATGTGTGCATGCAACCCTAGATTTTGGATCTATGTTTTCTCTATTAGATATATAACTTTATGAACACAAGAAGAACCCTAGTATACACCTAGGTATTTTGAAATCTATGTAGTAGAAGGGATTACATACCTCTAGTTGTTATATTGTAATAACAACACAAATCTTCAATCTCTTAGTCTTGAAAGCAAGTACCACAAGTGTAGTACCTCTAATGGCTCACAAACACCACAAGCAATTGGAGAGGCAAGAGAGGGAGGGGGGAGAGGAAAAAATCGGCTCTAGGTCTTCTTGGGATCAAGTGGCCGATTTCCTAAGGCCTAAGGGGTCTTTATATAGGGTAGAGATTAGGGTTTCAGTCCTTATCCTTATTTGGTGGCTTGCCCACTAACCAACCCACAAGATAACCCTTGAATCCTTATCATAAATGAATTCTAAGGCCTTATCACCTTGAATTCTTCCACCACTTCCTTGGGGCAACCAATGCCCTAATTTGCAACTATCACATAATTACAATTCAGCCCCTCTAGTTTAATTAACTACATTTGATCACAAAATTAATTCTTAATTAATTATTGACCAATATTAATTAAACAAATATGATTTCTCCTTTAATATATTATTCTTATACTATATTAATAAATCACAATAACCTCTTTCTCTATTATTTCTCCAGTCAAGTTGCTCTGGTGAAGACAACCCAAAAGGACCATGCACAACCTGGTTAAGTACTTACCAAATATGGTAACGAGCTTAGACACTAATCCAATATATATATATATATATATATATATATATATATATATATATATATATATATATATATATATAAACATAACTCAATTATAGAATTGAACATCAAATGCAAAAATAAGATAGGGACTTGTACTCCTAGTGAGCTCACCTCAACCTAAAGCCATACTTCTTAACCTACAAGGTATGTAAAAGCTTCTAACACCACCCTTCCTCTTCAAGGATGAGTTATGTAACGCCCCGTTCTAAAAGTATTTATTTATGGATTCCCGAGATCAAGAGTAAGGGCGTTTCGGTCTTTTAAGGGCAATGGGTTTCATTCGAGAAGGTTTCGGACCGGTGTGTGTTGCTAGAAGCGTCGGGTTTCTCGCCACCTTTGCATGGATATAAGGTTCGTCGGGAACGGACTTAGAATAAAGGAGTTATGAGACTTTGAAGATATTGACATTTATGGCCCTTAATGGAAAAAGTTGTCGAGGAAGGCCATGCATGCAATTTGAGACACGCGTGGGTACACCCAGCGTAGGCTGGGTTACGCCCAACGTAACAGTGTAAATGGTCACAAGTGCAAGGACGTGTACGCCCAGCAGTACACTCAGAGTCATTAAACCCTAAATTTTAGGGCCAACCACAATATAAAGAACATAAGGGATCAACCCTAGCCTCCTTATCTGCTCCCTTATCGTCAGAAAAACCCTAGTAGCCATTCCATCTCCATTGTTGGGTGTGTTTGATCTTGTGGAGCTTAGTTTGGCAAAGAAAAGATTAGAAGAAGAAAGAAGAGGTTGGCAAAGAAGGAACCTTGGTGGCTGGAGCTTGTAGATTTGAGATAGCATCACCTTTTGCAACTATTAAAAGGTATAAAGCTTCTTGCTTGACATCTATTTTGTGTAGATCTAAGTGTTGTGAAGTTTTGACGCCATTCTTGTCCTGAAAACTCCCAATATGATGCACGATGTATTTTGGTTAAGAAAAGTTATCCTTTCAGACCATAGGAGAGGTCTTGAGTGAGAAAAATGAGGTCCCAATGGCTTTGTTTGTCCCATGTGTGAAGTAGGAAGGCCTTAATGGGTTAAGAGTAACATCCTATTTCAGATTGTCCGTGATTAGAGTTGGTGGGCCACGAGTCGGGCGCGAGAAGGTTTCGGGTTGGGGCGAGTTGCTAGAAACGTAAGGGATCTCATTACCTTTTGATATGTATAAGGATTGTGGAATCAAAGTTTTATCCTTGAAGCTATGAAAGTTTGGAGGGTTGACAAGTTAAGTCCTTAAAGTCAAGAAGTTGGCAGCGAAGTACGCTGGGCATACGTATGCGTACGCTTAGCGTACAGATGCACGTGTTTCTTAAGCAAGTGCCACCAAGTACGTTGGGCGTACCAGGGGGTACACTGGGCGTACTAGGCACAGAAGGAAAACCCTAATTATGTGAAGTGTCCCTATAAAAAGAAAGAGATGGTCTCATTTCTGGCCACCTTCCTTAGTTATTAAACCCTCTCAAGCCCTAATATCCGTTCTTGAAGCTTATGGTGGCCATGATGAGCTTGTTGGTGTTCTTGTGGACTTTTGAGAGTTAAGAAGGAGCATGGAAGGGAGTGAAGTCGAAGAGCAAGTTGTGGATCTGAGCTTCCTTGGGGCTAGAGCACCATTTGAAGGTATAAAGCTCCAAGCTTTCCCTCTCTTTTTGTGTTTTGTGCATTTTAGGGTCTATTTTAGGGATTTTGGTCCCAAGCTTGAGACTTTATGAGTTGATGCACTCCAAAGCTTAATAACCTGTCCTTTTAAGTGTATCTAGTGATGAAGAACCATAAAAATGAGATCTTGATCGTGTGAATCTACCCATGCATGAGTTATGAGCATTTTGGGTTAAGAAAGTAAGAGTTTTTATGTGTTGTGACCTCATCATCCATGTAAAGGCTTAAAGTCGATAACTTTATGGAGTAAGAGATGTTAGGAAGTCCAGATCCAAGAGATAAGTTAAGGTCTTAACGGGTTAAGACCCAGAAATTGATTTAAGCAAAACTGAGAGTACGCCCAGCGTAATCCTAGTACGCCCCGCGTACTGGGCTGAGGTCCCCGATCAGATTTGTGCATGCTTGAGTACGCTGAGCGTACCAAGAGAGGTACGCCCCGCGTAACCCCTCTATGGGTTTTTGGGCTAGGTGATCTTCTGGGCTTTAAGTATTGGGCCGGAATCCTTGGGCCTGCTTAGTGGAGCCTGTGAACAGAGAATTAAATTGATGTCTTGGGCCTCATGTTGGGCTTGTATTGTAGGGTGAGGTTGGGCCTTGGGGAAAGCCCATTTATTATTGGGCCTTGGTGGGCCCAATGGGTTAGGACCGTAGTGGACTGGTAGATGGTCTATCTTTAGACCTGGTAATTGAGAAATTGGACTTAGTTCCTGATTGGGTTAATTGTGGGATTTGACACAGAGTTAGAGGTCGGTGTTTGGCAACCAACATGATTGGAGGTTGATTCTTCGCGCCAGGTGAGTCTTCTCACTATACGTTACCTTGAGTGGTATTATGAGTTGACCTGAGGGTCTTATGTGTCATGTATGAGATTATGTGTTATATTAGAGATTTCATGCTATGTGTTATTTGTATGTTGTATGACTACATAGACCGGACCGGAGGGTCCAACGATTCAGACCGGGCCAGAGGGCCCAATGAGCTATGACTGGACCGGAGGGTCCGACGAGCTGCGGGACTGGAGGGTCCCGCTGAGACATCTTGACCGGAGGGTCGGGTTTAGCCTCGAGTGGCATATTTGTGGTATGTGGTATTTTGGGGAACTCACTAAGCAATTATGCTTACAGTTGTTGTGTTTGATGTCTCAGGTACCAGCGAGGACCATGGGAAGGCGACGGCTTGACTCGTACACACACCGATGGAGTTTATTATGTGTAGAGATCTTGGGATTTGTTTTGAAAACACTATTGATTATGGATTTGGAATTGTGATGTGATACATTATGTGTTTTTTGATAACGAAAAATTATTTTGAGAATTTACGGTGTTACAAGTTGGTATCAGAGCCTTGGTTTGAGGGATTCGGATGCACCTTCGGGCGTATTTGAACTCAAACCGAGGATTTGAGAAATTTTCAAATAAAACTAAAATTTTCTAAAAAGAAAAAGAGTTTTTGGAAGCAAACAGAGTGGAAGGTGTGTACGGTCAGCCAGCACCTGAACGGTGAATCCCCAAAATACTCTTACATTATGTGTTATGAGTTATGATATGATATAAAATGCATGTTAGCGTAGGCTAGGTAATCATATTAGGTCTAGAGTGGCCTGATTTGTGATGCCTTAGCCTAGGAGATTTCTGCTGCTATGAGATGCTTGAGAGTGAGTAGGTAGCAGTGAGGAGCATACGAGAGGTCTGCGGGAAATTAGACTATGTATAGCGAGATCAGAGTGCTTGTGATCTGGGATCCTAGGAGGAGGACTTGAGGTGAATACTGATGCGGTGTGAGCGGTAGTATAGGTCCCGTACTACCGAAGACACCGGATCAGTGAGCAGTCCAAGTAAGAATCCTTAGGGTACTAGGGAAACAAGTGGGGACGAGAGATCAAGGAGTGGTGTCATGGTTCGAGTACCATGCGCCGTAGCAGATGGAGGAGTGATGTTGTGGTTCGAGTACCATACATCGGAGCAGATTGAGGAGTGATGTCATGGTTCGGGTACCATACATCGGAGTTGATGGGTTTTGAGCATTCTAACACTTCCTAAGTGTACATGCAACCCTAATAACCTTGGATCTATGTTTGTCTAATTATCATGCAAAGTTGAATTCCAAGGTTATATTCCTATCTAGCATACATGGGGAACAATTTTAACTTGAATCATAGATAGAATAACTTACCTTGTTGTTGCTTGTGTTCCTTGAAACCTTGTGAGCCTAGCACCCCAAGTGTGATGCCTCAAATGCTTCACACAACACCAAATGCTCTTGGAAAGACTCTTGAGATAACACTCACTTCTCAAAATCGGCCAAGCCCTCTTGTTTCTAAGTGTGTAACTTGTGTAGCCAATTTTGTGGAGAATGAGACTCTTATATAGTGTTGACACATCTAGGGTTACACCATGTAAACCCTAATGTGTCATGACTCTTCATTTCCATGACCCATGGGCTTGTAACTCCCATGGAGCATCCATGGAGTATCCTATGGGTAGAACCCAACTTGATAATCCATGGAGCCTCTTAGCCCACTATACAAGATATGAATGATTTACATAATCAACCCATATATTTAATTAGTTATCCTTTGATCACTTAATTAATTCCAAATTAATTCTTTGATCAAACTAATCAAATAATATTATTAATATATTAGAACTTATAATATATTAATAATCTCCAAGTGTTATTTCTCTCATTTAGTCTATCCAATTACATGGTGCCATGCAACCCAAATGGACCATGCCGGGTCGGGTCAAGTACAAGCCCGAAATAGTTATGGACTTAGACACCTTATCCAACAGTCTCCCACTTGGATAAGTCTAATAACTATATCTCTAGTACTTCAGGAACCGGCCGGCAATCGTAGCTCTTCCAAGGTCTCTCGGAACTGAGAAGATGATGATACGCCATTTAAGATAAGTGATCATATAATCATCCGTTCTAGATATCAGCCGGACAAATACATGGAACATTATCTTGCTTATTGTCCAGCATTTGTTTCCCGATTTCCGATTTGTTTGACATAGGACTTAATTGAACACATCAACTTAGTTCTGACCGGGCCCGGTACATGGGTCAAAACAAAATCATCGAGGGGCCCAGATATCAGCTTCTAATCCAAGAAGGAACAGATAAACTTCGACTCATATGTTTGTTCTACCACTCATTGAATTACACACAAAAGTACGTTTTATAACATCGAGTTACCAATGTGGTTTCGTACAGTCAATGCATAACCAACTTGTAAGTAACAAATCATATCTCTAGGTTTGAAGACTTATATGATATTACCGTCTCACGATCACTCGAGATAGAATTCCATGAAGTGATTCCAGTGAGCGTGGGTTGAGTCCAATGCTCAGAACTTATGAGCACTCATGATTGCTGTAGCCTTGTCCAAGACCTCTACAACCAAACATGACAGTCTTGATTCATATATACTTCCAACATATGACCGACTGTGGAGGTTTGAATAATATGTTATACCAAACAAAATTATTCTGGAAGTCAAAACATGCAAAAGAAATATAGTAAACGATCGACAAGAGGTAGCAACACTTTACTCATAAATAAAACACTTTTTATTCATCATCAATTGTCAATTACACTTTACAAATTTCGAGATTATCTAACTACTAAATCTAATATCATCCTTCAACCCTATGCTCCGAGCATGCTGAAGATGCTTAACCCGAGTCAGTCCCTTTGTGAGGGGATCTGCCGGATTCTCATCTGATGATACCCTCTTTGCTACGAGGTGTCCTTCTTCGATCCGATGTCTAATGAAATGGTATTTTCTGTCGATGTGTCTGGATCTCCCATGATCCCTTGGTTCCTTGGCTAAGGCAACAGCACTTTCACTATCACAGAAAATTTCCATTGGCTTTTTAATAGCTGGTACAACTCCAAGGTCTCCAATGAAGTTCTTCAGCCATATCGCCTCCTTTGCTGCCTCGCTAGCTGCAATATACTCTGATTCACAAGTAGAATCTGCCACTGTCTCTTGCTTGGAACTCTTCCAAGAAATTGCTCCTCCGTTTAGGGTAAAGACCCAGCCCGACTGAGAGCGAAAATTATCCCTATCAGTCTGGAAGCTAGCATCACTATACCCTACAACTCTCAAGTCATCACTCCCACCGAGGGTAAGAACCCAGTCCTTAGTCCTCCGTAGATACTTGAGGATATTCTTTACCGCAGTCCAGTGTGCCTTGCCAGGGTTCGCCTGATACCTGCTAACCATGCTCAAGGCAAAAGCTACATCGGGTCGAGTACACGTCATAGCATACATGATCGATCCTACAGCCGAAGCGTAAGGTGTTCGACTCATTTCTGCTATCTCAGCCTCAGTGCTAGGGCTTTGTGTCTTACTCAATCTGGTGTTACTCTGGATGGGTAACTCTCCTTTCTTGGAATCCTGCATGATGAATCTCTTCAGCACCTTATCCAAGTAGGTACTCTGACTAAGTCCAATCAGTCTTTTACTCCTGTTTCTCAAGATCCTTATCCCTAAAATATAGGCAGCTTCACCAAGGTCCTTCATAGCGAAACACTTCCCAAGCCAGGACTTTACTTCCTGCAGGGTTGGAATGTCGTTTCCTATGAGTAGTATGTCATCCACATACAATACCAAAAAGCTAACTATACTCCCACTAGCCTTGACATACACACAAGATTCATCTTCACTCCTAGAAAAGCCAAATTCCTTGACCTTTTCATCAAAGCAAAGATTCCATCTACGAGGTGCTTGCTTCAATCCATAAATGGATTTCTCAAGCTTACACACTCTATTAGGGTACTCGTTGCTGACAAAACCCTCTGGCTGACTCATGTAAACATCTTCAGCCAACTTTCCATTAAGGAAAGCGGTTTTGACATCCATCTGCCATATTTCATAATCATGAAATGCAGCTATGGCTAACAGAACCTGAATAGACTTAATCTTGGCTGCCGGAGAAAAGGTCTCATCATAGTCCACTCCAGGAATTTGAGAGAAGCCCTTTGCAACCAGTCTAGCCTTATAAGTGTGTACTTTACCATCCATGTCGGTCTTCTTCTTGAAGACCCATTTGCACCCTACTGTCTTACGACCTGGTACATTCTCAACCAAGTTCCAAACTTGATTGTCATACATGGATTGTATCTCGCTATCCATAGCCTCTTTCCATTTAGCAGACTCGGGGCCTGCCATGGCTTCCTCGTAGCTGTTAGGGCCATCTTGACTTACTAGTGTCCCATCACTAATAAGTGTCTCACCTTCTGCAGTAATATGGAATCCATAGTAATGCTCAGGTGCACTCCTAACTCTCGTGGAACGTCTCAGAGGTACAGATTTGTCAATTTGCTCAACATGAGTTTCCTCCTCAAGTTGAGGGCTAGAGTTTGAAGTTCCTTCACCGCTTGATTCTTGAATTTCTTCAAGATCAATTTGCCTCCCACTGTCTCCTTGGCTTATAAACTCTCTTTCTCGAAAGACTCCTCTCCTTGCTACAAAGACCACATTGTCACTAGGTCTGTAGAAGAGGTAACCAAAGGATCGCTGTGGGTAACCGATGAAAATACACCTCTCGCTTCGAGGTTCGAGCTTATCATGAGTCTCGCGTCTCACGAAAGCCTCGCAACCCCAAATCTTGATGTGGTCTAGTTTAGGTACTTTACCAGTCCACATCTCGTGAGGAGTTTTGGCAACTTTCTTTGTAGGGACTAGATTAAGAATATGGGCGGCAGTCTCTAAGGCATACCCCCAGAATGAGATTGGTAGCGTAGCTCGACTCATCATGGAACGAACCATATCCAACAAGGTTCGATTACGCCTCTCAGCCACACCATTCAACTGTGGTGTCCTGGGAGGTGTCAATTGTGAGACTATCCCACATTCCCTTAGATAGTCGAGGAACTCTGAACTAAGATACTCACCACCACGATCGGATCGAAGCATCTTAATGTTCCTGCCCAATTGATTCTCGACTTCCTGTTTAAATTCCTTAAACCTCTCGAAAGTCTCTGACTTGTGCTTGATCAAGTAGACATATCCATATCTACTATAATCATCAGTAAAAGTCAAATAATAACGATTAGCATCCCTTGTGGCATGTTTGAATGGTCCACACACATCCGTGTGTATAAGGTCCAGCAAACCTTCACCCCTCTCACACGAACCTGTGAAGGGTGACTTTGTCATTTTTCCAAGTCAGCATGATTCGCAACTATCATCTGACTTTAGGTCAAACGACTCCAAGACTCCATCCTTTTGGAGTTGGCCTATGCGTTTCTTGCTTATATGTCCAAGACGACAATGCCATAAAGATGCTTTATCCAAGTTATTATTAGTAGAATCAATACACAAAACATTATTTCCTAAGTTATCTACAACAGATACAGCTTCATACACACCATCACAAGGTAATGCTTTAAAATAAAGAACATTATTAAAGAAAGCATCAATAGAACCAACTTCATTATTAAATGAAAAGGTAAACCCTTGTTTGTACAAAGCATGAAAGGAAATAATATTTCTTGCCATTCCTGGCGAATAACAACACTTATTCAAATCTAAACTAAACCCACTACTTAGCGATAAAGTATAAACTCCAATCTTGGTAACAGGTATAGCTTTCCTATTCCCCATGATCAAGTTCATCCTTCCTTGCTCCACATCCTCACTTCTTCTTAGTCCCTGCAAGTCACAACAAATATGAATACCACACCCGGTATCAAGGACGCAAGAATTAGAATGGGGTGAGTTATTAGAAATGATAGTGTAAATACCTGCATGGTTGGGTTTAACTTTCCCATCCTTTACATCTTGCTGGTATTTTGGGCAGTTCTGCTTCCAATGAGCCTTTTCATGGCAATAGAAGCATTCAGCCTCTTTTGGGTCAGAAGAAGGAGTAATGAAACCTTTCTTGGTTCCACTTGAAGAAGAGCCATCAAGGGTCCGAACCTTGGTACCCTTAGAAGAGCTCTTTCTCTTCCTCCCTCGACTTTTCCCGATTGCCAAAACCGGAGTAGAGTTTTGAGTAGGAGTGATAGCAACCGACTTCCCCTTAAGACCTGATTCTGCGGTCTTGAGAAGTCCCTGAAGTTTGCTGAGGGTGACTTCTTCCTTGTTCATGTGATATGTCATGCGGAATTGATCATAGCACGATGGTAAGGAATGCAAAGTAATATCTATTGCAAGATCCTCCGGGAAGTTCACATTAAGCTTCAGCAAACGATCCACATACCTTTGCATTTTCTGCATGTGGCTCGTGACGGATTCTCCGTCCTTCATCATGGTTGTTATCATGGAGCAGATGATTTCATACCTCTCTTGTCGTGCACTTTGATGGTATCTTTCCATCAAATCTTGGTGCATGTCATAAGGGTAGAAATCCTCATAAGACTTTTGGAGTTCCGCTGTCATCGTGGCCATCATGATGCAAGCCACTTTCGTAGCATCCCTTTCATGTGCCCGAAATTCAGCGATCTCCTGAGGAGTTGCAGTGGACTCATCAATCTCCTTAAGCTCCTTGTCAAGGACATATTCTTTGTCCTCGTAGCGGGTAATCATCCTGATGTTTCTGATACACTCATTGAAGTTGGATCCATCAAAGGTGACTTTCCCACACAAGTTCATAAGGGAAAAGGAGCCATTAGGATTAGAGCCAGAAGCATTGTTGAAAGACATCTGAAGAAAAGAGGACAAGATTAGTTTAGATAAGAGAGTCCTTAATAAAACACCCAAATGTAATATTAAGGCTAGGATCCAATCACAATATAATATAACTTAGAAGAGGTATGCCGTAATCTAAGCTATATCATATTTGAAAGGTAGGTGAATGACGATTCACCAATTTCCACCACGAAAACCGCAATATTTTAGTATTAGGTTTTTGAATGGTTCTTAGAAATTCCTAGATTCTTTGAGATTCAATGAACTTTTCAAAGGCATGTTTCAATCTCGAGTGTGCCCTCCAGGTTTTGCGACTGGGATACCGAGGATCACAAAACGAGGTGTGAAGTAACCATGCAAATCACTTGGTACCCTTAAAGTTTATCACTCAATCGATGTGCCGGTTAACCACACACGCTCCTTCGATACTATAATAAACCCTAAGTCACCCTTTACCTACCTTGTTAAGTCCAAGTTAGTGTGCCGGTTAACCACACACGCTCCACCAACGACTTAATCAAAGTGTAAAGTGTAATTTCATGGAATAGCACCTTATTCACATTTTTCCTAAAGTAACTAAGATTGGGAATTTAATAAAACATTTAGTTACTTTATAATATTCATCATACTTTGAATGAGAATTAATAAGTCCTTGTCTTACCCGTTCGGCTAACGACCCTCCACCGATCAAGCAAGCGGTGGGTGAGAGTGGACACCCATTAAGTCACCATTTTATAGGCAACAACCTTATACCCACCTTATAGACCGGCTTCGTGAATGAGGCGTACTAGCGGTAAGACGACTTTGTTCTTATACATATATATATAATTATTAAATCATAATAATATAAGTATAAGGGTTGAATTTTAACTTTTAAAATTCTAGGGGTTGGAACTAAAGTTTTAACTTAACTTTACTTGTTCCAAAACTTGAGGGCAAGTTTTGTAAACTTTCAAAACTTTTCATTTATTGTAACTTATGAGTTTAGAAGAGTAATAAAATGAGGACTTTTCATTTTTCCTAACTCTTGTGTTCTTTTAATGGTTTTTAATCCAAGAGACTTTTGGTTTTCCATAACTTGATGACAAGTTATGGACTCCATTAAAACACATTATGATCATGAATTAATCTACCACATAGGTTACAAATAATTCCTATGATCATCTAAACATCATAAGAACAAGAATACGAATATGAACACTTTCAAGAATCAAAATCACATTTAATCTTTGTAATTTTGATAACTTGTTGTTGTAAATGAGTTAGAAAAGACATTACACCTTCTAAAATAAGTTTTCAAGTACCAAAACATTTTAGGGTAATGATTCTAATCCATTTCCAGCAACTCAAGTCGAAATTCTGCACTCTGTCGACCCTACTCGCCGAGTGCATAAACCTACTCGCCGAGTAGGTTGAGGATACACATGAACTCGACGAGTCCTCCCCATGGACTCGCCGAGTCCATCAGTCAGACAGCAGAATTTTCGACTTTCTTCAACTCTTAAGCACAAATAACAACAAACAAGCCTAGTCTCTGATACCACTGATGGGTTTTGAGCATTCTAACACTTCCTAAGTGTACATGCAACCCTAATAACCTTGGATCTATGTTTGTCTAATTATCATGCAAAGTTGAATTCCAAGGTTATATTCCTATCTAGCATACATGGGGAACAATTTTAACTTGAATCATAGATAGAATAACTTACCTTGTTGTTGCTTGTGTTCCTTGAAACCTTGTGAGCCTAGCACCCCAAGTGTGATGCCTCAAATGCTTCACACAACACCAAATGCTCTTGGAAAGACTCTTGAGATAACACTCACTTCTCAAAATCAGCCAAGCCCTCTTGTTTCTAAGTGTGTAACTTGTGTAGCCAATTTTGTGGAGAATGGGACTCTTATATAGTGTTGACACATCTAGGGTTACACCATGTAAACCCTAATGTGTCATGACTCTTCATTTCCATGACCCATGGGTTTGTAACTCCCATGGAGCATCCATGGAGTATCCTATGGGTAGAACCCAACTTGATAATCCATGGAGCCTCTTATCCCACTATACAAGATATGAATGATTTACATAATCAACCCATATATTTAATTAGTTATCCTTTGATCACTTAATTAATTCCAAATTAATTCTTTGATCAAACTAATCAAATAATATTATTAATATATTAGAACTTATAATATATTAATAATCTCCAAGTGTTATTTCTCTCATTTAGTCTATCCAATTACATGGTGCCATGCAACCCAAATGGACCATGCCGGGTCGGGTCAAGTACAAGCCCGAAATAGTTATGGACTTAGACACCTTATCCAACAGGAGTAGATTGAGAAGTGATGTCATGGTTCGGGTACCATACATCGGAGCAGATTGAGGAGTGATGTCATGGTTTAGGTACCATGCATCGCAGCAGATTGAGGGGGATGTCATGGTTCAAATACCATGCGTCGTAGCAGATTGAGAATAGACGTCATGGGCTGAGTACCATGGTTCGTAGGGAATGACGCTTGTGGTTCTCCGGTTATCCAGTCATGATTGAGTATGCGGAGATTAGGTGAGATGAGGTTTTAGGACTGAGGGCCATGATTGAGTTAGAAGAGGCATCCCTTGAGAGGGAGGTCGAGAGCATTTCAAATATTTTTGGTAAGATGTCAGATGTAGTCGCAAGACTCAAGGATGAGCAGAGATGGTTTTATGGAGGATTATGACTTGAGAGGAGCAATCAGCCGAGAGAAAGGGGAAACTTTTTGTGACCTGAGTAGTGCTATTTCCGCTTCCTATGGGAAACATAAGAGGTGTGAGACTTCGGTTTTGGGGTTAGGAGTAAACCCTGCAGGTTGACATTGATGGCGATCTTCCACCAGAGTTTTTGGCAGCGTGTCTGCCGCGAGAAATGATATACCATGAGTAGGTTGTTAGTTGGGACTGAGATGGTCAGGGACCAGGATGAACCCTACTTGAGTATAGTAGGACGTATGCTAACTGTAGCAATGGGTGATCCAGAAGAGTATATCGGGGCGGTGACCCTTATGTCTATGTTGGGTATTGAGTATGGGAGTGGAGTCCCTGTTCCTGTGATGATTCACACGTTGGTTGGGAATACGAGGATGAGGAGTATGATGATTCAGAATTTCCAGTTTGATAGTCAGGATTATTACTGGACAATTGAGATGTTCGGTAGTGGATGGTATGAGATTTTGGAGGGACTAGAGTCCGTCGTGAAGAGAAGTTCTTGAGGACTTCATTGGAGATTCAGGGAATTTTGGGGTTGCTTGATCTCTATGTGGGGAGATCATGGGGCGTCATGTAGTGCCTTCCAAGAGTAGGTGCAATGTTCTTGTAGAAACTGTCTGTGGAATAGTTGTTAGTGTGTCAATTGGTGATGGTTCGAATCCTAAGTGGGGGAGAACCGGAATTTTTGGAGGGGATCAGAGATTTGCTCAAGGGCGGTTAGAAATCTGGATATAGATACCTACGGTTCGGAATCATGGGACCAGGGTTATTATGTTGGATATAGTGTCTAAGTCCATAACTATATTTGGTATGTACTTGACCCGACCCGGCATGGTCCATTTGGGT
Organism: Lactuca sativa; assembly: GCF_002870075.4. Classification (NCBI taxonomy): domain Eukaryota; kingdom Viridiplantae; phylum Streptophyta; class Magnoliopsida; order Asterales; family Asteraceae; genus Lactuca; species Lactuca sativa. Next base: position 372,419,086 of record NC_056626.2, read on the forward strand.
TGCACTTCACCCGAACAATTTATGGATAATATTTGAGAATAGTACAAGTTATGATTTATTAATATATTATAAGTTCTAATATATTAATATAAGATCATATTATTTAATTAGTAGTGATCTATAATTAATCTAGGATTAATTTAGTGATCAAAGATATTACTAATTAAATATGGGCTTCTATATTTATATAGTGTGGGCTTATGCTTATTTGGAATGGGCTAGGCTTGGATGGAGAAGTCCATGGATACTTCATGGAACTTTAACCCATGGATCTCATGGAAATGAAGAGACATGGGTATTAGGGTTTACATGGATGTAACCCTAATCCACCACACTATATAAAGGAGGCTTTGGCTCTTGAAATCACACTAGTTGACACATGTTGAGGTGAGGGCCGATTTCAAGAGAAGTGAGACTATTCTCTCAAAGTTCCAAGTTTGTGGTGATTTGTGACTTTCATTTGAGGCATCCACATTATTGGTGCTAGGCTCTAAAACTTCAAGGAATCAACTACAACTACAAGGTAAGTGTTTCTACTAGCTTTATTTGATTCAAGTTCCCCTTGCCATTCTAGTTAGGATATAAGCCTTGGAAAAATAATTATTTGCATGTATCTTAGACAAACATAGATCCAAGGTTTATTAGGGTTGCATGTACACTTAGGAAGTGTTAGAATGCTCAAAACCCATCAGTCGTATCAGAGCCTAGGCTTGTTTGTTTGATACTTGTTGCAATATGCTTGAAAAAGTCGAAATCTTGTTGTCTGACTGATGGACTCGCCGAGTCCAAGGGGGGACTCGTCGAGTCCACTTGTATCTTCAACCTACTCGCCGAGTAGGTTCATGCACTCGACGAGTAGGGTCGACAGAGTGCAGTTTTTCGACTTTAGTTGCTGGAAATGGATTAGAAACATTACCCTTAACTGTTTGGTACTTGAAAACTTGTTTTAGATGGTGTAATGTCTTTTCTAATTCATTTACAACAACTAGTTATCAAAATTACAAAGATTAAAGTGTGATTTTGATATATGAAAGTGTTCATGATCTTGTTCTTATGATGTTTAGATGATCATAGGAATTATTTGTAACCTATGTGGTAGATTAATTCTTGATCATAATGTTATTTAATGAAGTCCATAACTTGTCCTCAAGTTATGGAAAACCAAAAGTCTCTTGGATTGAAAACCATTAAAAGAACACAAGAGTTAGAAAAGTGAAGAGTCTTCATTTTATTACTCTATTAAACTCATAAGTTACAAGATATGAAAAGTTTTGAAAGTTTACAAAACTTGCCCTCAAGTTTTGGAACAAGTAAAGTCAAGTTAAAACTTTAGTTCCAACCCTTAGAATTTTAAAAGTTAAAATTCAACTCTTATACTTATATTATTATGATTTAATAATTATATATATATATATATATATATATATATATATATATATATATATATATATATATATATATATATGTATAAGAACAAAGTCGTCTTACCGCTAGTACGCCTCATTCACGAAGCCGGTCTATAAGGTGGGTATAAGGTTGTTGCCTATAAAATGGTGACTTAATGGGTGTCCACTCTCACCCACCGCTTGCTTGACTGGTGGAGGGTCGTTAGCCGAACGGGTAAGACAAGGACTTATAAATTCTCATTCAAAGTATGATGAATATTATAAAGTAACTAAATGTTTTATTAAATTCCCAATCTTAGTTACTTTAGGAAAAATGTGAATAAGGTGCTAATCCATGAAATTACACTTTACACTTTGTTTAAGTCGTTGGTGGAGCATGTGTGGTTAACCGGCACACTAACTTGGACTTAACAAGGTAGGTAAAGGGTGACTTAAAGGTTTATTATAGTATCGATGGAGCGTGTGTGGTTTACCGGCACATCGATTGAGTGATAAACTTTAAAGGGTACCAAGTGATTTGCATGGTTACTTCACACCTCGTTTTGTGATCCTCGGCATCCCAGTCACAAAACTTGGAGGGCACACTCGAGATTGAAACATGCCTTTGAAAAGTTCATTGAATCTCAAAGAATCTAGGAATTTCTAAGAACCAATCAAAAACCTAATACTTAAATATTTCGGTTTTCGTGGTGGAAATTGGTGAATCGTCATTCACCTACCTTTCAAATATGGTATAGCTTAGATTACGGCATACCTCTTCTAAGTTATATTATATTGTGATTGGATCCTAGCCTTAATATTACATTTGGGTGTTTTATTAAGGACTCTCTTATATCTAAACTAATCTTGTTCTCTTCTTTTTAGATGTCTTCAAATAATGCTGCTTCTGGCTCTAATCCTAATGGCTCCATTACCCTTATGAACTTGTGTGGGAAAGTCACCTTTGATGGATCCAACTTCAATGAGTGGATCAGAAACATCAGGATGATTACCCTCTACGAGGACAAAGAATATGTCCTTGACAAGGAGCTTAAGGAGATTGATGAGACCACTACAACTCCTCAGGAGATCGCTGAATTTCGGGCACATGAAAGGGATGCTACGAAAGTGGCTTGCATCATGATGGCCACGATGACAGCGGAACTCCAAAAGTCTTATGAGGATTTCTACCCTTATGAAATGCACCAAGATTTGATGGAAAGATACCATCAGAGTGCAAGACAAGAGAGGTATGAAATCATCTGCTCCATGATAACAACCATGATGAAGGACGGGGAATCCGTCACGAGCCACATGCAGAAAATTCAAAGGTATGTGGATCGTTTGCTGAAGCTTAATGTGAACTTCCCTGAGGATCTTGCAATAGATATCATTTTGCACTCCTTACCATCATGCTATGATCAATTCCGCATGACATATCACATGAATAAGGAAGAGGTCACACTCAGCAAACTTCAGGGACTTCTCAAGACCGCAGAATTAGGTCTTAAGGGGAAGTCGGTTGCTATTACTCCTACTCCAAACTCAACTCCGGTTTTGGCAATTGGGAAAAGTCGATGGAGGAAGAGAAAGAGATCCTCGAAGGGTACCAAGGCTCGGACCCTTGATGGCTCTTCTTCAAGTGGAACCAAGAAAGGTTTCGTCACTCCTTCTTCTGACCCAAAAGAGGCTGAATGCTTCTATTGTCATGAAAAATCTCATTGGAAGCGGAACTGCCCAAAGTACCAGCAGGATGTGAAGGATGGGAAAATCAAACCCAACCATGCAGGTACTTACACTATCATTTCTAATAACTCACCCCATTCTAAATCTTGGGTCCTTGATACCGGTTGTGGTATTCATATTTGTTGTGACTTGCAGGGACTAAGAAGAAGTGAGAATGTGGAGCAAGGAAGAATAAACTTGATCATGGGGAATAGGAAAGCTTTACCTGTTACCAAGATTGGAGTTTATACTTTATCGCTAAGCAGTGGGTTTAATATAGATTTGAATAAATGTTGTTATTCGCCATGAATGGCAAGAAATATTATTTCCTTTCATGCTTTGTACAAACAAGGGTTTACCTTTTCATTTAATAATGAAGTTGGTTCTATAGATGTTTTCTATAATAATGTTTTTTATTTTAAAGCATTACCTTGTGATGGTGTGTATGAAGCTGTATCTGTTGTAGATAACTTAGGAAATAATGTTTTGTGTATTGATTCTACTAATAATAATAACTTGGATAAAGCATCATTATGGCGTTGTCGTCTTGGACATATAAGCAAGAAACGCATAGGCCAACTCCAAAAGGATGGAGTCTTGGAGTCGTTTGACCTAAAGTCAGATGATAGTTGCGAATCATGCTTACTTGGAAAAATGACAAAGTCACCCTTCACAGGCTCGTGTGAGAGGGGTGAAGGTTTGTTGGACCTTATACACACGGATGTGTGTGGACCATTCAAACATGCCACAAGGGATGCTAATCGTTATTATTTGACTTTTACTGATGATTACAGTAGATATGGATATGTCTACTTAATCAAGCATAAGTCAGAGACTTTCGAGAGGTTTAAGGAATTTAAACAGGAAGTCGAGAATCAATTGGGCAAGAACATTAAGATGCTTCGATCCGATCGAGGAGGTGAGTATCTTAGTTCAGAGTTCCTCGACTATCTTAGGGAATGTGGGATTGTCTCACAATTGACACCTCCCAGGACACCACAGTTGAATGGTGTGGCTGAGAGGCGTAATCGAACCTTGTTGGATATGGTTCGTTCCATGATGAGTCGAGCTACGCTACCAATCTCATTCTGGGGGTATGCCTTAGAGACTGTCGCCCATATTCTTAATCTTGTCCCTACAAAGAAAGTTGCCAAAACTCCTCACGAGATGTGGACTGGCAAAGTACCTAAGCTAGACCACATCAAGATTTGGGGTTGTGAGGCTTTCGTGAGACGCGAGACTCATGATAAGCTCGAACCTCGAAGCGAGAGGTGTATTTTCATCGGCTACCCACAGCAATCCTTTGGTTACCTCTTCTACAGACCTAGTGACAATATGGTCTTTGTAGCAAGAAGAGGAGTCTTTCGAGAGAGAGAATTTATAAGCCAAGGAGACAGTGGGAGGCAAATTGATCTTGAAGAAATTCAAGAATCAAGCGGTGAAGGAACTTCAAACACTAGCCCTCAACTTGAGGAGGAAACTCCTGTTGAGCCAGTTGATGAGCTTGTACCTCTGAGGCGTTCCACGAGAGTTAGGAATGCACCTGAGCATTACTATGGTTTCCATATTACTACGGAAGGTGAGACACTTATTAGTGATGAGACACTAGTAGGTCTGGATGAACCTAACAGCTACATGGAAGCCATGGCAGGCCCTGAGGCTGCTAAATGGAAAGAGGCCATGGATAGCGAGATACAATCCATGTATGACAATCAAGTTTGGAACTTGGTTGAGAATGTACCTGGTCGTAAGACTGTAGGGTGCAAATGGGTCTTCAAGAAGAAGACTGACATGGATGGTAAAGTACACACTTATAAGGCTAGACTAGTTGCAAAGGGCTTCTCTCAAATTCCTGGAGTGGACTATGATGAGACCTTTTCTCCAGTAGCCAAGATTAAGTCTATTCGGGTTCTGTTAGCCATAGCTGCATTTCATGACTATGAAATATGGCAAATGGATGTCAAAACCGCTTTCCTTAATGGAAAGTTGGCTGAAGATGTTTACATGAGTCAGCCAGAGGGTTTTGTCAGCAACAAGTACCCTAATAGAGTGTGTAAGCTCGAGAAATCCATTTATGGATTGAAACAGGCACCTTGCAGGTGGAATCTTTGCTTTGATGAGAAAGTCAAGGAATTTGGCTTTTCGAGGAGTGAAGATGAATCTTGCGTCTATATCAAGGCTAGTGGGAGCATAGTCAGTTTTTTGGTACTGTATGTGGATGACATACTACTCATAGGAAATGACATCCCAACCCTGCAGGAAGTAAAGTCCTGGCTTGGGAAGTGTTTCGCTATGAAGGACCTTGGTGAAGCTGCCTATATCCTAGGGATAAAGATTTTGAGAAACAGGAGTAAAAGACTAATTGGACTTAGTCAAAGTACCTACTTGGACAAAGTGTTGAAAAGATTCAACATGCATAACTCCAAGAAAGGTGAGTTACCCATTCAGTGTAACGCCAGATTGAGTAAGACACAAAGCCCTAGTAGTGAGGCTGAGATAGCAGAAATGAGTCGATTTCCTTATGCTTCAGCTGTAGGATCGATCATGTATGCCATGACGTGTACTCGACCTGATGTAGCCTTTGCTTTAAGCATGGTTAGCAGGTATTAGGCGAACCCTGGCAAGGAACACTGGACCGCAGTAAAGAATATCCTCAAGTACCTGCGAAGGACTAAGGACTGGGTCCTTACCTTCGGTGGGAGTGATGACTTGAGAGTTGTAGGGTATAGTGATGCTAGCTTCCAGACTGATAGGGATAATTTCCGCTCTCAGTCAGGCTGGGTCTTTACCCTAAACGGAGGAGCAATTTCTTGGAAGAGTTCCAAGCAGGAGACAGTGGCTGATTCCACTTATGAATCAGAGTATATAGCAGCGAGCGAGGCAGCAAAGGAGGCGATATGGCTAAAGAACTTCATCGGAGACCTTGGAGTTGTACCAGCTATAAAAGAGCCAATGGAGATTTTCTATGACAGCAATAGTGCGGTTTCCTTAGCCAAGGAACCAAGGGATCACGGGAGATCCAGACACATCGACAGAAAATACCATTTTATCAGACATCGAATTGAAGAAGGACTCCTCATGGCGAAGAGGGTATCATCGGATGAGAACCCGGCAGATCCCCTCACGAAGGGACTGAGTAGGGTTAAGCATCTCCAGCATGCTCGGAGCATAGGGCTGAAGGATGATATAAGTTTTAGTAGTTAGATAACCAAGAAATTTGTAAAGTGTAATTGACAATTGATGATGAATAAAAGGTGTTTTATTTATGAGTAAAGTGTTGCTATCTCTTGTCGATCTTTTACTATATTTCTTTTGCATGTTTTGACTTCCAGAATAATTATGTTTGGTATATCATATTATTCAAACCTCCACAGTCGGTCATATGTCGGAAGTAGGTATGAATCAAGACTGTCATGATTGGTTGCAGAGGTCTAAGGCGTTGGACATGGCTACAACAATCATGAGTGATCATAAGTTCTGAGCATTGGACTCAACCCACGCTCACTGGAATCACTTCATGGAATTTTATCTCGAGTGATCGTGAGACGGTAATATCATATAAGTCTTCAAACCTAGAGATATGATTTGTTACTTACGAGTTGGTTATGCATTGATTGTACGTAAACACATTGGTAACTCGATGTTATAAAACGTGCTTTTGTGTGTAATTCAATGAGTGGTAGAACAAACATATGAGTCTAAGTTTATCTGTTCCTTCTTGGATTAGAAGCTGATATCTGGGCCCCTCGATGATTTTGTTTTGACCTATGTACCGGGCCCGGTCAGAACTAAATTGATGTGTTCAGTTGAGTTCTATGTCAAACAAATCGGAAATCGGGAAACAAATGTTGGACAATAAGCAAGACAATGTTCCATGTATTTGTCCGGCTGATATCTAGAACAGAGGATTATATGATCACTTATCTAAATGGCGCGTTCTAGTTCAACAGAGTTTAAAGAGCTACGATTGCTGATCGGTTCCTGAAGTTATACTTGCAAATATAGTTACTAGACTTATCCAAGTGGGAGACTATTGGATATAGTGTCTAAGTCCATAACTATATTTGGTATGTACTTGACCCGACCCGGCATGGTCCATTTGGGTTGCACTTCACCCGAACAATTTATGGATAATATTTGAGAATAGTACAAGTTATGATTTATTAATATATTATAAGTTCTAATATATTAATATAAGATCATATTATTTAATTAGTAGTGATCTATAATTAATCTAGGATTAATTTAGTGATCAAAGATATTACTAATTAAATATGGGCTTCTATATTTATATAGTGTGGGCTTATGCTTATTTGGAATGGACTAGGCTTGGATGGAGAAGTCCATGGATACTCCATGGAACTTTAACCCATGGATCTCATGGAAATGAAGAGACATGGGTATTAGGGTTTACATGGATGTAACCCTAATCCACCACACTATATAAAGGAGGCTTTGGCTCTTGAAATCACACTAGTTGACACATGTTGAGGTGAGGGCCGATTTCAAGAGAAGTGAGACTATTCTCTCAAAGTTCCAAGTTTGTGGTGATTTGTGACTTTCATTTGAGGCATCCACATTATTGGTGCTAGGCTCTAAAACTTCAAGGAATCAACTACAACTACAAGGTAAGTGTTTCTACTAGCTTTATTTGATTCAAGTTCCCCATGCCATGCTAGTTAGGATATAAGCCTTGGAAAAATAATTATTTGCATGTATCTTAGACAAACATAGATCCAAGGTTTATTAGGGTTGCATGTACACTTAGGAAGTGTTAGAATGCTCAAAACCCATCATATTAGTGGTCAAGGCGAAGTGCAGAGCGAGATTATGCATGAGGTACGTTATGAGAACGGACGTGTGTCTGCACGGCAGGTGGCCATTGGTCAGGAATCTGGTGGTGGTTAGGGATGTTAAAGGTGGTAACCTCGTAGGGAGGATATTGGCAACTGAGGACTTATGGTTCGATGTATGGATTGTTATATGTCTTTTTAAGGTATTTAGGAGATAATCGGGCGGCCAACTCCCAGGTCGGTATGTGAATTCTTGTATGGGTTTTGAGCAGTAAAGGAAAGAACTTCGGATGGTCATCAACGCGTTCTGAAGCGTTAGCGATTCCTTCGTGTTCCATTGGAGTGTATGGATACACCGAGGATGCGCGTTGGGTAAAATGAAGGATTATTTGCGAGATTCGGAGAGAATGTATTATTGTACCTATAGGATGCTGAAAATCGGAGACAGTGGTTGAGGCAGGACTTTGTTTTTTAATGGTGTTTCCAGGGATTTGAGTATAATGCCTTGATTTCCGAATTAATTTTAAGAAGTCTTGGGTTTGTGACGGCAGGTGGTGTATCGAGTATCTATGACTCCATTGAGAGCCTTCGGGTAGTGTCATCAAGAGGGATTATTTAGAAGAGGGGATGTTATGATGCTACGGGGAGCCATAGTACTCATTATTCAGAGGAGGGTGTGGTGATGCTACGGGGAGCCGTGGTACTCACTAGTCATAGGATGTTATGATGCTACGGGGAGCCGTAGTACTCATTATTCAGAGGAGGTTGTGGTGATGCTACGGGGAGCCGTGGTACTCACTAGTCAGAGGATGTTATGATGCTACGGGGAGCCGTAGTACTCACTAGTCAGAGGATGTTGTGATGCTACGAGGAGCCGTAGTACTCTCTAGTCAGCGAGAGGTGGTTATGAGGGAATACTCTTTTATTAGAGCACGATACATGAGGATTTTAGGCTTGAGTAGCTCTAGTATTGAGTTTTTGGGAGTCTGGTGGTTAAAACAGGGGCGAGACTGGGGTCTCCGTCCTTGACGAGAATCACTATATTTGAGTTGAGTGGTGATTGTCACATCATAAGGGAATTGGAAAGGTGGTATTTGCGCTGTGCGCAGGTTGAGTCATGGGATAAACGTTTCATTGGGACATGAGGTTCCAACATTGGTACGGACCAAACTCTTGAGTTGAGTTTGGCATTAATGGTGTGTGGGTACACGAAGTGAGATTCTAGAATTCTAAGACGAATCTCGTGCTAAGAGGATGGATTATTGCTATCACCCGATATCTTAGACCTAGGTAGGGTCGGTCCGCGGGTACGGGAAATGCCATGGGGAACATGAGACGATTTTATCGGGAGTATAGTATCCGGTTGGAGTAAAGAGAACCTTGAGAATTATGTATCCCTGGGCAAAGAGAGCTGATACGAGAGGGAATTCAGGGAGAGTTTTTCTGCTGAGAGACTGGCGGAATTGTGCGAGAGAGAGGTGGTATCGTGGCATGGAGTACCAGATCCGATTGTTTCAGATCGAGATGTGTGTTTCTCTTCCAGGTTCTGGAAGAGATTTCATGAGGAGTTGGGACACGTTTGTGCCCTTGAGTGAGTTTTCTTACAACAACAGCCATCACTCGAGCATTGGTATGCCACCCTTTGAGCTGTTGTGCAGAAGGAAGTGTCGTACCCCCATTCGTTGGGGAGAGGTAGGCACTGGTTGATGGGTAGTGCGGAGATAGTGCTTCAGACAACAGAGCAGATTCAACAGGTCAGACAGAGGTTGTTGACCGTTCATAGTCGCCAGAAGAGTTATGCGGATAGGAGACGATCTGAGCTCGAATTCCAAGTCGGTGATTTTGTATTCCTGAAGGTATCTCCTTGGAAAGGAGTGATTCGATTCAGGAAGAGGGGCAAGTTGGGGCCCCTGTATATCAGACCGTTTAGAGTGATCGCGAGGGTGGGCAGAGTAGCATATCGCTTGGAGCTACCTGCAGAGTTGGATCTGATTCATGATACCTTCCACGCGTCACAGCTGAGAGAGTGTATAGCCGATGAGTCGGCAATGGTTCCAATGGAGGATATCCAAGTGGATGTGAGTCTGTATTGTGTCAAAAGACCATTCGCAATGGTGGATCAGAGGATCAGTGAGTTATCGGGGTTTGTCATTCGAGGAGCGAATATCATGGTGATCTTTAAGTAGGCAGTCTGGCGGCGGGTCAGGCCACTAGAGTTTCCAGATTTTGGGATTAAGCGTATCAGCGTCAGAGTGGTTGGAATAGTTTTGATTTTGGGAGTTCTGTGTGCGTTCAGTTGTCCATGGAAGAAGATTTCGGTATGGTATGAAAATCATTCGGTGGTACCCTTCAGAGATAGTGTAAATTCATATATGGCTAAGGGGCGATTTCGGGGGCAAAATCTAATTCAAGTGGGGGAGAATGGTAACATCCTGTTTCAGATTGTCCGTGATTAGAGTTGGTGGGCCACGAGTCAGGCGCGAGAAGGTTTCGGGTTGGGGCGAGTTGCTAGAAACGTAACGGATCTCATTACCTTTTGATATGTATGAGGATTGTGGAATCAAAGTTTTATCCTTGAAGCTATGAAAGTTTGGAGGGTTGACAAGTTAAGTCCTTAAAGTCAAGAAGTTGGCAGTGAAGTACGCTGGGCGTACGTATGCGTTCGCTTAGCGTACAGATGCGCGTGTTTCTTAAGCAAGTTCCACCTAGTACGCTGGTCGTACCAGGGGGTACGCTGGGCGTACTAGGAACAGAAGGAAAACCCTAATTATGTGAAGTGTCCCTATAAAAAGAAAGAGATGGTCTCATTTCTGGCCACCTTCCTTAGTTATTAAACCCTCTCAAGCCCTAATATCCGTTCTTGAAGCTTGTGGTGGCCATGATGAGCTTGTTGGTGTTCTTGTGGACTTTTGAGAGTTAAGAAGGAGCATGGAAGGGAGTGAAGTCGAAGAGCAAGTTGTGGATCTGAGCTTCCTTGGGGCTAGAGCACCATTTGAAGGTATAAAGCTCCAAGCTTTCCCTCTCTTTTTGTGTTTTGTGCATTTTAGGGTTTATTTTAGGGTTTTTGGTCCCAAGCTTGATACTTTATGAGTTGATGCACTCCAAAGCTTAATAACCTGTCCTTTTAAGTGTATCTAGTGATGAAGAACCATAAAAATGAGATCTTGATCGTGTGAATCTACCCATGCATGAGTTATGAGCATTTTGGGTTAAGAAAGTAAGAGTTTTTATGTGTTGTGACCTCATCATCCATGCAAAGGCTTAAAGTCGATAACTTTTTGGAGTAAGAGATGTTAGGAAGTCCAGATCCAAGAGATAAGTTAAGGTCTTAACGGGTTAAGACCCAGAAATTGATTTAAGCAAAACTAAGAGTACGCCCAGCATAATCCTAGTACGCCCCGCGTACCAAGAGAGGTACGCCCCGCGTAACCCCTCTGTGGGTTTTTGGGCTAGGTGATCTTCTGGGCTTTAAGTATTGGGCCGGAATCCTTGGGCCTGCTTAGTGGACCCTGTGAATAGAGAATTAAATTGATGTCTTGGGCCTCATGTTGGGCTTGTATTGTAGGGTGAGGTTGGGCCTTGGGGAAAGTCCATTTATCATTGGGCCTTAGTGGGCCCAATGGGTTAGGACCGTAGTGGACTGGTAGATGGTCTATCTTTAGACCTGGTAATTGAGAAATTTGACTTAGTTCCTGATTGGGTTAATTGTGGGATTTGACACAGAGTTAGAGGTCGGTGTTTGGCAACCAAAATGATTGGAGGTTGATTCTTCGCGCCAGGTGAGTCTTCTCACTATACGTTACCTTGAGTGGTATTATGAGTTGACCAGAGGGTCTTATGTGTCATGTATGAGATTATGTGTTATATTAGAGATTTCATGCTATGTGTTATTTGTATGTTGTATGACTACATAGACCGGACCGGAGGGTCCAACGATTCAGACCGGGCCAGAGGGCCCAATGAGCTATGACTGGACCGGAGGGTCCGACGAGCTGCGGGACTGGAGGGTCCCGCTGAGACATCTTGACTGGAGGGTCGGGTTTAGCCTCGAGTTGCATATTTGTGGTATGTGGTATTTTGGGGAACTCACTAAGCAATTATGCTTACAGTTGTTGTGTTTGATGTCTCAGGTACCAGCGAGGACCGTGGGAAGGCGACGGCTTGACTCGTACACACACCGATGGAGTTTATTATGTGTAGAGATCTTGGGATTTGTTTTGAAAACACTATTGATTATGGATTTGGAATTGTGATGTGATACATTATGTGTTTTTTGATAACGAAAAATTATTTTGAGAATTTACGGTGTTACATTAAGACCTTGAGTTAAGAGCTTTATGGACGTCAAACACGATAAAGTTTGAGACTTTATGAGTCCTAGGCCCTTTTTGTCACTAGATCTGGCATATGGACTTAAGTTCTTAAGCCATTAAGCACATGGAAGGATTTTTGGTATAGACATGCGTACGCCCACGTACGCCCTCTTTTGGTTTTTCGAATTTGGGTCGTGAAGTATTGGGCTGTTTATGGGCTAGCTGGGCTTAGGCCATGACTGAACAGTATAAATGGAGTAATTTGGGCCCAATAATTATTATGGACCTTGGATCTAGGCCCGATTAGAAGGATGGGCCCAATTTAGTAAATTAGGATTTGCATAAGGACTTGGTTTTGGGACTTGGCTCAATAAAAGGAAAATGATTTAAGGAGTGGTGTGGGCACTTGGCCTAGAAAGTCATGTTGGATTCTAACTTGGTGATTATCATATGATAGTTGGGATTTCCGAGGGTCAGCGGTCAGTGATTCGCAGGATTTCGGCAGTTGCAAGGTGAGTTATCCTCACTATACCAAGGGTCTATGGCACCAAGGCCGGCCCTTTGAATTGTTATTTGAGTAATGGATGTTGTGATATGTTAGTTTGGTATTCTGCTAGAATGGATGATTATATGCTATTATGGCTGGTTAGATCGGCATCCTTGTAGACTGGATGTGGCTATGCTTAGTGACCTGTAGTTGGTCAGACTGTCTGTATGCTGGTAGGAGATTACCTGTGATATGTGCGCATGTTTGAGCAGTTGTAGAGGGTATTCCATCCCGGTAGGATGATAGGGCCCTAGTACGTAGTTTATGTGGACTATTATGTGACTATCTGCTAAGTGCACCTGTTAGTTCGTATGTTGTCATTCCAACCCGATGGTTGTCAGCCAGGAGTATTCCATCCAGGTAGGATGATTGGACTCATAGTATGTTGTCATTCCACCCCGATGGTTGTGGTCCGGGAGTATTCCATCCTAGTAGGATGATTGGACTCGTAGTAGGTTGGCATTCTAACCCGACGGTTCAGGGCCCGGGGTATTCCATCCTAAGGGATGATTGGACCTATAGTAGTGGTTGTTGTAGGTGTAGGAGCATGGGCATTCCAGCCCGATGGTTGTGGGCCGAGAGTATTCCATCCTGGTAGGATGATTGGACTCGTGGTATGTTGGTATTCTTACCTGACGGTTGAGGTCCAGGGGTATTCCAACCTGATGGTTGACCGGACCCATTGTATGTTGTTTATTGTTGTATGTGTATGGTTATGTGTCTATGGGTATTTTGGGGGAACTCACTAAGCTTTCAAGCTTACAGTTTCAGTTTATTGTTTCAGGTACATCAGCTGATCGTGGCAAGGCAAAGGCGTGATCGTACCGCTCCTCATATTTCATGATTTTTGTGATTTGGTCATGGGGATACTCTAATGTTTGAAACTGTATTGAAAACAAGTTGTATTAACTTAATGGTTTTTGAATGGATTAAAATGTTTTAAATTGGCTAAAATTTTATGGATGTTACAATTTAGGAGCTTAAATGTCACTATAAGGACCAAAAGATGTATATAAATCCTATTAAGTGATCCATCAAGTCACTTACTAATATATATTAAGACTAAATTTAAATTTTTATTATTTCAGTGTGGTCTTCATGTTAAAATATGAACATATGCGAAACATGTACTAATATGGAGTCTATATGCAAAAGTTATGACATTTTTAAGTTTCCGTGTGAGACAGACTATTACACAACCGCGTTTTGCAAAAAGAACGAACGTGTTTTGTTCAGTACCATCATTTTTGAGATTTTTCGTCACTATAGACATTGTACTTTGGCTCCAATTCTCCCAAACTTTACCAATGATTCTTAATGACCGAAAACATTGTAATAGCAATATTTCATCTCTTTTAAGTCCTATTTTACCCTTCAATTAATGGTTAAGACATTCAGACATCACAAGAGCTTAAGGGAAGCTCATGTAGATATTCGACCATTAATAATGGTCCATAATGCTCTTAATGGATACTAAAATTCATCAGCCATCATCCAAATCGCTTAATAAACTTTTAATAGACTTTTATACATGTTAATAAGCTCCTAGATTTCTTATTAAACCATTCAGTTCATGATTCCATCCTCCATACATGATTTTGATTCCAATTGTGAAGTTATGAGGCTTCATTTCTTATAAAATATGAATTTATTATATCTTATAAAAAACTTTTATCACTTTAAATACTTCATGTTTTGAAATTATTTATCACTTTCAAATGTGAAACAAGGTTTTTGAGGTTAATATTGATCGTAGAAAACATTTTTATTCCATTCCAAATGGTAGATCACCATTAAAACCACTAATTACTTCAAAAATCATGCATTGGACAATGGAATCATCATAATTTACCTCGTAAATGAATAATTAAATCAAAGACTCTAACTTTAATATGTATTAGAATCTAATTCCATAACTAGATGCTAGACCACAACTCATCATTGCCAATCTACAACTTAATATGAGATTAGATACAAATTGTCTACTAATAAGACCTTAGATTTGGACTAGAATACATGAATTTAACTTGGAAACAAATTCATAACTCCACAAGGATCGTGAATCCCGAAATTGACAAGCTAGGATTAAGGAAACCCCTAAAAATATCACCACAGCTTAATTAGACACAAATGGAAGCATGATTTGCAAACCTAACCTTGGATGATGATATAGATACATGAAATGATCATAAAAATATCATAGATTAACAAATATAACCATTAGATTAAAAATCCATAAAACTAGGGTTGGATATCTTCCTCAAACCTCTATGAAATCTCAAGTCTCGCAATTATAATGGACGTTGTTGGTTAATTCATGAAGTGTAATTGAAATAGAATTTAGAACTAGAAATAAAATCAAAAGAATAACATTAAGATTGAAGTCACAAGAATAACATGAAACTCAAAATTGATACCCTACAAACCCTAGAATCGAAATTGAGAAGATAATGGAATGAAAAACTACCTTTAAGTTAGGATACGAAGGGATTTGACCATGGGGTCAACAAATTAATGTGAAACCTTTAAATATAATGGATATTTATAGGAAAATATACCCTAGGACTCCCATGGATTAAAAAACATCATGAATGAAGAAGGGGATAAAAGTCTCTCATCTTAAGCTAGAGCTCTCGGAAATGGCAAGAATGTTCCCTCTACACTTAGTTTTCTTCTTTTGACCACCATTTGACTTGGAAACTAATTAGTACTTTTACATTTTCTCAAATATCCCTTCCTACTATAATTTATGACATTTAAGTTTTATATGATCAACAAGATTCAAATCTAAAGTTTCACTAATTGGCAACTTTGGTCCCTATAACATAACTTCTTCTATTTTAGTATATTTAACTACTAGTTTATTTTTATCATACAAAGTTCTTTTTATTAAATTTCATATATTTATTTTTATATTATATTTATTTATTTTCCCAAATTTTTTAATTTTATTATTATTTTGTTTGATACAAAAGACAAAAACTTATAGGCCCATTTTGCGAATGTTACAACACACATTACAATCACTCACTTATTGTCCACTTCTCTTTATATGTGTTGTAATCAATTTTGAAGGGACCATAATATGCAAGTAGATAAATCATAATGAAATACATGAGAAATCCTTCTTTTGTTTCCATGTCCAGTCCTCTGAGATTATTTGACATATAAGATATCATCATGATATGCATGCGGACACCGCTTATTCTGTCATATTTATTTGATAAACGTAAATGAGCTGAGATACCCGCAATTAACGCAAGCTAGGATCGGTAAAAACTCAAATCATTCAAGCCTTAACGAGATCGAGCCCAAACTTAACCCTAGAATAAAGCACATTTAATAAACAACCCTGATCTCTAATTTACATGTAGGCTTGTTGAAGCTCGTATCTTAAAAAAGCATTTGTATAATATATTTTATTTTATATATTATTCTTTATTACTTATATATTAATTAAATGTGAAAAAATAATGAGCCAATTCCGATCTTTAACTAGCTTCATGGACAAATGATCAATAACGAACCAATCCTAAGCTTCATAGATGTTTCACGAGGTGAGCTCAAGATCAAGGCTACATACTTTTAATGAGCTTGATCTCAAGCTTCTATAACTTTAAAGGACCATGTTTTGATTAGTATCAAGCTCGACTTGACGTATTTACATCCCTACTTATAAGTACTTTTAAACTACTATTCGACATAGCTTAGGTGGGTCTTTACATAATAATAATGAAGAAGAACATCATGAATCGCTAATTATTTATTATCATAGAGTCGTTTATGCTTCATGGTGTACCCTTTGTCATAGAGTCGTTTATGCTTCATGGTGTTATCGTTATAATCTTAGTTTAATCTTTTTAGGAGCCATTGCATCGAGTCTAAGTGAAAAATAGAGGTCTATCATGTATAATCTTAGTTTAATAAACTATTTCCATGTCGAGAAATTAGTTCTTGTAGGTGTTTCAACCCCATAATAATAAGAGTAAGGTAGACCCTGAAATGAGAAATTTAGTAGAGGTATCTATATGCGCTAATTAGTAATTAAAGGATAACAATAAATCCTATCAAGTATTAATATCTAAGTCGATTATCAACACCAAAGTAATAGGCACATTTAGGTCTTGTTTACTTATTGGGTTTGCATTGGCTATGACCAACAACAAAACATAATGACACAGTTAACATTCAAAACTATGCTACATAGATTTCACAAAATACTTGCCATGTCGTGGCATTCATCAAGACACGCAATCAACTAAGTCTCATGCCATGTGGTAGTCACCAGCCTACCGCGTCATGGCTTATGGTTTTCCCCCAAAACCATATTTTTGACTCCTTTATGTCACCTACTAATCCATTCTAGAAAATAATGGTTGCAGTAGGATTCTCATTGATCATTTTCTTAGTTCATTTTTATGCTAATCTCTTGCCCTTTAACCATCTCTTGAAACCTCTATGTCGTTTTCTCTTCTTATCGATCCATCAACATTGCTTGTATTGAATCTATCACATTATGTACGAATTTAAGCTCACCATATGTCTTACCATTCTAATAATTTCTATGTAACATCCCGAATTTTCAGGTATCTTCAAATCCTTCCCTTGGTATTTTAATATGTCATTTTTGGTCCTTGATGTTGGATGGATTTAGCCATAAGAAGCCCTAGTAGAAAATTGGTAATTCTTAGGAGCTTAAGTTGTACGTTGGGCGTACATGTGGGTACGCTAAGCGTACTAGGGCATGTCATAGTACGTTGGGTGTACACATATGTACGCCTAGCATACGCATGTCCGGGTGAAACCCTAATTTTTAGGGTTTCTGGAGTATTTAAGCACCAGTATAGGTCATTTTAACTCACTCTTTCAGCCTCCAAGTCCCTTAGCCATTTTGAGAGAACCCTAACCCCCATAGTGAGCATCTTGAGCTTATAGTGTGATTTTTTGTGTGCCAAAAGGAGAAGATAGTGCATCAAAGGAGCCACGGAAGGAAGCAAGCTTGTAGATATGGGATTATCAACTTCTTGGGAAGCTTCAAAAGGTATAGAGATTCTACCTTTATGCTTGGATTGTTTAGATCTTGCTTTGGTTATTTTTTGGTATCCTTCTTGTCCCAAGAGTCCCAAGATTATGCATGCTTTATTTTGGTCGTGTTGGGCTGTCCTTTTAGACCCTAGGATGGGTCCTAAGGCATAACATGAGGTCCCTTGAGATAGTTTGGTCCCTTGTTCTTGAAGGAAGTCTTAACGGATTAATACAATGCATTAAGCCCTTTTTGGACGAACAAAGTCTTAAAGTTTGAAACTTTATGGTTCTAGAGTACTTTTGAGTCATGGATCTGAAGTTTGAGCTTAGGTGCTTAATCCATTAAGCACTTATAAGGATTTTACGACTTGCGAGGGTACGCCTCATGTAAGTTATGTACGCCCTTAGTCAACCACCCCGATGGTGGTCAATACGAGGCGAAGTACGCCTAGCGTACCGAAGGGGTACGCCCCGCGTATGCCTTTTTATGTGGGTTTCAGACTTTGGGCTTCGGGTATTGGGCCATCTTTTGGGCTTTTATACTTAGGCCCTAATGGACCATCTGAATAAGTGTGTTTTGGGCTACTCAGAGGATTAGACCTTTAGATGAGACCCAATAAGGGGTTTGGGCCTAATTTGGAAAATTGGGCCAATCATGGGCCTTGAAGTAAGTTGGGCCTTTTGGATCAAAGATTTGGACTTAGCCCTTGGCCCAATTAGGGAAAGGGTAAAATGGACAATTACCCTATGTTTGGGCCCTTAGTCTAGAATGGTATCCCAATTGTTAATTGGATGTTTGTTTATTGTGATCGTTCAGGATTTTCCGTGAGTCAGCAGTCAATGATTTCAATGTAGCGTGACATCTGAGAGGTGAGTTTTCCTCGCTGTATTTACGGGTCGAAGGCACCAAGGTTGTCCCTTTGGATTGTTATCCTGATTATCGTATGATTGAGTACTGTAGTGATCTATTAGATCTGAATCCTAGTAGATAGGATAATGTTATGCTTATTGATATGTATGATCTGTGCTTGACTATTGATTGATTATATGTTTATAAGTTATGCATATGTCTACATGTGTGTGTGTGGTTGGGTTGAGGCATTCCTACTTTGTGCTGAAGACCAACAGACCCAGGATGGCCCGGATAGACTAAAGGCCTACAAGGCGGACCAGTCTGGCTGAAGGCCTGGTGATGCGATCCAGACATGCTGAAGTTTATAAGATATTTAGGCTTACAGTTTGGGTTATGTTTCAGGTAACTTAGAGGATCGCGGGAAGGTGAAGGAGAAGGCCTGGTGGTGGTATTTTGGGGGAAACTCACTAAGCTTTGGGCTTACAGTTTTGGTTATGTTTCATGTAACTTAGAGGATCGCGGGAAGGTGAAGGCGTGATCGGCACCTCCTCATGTTTTTGTTTTGTGATTTTGGGATTTCTCTGATGCGAAACTTATTTTGAAAACAATTTGTAAACAATGATGGTTTTGGGCTTGTTTAAAAAGTTTAAAATTTTCAAGAATTTTATGAATGTTACAAGTTGGTATCAAAGACTTAGTTTGAGTTATTTGGAGGAACACTTGTGTGAAACCAGTCTCAAACTAAGGAAAAGATTTTCAAAATGGTTTTCAAATGGTTTTCAAAATACTCAAAGAGGATGCGATGTGTACGATCAACCAGAGCTAGTAAGTAGACCCCAAAATACCATATTGTTATGTGATATTGTGATTTGTTAAAACAACATGCTAGTGATAGGCTATGGATCTTCAGGAATTGCATGATAGAATTGCTATATTATATGATGCCTAATACCATAGGGCCTTCTTTTATGGAATTGACATCATTACTATAGTTGCTTAGTGTATGCTGATGGGTTTTGAGCATTCTAACACTCCTAAGGTATACATGCAACTCTAAATACCTTGGATCTATGTTTTCTCTAATATACATGCAAGCTCGAACTTTCCAATGTATTACCCTAACTAGCATACAAAAGTTTATACATGGTTAATAAAACAAGTTAGATAACATAACTTGTCTTGTAGTTAGAAGCCTTGGACCTTTAAGAGCTTAGTGCCCCAAGGGTTGCACCTCAAATGGAATCACGCAACACCACCAACAATTGCAATAACTTGAGAGAAGAACACTTAGACTTCATGAAATCAGCTAGCCCTCGTTACCAAGACTCTAGGTCTTCACTAGTGCCAATTTCATGAGCTATAAGGCCTCTTATATAGTGTACACATTAGGGTTACACCATGTAACTCATGACTTTCCATATTCCTCATGATCCATGGGTTTTAACCTCCATGGAGTATCCATGGGTCACCACATGGTTTTAGCCCAACATGAAGAACTATGGATCATAAGCCCACTTTATAAGAATGAATGATTTACCAAATCAATCTCCATTTATTTAATTAGTCTCTTTTGATTACAAAATTAATTCTAAACTAATTCTTGATCAATAATAATTAAATAATATGATTTCATATTAATATATTAGAACTTATAATAAATTAATAAATCATAAATATCCTATTCTCATAAAGTCTATCCAAACTGTTCCGATGCCATCCAACCCAAATGGACCATGCTACTCTTGGGTCAAGTACATACCAATAATAATTATGGGCTTAGACACCTAATCCAACAGTCTCCCACTTGGATAATTCTAATAACAATTATTGGATGTATGAGTCCAACCCGACTAGCAATCGTAGCTCGTAAAAGCCGTTGTCGAACTCTGATCTAGTCAATAACATGTCCATTAGATAAGGGATCATATATTCCTCCATTCTATATATCATATGGACTGAAACATGGATTATAGTTATTCTCTCTGTCTATCTGTTGTTTCCCGATTTCTACTAAGTTGTGTGATTCTTTGCTGGAGTTGCAGGAGGGCACCAGGCTGCATGAGCGTGAGATAGAGCTTCAGTTGAGAGAGTAGAGACAGGCCTCGACACAGTCGCAGCTGGTGCCAAAGCGGTTTAGAGCCGATGATTCTAGGTCTGGAGGTCAGCGAGGGTGCACTTGTGGCAAGTGCGGAAAGGATCATGTCGAATTATGTCGATCTAGTAGTGTATGCCACAAATATGGCAAGGATGGGCATTATGCGAGGGACTGCCGCTAGTTGGCCCCAGTTCAGAGTATGAGGATTTGTTACCATTGTGATCAGGTTGGCCATGTGAAGGCTAAATGCTTGTTGCTCGCCGCTAAGCCCACGCAGGCCCCCACTCCAGGTACTTTGAGGGTCACTGACGGGAGTCAGGGCATGGTGGAGCCCCCGAGGGCCTGAGGTCGCGCTTTCCAGCTTACTGATGAGGAGGCCAATGTAGCACCGAATGTTGTTACTAATATGTTTCTATCCCTTATCTTATTGTTTACGTTTGTTTTATGCTCTTATATTTGTACCTTTGGTAGGTACATTTCTAGTGAACTCCTTGCTTGCTTTAGTGTTGTTTGACTCGAGTGCAAGTCGGTCCTTTGTTTCTCGGTATTTTAGTAGGGATTTCGCTTAGCCCATAGGGGAGTTGGAGTGTCTGTTGCGATTTTCTATCTCCAATGAACATGGGATTTCTGCTTCTTCGGTTTATTAGGGTTGCGTTCTGGAGATCTTCGGGGTATCCTTTCTGATCGATTCGATTCCTATTCCCCTGGGGGATGTCTATGTGATTATGGGTATGGATTGGTTGAGCCATTTTAGTGTCATGCTCGACTACGAGGTTCAGCGGGTGGTAATTCGAACCCCAAGTCCGGGAGAACTGTTTATTTATGGAGAGGGCACCACGATGGGTTCAAGGTTTTATTCGACAGCCAGGGCTCAGTAGTATATTCAGCACGGGTATGCAGGTTACTTTGCTTATGTAGTGGATATGTGGGTTGGGGATCAGGTGTCAGTTGCTGATGTTCCAGTTGTCGGGTAGTTTGTTGATGTATTCCCAGAGGAGTTATCTGGTGTGCCTCCGGAGAGGCAGGTTGAGTTCAAGATTGACTTTGTTCTAGGTGCGGCCCCTATTGCCAAGGCGTCGTACTAATTGGCACCTCTTAAGATGCAGAAGTTGTCATCTCAGTTGTAGGAGGTGCTAGGCAAGTCGTTCATTCATCCGAGCAATTCTCCGTGGGGGCACCGATTCTATTTGTCAAGAAGAAGGATGGTTTACATCGGATGTGCATCGATTATCAGCAGTTGAACAAGTTAAAGGTGAAGAACCATTATCCCCTTCCACGGATTGATGATCTTTTTGATCAGTTTCAGGGAGCATCGTGGTTCTCCAAGATATATCTGAGGCTTAGGTACCATTAGGTTAGGCTGAGGGAGGAGGACGTGGAGAAGACCACGTTCCAGACTCGTTATGGGCATTATGAGTTCGTGGTGATGCTAATTGGGTTCACCAATGCGCCTATAGTATTTATGGATTTGATGAATCGAGTATGCATTCTGATGCTCGATTGTTCGAATATCATGTTCATTTATGATATCTTGGTATATTCCAAGACCCGAGAGCGACATGAAGAGCATCTTCGCAAGCTTCTGGGGGTTTTGAGGCGAGAACAGCTCTATGCTAAGTTCTTGAAATACGAGTTTTGGTTATGAGAGGTTCAGTTCCTTTGACACCTCATTAAACAGGATGAGATTTTGGTCGACCCGGCCAAAATCGAGGTGGTAATGCAGTGAGAGGTTCCGAAATCTCCCTTGGATATCTGGAGTTTCTTAGGTTTGGCAGGGTACTACCAAATATTTATTCAGGATTTCTCCAAGATTGTGGTACCCCTCACTTATCTGACTAGGAAGGGGTGTATTTCTGGTAGGGCCCTGAGCAGCAATCAGCATTTGAGACCCTTCAGAAGAGACTTTACGAGGCCCCAGTTTTGACCCTCCCTGAGGATGTCGGGGATTTTGTGGTTTTCTGTGATGCGTCTGTCACTGGATTAGGGGCAGTTCTCATGCAGATACGATGGGTGATAGCTTTTTTGGATTAGGTGTCTAAGCGCATAACTATAATTGGTATATACTTGACCCGAGAGTAGCATGGTCCATTTGGGTTGCCTTCACCAGAACAATCTAATAGGATGGATATTTGAGAAAGAGGCTATTTATGATTTACTAATATATTATAAGTATAATATACTAATTGAGAAATCATAATATTTAATTAGTATTGATCAAGAATTAATTTGGAATTAATTTAGTGATAAAAATGACTAATTAAATTAACGGGGACTGATTATGTAAATTAGTGACATATATATTGTTTGGGCTATTGATCCATGATGGGCTAAGTTTATGTAAGTATCCATGAAGAGTTAGCTCACATGAGTTATGGATCATAACCTAAGTGTATGGATTAGGGTTTACCCATGACCCTTCGAATCCTACACTATATAAATGTTACCCCTTAGCTAAAATCGACACCTACGTATTCTAAGAGAATCATAACTGATTTTAGTGTGTCTAACCTCTCTCTCTTTCTCAAAGTCTTCCTTTGTTCATGGTGTTTGTGAACCATTTAAGGCATCACAGTTGAGGTGCTAAGCTCTTGAAAGGCCAAAACTACAAGCTACAATAAAGAGGTATTATTCTAACTAGTTTTATGATTCATGTACCAAAATTGTATGCTAGTTGTAGGCTTCATGCTTTGGAAATTTTATTGTATGTATAACTAGAGAAAAATTAGATCCAAAGCTACTAGGGTTGTATGTGCACCATAGGAGTCTTATAGTACACAAAACCCAACAGTGGTATCAGAGCCATGGGTAGTTTTCTTTTATATAATTGCATTTCGAAATTGTTCAAAGTTGAAAAAAACTGAAAAAGGCCTTCTGCCATGTTGAACTTGCTGAGTCCATTGATGAACTCAACGATTTCATGCTGAACTCAACGAGTCCAAATCTTGGCTCAACGAGTTGCACTGGCAGATGACATATTTTCAGGTTTTTTTGGCCTATATTGGATTGGGATCACAACCACAAATTGTTTAGTATCATAAAATCTGTTTTTTCTGATATGGTAGTGGTTATACTCATCCAATGAAAAGATAATTGTCAAAGTTTTAAGATAATTGTTGGTTATATGATAAACAAAGTTACTTGTAAATTGTTGAAATGAATTATCTTGCTTTATGAGTTTAGTTAGATCAATCATGAATTATATGATAATTTTATTTGTTAAAATTGATCTAAATGTTTTTTAATGACTTCCATAACTTGTCCTCAAATTATGGAACATGAAAAGTCTCATCCATTAAAATAACATTAAACTCATAAGTTATGGAATTCAAAAGTGTTGGATGGTTAAAAAGATTGTCATCAAGATGGAATCCAAAAGGTTTTGAAGAGTTTCAAAACTTGCCCTCAAGTTTTGGAATTTGAAAAGTTTAGTTAAAAGGTTTTAATTTGTAATATTGAATTCTAAAACATCTAGTAATTGAAAGGTTTCAAAAGATGCATCTCTTGGGTTCATAACTTAAAAATTAATTAAATAGTTTTAATTTTTAATTTTTAATTTTTAATAACCTAGATGCCTTGAATAGTTCAATTACACCTTATGGACTTTATTAAATTAATTAAACTGTTTAATTAAAAGAGAAGTTTAATAAATCCATAATAACATGGTTTAAGATTAATTAAATTAAAAGTATAATTTATTAATAGATTAAACCACCAAGTATTTTTAATGTGTAAAATACACCCTTATACTATATAAAATTAAAAAGTTTAATCTATTATATGTATAAGTTAAAAAGTCAGTCTTACTGTTAGTAGGCCTCATTCACGAAGCCAGTCTATCAGGGGGTATAAGGTTAATGCCTATAAAATGGTGGTTTAATGGGTGTCCACTCTCACCCATCGCTTCCTTGACTGGTGGAGGGTCATTAGCCGAATGGGTAGGATAGGAAAATAATTCTCATTAAAAGTATAATGAAAAATACCGTGTAACTAAACACTTATAAATTCCTAATCTTAGTTACTTAGGAAAAATGTGAATTTGGTACCAACCCATGAAATTGCACTTTGCACCTTGTTGAGTTGTTAGTGGAGCGTGTGTGGTTAAGTGGCACACTAATTTGGGACTGACAATGGGTGGCAAAAGGTAGCTTGATGTTAATCATTGATCAATGGAGCGGGTGTGGTTAACCGGCACATTGATTGGATGATTTGTGACATTAAGTGAGTTTGCATGGTTATTCACACCTTGTTTATGATCCTCAACATCCCAGTCACAAACTTGAAGGGCATAATCGACATTAAACATGCCATTGAAAAGTTCAATGAATCTCAAAGGAATCTAGGAATTCCAATTCATTTAAAACTTAATCAAATTCGTTTTTCATGGTGGAAATTGGTAAATTGTCATTTACCTACCTTCAAATTTTTTACAATTGGATTACGGCATCCCTCTTTCGAATTGTAGAATATTGTGTTGGGTCCTAGCCTTAATATTTCATGTCGGGTGCTATATTAAGGACTTAAATCAACTAACTTGAATTTCTCCCATTATAGATGTCTAGGTCAGACGACTATGGTCTTCCCAAATTCTTTGGAAAAATTTTTCCTTATGAAGATGATGTTCCCAGAAATCATACTTCACTTCCTCCGCCTCCTCCAATAGTTCTCCCTGACCCACAAGTTCAAAGACTTGAAAAGTTCAAGGTCACTCAATCCCTATTGGTAAGCCAACACCAATATGGAAGGTTTGTGTGTACACATGTCTTGGAGATAAATTCACACATTGACAGGCTGGGAATGTTAGGAGTCGTTGTGTCAAGGAAGTTGGTTTTTTACTTGGTTCTTCAGTCACTTCCCGAGTCGTACAGTCAGTTTGTTAAAGACTACTATATGACAGACTGCGATGTGACCCTTATTGATCTTACCTATTTTCTAACACCGTGAATTTCAAAATAATTTTTTGCAAAATATAAAACATTTTTCATTTAATTTTCATAAAACATCATGTTTAAATCTCCAATTTACATCATACAAAATCCCAAGATCACATATAAAAATCCATGCGTGTGTACAGATCAAGTCGGCGCCTTCCCACGGTCATCACTAGTACCTGAAACAAACAAAACTAACACTGTAAGCACAAAGCTTAGTGAGTTCCCCAAAATACCACATATAACACATATTAGCCACTCGAGGCTATAACTCTGTGGGTCCATGCACCCAAACTCTCTGAACCCTCAGGTTCTATCTCTGGGAACCTTCCGGTTGCAACTCTATAAACATGCACAACATAAATCACATAGACATCATGCAGTACAACACATATCATACATATAACATACACATACTCTATCACATAACTCTGATTACCTACTCAAGGTAAAGTATAGTAAGAAGACTCACCTCGTATATCTCGATAACTCGTGAATCCTGGAAATCACTCGTGCTCGATCCTCCGAGCTATAATCCTCCTATAACATCATATATCTCTAATTAACACTTTTACCACTAAGGTTGACTACCCTTGACAAGTCAACACTGGTCAACCCTGGTCAACGGTCAACGGTCAACGGTCAACTTTGACCGGACTCGGCGAGTGCACTAAAGCAGCTCGGCGAGTCTAAGCGTTTTCACTAACTCTCTAGAATTCCCTTTTGACACGTCGAGTACTCCCCTGACTTGACGAGGTCCACCTGGCATGAATCGCGGGGCCACCGCGACTCAACTCGCCGAGTCTCAAGTACAACTCGGCGAGTTCCAGCTCGACTCAGTCCATCTGTCAACCCTCTCTAACTCTCCCTGACTCACTGAGTCAACCCATAACTCGGCAGGACCACTCGCTGAGTGGTTAAGGACAATCTTCATGCTACTTGCCGAGTCTGTTCTTCAGACTCGGCGAGTCCATGCCATGCATCAACTCAAACTAGCTTCTGAGGTCAGATCCGTTCCATCCACTCATAGATCTGGCCCTCCTAAGCTCATTCATCACGTAAAGTTCATATCTTGGTTACCATGCAACACTGACAAGGCTCTTTTAGGAGAAATGACCTCTAAGATGGCAACCCTAGTCTCCAACCCAAAAAGGAAGGACATAAAGCATGACATTAGGGACTCTCTGGACCTACTAAGGTCCAGATCTAAGCACCATATCCCCAAGGGACCTCTCACACTTCAAATACAAAGCAATTAAGGCATGAAGAAACCCTAGATTTGACCATATCAACAAAACACGAGAATAAGATCTGAATGATACCTCAAGAAGCCTCCTCTGATGAAATGGAAGTAGATCCAAGCTCCCCAACTCTTCTAGCTTGATTTTCCTCTTCCCTTCTTGCAAAAACACACAAATTTGGTGAACAATGGCCTCTTATCTCACTCACAAAAACCCTCAGCTGCTTTGGTGCTCTCAAGATCAAGGTAGCCGCAATGAAGGGCCATAAGGTCCTTTAAATAGGGCTTAGGACCGGGAAATTAGGTTTTCATTAAACAGCAAGGACTCGCTGAGTCCATTCCTTGGACTCGCCGAGTCCATTCCTTGGACTCGCCGAGTCCAGGCGCGAACCCGCGTCCTAAACCGCGATCCTACTCGGCGAGTTTGAGCTCCAACTCGCCGAGTCCCCACACAAAACCCCAAAAATATATGCATAAAGATACCTGGAAATCCAGGCTGTTACAATTATCCCTCACTGGAACTAGACTTTGCCCTCGAAGTCTCGCTCTGCAAATAGCTCCGGATACTGCTCACGCATCTCACGCTCCGGCTCCCAAGTCATCTCTGATCCCTTTCGATGCTGCCACTGAACCAACACCAGGGGTACCTCTTTGCTCCTTAAAACCTTGATCTTCCGATCTCTGATCACCACTGGTCTCTCGGCAAAATTCAGGCTCGCATCCACCGGAATATCCTCTAATGGAACCATTTTCGACTCGTCGGCTATACACTTCCTCAGCTGCGACACATGAAAAGTGTCATGAATCTGCCCCAACTCTGCTGGCAAATCCAAACGATAGGCTACCCGGCCTACCCTCGCGGTCACACGGAAAGGACCAATATATCGGGGCCCCAATTTGCTCCTCTTCCTGAATCGAATCACTCCTTTCCAAGGAGAGACCTTCAGGAGTACAAGGTCGTCAACCTGAAACTCAAGCTCGGAACGGCATCTGTCTGCATAACTCTTATGTCGGCTCTGAGCACTCTGTCTGACCTGATGAATCTACTCTGTCGTTCGAAGCACGATCTCTGTACTGCCCATCACCCCCTGACCAACCTCTCCCCAACAAATGGGGGTCCGACACCTCCTCCCATACAACAGCTCAAAGGGTGGCATACCAATGCTCGAATGATGGCTGTTGTTGTAGGAAAACTCTGCCAAGAGCAAATATGCATCCCAGCTACCCCCGAAATCCAACACACATGCTCGGAGCATGTCCTCGAGCGTCTGAATCGTCTGCTCACTCTGACCGTCTATCTGGGGATGATATGCGGTACTAAAATGAAGTCTAGTACCCAACTCCTCATGAAACTTCTTCCAGAATCTGGAAGTGAAACGCACATCACGGTCTGAAACAATCGAGATCGGCACCCCATGCCGAGATACCACTTCCCTCACATACACATCCGCCAATTTCTCTGCTGAAGAACTCTCACTGATGGCAAGGAAGTGAGCGCTCTTCGTCAATCTGTCCACAATCACCCAAATTGCATCAACTCCCCTGGCAGTCCTTGGCAATTTGGTGATGAAATCCATAGTGATCTGTTCCCACTTCCATTCGGGGACCTCCAATGGCTGCAACTTACCATGCAGCCTCTGGTGCTCGGCCTTAACCCTACGGCAGGTCAAGCACCTCTCAACAAACCACGCAACATCCCTCTTCATACAGGGCCACCAATACTCTTTTCTCAGATCCAAATACATCTGAGTGGCTCCCGGATGGATCGAATATTTCGACCGATGGGCCTCCTCCATCAAAATGGTATGCGTTCCTCCCACAAACGGCACCCAGATACGCCCCTGAAATGTCATAAGCCCCCGACCATCGGTAACGAACTCTGAAACCAAACCAACAACCCGTTCCCTCTTCTGCATCTCGGGTTGCACAGCCTCGGCCTGTGCCCCACGAATGGCGTCCAACACTGGAGCTATCACGGTCAATCTCAAACATACATCCCGCAGCGGGGTACTCTCCGCCCTGCGGCTCAATGCATCGGCTACCATATTAGCCTCGCCTGGGTGGTACAGGATCTCACAATCATAATCCTTGACCACATCCAATCACCTTCTCTGACGCATATTTAGGTTGGGCTGATCCATCAAATACTTCAAACTCTTATGGTCCATGTATATCGTACACCGAACCCCATACAAGTAGTGACGCCAAATCTTGAGGGCGAACACCACTGCCCCCAACTCTAGGTCATGGGTGGGATATCTCGTCTCATGAGGCTTCAGCTGCCTAGATGCATATGATATCGCATGCCCCCTCTGCATCAGCACCGCTCCCAACCCCAAGATCGATGCATCACAATATACCACAAATTCCTCCATCCCTTCCGGGAGAGCTAACATCGGGGCTTCGCACAACCTTTGGCAAAGTGTCTCAAAGGAGGCCTGCTGCTCGGGGCCCCAAGAAAAAGCAACACCCTTCCGGGTCAATCTGGTGAGTGGCACTGCGATCTTAGAGAAATCCCTGATAAACCTCCGATAATACCCTGCCAACCCTAGGAAACTCCTGATCTCGGAAGGTGACTTCGGCACCTCCTAACTCATCACTACCTCAACCTTGGCCGGATCGACCAATATCCCTTCCTGGTTAACGAAATGTCCTAAGAACTGGACCTCCCGCAACCAGAAATCACACATGGAGAATTTGGCATAAATCCTCTCCGATCTCAGAACTCCGAGAACCTCTCTCAGATGCTCCTCATGCTGCTCTCTAGATCTCGAATATACCAAAATGTCGTCGATAAACACAATCACCGACCGATCCAGCATCGGCCTACACACTCGGTTCATGAGATCCATGAACACTGCCGGGGCATTGGTGAGCCCAAAAGGCATCTGATATGTGCATAATTAGTTCATATTAAGTATACATTTTTATTCATTTATTAGCTTAATTATCGCATATTATGGACAAAAGGTACTTAAAAGTGTTAAATTATGTTTTTCAATCCAAAGATGAAGCTCGGAAGCGAAAGGAAGCGGGAGAAACAGTTAGAAGATCGAGAATGAAATAAAGAAGAAAAACACTAAAAAAGGCACCTACTCGGCGAGTCAGATCGACTACTCGGCGAGTCCAATCGAAGAATCGAGAAGATAATGACTCGGGAACCCAGAGAGTTATCGCAATACAGGGAATGTGAGAGGGACTCGACGAGTCACCACTTGACTCGACGAGTCGATTCGTATATGTAAAGATAATTCCACAGATCGATTGAAGAGAGTTCTGGGACGATTCAGAAGTACTTTGCTACGATTAAGAAGCCAGAAAAACCCTAGAAGACGACGAAGGAAGCTAGAATTCAATTTCGGAGAGTAATTAAGGCAAAATTTCATCATTCCACTTATTCTTTTGTTTATTCATTATGATTAAGCAACTTGACTTTGTTTGTTTGCTGTTATTTACTTTAATTATGAGCTAAAACCTTTAGACTTCTGTTTGGGAATACAAAGTTGACAATATGGTTTGATTGATTGGTAGGATTAATTCCAAGTTGGTGAATTTTTGTTATTTTAGCTTGCTAAAGAACCTTGTGTGTGAATAATAATTAATTTTCTATTAATAGGAAGATAATTGATTAGCATGAACATCTATTGATTATTGACCTCATATGCTATGTGATCACTATGCTATATGTCTAGGATTAATGAATATGAAACTAGAATTAATAAGAAAATTGAGTAAATTCATGTGCAAGCTTGTAAGATGACTATCAAACAAGAGGTTAATTAAAAAGAATAAATTAGTTAACTATTGCAAGTCTAACTTAACCCGAATAATTAATCTAGTGAATATAATTAAATAAGACAATTGGCCACTGTTTAAGTTAGTTTATTTGCTAAGGATTCGGGTAGTGAATACGAATCTAATCACTTGAATCGGTAACCAACGAAAGAATTAATCCATTGCACTATTACCTTGAAATCAACCATAGAGTTAACCAAGTTGAACTAAACAGAAGTTCCTTTCCAATTATTGAATCTAGTTAAATCGTTATTTTCTAGTCTTAAATTAGTAATAGTTAATAAGTTTCTAGTCTTGTAAAACTAGAGAAAAATCCCTACTTCTTAATTAACTTAGATTAAATTAGTTTTTAGTTTAATTTGTCGTTCCCTGTGTTCGATACCCTGCTTATTTAGCTATACCACAATTGATAGGTTCACTGCCTTTTGTGTGTTATTTGATACTTAAAAGTAGGTTTAAAACTAAGTGAGTTTGCACACATCAAGTTTTTGGCGCCGTTGCCGGGGAACGGTTCTAAAATTAGTATTAAATTCTAGTTTAATCGATCCTTTGTGTGGGATTTATCTTACACAAAGTTATTTACAAAGTAATTCAGTAAGTAGAATTAGTTTGAATAAAATTCTGTTTTTTTTTAGAATAACTAGAAATTTTGTTCAGTTTTTGCTTTGAACTCGCCGAGTGCATTCGCGCCGACTCGGCGAGTACATCGCTGTTTCAGCTTTATTTTTTTATTCCGTTTTTGTTCCTTTTATGCGTTTCGTTTCTTTTGTTTTGTTTTTTTCAGTTGTTTCATGACCCGAGGATCTGATACACCTCTGGTACCTCCTTTGGAAGACCCGGAATCCGCACTAAGAAGAAGCAAAGGAAAAGCCGTAGGAGAAACCACATCTTCAAAGAACTCACCACTCAAAAACATAAAATCCGTTTTCAGCAAGAAAAAGAGCAGCAAATCAGGAGCATCGAGTGCCTCGTTCACAATTGAAGAACCAATTCAAGAAGATATCGAGTACGAGACCGAGGAAGAAGAAGAGCATATTTCTGAGCACGAAACTGATTCCGAAGAAGAGTTAGCTATCACAATGGCTAACATTGATGAAGTCCCCATGGGGGAATGGAAGAAAAGGATGCGTAATGACACCGGGCCGGGACTTGTGCAACCCGCAATTCCCGCGACCGCCACTTTCGAACTAAAATGCCATATTCTCGCCCAACTCAAGGAGATTCCTTTTTACGGGAAGGATCACGAAGACGCTTACAAGCACTTGGACGAAGTGAATGATGTGGCTGATTACTTCAACGTCCCGAATGTTCCACGCGAGACCCAGCTACTTCGCATGCTTCCTGTCACATTTATAGGAGCTGCAAAAGATTGGTTAAAGTCACTTCCTCCCGGATCGGTCACCACATGGGCCAAGATGAAAGAAGAGTTCATAAACCATTTCTACCCGCCCTCCAAGATAGCCAAGCTAAAGAAAGCCGTTGCCAACTTCGAGCAACAACCCGGAGAATCTCTTTATGAAGCTTGGAAAAGATACAAGAGCCTACTTAGAAATTGCCCGCACCATGACCTTAATAGCCAACAAGAGGTCTCCATTTTCTATGATGGAATCAATGTCACCACAAGGCAATTACTTGATTCTCAAGGCCCGCTTACAAAGAAGGCGCCCCCGGTAATTAAAGAATTAATTGAAGAATTCTCTAAGCACTCTAGAGAATACCATAATCCGAGAAACGAAGTAAGTCGAGGGGTAGCAAACGCGGCAAGTGATAGCATGGTGGCGGTGATAGCAAAGCTTGATAGTCTAGATCGCAGAATGACAAAAATGGATCAAGCAATCCATGCTATTAGGGTAGGATGCGAAAACTGTGGAGGCTCCCATCTCGCAAAGGATTGTGATTTGGATGAAAATGGAAATAAGAAAGCTCAAGTCTTTTATTCAAGTGGTGATCGGTATGATGAAAATTGGCGAAAACCTAAGAAGGATTGGCTACCATACGAGGAGCATAAGAAGGCAAAGGAGGAGAAATACAAGCAAAAGGAGAGGGGACTATACCAAAAGGAAGAACCGGTAGAAAAGAAAGCCGATTTAGAAGCGCTATTCACTAGATTCATAGCCGTGTCCGAAAAAAGACACAATGATCACGATGCTGCCATACACGAGACCAGAAACATGCTTAGGAATCAGCAAGCATCAATTCTCAACATTGAGAAACAGCTAGGGCAGCTTGCGCATCAAGTGAATGATAGAAGACCGGGTCAACTTCCGAGTAACACCGAACCCAATCCAAGAATGGAGAATGTAAGTGTAATAGCCTCCAGCAGTGAAGAAACAGTTACAGAAGCACTGAGAATCTCCAAGAAGAAGGCAGAAAAGGTAGAAGAATCGGACCCAGTAAAACCCGATCCAACTCATCGAGTCACTCCAATGGACTCGACGAGTCCATGCGTAAATGAAAAAACTGTCAGTTCTTTGAAGCCTTATAATCCTCCTCTGCCATACCCAATCAAAGCCATGCCTGCAGAAAAAGTAGAAGCATACAGAACCTCCATGACGCATGTTAAAGCTTTACAAGTCAATGTGCCATTTGTGGAAACAATGCTACAAACACCTAAGTACTTCAACTTACTTAAGGGCCTTTTTGCTGCTAGGAAGGATTTGGCTGAAATCGCGGAAATATTGATGAGTGAGCTACCTGGAAAGAAGGGTGATCCGGGAAATATGGTGATTCCGTGCCAGTTTGGTAATGAAGTTTCCACCCGAGCATTGGCTGATTCGGGGGCAAGCATCAATTTGATGCCTTTGTCATTCTTTAAGAAGTTGAATTTACCAGAACTAAGGCCGGTAAATATGAAGATCCACTTGGCGGACAAGACGATAATTCATCCACAAGGCGTTTGTGAGGATCTCCTAATAAAATTCGACGAATTCATTTTCCCAGTAGACTTCGTGGTAGTTGATATGAAAGAAGACCCCGAAATTCCAATTATTTTGGGGAGATCATTCTTGAACACCGCGTGTGCTTTAATTGATATATGTGAGTCTACATTGACATTAAGAGTGGGTGATGAATCTATAATGTTTAAAGCCATTCTAGAAGCCAAGAAAAAAGAGGAAAAGAATGAAGAAATCTCAATTATCCAATTGGATGATGAGATATTACAAAGAGAGCTTGAACTTTTGCTAAAAGATGATCCAAGCAAGTTTTTGATACACTCTGAAGAAGATGTTGATGTTAACAAGGACTTGGAAGAGTTAGAAAAGTTACTGGAAGGAGCCAACTCAGAAAACACCCAAGAAATGATGAAGCCCGATCAGACTCGCCGAGTCACTTTTATGGACTCGACGAGTCCAGTCGAATTTGACAAAGACTTGGCTGACTTACATCTGTTTGTTACTAGTTCTTCACATACCTTGGATTTAGATAGTATTCATGATTCTTTAGAAGAACAAACAGCAGAAGGAGAAAAGGGAAGGAAAGTTCAATACACTGATGTGGCATGTCTTGATATAATTCCGTTTGAAGATGGGCTGAGTACTGGAAAGGATGAAGAGACAAAGGAAAGGAGGGTAGAAGCTGATCAACCATTCGCTACTAAACCTAAAGCACGAACCATCATGAAATATGAAGTAATTAAATTTAAAGAGAAGGAGGTGCAAGAGAAGGTGAAAAAGAATGGGGTAAAGAAGAAAAAGAGGAAAAGGGAAGCCCAAGCAGCTGAAGATGAGGCTGTGAAAAGGAAAAGAGATGCATTAAAAAGGGCTTACAAGAAGAAGATTCACGCTTACAAGACCAAGTACAAATCACAAAAAGCTAGGCGTGTGTTCCCGATGCTCGAAGATGACGAAACGTAGATGGGAAGGAGTCTAGCTAATGACTCCTTAAAAAGAAGCGCTTGGCGGGAGGCAACCCGTTATATAGAGTTTGCTTTCTTTTACTTTTTAGTTTTTAATTTTTACTTTGTTTTTAGAATTTTAATCTTCCAAATCATCGGACATGTCTGTTTGAGAGTGTGCATAGGTTAAGTGTGGGGTGAAATGATTTTAAATAAATAACAAAATTTTGAAAATTATGGATTTTTTGCAAGAGACTCGCCGAGTCTGACCACGACTCGACGAGTCCATATGGATTTCAGAAAAAATTTGCCTTCGCGACCAGACTCGCCGAGTCTAACCCCGACACGATGAGTCGGTATTATTTACAGAAAAAAATAATTTTGAAATTACTTTTATAACTGGTAACTAGGGTTTTAACCCTAAGAATCAGTTTTTCACATACACACTCGACGGGCGCCTCACTCTAAACTTCCTCTCAAGCATTCAAGTTTTTCTTCAAATTTTCTTCAAATTTCTCAAGTTCAATCTAAAAAGGTAACAAATTTCTTCTTGTTTTCTGTTAAGAATGAGATTATAAGGCCATTTATGGTAGCAATTGCATGAAAATCCTGTTTTTGAAAAGTAGTAAATTTTTAGGGTTTTGATTTATCATGAATTATGTTGTTTTGATTGTGTATTCTGGCCTTAATACCTTAATAGTAAGTCCCTAGACAAAACCCTTGACGAAATTTCCAGGTTTCATGGCCTAATTTCAATCGACCCGCCGACTGACTCGTGCAGTTCGAGCGACTCGACGAGTCGAGTCGGGAAATATATGCGAGATGTTTTTAATTATATTCTGTGTTTTCTGGGTTGTGGGTTTTTGTTTTGCAGAAATCATGTTCAGAAGGGGGCAAACTTCCAGTGGCAACCAAGGGGATTTTCCATGGCTAAACTTCCCACAAATCGAGTCCGCTTCGACATTGTGGAAATGGAAGAAGAAGTTGGCTGATATCAAGAAGAAAGAGGTTTATGTGCCCAACCGGATAGATTGGGATTAGCTGCAGAATGTTCGTTATGACGAGGAGTTAGCTCTTTATCTCTTGAAGGAGTTTCACCATGAAGGCGAAACAATGGTGTGTGACGGGTGGAGCCGAGTCTTCCGTATTCAGGAGCCGGTTTATTTGGAGCTTTGTTTGGAGTTTTTTCTCCACGATATCTTTTACCGAGGGAGTGGATGCTTATCACCCGTCCAGCTTCAGTTTTTGTCTTGGGGGAGAGTTTCGTCAATGCTCTATGGTGGATCTTGCCTGTCGATTAGGGGTTTATGATCAGCCTTTGGTCTCAACACCCATCTTTCGGGCCTTTTTGGCACAAACCCATATGGTGTTTCCCGAAGGAGTTACGAGTACGGGCTGGTGGAATACTATTGGTAACAAAGTCTACATCCCAAAGTCGGCACAGGAAGGGGGCATTCGATCCCCAACACACCGCCTCATTTCATCCACCATCAATCAACGAAAGGATGATGACAAGGTTTCCAACCTTGACGTTTTTTATTTATGGAGCATCATTACACCCGGCGTTTTTTGCAACATTCCTTGGTGTCTAGCTTCATATCTCTCGGAGGGTGCGGTCAAGGATCGCAAAACTTCCCGAATTAATGGTGGGATGTTTGTCACCCGATTGGCCAATTCATTCGGGTTGATGAACCGCGGTGCATGGAACTTCATGACGTTAATCCCTACACCTCCGTTCAATCCAATTCTTTTCCGGAGAGCGAGGATTATTGAAGATTATGGTGGTGGCCATTATGCCATCCCAAATGATGATCCGGTTGTTGGTCCCGAAGCACCAGGGAGGAGGGTTCGTTCGAGGAGAGAGCGGGATATTGAGGAGGAGCCGTCGGTGATTCTGGTTGAGAACGACGAAGTACCAATGGATTGGTACAATGTGGAGATGAGGCAACTCCAGGATCAAATGGCACGGGGCTTGAATTTTAGCAACCAATCTCATATCCGACTTTTTGACCACTTTAACATTCCACACATTGATGGTGGTAACTTTCCATATATTCCAACATGTGAAGAAGTGATAAGTGCAAGAAAAAGTGGGGCTGGAGGAAGTGGAGTAGGGCTTGATGATGATGAGGAGGAGGATTGATGTTTTTATTGATCAATTTTTAATTTTGTGTTTGTTTATTTTATTTGGTTTGTTTGATGTTTTTAAAACATGCTTTTGATGTTTAATTAATGTTTGATGCTTTGACAATTTTTCAGAATTGAATTAGGGGTGCTAGCTTCAAAAGGGTTTAGAGTTATAGAATCAAAGTGAGAAAGAGAGTCAAGAAAAAGGAGCGTTAGAGTTTAAGTATTGAGTCCGGTCCTTAGAGATGTTGGCAAGGGAGTCTAGAAGTGAATAGAAAGTATAGAGAGTTTATTGGAAGCTGGATCAGATGCAGAATTCTATAATTTTCGTTCAGTAACCAACTCGTCGAGTGCACTAAACTGACTCGACGAGTCGCCCTTAATCCTCAAAAATCCGAAGATTTCCCGTAGTAACTCGACGAGTCAGTTATATACTCGACGAGTCGTTTGGTTTCATGTCGAAGGGGCTGCTGATTTGATGCTAATTAGAGTACCACTTGACTATTTATCCTTTCCATATTGATTCTTGAAGATCTTACACTGTTTTCCGCGAATTTGGAGCGACCCACACAAGACGAGACACCCAAGGCATGGATGAGATGTTACTATGTCTAAAGTCAATTGAAGTTGGAGCTAAAATGAAAGTGATCAACCTATCCACTGCTATCCCAAGGGAGTTTGTTCCAATTCCCTCTTTAGTTCTTTTTATGTTTTTATTATGCATAATATGCAATGAGGGCATTGCATCAAATAAGTGTGGGGTAGGGGGTTGGTTACATAATAGAAAATTTAGAGTCTTAATTTAGGTTAATTTTAAAATTTTGCATACCAAAAGTATTACTTAGGACTTATTTAGAAAATTTTGGTAAAAGTAATTAGGACCCCATGTTAGAGTTGTATTGATAGATGCATGATAACCCAAATGTTTAGTTGAGCCTATATACGTTCTAGTGCATTTATGGCTTCCTTATTCCGGTGAAATCATGGGACAAAAACACAACCCTGCTCAGCCCGAGGGATGCAATATGTTTAGCAGCCTAAACTTGAAATGTATCCAGGAAGATTGTTATCGTTAGCCAATAAAGGTTGAGATTGAGTGCCCCTGCTTAAGCATGTAGGGTTTTGAGTGAAAAAAGAGAGGTACATGTTAAAAAAAAAGAGAGAGAGAATTACAAGAGAAATTGTATGAATTTTGGAGCAATTAAAGTGAAGATCAAAAGATCAAAATTCCAATAAATCCAAAAAAGTTGAAGATACCCGAAAATCAAACAATAAAGGTGGTGAATTCAAAGAGATCAAAGCAAATATCAAAGAAGAGATGAATTCAAAAAAAAAGCTCCATAGTGGTATCAAAAAGTTGTAATTCTAGATTATGTATGCTTGGGTTGCTCAATTAAAAACACCTTGAGGGTAAGAGGTTTTCTGCGGATGGATTCGGAGGGTTGCATAAAATGAGCATAGTTCGGGATGAGTGGGCAAGTGTTTATGAGGATTGTGAGTATTTTGAGTATGGGAGGTTTTTAGGAAAAATTTTAGACACAAATGCATGCGTTGTGGTCTTGGCATAATGGTTGGGTTAGATTGGAGTTGTTATATATGATTCTAATATGTTTAAAATTCAGTTTTGCTTGGGGGCAAGCAAAAGACAAGTGTGGGGTATTTTGATATGTGCATAATTAGTTCATATTAAGTATAAATTTTTATTCATTTTTTAGCTTAATTATCGCATATTATGGACAAAAGGTACTTAAAAGTGTTAAATTATGTTTTTCAGTCCAAAGATGAAGCTCGGAAGCGAAAGGAAGCGGGAGAAACAGTTAGAAGATCGAGAATGAAATAAAGAAGAAAAACACTAAAAAAGGCACCTACTCGGCGAGTCAGATCGACTACTCGGCGAGTCCAATCGAAGAATCGAGAAGATAATGACTCGGGAACCCAGAGAGTTATCGCAATACAGGGAATGTGAGAGGGACTCGACGAGTCACCACTTGACTCGACGAGTCGATTCGTATATGTAAAGATAATTCCACAGATCGATTGAAGAGAGTTCTGGGACAATTCAGAAGTACTTTGCTACGATTAAGAAGCCAGAAAAACCCTAGAAGACGACGAAGGAAGCTAGAATTCAATTCCGGAGAGTAATTAAGGCAAAATTTCATCATTCCACTTATTCTTTTGTTTATTCATTATGATTAAGCAACTTGACTTTGTTTGTTTGCTGTTATTTACTTTAATTATGAGCTAAAACCTTTAGACTTCTGTTTGGGAATACAAAGTTGACAATATGGTTTGATTGATTGGTAGGATTAATTCCAAGTTGGTGAATTTTTGTTATTTTAGCTTGCTAAAGAACCTTGTGTGTGAATAATAATTAATTTTCTATTAATAGGAAGATAATTGATTAGCATGAACATCTATTGATTATTGACCTCATATGCTATGTGATCACTATGCTATATGTCTAGGATTAATGAATATGAAACTAGAATTAATAAGAAAATTGAGTAAATTCATGTGCAAGCTTGTAAGATGACTATCAAACAAGAGGTTAATTAAAAAGAATAAATTAGTTAACTATTGCAAGTCTAACTTAACCCGAATAATTAATCTAGTGAATATAATTAAATTAGACAATTGGCCATTGTTTAAGTTAGTTTAT
Organism: Lactuca sativa; assembly: GCF_002870075.4. NCBI lineage: Eukaryota > Viridiplantae > Streptophyta > Magnoliopsida > Asterales > Asteraceae > Lactuca > Lactuca sativa. Next base: position 372,458,406 of record NC_056626.2, read on the forward strand.
TTGCTAAGGATTAGGGTAGTGAATACGAATCTAATCACTTGAATCGGTAACCAACGAAATAATTAATCCATTGCACTATTACCTTGAAATCAACCATAGAGTTAACCAAGTTGAACTAAACAGAAGTTCCTTTCCAATTATTGAATCTAGTTAAATCGTTATTTTCTAGTCTTAAATTAGTAATAGTTAATAAGTTTCTAGTCTTGTAAAACTAGAGAAAAATCCCTACTTCTTAATTAACTTAGATTAAATTAGTATTTAGTTTAATTTGCCGTTCCCTGTGTTTGATACCCTGCTTATTTAGCTATACCACAATTGATAGGTTCACTGCCTTTTGTGTGTTTTTTGATAATTAAAAGTAGGTTTAAAACTAAGTGAGTTTGCACACATCAGCATCACCACAAACTCATAATGCCCATAACGCGTCCTGAACGTTGTCTTCTGGACGTCCTCATCCCGCACCCTCACCTGATGATATCCGGACCTCAAATCGATCTTGGAGAACCAAGATGCTCCCTGCAACTGATCGAACAAATCGTAGATCCTCGGCAACGGGTAACGGTTCTTGACCGTCAGCTTGTTCAACTCCCGGTAATCAATGCACATCCGGTGTGAACCATCCTTCTTTTTGATGAACAGGATAGGCGTTCCCCACGGTGAGCTGCTCGGCCGAATAAACCCCTTCCCCAGCAGCTCCTGAAGCTGTGAGGATAACTCTTGCATCGCTGGAGGTGCAAGGCGATAAGGCACCTTAGCGATAGGCACGGCCCCCGGAACCAAATCGATACTGAACTCCACTTGCCTCACAAGAGGCACACCCGGCAACTCCTCAGGAAATACATCCGGGAACTCACGCACCACCGGAACCTCCTCAACTGAACTCGGCCTCTCGGAACCCACCCGCGTATCCATCACATACGCCACAAAACCCTTACAGCCCTGTTGTAGACACTGCCTCGCCCTAGCGGCCGAACAAAACGCTGATCCTGAACGTGTACCCTCGCCGTACACCGAAAGAACTCCCCCACTAGGGTCTCGTATGGTCACCAGCTGACGCTCACAGTCGATAACCGCACCGAATCTACTCAACCAATCCATGCCCACAATGACACAGACATCACCCATCGCAATAGGAACCAGATCAATCGGGAACTCAACACCGAAAATCTCAACTACGCAACCTCGGAGAACCTCCGTGGCATAAATCACCCTCTCATCAGCTATGGAAACTCTCAGAGGCCGACTCAACGCCTCACGACTAACACTGATATGCTGACTAAAAGCCAAAGACACAAAAGACCGACTCGCACCCAAGTCAAATAACACCAAGGCATGTACAGAATTCACAAGAAAAGTACCTACGCATAACATAACATAAGCATAATATCTCAACATCAAAATAAATACATGAAAGAATACATACCAGCCACGACATCGGGCGTTGCGTGGACCTCCTCCGCGGTCAGCTGAAAGGCTCTCCCTCGTGCCCTCGGCGCCTCGGCCTTCACTGGCCGACTCTCTGTAGCTCTGATGGCGGCAGGGGCGGATCCCTGAGTTGCTCCCTGAGCTGATCCCCGCAACTGCGGACAATCCGCCTTCCGGTGTCCGGTCTGGTTACAGTGAAAACACACCGCAAACCCATTGGGGCAGTCCTTGGCCATATGCCCCTCCTTGCCACACTTGTAGCAAGATCCCGCTCTGCAGACTCCATCATGACCCTTGCCACACTTCCCACAAGTGCGTCCCTTCTGGCTCCCTGGTTTGGGATCACCGGGCTTGGCCCGCTTGGCTGCCGGCGGAGACTGTGCCGGTCGCCGATCCCTCCCCTGAGACTCCGCCTCCTCCCTGGCCTGAGTCTCTTGCTCAATCTCCCTCTTCCGGGCATTTTCCTGAAGCTCAGCAAATGTCCGGTACGAGGAGTTCGCCGCGAACTCCCGAATGTCTTGCCTCAAAATGCTCAAATACCGGCTCATACGTGCCTGCTCAGTGGACACGTGCTCAGGGCAGAACATTGCCCTCTCATGGAACATCCTAGTAATCGTTGTAACTGACTCAGTACCCTGCTTGAGGGTCAGAAACTCCTGGGCCAAACGCTCCCTCTCCACCTGGGGAACGTACTCATCTCGGAACATGGCAGTGAACCTCTCCCAGGTCACTGCCGCAAGCTCAGCAGGGGTAAAATGCGCCGTCACAAACTTCCACCAGTCCTTCGCTCCCAAGCAAAGCTGGTTCAGCGCAAACCGAACCTTCAAATGCTCAGGAGATGAGCAAGTGAAGAAACACCCCTCTATATCAAAAATCCACCTCATAGCTGCCATCGGATCCTGGGTCCCATCAAACTCTGGTGGTTTTGTGTTGCTAAACTCCTGAAACAGCAACGCATCACCACCTTGCGGCCTCGCGGCAGCAATAGCCGTGGTGGCCGTTGCAACAGCAGCCTTAGAAAGAGCGGCATAACTCTCGTCAAAGGTCTCAATCAGCATGGTCTTAATAGACCCAAACATCTCTAGTATCTCTGCCCTGATAGCCGCAGCCACCTCCTCATGGATGATCCAGCGGATCTCCTCATCACTGGTATCACTGCTCTCAGGCATCAAACGTGTCCTCACCATGATCTACCTCTGAAATACAACATACGATAAATTAGAACCCATTCGAGCATACTCATACTCGACAACTCATTCCTCCTTGATCCTTGGTATTCTAAAGATTCTTACTTGAGCTGTACACCGCTCCGGTGCTTTCAGTAGTACGGGCCCAATACTATTATCCGCACCGTATCAAAATACACCCCAAGTCCTCCTCTTCGGATCCCAAATTCCAAGTACTCTATCATGCATAGACCACTCTCTAATAGATCTCTCATAAGCCCCTCGCTGCTACCTACTCACTCTCAAGCATCTCATAGCAGCTCACCTCTTCCTAGGCTAAGGCATCACAAATCAGGCCACTCTAGTCCTAATAGGAATACCTAGCCTACTCTAGCATTCGAATACACCATATCAGTATCAATATCACATAACATAAGGGTATTTTTAGGAAATCACCGTTCGGGCGCGGACTGATCGTACACACAACTCTGCTCTGCATTTTTTTCAAAATCTTTTACTCTTTTTAAAATACTTCTCAAATCCTCAGTTTGAGTTCAAATACGCCCGAAGGTGTACTCGAATCCCTCAAACCAAGGCTCTAATACCAACTTGTAACACCGTGAATTTCAAAATATTTTTTCGCAAAATATAAAACATTTTTCATTTAATTTTCATAAAACATCAAGTTTAAATCTCCAATTTACATCATACAAAATCCCAAGATCACATATAAAAATCTCATGCGTGTGTACAGATCAAGTCGGCGCCTTCCCACAGTCAGCACTAGTACCTGAAATACTACATATAACACATATTAGCCACTCGAGGCTATAACTCTGTGGGTCCGTGCACCCAAACTCTATGAACCCTCAGGTTCTAACTCTGGGAACCTTCCGGTTCCAACTCTATAAACATGCACAGCATAAATCACATAGACATCATGCAGTACAACACATATCATACATATAACATACACATACTCTATCACACAACTCTGATTACCTACTCAAGGTAAAGTATAGTGAGAAGACTCGCCTCGTATATCTCGATAACTCGTGAATCCTGGAAATCACTCGTGCTCGATCCTCCGAGCTATAATCCTCCTATAACATCATATATCTCTAATTAACACTTTTACCACTAAGGTTGACTACCCTTGACAAGTCAACACTGGTCAACCCTGGTCAACGGTCAACGGTCAACGGTCAACTTTGACCGGACTCGGCGAGTGCACTAAAGCGGCTCGGTGAGTCTAAGCGTTTTCACCAACTCTCTAGGATTCCCTTTTGACACGTCGAGTACTCCCCTGACTTGACGAGGTCCACCTGGCATGAATCGCGGGGCCACCGCGACTCAACTCGTCAAGTCTCAAGAACAACTCGGCGAGTTCCAGCTCGACTCAGTCCATCTGTCAACCCTCTCTAACTCTCCCTGCCTCACTAAGTCAACCCATAACTCGGCAGGACCACTCGCTGAGTGGTTAAGGACAATCTTCATGCTACTCGCCGAGCTGTTCTTCAGACTCGGCGAGTCCATGCCATGCATCAACTCAAACTAGCTTCTGAGGTCAGATCTGTTCCATCCACTCATAGATCTGGCCCTCCTAAGCTCATTCATCACGTAAAGTTCATATCTTGGTTACCATGCAACACTTACAAGGCTCTTTTAGGAGAAATGGCCTCTAAGATGGCAACCCTAGTCTCCAACCCAAAAAGGAAGGACATAAAGCATGACATTAGGGACTCTCTGGACCTACTAAGGTCCAGATCTAAGCACCATATCCCCAAGGGACCTCTCACACTTCAAATACAAAGCAATTAAGGCATGAAGAAACCCTAGATTTGACCATATCAACAAAACACGAGAATAAGCTCTGAATGATACCTCAAGAAGCCTCCTCTGATGAAATGGAAGTATATCCAAGCTCCCCAACTCTTCTAGCTTGATTTTCCTTTTCCTTTCTTGCAAAAACACACAAATTTGGTGAACAATGGCCTCTTATCTCACTCACAAAAACCCTCAGCTGCTTTGGTGCTCTCAAGATCAAGGTAGCCACAATGAAGGGCCATAAGGTCCTTTAAATAGGGCTTAGGACCGGGAAATTAGGGTTTCATTAAACAGCGAGGACTCGCCGAGTCCAGGCGCGAACCCGCGTCCTGAACCGCGATCCTACTCGGCGAGTTTGCTAATTTTTGTTGAATCAGCAATGATTTGGCGCACAGGTAATGCAAATTTGATTGGAAGATCTACTTCCCAAACTTCCATTAACATTGACAACGGCAACATTGGAAGTCCAGAAAAGTCTTCTCATCCCAATCGGAAAGAATCAAATAGAAAGGCTACGTCTGTGATTGTCCCGTGTACCATTTTAAAGGAGTTTGTTTGTTTCTATTTCCAAGAAAAGGGGCATTGGTTGCAAAGCTTCCGTATCTACCTCAAGGACCACAAGGAAGGTAAATTCAAAATGTTTGACTCTGCTTCAGGTAAGTCCACTATCTAACTCTATTAAGTTCTTGTTTGTAGATTCTTAATACATGATGTGATAAGCTTACATTTTGATGTTTTGTAGGATCAAAGGAAGCTTAAAGGAAAAGCATGTTGAGTATGATCGTGAAGAGATGGATTTCAATCGCATGATTCGATGATCACAGTTTTGAGCTGGTGCTTAGGAGTTATGATAGATTGCTTAGGAATATTTGGAAACATAGTTTTCATATGTACTTGCATTGTAAGGAAAGGTTTTCCACATTTTATAAATAAAAAGAAATTTTAATTATCTTATTTATACTTCCTTGCAATGGCATTTGTGAAAATTTATGTTTGTATGTTTATATTTTTAGTAATATGGATTTGATTCTTTCGTTTGTGGTAGTGTCATAATTTACCAAATAAGGAAAGATTTTCATCACCAAGTTTCAATTGGACAGAAACTTGGAATCGTGCAACTTGTATTGCATGATGGATGAGAACCTTCGTCTTTGGGAAATTAAGACTGATTCCTTGTTCACATGTATATGTGATTCAAGTGAAGAACTAGGGGATCGGGTACACTTAGTTGTGCACTGGTCAGGTCCGCCACAAAGAACGATAAGAATATTAGTCATGATTTACTAAAGTTTAATAAATATGGTTATACTTACAAGATTAAGTGTAATTCTAAACATTTGGAAAAGTTTCAATGTATAACAGAACGAATAAGAAGAATCAATTAGGCAGAAAGATAAAAGTTTCTCCAATCTGAAATGAAAGAAGAGTACTTTAGTATCTTATTTTATGATCATCTTAGTGATTATGTAACCATATCACAATTGATCCTCTAAGGAAACCTTAGTGAACTTGCATGGCTAAGAAGAGGAATCGTGAATTGTTGAAATGGTTAAATCAAAAGGTGAGTCATACTTCGTTCCAAAATCAAGTCTTAGAGTCATACTCCAAGATTGTGTCTTGAGTGACATGTCCTAAGTAGGTTTATAACACATCATAAAATGTGGAGTAGACAAGTTTTCTTGCTCATGCACATTTGAGATTGGTAGTTGTGATGTTTTGGATAAGACAAAGACCAACTAAGACCGATTATATGAAGTGTCATTCTTTATAAGAAACTGCACTAACTCTTGAATATTTTTTTGTTAAGGAAAGTTTCTTGAAAGAGAGTCTTATATGTCAAGAGGTCAGTGGGAGTCTTAAAGATCTTGAAAAGCTTCAAGAACTAATCAAGAATAAACCTACTGTTAATCACTAGCCCACGACTTGAGGTTTTAACCTATCGTGTTGACATATTATTGTTTCTATGCCCATTCTAGTTAAAGTTGACTATGCATGTGAGTTCTATTAGTGATCAATTGTTTGATAACAACTTGGAAGCAATGGCAGGCCCTTGAGCTGCTAGGTGGCAAGAAATTAAGATTGAACAAGTTCATTCCAAATGATTTTGGGATTTGCCACTAACGTTGTCTTGTAATTATGGTTATGACAAATTCACATGGATAGGAACATAAACATCATAAAATCTAAGTGTCATAAGTTTTCTCTCCAATTCATGAAAATGATTGTGAGGAAATGCTTTCACTGAGTGGAATTTAAGGAGTTGGTAATTGTGATATTTGCATTCTCAAATTCAATTATGACTACGTCATCCCTCTTCATAGTTCGAATTGTGAGAAATGGCAAATAGTTTGAACATTCGGAACTTATTGTTGTAAGTTCTTAATAGTTTAGACACACATATGAGCTTTCTAATAAAAAGGTGTATAAGCTTAGATAAAGTCTTATTGAAGCATCTCGTATCAGAAATCTAAACTTTGGTAAGAAAGTCAACAAGTATTGATTTCTAGAAGTCCAGTTTATTTATGGGTACATGTCAAAGCTAGTGGGAGTATAAGTGTTATGCTAGTAAGATAATAATTATTATCCTAGTGGGAGCATAATTATTATGATAAGTTTTGCGAGTTAGCAATGTTAATAATAGAAAACAAAGGTTTCAACTCGCAAAGTTGTAGGGTTTGAAAAGTTATTTTTCTATAATTAAGGGAGAGGAACTTATACTTCATTTCAACTCTAAAAGTTTAGATTGAGATTTTAATTAAATTTAGTCAAGGACATATATGAATGTTATGTTGAAAAGATTCGACATATGGAAATTCTATATATGGGAATATTATAGCAAAAGACTAGTAAATTATCACGTTTTTATGGAAAACATTATGAATCGTGTCCCATATGCTTCAGATATAGGATCGGTTGCATGTGCTATAATATTCTCATGTTCTAATTTTCCAAATGCTAGAGCATTAAGAAGGAAAAAAGACTAGAATCGAATATGACTAAAGTTATTAAACAACTGTCAAGGACGATCTGAGGTATACCAAGGATTGGTTGCTTGTAGATAGTTGGAAGTATAGTAATGAATGGACCATATCGATATAATTCTGAATAGATTGGATTCTATTAAGAATGGATAGTCATATGGCAATTATGGAAAAGATTCCACAATGGAAGTTGGATATCGAGAATCTATGAGTAAGTTAGAAACTTTTATGCAAGAAGGATGTTCAAAGGAATGCACCTTGAATATGAGACTTCTCTTCCATGAAATTTGTCCAGTAACCAATGTCCAAAGGGAATACTTTGTAATGTTTGTTGCCAAGTCTCTATGAATTTTGTGCACAGTCATTATATGATGATCGTTGCATATAAGTTTAGAATCTAACAGATTTTAGCAAATGGCAAGAATTTTGGTATTCTTACATTTACGATAAAGATTTGGAATTGTGAAATGAGTGTCATTGGAAATGTTTACAATTGACCTATTTCACATAGTAAGGACCATAGATAAACATAGTGTGCATGCTTGGAGCATGGGATAAGTATTGTTTAAATTCAAGTATTTAGTTGATAAATTGAAACATTATACAATGAATAATGTGTAATCAATATGGTGATTAAATAATAGGTGTTTTATTTATATTTAGAAGTTTTGAGACCATATTGGATTCAATTATTCTTGTGTTTCACTTTGCATGTTTTGACTTCCCGAGTAACTAAGTTATTCAAACTATCCACAATCAATCATACTTTGGAAGTAGGTATTGAAGCTAGATTGTCATGAATGGGTATGTAGATTGTTTAAAGGCGTTTAGACATAGCACAAGTTTGTTACAGTGTTCATGAGTACTCCTGTAATAAGATTTGAGTATTGGATTAAACTCATGCTTATTTGAATCACTTCATGGATTTTATCACGAGTGATCATGAGACGATAATATCTTATATTCTTCAAACGGAGACGTGTGAGTTGTAGTTGCGAGTCGGTTGCACATTGACATATGTAAATGCACCAGTAACTTGGATGTTATAAAACATATTGTTGTGTGTAATTTGATGAGTAAGTACAAGCGAGCATTTGGGTTGAAGTTTATCCATTCCTTTTACCCAATGTGGGATAAAAGTTATATTTGTGGGCCCCTCGATAATTTAGTGATGACAACCCTAAGCGCTTGGCCAAGCCTGGACTGATTTGATTTGTTCAATTAGTCGATCGTCATAAATCAGAAATTAGGAAACAACACATGAACAGAGAGAATGGTTATAATCCATGTCTCAGTTCATATGATATCTAGAAGGGAGGAATATATGATCCCTTATCTAACGGACGCGTCATTGACTAGGTCAGAGTTTGACAACGGCTTTTGAGAGCTACGATTGCTAGTCGTGTTTTGAAGTCATACCTGGAATAATAGTTATTAGACTTATCCAAGTGGGAGACTGTTGGATTAGGTGTCTAAGCCCATAACTATAATTGATATGTACTTGACCCGAGAGTAGCATGGTCCATTTGGGTTGCCTTCACCAAAACAATCCGATAGGATGGATATTTGAGAAAGTGGCTATTTATGATTTACTAATATATTATAAGTATAATATATTAATTTAGAAATCATAATATTTAATTACTATTGATCAAGAATTAATTTGGAATTAATTTAGTGATAAAAATGACTAATTAAATTAACGTGGACTGATTATGTAAATCAGTGACATATCTATTGTTTGGGCTATTTGTAACAATTGGTAAAAATAGGAACGATCGTACGATGTTATGTTTTGATTATTAAGCAATATGGGTATTGTATCAAGAATGATTGAAGGAATTTAACCTCTTTTATTTAAATAAGTTCTTGTGAAATATAAAACAAGTAACTATTGATAAATTTCATTATGATGTATGACTACGAACCATCACTGGTTTGTGAAAATTAGCATATAACATCATTTGAATGCAACAAACTTAATTTTTGTATCAAGATGTCTCTAGTTGATAAGTAAGTTAGGTTAGTAAAACGTGTGCTTAACAGTTGTGGAGGATCTAAATTTAACAAATATACGAACCAAAGTGACAAAACGTGTTTAACGATATGGTTAACCGGTTAAATGTCACGAAATCATACATTGGTCAATAAAATTTATATTTAAGTAAATAAAAATATAAAATGAATTATTATAAGGTTTAATTAGAATGTATTTATGTGTCTTGAATAAAAAGAATAAAACATAAACATTAAAGTTCAAATACACAAACACTACATTGTTATTTTATACTAAGTATACATGTATGTATTTGTACATATGTATTATTATCTAGTGAATGACTAGTTATGGGTCATGACTTAAAGTGATTTCATGTCAGGAATATGATGTCTAAATCAATTAAGATAGGAGAATTGGTGGAGATAAGTGCCAACTTAACTAATAAGTGCTTAATCACTTAAGACATTTTACTAAGAATGCTTCTTAATCCCTCTTCTAGTTTTCGAGATTAATACCTTCCCTCTCCTTAACCAGAAATCCTAAATAACTAAATAACTAGTAGTTAGTTAGTTAACTAACCCTATCTCTAAGAAACCACCCAAGCAAGTGGCTAGACAAGATCACATCACTTAAACTCACATCCCATCACAAGCTAGTCTAGGTTTTGTCCCCTTATCCTCTTCTACTCTTTCCTCCTTCATATCCATGAAATTTCCTCTTCATTTTACCCTCATTTTACCAGCCAATACTCCAGGGATTTACTCTTAACCTTCATCTCATTTTCAGCCACAAAAACTTCCTTCCAAAACCATCAAAACCGTGAACTAAAGGGTTGTTGTCCCTTTTGTGTTTCAGCAAACATTTCACCCATCTACACCTTCCTTTTGATTGATATTTTTACCACCAAATACCCGTGGAAGTTATTTGTTATGCTACTCAAAATTATAGATTCAAAACAGTGCTTAAACTATCCTTTTTCTTACTCTTTTGTTGTGAAGTTTTCGTGACAGCAACATAGCCAAAATAGTGGCTGTTTTGGAGCATCAAACCAACACCCAAAATTTCTTCATCTTCAACCATCCATTCTTCAAGTATTCATATAAGGTGAGTTCATACCCCAACATTTTCATGCTTTCTTTAAGTTTTAAGGGGGGGAATACAAGGTAGAACATTAAACATAACTTAAATTTAAAAGACAGCTTTCTATAGAAAAGTTGAGTCTTGTTCACGGACTGTTTTGACCATCTTAAACTTAATATCTTTCAAAACCGTACAATATGCAAATAGTTCAGGTTTATACCTTTCTAATGACTACTCGCACGCATTCATACGATTTTTCTACAATTTATGGCGATTTTTATAAAACTGTCTGTCATTTCAGAAGTGATTTCGGACCAGTCTGCGAAGATGTTCATTTTCACACTAGTTTGAGACCACTAAAAATCATAATAAAAATTAGGAACAAAGTAGAATCATTTTATAAACTCTCAGAGGTGACGGATTCAGTTTTTGACTTACGATGATTTTTCTATAAGTTTCCTAAAAATAGGGACAATAAAGGGTAAAACTGTCAAAAGTGGTTTATAGATTTATTAACACCTTCTAACGTTTTTTAGCAATGTTTATACATTAAGGAAGTTAAAACACGATCATTTAAATATGTTTAATTAAAATTTTTACAAAATTGATAAGTACAAAAAGGTCTTAACTATCAAACCTAAGGATTATTTCATGCAAAGTTTCTAATAAAAACGTAAGAATATGAACAACAATTACGAAACATATCAAATAATCTTTTAAAGTTTATACATATATATAACCATTTGCATATATATGTTTTGTTTAAAAAAAACTTGTCTTCTGCATCAAAAATATATAAATATAGTTTACGAAACTCTACCCCATTTGTATCCCGTTGAGCAAAGGGTAAAATATTATCAAATGCATATCTAAAGATTTCACGTCCACAAAAACATGTAAACTTGTTGATCAAATTTTGTGAGTTTTGTCTTCACATTACCTTATAAAGTACACACAAAAGTCTTGTTAAATATAACCAGAGTCTCTTGTAGGGAGAGCGTAATAGTTATGTATAGATCTATACTGGGGCCGACAATCCCGCACCTTAGTTGCTTGCACAGCTAGACCGGCAGGTTTGGGGGTGACAAATGTCATAACGAAATCGAAACCTGAAGAACGTTGCGAACAAGGCAATCTGGGTCAATCAAGCATGGTTATAAGATAAAAATTAAAACTCACATAAAACAACAACGACACTTTTAGTTTACGCAAAGATAGTCTTCAAACAGTTTTATATACAAACAAAACTGCATAACATCATTTTAAGTAGGAAAATTATTTATACGCTTTGGTCGTGGTTCATTTAAGGCCACATCTCATTTTAGGGAAAATATAGGATTTTCCGGAAAAAAAAAATTACTACATTTCATAGAAAAGGTTTACAAATATACATACAAATGCTAATGAACTCACCAACTTAAATGTTGATACTCTCTTTTCAAATAACTTGTATTCTCAGGAAATCAGTAAATCAGGTAACAATGGGACGCTTAGGCGTCTAAACAAATCTTTTGACAACATATTGTAATTGATATTTTGAAACATGTAATACGTACAAATGATGTAGCTTTTTCAATTATATATGTTGGTTGTGTTTGCTTTGAACATTTATACTCAACTGTTATGATACACTACATGATAGTCACCCGCCCCTGGACGTTTCCGCCATCCTGGTTCGGGGGTGTGACACTATTGATCCATGATGGGCTAAGTTTATGTAAGTATCCATGAAGAGTTAGCCCACATGAGATATGGATCATAACTTAAGTATATGGATTAGGGTTTACCCATGACCCTTGGAATCCTACACTATATAAATGTTACCTCTTAGCTAAAATTGATACCTATGTATTCTAAGAGAATCATAACTGATTTTTGTGTGTCTAGCCTCTCTCTCAAAGTCTTCCTTTGTTCATGGTGTTTGCGAACCATTTGAGGCATCACACTTGAGGTGCTAAGCTCTTGAAAGGCCAAAACTACAAGCTACAATAAAGAGGTATTATTCTTACTAGTTTTATGATTCATGTACCAAAATTGTATGCTAGTTGTAGGCTTCATGCTTTGGAAATTTTATTGCATGCATAACTACAGAAAACATAGATCCAAAGCTATTAGGGTTGTATGTGCACCATAGGAGTGTTATAGTACACAAAACTCAGGTTTGTTCTGGACAATCGTGGTTTGTTGACTCGTTGCGGTTGGGTATGGGTTTCTATGTTTGGTGGGCTCGGACAGATTGTGTTGGAGGAGGCTCATAAGTCTTGTTCATCCGAGGGACACCAAGATGCATCGGGATCTGCATTTGACTTATTGGTGGCCGTGTATGAAGAGAGAGATCGCTTGGTACGTTGAAATGTGCTTAACCTGCAGGATGGTCAAGGCCGAGCATCAGAGGTTGCATGGAAAGCTATAGCCTCTAGAAGTTCCCATGTGGAAATGGGAGCAGATTTCAATGGATATCATCACAAATTTGTCGCAGACGGCAAAGGGTTTTGATGATGTTTAGGTTATCATGGATCAATTGACCAAGAGTACCCACTTCCATGCAATTCGGGAGAGCTCATCTGCCGAGAAATTAGCCGATGTGTATATTCGTGAGATCATTGCTCGCCATGGGGTTCCGGTCTCTATGGTTTTAGACTGTGATGTTCGGTTCACCTCCCGTTTTTGGTAGAGGTTCCATGAGGAACTGGGCACGAGGCTGCATTTAAGCATAACTTATCATTTGCAGACCGATGATCAGAGTGAGTGGATCATACAGACTCTCGAGGATATGTTGCGTGTATGCATTATTGATTTTGGTGGGAGCTAGGACTCATAGCTACCTCTTATAGAGTTCTCATACAACAATACTTTCCACTCCAGCATTGGTGCTCCCCCTTTTGAGCTTTTGTATGGGTGGACATGTCGCACCCCAGTCTGTTAGGGCGAGGTTGGTCATACGATCATAAGTCAGACCAAGGTGGTCCTTCAGACTACAGAGATGATTTAGCAGATTAGGCAGAGGTTGACGACTGCTCAGAGTTGGTAGAAAAGTTATGCCAATCGGTGCCAATCTGAGTTAGAGTTTCAGGTCGATGACATGGTGGTGCTGAAAGTATCACCTTGGAAAGGTGTGATTTGCTTCCGGAAGAGGGGGAAATTGTAACGCCCATAGATCTGGGCTAGTCAATTTAGATACAAAAGCATGATGAACCTATAAACAAAATTTTCCCCCGCAGAGCCCGGTTCCTCGCTAAACCCCCTGTAAGTTAAGTTATGCTTATCGTACTTTAAGTATAACTTATGTTTAAGTTCATTATCGTTATTATGAACCTATAAACAAAATTTTTCAGTGATTCCAAGTTGTTATATTGATTGATCTACTTTCGGGGATGATGTCTAGGTTGTGATTTAGTGAGGTGTTTAAAGTGGGATTTCCAAACAGTATACTTCGTATACCAAATGGACCCTACCTCAGATATGATCCTACCTGGTTGTTCCTTACTTGATAAATCATGAAAGTGGACTTTAATTTACTGATGAATCTAGACTAATAATTAGTCGCAATAAATATTAGAATAAGAATTAGTGATAATAATGCTATATTGCGTCAAAGGAAAAGACAATTCCTAGAAGTGAAGTGCTGCTCAAATTTCGAGTCGTCACTTTAACAAGCGAGTGCATAGTTACTTTCATCTTACTCATAGATATGAAGTATTTAATACAAATTGCATACTGTGAGTGCATAGTTACTTTCATCTTACATATAGATATGAAGTATTTAATATATATTATGTGATGTGAGTGCATAATTACTATCATCTTATACATAGATATGAAATATTTAATATAAATTACGTGTTGTGAGTGCATAGTTACTTTCATCTTACACATATATATGAAGTATTTAATATAAATTACGTGTTATGTGTGCATATTATCTATGTTCCTGATATCTATGATAGATGAATGATTTATACATGTTTACATGATTTAAACTGTATATGTATGTTTATACTTATAAATATATATTGGGTAGCGACGGGTGATGAGAGATAGGTGATGATAGAAAGGTGATGATAATTAGGTGATGATAACTATGTGATGTGAGATGAGAGGAGATACCATAACCTTGACCGAAGATGTGGTGATGTAATCATCTACCAGAGTATAGGTGGTGACCACAGACTATTCTAGACAGTCGTGTGGAAACACTAACATGTTCATAACATGTAGGTGATGAATTACGAGTTCAAGTGATGTTGTAACTACGTATTCATGCGATGATACTCTAACCCCTACTATGAATTACGAGTTCAAGCGATGTTGTAACTACGTATTCATGCGATGATACTCTAACCCTTACTATGAATTATGAGTTTAGACGGTGTTGTAACTACGTATTCATGTGATGACACTCTAACCCTTACTAGACATGTATTGAGGGAGTAACCCCCGAATCAGTACTGTCTATGCGATGTAGGCAATGATCCTTAGGAAAAGTCCTTAGGAACAAACATATAAGAAAATGCAATGTAAGGAGATGAGAGGTAAATACGATGTAGGAGATGACCCTTAGGATAAGTATGTAGGGAAGTTTGAATGAAGAAAATGGGTATGGGTAATCGGGTTAATTGTTTGACATGAATTATGTAAAGAAACAAATTAACTATATTATTATGGGTTGAAAACCCTATGTACTCACCAGGTTTCCCAACCTGGCCCACTTAGTTTATTTGTATCACAGGTATCGATTCGAAGCTACATTACACTGACAGATTAAACGATATGTAGATCACTAGTGTAAATAAACGTAAGGTCTGTTTATACTTATGTTTCTATATTGACGATGACATCCCAAAGTTTTAATATAAACAAAATATATTTCTTCGGAAATGCTTTGATAATATATTTATCATGTTTTTCTGCAAACAAATTCTGCAATATTATTATTTAAAATGAATACTCTGATTTTCAAATAATCATAAATAAAATTTTAAAATTACCGCGAATTTGGGGATGTCATAGTTGGTATTAGAGCATTAGTTTAAGCGAACTAGGAATAAGGATTTATTTCTAGACTTAAACTTAGAATGCTACATGATGATCGTGAGGAGTGTGTCTAATATATTTTAGGAAGTACACCTGAATAGACACAAGCACTAGCTCGTTTAGGGAAGATACCTAAATTGCTTTATGTGCTAAATGATTTGTTATCCTTTATGATGCCATTATTTGATCGGATCTATGGTCTGTTGCCGACCGGATCTGGAAATTTTATATATTTAGATTTCTAAACATTTATCTATAGTATTAGAACTGGCATGTAACTTTTCGAAGTAATAAGGAGAAATACGTGTCTAAACCTTCCTCTATACATATTCTCGTCTCAATACACTGAACGCCTACTTTGGTGTATATAATGTCATGATAAGGACTCGTAACGAACTGAGCAAATGGAGGAAATGAGAAGGCTTAAGAATATGACTGATACCTATCGGAAGATATCATGAGAGCAGTATTTTGCCTTTAGAATACATCTAAATAGGTAATACCTCTGGTACGGGAGAAGTACACTTTCGATTGGCGGAAAGAAATAACTTTTGGTATAATCCATGAAGTTATCCCATCGTCTGTCATTTCCATCACCAACCGAGTTGAAGCAAAATTGATGATTGAAGATATGCATGGAAGAAGTCCTACTAAAGTCTAGGGAAAATTATATGATTATTTGGACACATTCATATGTGTGGAATGACTATGTGAAATTATTGTATGGTGACTTGGAGAACTGCGAGACAATACTTGGGACCAGTATGAGTAGGTGTGAATGGTAGTAGAGGCCTATACTATCAGAAACAGAGGACTCACACTTGGATCAGGGAAAGTCACAAGGTTAACAAGACACTAGTAATTGATTCTGTTTTGTTCAAGTATGTCGTTACCATCATTTCGGTAATGACTAAGAAGATGATTATTATTCCGACCCTAGTGACAGTATCATATTGAGACCGACTAAGAGGAGTATGTTACATGGTTCAGAGAACCAAGTTCGATGTAGCGTCTGACTTAAGCCAGAAGATTGAAGTGAAAGGTAATCGAAGTGATCAATAGAAGTATTGTGATCGTTGTTAAAGAAAGAAGCTTGTAGCTAGAAGTGCTACGTGCTAGAAAGTGATTATATCATATTAGAACATGAAGGAAGGTATATTCCATTATGGAATTTGACTCTAAAAGACCTGAGTCTAAGCGTTGCATCATATGATGAGAGGTCATTAGAACATGGCCCATTGGTCAATTATGGTAATCGAATGAAAGAACTTATATTAAGTCAATTAAGAAGAAGAAGGAGTCCAATAAGGATTAATTTTATAACTAGAAGGCTACAATTGAAAGTCCAATGCGAGATAGAGAGCGGGTGCAAGATTAAGCACCGCCTGCAGTCAAGAAGTCCAAGAGTTAGATACTCAGTTAAAGGAACATAGAAGTTACAGTTATTACCTACGATGAAGATATAACTTATGGAGTCATTATACAAGCTCTGTTTTGTTGATGATTCCGAGACGTAATCGTCCTAAGGGGGAGATAATTGTAACATCCGCAGATTCGGGCTAGTCAATTTAGAGACAATAAGCGTCAAAAATGACTTTTTGATAGAAGATTATTTAGAGCAAATAATATTAACCAAGTGATATTATATGTCACTTTGGTTCGATACATATAAAGAACGCCGAAATCCGATTTATAACGAAGAAGTTATGGCCCATCGAAGTTTTACGGTAAAACCGGCACGGCACCGCATAAAGTAAAAACTGAATTTTTGATAAATTACTTTTTACACTTGGCGATCTAAACGAAAGTCTTAGTATACGTTAAACCGAGAACGTCCAAATCTGACTTTGTATGAGGAAGTTATGATTTTTCTAAGATTTAGCATAGTAGTGCACAACCCGTAATTCGAATTTTAGATCGATCGATTTTTAGCCGACACAACCTAAATGAGAATTGAAGATCTCGTTAACTAGAGCTCAACAATAAAATACAGTTGAAAACGGAGTTCGTATGTAGAAGTTATGAATATTACACGGTCGTTAAACAGTGTAATCTTTTCATACTGTTAAATTTAAAATCAGTCAAGAATAACCAATGGATTCAAAAGGAGAGTTGTAGATCTTGTCAATACCTACATGTGGATATAAATAACGTCAAAAATGGAGCTCGTATGCAAAAGTTACGGAATTTAGAAGTCGGAAATGTGTTGCTGCGAAAGGGGTGACGTGACTTAATATGGACCATTGTTTCCTCCCCAAGCCTTGCCACCATATGGTGACATGTGGTACTAACTCTAAGAGTTAGAGGACAAAACTCAACGAGTTTGATCCAATTCCAGCCTATAAATACCATGCAAGAGTGCCTTCATTTTTCACACCAAAACCCCTTCACTTCTCTCTCTAACTTCTCTCTAAGCCTCCCAAAACCCTCCCAAAGCCCTAGTAACCTCAAGGTGCTAGAGGAAAGCCCCAGAGCACCTGAAGGCTCTGAGAAAAAAGAGCTTTCCGGCTCGGAAGTTTTCCCCCGCAGAGCCCGGTTCCTCGCTAAACCCCCTGTAAGTTGAGTTATGCTTACCGTACTTTACGTATAACTTATGTTTAAGTTCATTATCATTATTATGAACCTATAAACAAAATTTGTCAGTGATTCCAAGTCGTTATACTGATTGATATACTTTCGAGGATGATGTCTAGGTTATGATTTAGTGAGGTGTTTAAAGTGGGATTTCCAAACAGTATACTTCGTATACCAAACGGATCCTACCTCAGATATGATCCTACCTGGTTGTTCCTTACTTGATAGATCATGAAAGTAGACTTTGATTTAATGATGAATCTAGACTAATAATTAGTCGCAATAAATATTAGAATAAGAATTAGTCATAATAATGCTAGATTATGTCAAAGGAAAAGACAATAACTAGAAGTGAAGCGATGCTCGAATTTCGAGTCGTCACTTTAACAAGTGAGTGCATAGTTACTTTCATCTTACATGTAAATTTGAAGTATTTATGTAACACCTAGGAATTCAGGTATATCTCTTTGATCCTTTTCTTTCATCAAGTTGTCAAAATTAGTCCTTGGAATAAATGTTTGGCTTTTGAGTACGCTAGGCGTAAGGGAGAGTACGTTGTGTGTACTCATGAGCATATTCTTGACGCTGAGACTACCCAATACCCTGGGTGTACCATAGTGTACGCTGGGCGTACTAGGTTCAAATTGAAACCCTAATTATGGGGATGAGCCCAATATAAGGAACATTATGGCCTCCCTTTTAGCCATCATTTCCAGAGAGCAAAATCCTAAGTTAACCCTCATTCAAGAGATTATGTGAGTGTGGTTGAGTTTGAAAGTACTCTTGTGTGCTTTTGAAGAGAATGAGGTGCCATTGAAAGAGCTAGAGTTAGAGGGCAAGCTTTGGATCTAAACTTTATGAGGTTGGAGCATCATTTGGAGGTAAAAAGCTTGGAGCTTTCTCAATCTTTTTTATTTGTGCATTATGGAACATTTCAAGGTTTTTTGTCCCAAAGGTGGAGACTTTATGAGTAAAGGAGCTCCATAGACCTTGATATGTCCATATTCGGTGTATAAAGTTTTATAGATCCATAAAAATCCAATCTTGGACGTTAGGAGTGAGCCATGCATGAGATATGAGCTCTTTAGTGAAGGAAGTGGTGTGTTTTGGATGATGATGACCTTTACAGCCATGCAAAGGCGTAAAGTCTTCGACTTTATGGATTAGGAGGATGTAGGGGGTCCAGATCTGTATTTTAAGCCAATGTCTTAGCTGATTAAGACCATAAGTGAGGTAATAGTGAAACTGGGACGTACGCTGAGCGTAAATCCCAGTACGCGGGACGTAGGGTTCAAACAGCCCGATATTAGCGTAGTGGTTGAGTACGCCCAGTGTAGGGATCTGGTACGCGTCGCGTACTCCTTAGAGTTGGCTTTGTTAACTTTTAGCGTTTAGTCAACAAATGGACCTTTAGACCATTGAAGGTGTAGAATGGTATTTTACCCTTCTGAGAGAGCATAGAAAGGGATTACTCTAGCCTTTGAGAGCCTTTATTAAGTAGAGATATTTTTTGTATGTGATTAGGCGGAGACTAGACCAGTGTTTCGAGTTCGAGATCATTCGAGTTACTCGAGGTGAGTCTTCTCACTAAACATTACCTAAGGTGGTAGTTATGTGTGATCGGAAGGCCTTATGTGCTATGATGAATATTTGATTCTTTGTGATATGTATGTGTTATGTCATGAGTTGCTTGCTCAGGCCGGAAGGTCGACAGGGTTAGACCGAAAGGTCAATAGATTTGGACCGGAAGGTCAACAGAGTAGGACCGAAAGGTCATCAGGGTAGGGCCGGAAGGTCTACCAGAGTTGTGGAGCTGGAAGGTCCACTAAGACACATTGACCGGAAGGTCTCGTAGACCTATAGCCTCCAGTGGCTAATTTATATGCATGTGGTATTTTGGGGAACTCACTAAGCATTCATGCTTACCGTGTTATATGTTATGTGTTTCAGGTACTTCCGAGGATCGCGGGAAGGCACCGGCGTGATTGTACACACACTCTTGATGTTGACCAATGATTGTAGATCCTGGATTTGAATAATTGTGTTGAAAACTTGTTGGTTGTTTTTGAGAATTAATGATGAGACATTTGTTTTATGAGTTTTAAAATTGAAAATTTTGTTTGAAAAATCATGTCGTTACAAGTTGGTATCAGAGCCTTGGTTTGAGGGATTCAAATACACCTTTGGGCATATCTAAACTTAAACTGAGGATTTGAGAAAAGTTTTCAAAAAGAAACAATTTCTCTAAAAAGAGTAAAAGATTCCAAAAGAGCGGAAAAGAGCAGTGTGTACAATCATCCAGCGCCCGAACGGTGATTTCCCAAAATACCCTTACGTTATGTGTTATGAGAAATTATGAGATATGTTATGCATGCTACAGTAGGCTAGGTATTCATATTTAGGACTACAGTGGCCTGGTTTATGATGCCTTAGCCTAGAAGTTACTGCTACTGTGAATTACTTCGATTGTGAGTAGGTAGCATAGAGGAGCTTATGAGAGGTCTACTGTGTGGTAGCCTGCGCTCAATGAGATATAGAGTACTTTTGATCTAGAATCCAAGGAGGAGGACTTGGGTGAATACTAATGTGGTGTGGAAGGTGGTATAGGGTCCGTACTACTCGAAACATCAGACCAGTAAGCAATCCAAGAAAGAATCCTTAGGGTACTAAAGAACAAGTAGGGTTGTGTAATGGAGTGTGAGGATACTCGAGCGAGTCTCTGATTTCTTTTATGTTGCATTTCAGAGACGTCATGGTGGGTACGCGCCACACTCCAGAGAGCAGCGGTGTTAGCGATGATGAGATTCGTAGGATGATTCATGATGAGGTGGTTGCAGCCATTCGTGCTGAGATACTGGAGATCTTTGGGTCTATCAAGACCATGCTGATTAAGACATTCGATGAGCAGTACGCTGCTCTTACCAATGCTGATATTGTTGCAGCCACCGCAGCCATCGCCGCTGCTAGGCCACAGGGGGGTGACTCGTTGTTGTACCGGGAGTTCAGCAACACGAAGCAACCCGAGTTTGATGGGACTCAGGATCTGATAGCAACGATGAGATGGATCTCTGACATTGAGAGATGCTTCTATACATGTTCTTATCCGGAGCATCTGAGGGTACGGTTCGCGTTGAACCAGCTTCGCTTGGGAGCGAAGGACTGGTGGAAGTTTGTGACAGCTGACTTCTCTACTGCAGAGCTTACCGCGGTGACTTGGGAGAGGTTCACCGCTATGTTTAGAGACGAGTACATTCTCTCGGTGGAGAGGGAATGGTTGGCTCAGGAGTTCTCGTCCCTCAAGCAGGGGACTGAGTTTGTGATTGTGATCATGAGTTTGTGATTGTGATCACACGGATGTTTCATGAGAGGGCGTTGTTTTGCCCTGAGCACGTATCTACTGAGCAGGCACGTATGAGTCGATATCTGAGCATACTGAGGAGAGACATTCATGAGTTCGTGAAGAACTCGACATACATAACATTTGTCGAGCTCCAGGCAAATGCTCGGAAAAGGGAGATTTAGCTAGAGACTCAGGCCAGGGAAGAGGCGGAGTCTCAGAAGAGGGATAGGCGGCCGACATAGTCTCAGCCGGCGGCCAAGCAGGCAAAGCCCGCTGATTCGAGATCGGAAGGCCAGAAGGGTTGTACTTGTGGGAAGTGCGAAAAGAATCACGAGGGAGTCTGTCAAGCAGGTGCTTGCTACAAGTGTGGCAAGGAGGGGCACATAGCCAAGGATTGCCCCAAAGGGTTCACAGTTTGTTTTCACTGTAACCAGACCGGCCATCAGAAGGTCGAATGACTGCAGCTGTTGCAGGATTCAGCACATGGATCTGCACCTGCTACTATTCAAGCTGCTGAGAGTCGGCCAGTGAAGGCCGAGGCACCGAAGCCCCGCGGGAGAGCCTTTCAGTTGACCAAGGAGGAGGTCCGCGCAGCACCCGATGTTGTGGCTGGTATGTGATCATTTGCTTATTCTTTTGTTTATATATGGTGCTTATTTTTGATATGTTTAGGTACTTTTCTTGTGAGTTCTGTACCTACTTTGGTGTTTTTTGACTCGGGTGCGAATCGATCTTTCGTATCGCTAGCATTTAGTCGTCACATCAGTATGCGACGTGAGGCGTTGAGTCGACCTTTGAGAGTCTCCATAGCTTATGAGCATGTTGTTTTTGCGATTGATGTGATCCAGGGATGTGTGCTTGAGATTTTTCGAGTCGAGTTTCCAATAGATTTGGTACCTATCGTGATGGGGGATGTATGTGTCACTGTGGCCATGGACTGGTTGAGCCGATTCGGAGCCATGATCGACTACAAGCGGTAGCTGGTGACCATCTGAAACCCTAGTGGGGGAGTACTTATTGTATTCAGCGAGGGTACCCGATCTGGGTCAGCATTTTGTTCAGCTGCTCAAGCGAGGCAGAGCTTGCAGCAGGGTTGCATGGGTTTTCTGGCGTATGTGTCAGATACACGGGATGTTACAGAGAGACAGAGTAGTGTCACTGAGGTTCCGGTGGTTAGCGAGTTTCTGGACGTTTTCCCCAAGGAGTTACCGGGCGTGCCTCCCGAGAGGCAGGTGGAGTTTCACATTGATTTGCTTCTAGGGTGGAACCTATCGCCAAGGCACCCTATCGCCTAGCGCCGCCAGAAATGCAGGAGTTATTCTCGCAGCTTCAGGAGCTGTTGGGAAAGGAATTTATTCATCCGAGTAGCTCACCGTGGGGAGCATCGATCTTTTTTGTCAAGAAAAAGGATGGTTCACACCGGATGTGCATTGATTACCGGGAGTTGAACAAGTTGACGATCAAAAACCGTTATCCACTCCCGAGGATCGACGATCTATTCGATTAGTTGCAGGGTGCATCTTGGTTTCCCAAGATTGATTTGAGGTCTGGTTATCATCAGATGAGGGTTCGTGATGAGGATATTCAGAAGACAGCATTTAGAACTCGTTATGGGCATTACGAGTTCGTGGTGATGCCTTTCGAGCTCACCAATGCACCAGTAGCGTTCATGGATCTCATGAACCGGGTATGCAGCCTATGTTGGATCATTCAGTGATTGTGTTCAACGATGATATTTTTGTGTATTCTAGGTCTAGAGAGCAGCATGAGGAGCATTTGAGAGAGGTTCTCGAAGTATTAAGATTGGAGAGGCTTTATGCCAAATTCTCCATTTGTGATTTCTGGTTACGAGAGGTCCAGTTCTTAGGACACCTCGTTAATCAGAATGGGATATTGGTCGACCCTATCAAGATTGAGGCGGTTATGAGTTCGGAGGTGCCGAGATCCGCCACCGTGATCAGGAGTTTTCTGGGGTTGGCTGGCTACTACCAGAGGTTTATCAGAGAACTCTCCAAGATTGTTGTTCCTCTCACCAAGTTGACCCAGAAGGGTGTTGCTTTTGTTTGGGGTCCCGATCAGCAGACCTCGTTTGAGACTCTTCACCAGAAATTGTCCGAAGCTCCGGTGTTAGCTCTTCCTGAGGGAATGCAGGACTTCGTGGTTTACTATGATGCATCTATATCAGGGTTAGGTGCAATGCTTATGCTAAGGGGGCACGTGATAGCATATGCATCGAGGCAGCTGAAGCCTCACGAGATGAGGTATCCCACCCATGATTTAGAGTTGGGGGCAGTGGTATTCGCCCTTAAGATTTAGTGCCATTACTTGTACGGGGTTTAGTGTACCATTTACACGGACCATAAGAGCTTGAAGTATCTGATGGATCAGCCTAACCTGAATATGTGCCAGAGAAGATGGTTGGACGTGGTAAAAGATTAAGATTGTGAGATTCTGTATCACCCGAGCAAGGCTAACGTGGTAGCTGATGCCCTCAGCCGCAAGGCGGAGAGTGCCCCAATTCGGGATATATGCATGAGGATGACAGTGATGACTCCGGTATTGGATACCATTCGAGAGGCCCAGGCGGAGGCCGTAAGACCGGAGAACCGCAAGAAGGAGCGGATGATCGGCCAGGTATCCGAGTTTGTGATGGATAGTCAAGGGCTTATGACCTTTCGAGGTCGGATTCGGGTATCTTATATGGGCGGAGCTTGTAGCACTCTGATGGAGGAGGCGTAGAGGTCGAGATTTTCGATCCATCCTGGGGCCACTAAGATGTATTTGGATCTGAAAAGAGACTATTGGTGGCCCTGTATGAAGAGGGATGTAGCGTGGGTAGTAGAGAGGTGCTTGACCTGCCGTCGGGTCAAGGCAGAGCACCAACGTTCACATGGTCCATTGCAGCCTTTGGAGATTCCCCAGTTGAAGTGGGAGCAGATCTCGATGGACTTTATCATCAACTTATCGAGAACGGAACGTGGAGTTGACGCGATCTGGGTGATTGTGGATCGGTTGACAAAGAGTGATCACTTCCTTGCTATTAGTGAGAGCTCTTCTACTGAGAAGCTGGTAGAGATTTATGTGCAAGAGGTGGTAGCTCGGTATGGAGTGCCGACGTCCATAGTGTCGGATCGGGATGTGCGTTTTACTTCTAGATTCTGGAAGAAGTTCCATGAGGAGTTGGGAACGCGACTGCATTTTAGTACCGCCCATCACCCACAGACAGACGAACAGAGTGAGCGGACGATTCAAACGCTCGAGGACATGCTTCGAGCATGCGTTATGGATTACGGTGGGAGTTGGGACTCATACCTACCCTTGGCTGAGTTTTCCTATAATAACAGCCATCACTCAAGCATCGGTATGCCTCCATTTGAGCTTCTTTATGGGAGGAGGTTTCATACTCCCATCTGCTGGGGATAGGTGGGGCAGAGAGTTATGGGTGACACTAAGATAGTGACCGAGCAGATTCAGCAAGTCAGACAGAGGTTGCAAACGGCTTAGAGTCGTCAGAAGAGTTACGCGGACAGACGGCAATCCGAGCTTGAGTTCTAGGTCGGAGACTTTGTGCTTCTGAAAGCTTCCCCATGGAAAGGAGTGATCCGGTTTAGGAAGCGGGGTAAGTTGGGGCCTCGATATATTGGACCTTTCAGGGTGATTGCTAGGGTAGGAAAGATAGCATATCAGCTGGAGCTACCTGAGGAGTTGAGCCAGATCCATAGCACCTTCCACGTGTCCCAGTTGCGGAAGTATGTGGCTGATGAGACGGCAGTAGTGCCATTAGAGGACATTCAGGTGGATGCAAGCCTGAATTACATCGAGAGGCCGATCGCGATCCTAGATCGGAAAGTGAAGGTTATGAGGAACAAGGAAGTGCCCCTGGTTCAGGTCCAGTGGCAGCATCGGAAGGGGTCCGATTTGACTTGGGAACCAGAGTCGGAGATGCGGGAGCAGTACCCCGACTTATTTGCGGAGCAAGACTTCGAGGGCGAAGTCTGATTCTAGTGGGGGAGAATTGTAAAACCTAGGAATTTAGGTATATATCTTTGATCCTTTTCTTTCCTCAAGTTGTCAAAATTAGTCCTTGGAATAAATGTTTGGCTTTTGAGTATGCTGGGCGTAAGGGAGAGTACGTTGCGCGTACTCATGAGCGTATTCTTAACGCGAAGACTACCTAATACGTTTGGCGTACCATAGTGTATGCTGGGCGTACTAGGTTCAGATTGAAACCCTAATTGTGGGGGTAAGCCATATATAAGGAACATTATGGCCTCACTTTTAGCCACCATTTCCAGAGAGCAAAACCCTAAGTGACCCTAACACTCATTCTAGAGCTTGTGTGAGTGTGGTTGAGCTTGTAAGTGTTCTTGTGTGCTTTTGAAGAGAAAGAGGTGCCATTGACGGAGCTAGAGTTGGAGGGCAAGCTTTGGATCTGAACTTTTTGAGGTTGGAGCATCATTTGGAGGTAAAAAGCTTGGAGCTTTCTCAATCCTTTTGATTTGTGCATTATGGACCATTTCTAGGGTTTTGTCCCAAAGGTGGAGACTTTATGAGTAAAGGAGCTCCATAGAGCTTGATCTGTCCATATTCAATGTATAAAGTGTTATAAATCCATAAAAATCCAATCTTGGACGTTAGGAGTGAGCCATGCATGAGATATGAGCTCTTTAGTGAAGGAAGTGGTGTGTTTTGGATGATTATGACCTTTACAGCCATGCAAAGGTGTAAAGTCTTCGACTTTATGGATTTGGAGGGTGTAGGGGGTCCATATCTGTATTTTGAGCCAAGGTCTTAGCTGATTAAGACCATAAGTGAGATAATAGTGAAACCGAGATGTACGCTGAGCATAAATCCCAATACGCGGGGCTAGATCAGTGTTTCGAGTTTGAGCTCATTCGAGTTACCCGAGGAGAGTCTTCTCACTATACATTACATAGGGTGGTAGTTATGTGTGACCGGAAGGTCTTATGTGCTATGATGAATATTTGATTCTTTGTGATATGTACGTGTTATGTCATGAGTCGCTTGGTCGGGCCAAAAGGTCGACAGGGTTGGACTAGAAGGTCAACAGAGTACGACCGGAAGGTCAATAGAGCAGGACCGGAAGGTCATTAGGGTAGGGTCGGAAGGTCTACCAGAGTTGTGGAGTCGGAAGGTCCACTGAGACACATTGACTGGAAGGTCTCGTAGAGCTATAGCCTCCAGTGGCTAATTTATATGCATGTGGTATTTTGGGGAACCAACTAAGCATTCGTTCTTATCGTGTTATGTGTTATGTGTTTTAGGTACTTCCGAGGATCGCGGGAAGGCACCGGAGCGATTGTACACACACTCTTGATGTTAAGCTATGATTGTGGATCCTGGATTTGAATAATTGTGTTGAAAACTTGTTGGTTGTTTTTGAGAATTAATGTCGAGACATTTGTTTTATGAGTTTTAAAATTGAAAATTTTCTTTTGAAAAATCTTGTCGTTACAATTTAATACATATATATATATATATATATATATATATATATATATATGAAGTATTTAATATAAATTACGTACTATGTGTGCATATTATCTGTGTTCCTGATATCTATGTTAGATTAACGATTTATACATGTTTACGTGATTTAAACTGTATATGTATGTTTATACCTATAAATGTATATTGGGTAGCGACGGGTGATGAGAGATAGGTGATGATAATTAGATGTTGATAAATAGGTGATGTGGGATGAGAGGAGATACCATAACCTTGACCAAAGATGTGGCGGTGTGGCAATGTAGTCATCTACCAGAGTATAGGTGGCGATCGCATGGTTCGAAGATCGGATTTTTGAGCTGTTGTTTGAGAGTTAGGATAGATTGTTTAGAAATGTTTAGTAACATAGTTTTCATTTGTAATTGCATTGTAAGGAAAAGTTTTTCCGCACTTTTATAAATAAAATAAATTTTGTTTTATCTTATTTATTTATATATCCTTGCAATGGCTTTTGTGAAAATTGATGTTTGTGTGTTTCTATTGTTAGCAATATTGAAAATGGATGTGATTCTTGGTTATGTTATTTGTGGTAGTGTTAGAAATTTACAAATATGGAAGATTCTCATCACCCAAATTTCAATTGGACAGAAACTTCGAATCATGCGACTTGTATTGTATGATGAATGAGAACCTTCGTATTTGGGAAATTAAGACTAATTACTTGTTCACATAAGTATGTGAGTCAAGTGAAGGAATAAAGGATCTAGTACGCATTGTTGTGCACTAGTTCAAGTCTGCCACAAAGAACGATAAGAGTATTCATCATGATTTGCTAAACGTTTAGTAAATATGGTTATGCTTACAAGATTAAGTGTGATTCTGAATCGTTGAAAAGGTTTCATTGTATAGCAGAACGAATAGGAATAATCAATTAGGCAAAAAGATAAAAGTTTCTCCAATCTGAAAAGAAGGGATAGTACTTAATTATCGTGTTTTATGATTAACCTAGTGATTATGAAACCGTGTCACAATTGATCCTCTAAGGACACCTTAGTGCTAGTATGGCTAAGAAGAGGTATCGGCAATTGTTGAAATGGTCAAATCAAAAGGTAAATCATACTTCGTTCCAAAATCAAGTCTTAGAGTCATACTTCAAGATTGTGACTTGAGTGACATCATTTTAAGAAGGTTTATAACACTCATCAAATCTGGAGTAGAAAAGTTTCTTAGTCTTACACGTTTGAAATTGGTAAGTTGTGATGTCTTGGATAAGACAAAGACCAACTAAGACCAATCGTGTGTTATGGGTTTGTCTTGATAGGAACCTACACTAACTCTTGAATATTTGTTTGTCAAGGAATGTTTCTTGACAAGAGAATCTTATATGTCAAGAGGTCAGTGGGAGTCTTAATGATCTTGAAAAGTTTCAAGAACAAATTAAGAATAAACCTAGTTGTTCATCACTAGCACACGACTTGAGGTTTATAACCTATCGTGTTGACATATTCTTGTTTCTGTGCCATTCATGTAAAGCCGACTATGCATGTGAGTTCTAAGAGTTCTCAATTGATTTAATAAAGCAAAGCACCTTGATTGGTGAAAGTTCATTGATCTGTATGGGTGAGCTGCTTGACTACTTGGAAGACATGGTAGGCCCTTGTGCTGCCAGATGGCAAGAAATAAACATTGAACAAGTTCAGTACATATGAGTTCGGATTTGTCACAAACCTTGTCTTATGATTATGGTTATGAAAAAATCACATGGATAGGAACACATACACCATAAAATCTAAGTTCCATAAGGTTTCTCTCCTTCATGAAAATGATTGTGAGGAAACGCTTTCACTAGGAAGATTTTAAGGAGATAGCGATTGTGTAAATTGCATTCTCAAATCCGATCATGATTAGGGCATCCCTCTTCATGGTTCGAATTGTGAGATTTGGAAATTATTCTGAACATTTGGAACTTATTGTGAGATTTAGACACACATATGAGCTTTCTAATATGAGGTGTATAAGCTTAGATAAAGTCTTATCGAAGCATAACGTATCAGAAATTTGAACTTTGGTAAGAATGTCAATAAGCATTGATTTCTAGAAGTCCAACTGTTTTCTGAATACATGTCAAAGCTAGTGGGAGCATAAGTGTCATGCAGGTAAAGATATAATTATCATGTTAGTGGGAGCATGATTATTATGTTGCAAGTTAGCAATATTAATTATAGAAAACAAAAGTTTCAATTCACAAAGTTGCATGGGTTGAAAAAGTTGTTTTTGCTATAATGAAAGGAGATGAACTTGTACGTCATTTCAAAATCTAAAAGCTTAGATCAAGAAATTTTAATCAAATTTAGTCAAAGTACATATATGAATGTTATGTTGAAAAGATTCAACATAAGGGAATTCTATATATAGCAATATTGTAGCAGGAGACTGTTAAAGTACCATGTCTTTATATAAGATATTATGTATCATATCCCATACACTTCAGGTATAGGAACGATTGCATATGCTATAATATTCGACAGTTCTGTCTATTCCAAATGCCTAGGGCATTAAGAAGGAAAAGGGAATCGGAACCAGGTATAACTAAAGTAAGTTAAACAACTGTCAAGGACGATCTAAGGTTTGCCAATGATTGGTCACTTATGGGCAGTTGGAAGTATAGTATTAGATGGACCATATTGACATTATTATGATATGATTCTATTTAGAATGTGTTGTCATATGGAAAATATGGAAATGTCTCCATAATGGGAGTTGGATATTAAGAATTTATGTAGATTAAAAACTTTTATGCGAGAAGGATGTTCAAAGGAATGTATTTTGAATGTGAGACTTCATATCTGTGGAGTTGTCTTGTAACAATCTCTAATAAAGCACTTTGTAATTTCATTGGCAAAGTCTTTGTAACTTTGGTGCTATGTCATGAGATGGGAGGTGTTGAGATCCTCATCTGAGATCAGGAGTTTTCTGGGTTTGGCCAGCTACTATCAGATATTTATTAAATATTTCTTCAAGATTGTTGTTCCTCTTACCATATTGACCCAGAAGGGTGTTAGTTTTGCCTAGGGGCCCGAGCAGCAGGCCTCATTTGAGACTCTTTGCCAGAGATTTGCAAAGCTTCAGTGTTAGCCATTCCCAAGGGAGTGGAGGACTTTGTAGTTTACTGTGATGCATCAATTTCAGGGTTGGGTGTTGTGTTGATGCAGAGGGGGCACGTGATAGCATACACATCGAGGCAGTTGAAGCCTCATGAGACGAGGTATCCCACCTACGATTTGTAGCTGTGGGCGGTGGTTTTCACCCTCAAGATCTAGCGCCACTATCTGTATGGAGTCTGGTGCACCATATACACAGACCATAAGAGTTTGAAGTACCTCATGGATCAGCCCAATCTGAATATGAGATAGAGGAGGTGGTTGGATGTAGTGAAAGACTACGACTGCGAGATCTTATATCACCCAGGAAAGGCAAATGTGGTAGTCGATGCCTTGAGCCATAGAGCAGAGAGTGCTCTGATTCGAAATGTGTGTATGAGGATGACGGTGATGACTCCAGTCCTAGATACCATCCAAGAGGCTCAAGTGGAGGCTGTGAGGCCAGAGAACCTCAAGAGGGAGCGAGCGATCGGACAGGTTTCCGAGTTTGAGACAGATAGTCGGGGGCATATTGATGGGTTTTAGCCATAAGAACTTTCCTATGTGCGCATGCAAAACCCTAATGCTTGGATCTAGGCTTTCTAATAAACATGCTTTGAATCTAAGACTTCTAATGACTAATAAGGTTAAATAACAACATTGAAACAGATCTAGAATCATACCTTTGAGTTCCTTGTTTGATCTTGAGGTCTTGGAGCTTCTAGAGTCACAAATGTCACTCCTCTAATGGCTTACAAACACCAATAGCAAGGAAGATGATTTAGGAGAGAGGAGAGGGGAGGAAATCGGCCAGGGTTCTCTTGCTTTTGGAGAGGTGCCGATTTCCTTATGCCATGGGGTCTATTTATACTTGTAGACTCCTTAAGGGTTACAACCTAAACCCTAACTGGATAATCTTCTCTTAAGGCTATCCAAATCCTTTCCATAGATAAGCCTTGGACGATTTTGAAGCTATCCTAGCTTCTAGAATCCGTCCCTAGCATATCCATAAGGATTTACAGTCTAAAGCTTAACTATCAAACAATTGACAGTTTATACCCCTTTATTTAATTAATCTCTTTAAGTCACCAAATTAATTCTAATTAATTCTATGACTTATATTAATCAAATAACAAATATATTATTCATTATATTATTCTCATAATATATTAATAATATTTACTCTCTCGTAATAAATCATCCTATCAAGTTGCTATGGTGAAGGCAACCCAAAAGGACTATGCACAACCGGGTCAAATACTTGCCTAATATAGCTGCAGCCTTAGACACTATTCCAACAGTCTCCCACTTGGATAAGTCTAGTAACTATATACACAAGTACAATTCGGTTTGCAATTGTAGCTCTCAAAGATGTTGTTAAACTCTGATATAATCAATCTTGTCCTTTAGATAAGGGAACGTACAGTCCTCTATTAGATATCATGCTGAAAATCCTATGGAATGGTTAGTCAAGCATTTAGGTTTCTCGATCTCTGATTTATTTGACATAGAACTTAATCGAACACATCAATTCAGTTCTGACCGGGCCCGGTACATAAGTCAAATCAAATCATCGAGCGGCCGAGATATCGCTTTTACCTTCTTAGATAAAAGTTACAGATAAACTTCGACTTATATGCATTTACTTATTCATTAACCAACTATACACAACAATATGTTTTATAACACCGAGTTACTAATGCGTTTTCGTATTATCAATGTACAATCAATTAACAAATAACAAATCATATATCAAGGTTTTAAGACCATATGATATTATCGTCTTGCGATCACCTTTTATATCGTATTCCATAAGGTGATTCCAGCAAGCGCGGGTTTGTTCCAATGCTCAAAACTAGTTTATAAGCACTCATGAACGTTGCAGCAATCCTTTGCTATGTCTAACACCATTTAGACATTCTACACACCAATTCATGACAATCTTCATTCATATCTACTCCCAACATATGAACGATTGTGGACCATTTGAACAATTTCTATTATTCTTAATAATCTCAATTATTCTGGAAGTCAAAACATGCAAAATGAAACAATAGCTAAACAATTAACATAAGATAGTAACATTACTCATAAATAAAACTCCTTTATTTAATCATCAAATGTCAATTACATTTATCTATTACATGTTTCTAATACTATCTAATCTATGCTAATATCATCCTTTAGCCCAATACTCCTAGCATGCTGCAAGTGCTTAACCCTACTCAGTCCCTTCGTAAGCGGATCTGCTGGGTTATCTTCTGATGATATCCTCTTCACTACGAGTTGTCCTTCTTCTACACGATGTCTGATAAAGTGATATTTTTTGTCGATATGTCTTGATCTACCATGATCCCTCGGTTCCTTGGTCAAGGCAACCGCGCCTTCGTTATCACAGAAAATCTCCATTGGCTCCTTTATGGCAGGAACAACTCCAAGATCACCGATGAAGTTCTTTAGCCATATTGCCTCCTTCAACGCTTCGCTCGCTGCAATGTACTCTGATTCGCACGTTGAATCAGCTACGGTCTCCTGTTTGGAACTCTTCCATGTCACTGCTCCTCCATTTAGGGTAAAGACCCAGCCCAACTGCGAACGGTAGTTGTCCCTATCGGTCTGAAAACTGGCGTCACTATACCCTCGCACCTTCAACTCATCACTCCCTCCGAGGACTAAGAACCATTCCTTCGTCCTCCGAAGGTACTTAAGGATGTTTTTCACCACAATCCAATGTGCTTTGCCAGGATTCCCTTGATATCTGCTAACCATGCTCAAAGCGAAGGCTACATCAGGGCGAGTACAAGTCATAGCGTACATGATTGAGCCAACTGCGGAAGCGTATGGTACTCGGCTCATTTCTGCTATCTCAGCTTCGGTACTCGGACTTTGAGTCTTACTCAATTTGGCATTACTTTGTATCGGTAGTTCTCCCTTCTTTGAGTTTTCCATACTAAAACATTTTAGTACCTTCTCTAAGTAAGTATTCTGACTAAGTCCAATTAGTCTCTTACTTCTTTCTCTTACTATCCTTATTCCCAAAATGTAAGAAGCCTCTCCGAGGTCCTTCATAGCGAAGCACTTCCCGAGCTAGGACTTAACCTCCTGCAGAGTCGGCATGTCGTTTCCTATGAGTAATATGTCATCGACATATAGAACGAGGAAGCTTACTATACTCCCACTGGCTTTGACATATACACAAGATTCATCTTCGCTTCGTACAAAACCAAACTCTTTGACTTTCTCATCGAAGCAAAGATTCCATCTACGAGACGCTTGCTTAAGTCCATAAATGGACTTCTCAAGCTTACACACTCTATTCGGATGCTTCGGATCCATAAACCCCTCTGGCTGAGCCATGTAAACATCCTCAGCCAACTTTTCGTTAAGGAAAGCGGTCTTGACATCCATTTGCCAAATCTCATAATCATGAAATGCGGCAATTGCTAGCATCACTCTAATAGATTTAATCTTCTCAACTGGTGAGAAGGTCTCATCATAGTCAACTCCGGGAGTTTGAGTAAAGCCCTTCGCAACCAATCGCGCTTTATATGTGTGTACGTTACCATCCACGTCGGTCTTCTTCTTGAAGATCCATTTGCACCCAACGGTCTTACGTCCGGGCACATAATCAACCAAATTCCAAACTTGGTTATCATACATGGATTGGATCTCGCTATCCATTGCCTCTTTCCACTTTGTAGACTCCGGGCCTGCCATGGCTTCCTTATAGCTATTAGGTTCATCAAGACTTATTAGTGTACCATCACTAATATACGTGTCCCCTTCGGTAGTAATATGAAAGCCATAAAACTGGGGATGAACTCTAACTCTATCGGAACGTCTAAGAGGTAAGGATTCATCAATCGGTTCAACCGGAGTTTCCTCCTCGGGTTCAATGCCAGCGGTAGAGGTTCCTTAATCTATTGACTCTTGAATCTCTTCAAGTTCGATTTGCCTCCCACTGTCTCCTTGGCTCATGAGTTCTCGCTCTCGGAAAACTCCTCTCCTCGCAATGAAGACAACATTGTCCTTCAGTCTATAGAAGAGATATCCAAAGGATGTCTGCGGGTAGCCGATGAAAATACATCGCTCACTTCGAGGTTCGAGCTTGTCGTGAGTATCTCGTCTTACGAAAGCCTCGCAACCCCAAACCTTGATATGTGCCAACGAGGGAGCTTTCCCTGTCCACATCTCGTGAGGTGTTTTGGCAACCTTCTTAGTAGGGACTCGGTTAAGGATATGGGCGACAGTCTCTAAGGCATACCCCCAAAAAGAGATAGGTAGTGAAGCACGAATCATCATAGAGCGAACCATATCCAATAAGGTTTGATTACGCCTTTCTGCCACACCATTCAACTGCGGTGTCCTAGGAGGCGTCAATTGTGAAACTATTCCACACTCCTTGAGATAATCGTGGAATTCAAGACTTAGGTACTCTCCTCCTCGATCCGATCGAAGCATCTTGATTTTCCTTCCCAATTGATTCTCCACTTCATTCTTGAACTCTTTGAACTTTTCAAAGGTTTCTGACTTTTGTTTGATTAAGTAGATATACCCATATCTACTATAGTCATCGGTAAAAGTCACATAGAAGCGGTTCCCATCCTTCGTGGTTGATCTAAACGGTCCACATACATCGGTATGTATTAGGTCCAATAGACCCTCGCCCCTTTCACATGTACTCGTGAAGGGTGACTTAGTCATCTTTCCAAGTAAACAAGACTTGCATGTGTCATCTTCCCTAAGGTCGAATGACTCCAACACTCCATCCTTTTGGAGTTGGGCTATGCGTTTCTTGTTGACATGTCCAAGACGACAATGACACAAGGATGCTTTATCCATACTAATGGAAGAATCAATATTCAAAACATCATTTCCTAAGTTATCAACAATCATAACGGTTTCATATATTCCATTACATGGTATAGCTTCAAAGTAAAAGACACCATTTAGATAAGCCAAAATAGAACCATTCTCATTATTAAAAGAAAATCTAAATCCTTGTCTATATAAACCATGAAATGAAATGATGTTTCTAGCCATTTCTGGCAAATAGCAACAATTGTTCAAATCTAAAACCAAACTATTCCTAAGCACTAAAGAATACACTCCAATCTTGGTCACAGGCGACGATCTTCTGTTCCCCATGATTAGATTGATCCTTCCTTGCTCCACATCCCTAATTCTTCTTAGTCCCTGCACATTAGAACAAATGTGATAACCACAACCGGTATCAAGAACCCAAGAAATAGCATGATTAGAATCGTTAGATTTGATTGTGTATATACCTGCGAAAGATGGCTTGATCTTTCCCTCTTTGATTGCTTGCAGGTAATCTGGGCAACTTCTCTTCCAATGTCCTATCTTGTGGCAGTGGTGGCACTCTGCCTCCTTTGGGTTAGGGCAGGGCTTAGCGGGATCAACTTTGGTCCCACTAGAAGAGGCACCATCTCGGGCTTTAACCTTCCGATAGTTCTTCGATGAAGCCTTCCTCTTCTTTCCCTTTCCTTGACCAATAGCCAAAACAGGAGCAGCGGGCGGATTGGGAGTAGGTGCAACAGACTTGTCCTTGAAGTTGCTCTCAGCGACCCTCAAGAGACCTTGGAGTTTGCTTAGGGTGACCTCTTCTTTGTTCATGTGGTAGGTCATCCTAAATTGGTTGTACATCGGAGGCAAAGAGTGAAGCACCATATCGATCGCCAAGTCTTCACCGAAGTCAACATTTAACTTGCGAAGGCGGTCGACATACCTTTGCATCTTTTGCAGGTGCACGGTAAGAGATTCTCCATGACCCATCTTAGCGGAAATCATGTTGGTGAAAATCTCATAACGCTCTTGTCTCGCGTTTTGGTGGTATCTCTCCAATAAGTCTTGGTGCATCTCGTACGGGTACATGTCCTCGTAGGACTTTTGGAATTCGGAGTTCATGGTAGCGATCATGATGCAATGTACCTTCGTTGCATCTCGCTCATGAGTCTCAAAAGCGGTAATTTCGGCGGGAGTAGCAATTTCGGGGTTGATTTTCTCGAGCTTCTCATTGAGGACATACTCCTTATCCTCATAGCGAGCAATGGTGCGAATGTATCTTATCCATTCGCTAAAGTTCGTTCCATCGAAGGTGACCTTTTGGCAAAGGCTCATCAATGTGAAAGAACTAGCAGCAGCGTTGTTTGCGTTCGACATCTACAATTAGAAAGGACAAAGATAGATTAGAATAAGAATCCCTAATTATCACCCAATAAGAAAAATTAGGGCTAGGATCCAACAATAACATTTACATACTAGAAAAGGGATGCCGTAATCTAACATGCAAATAAATTGAGGGTAAGTGAATGACGATTCACTAATTCTCCATCACAAAACTTAAACTATTAGTCCTAAGTGTTTTTGAGAATTCCTAGGTTCGGATGAGATTCATTGAAACTATTCAATGGCATGTTTAAATCTCGATATGCCCCCCTTGTTTGTGACTGGGATACCGAGGATCACAAAGCGGGTGTGAATTACCATGCAAATTCACATGGTGCCTTCATTGTAACGATCACCTATTCGATGTGCCGGTAAACCACACACGCTCCATCGAACTATGATAAACAATGAATCACCCTTTGCCACCTTCGCTTAGAACCAATTAGTGTGCCGGTAAACCACACACGCTCCACTAACTTCTTAGCAACGTGCAAAGTGTAATTTCATGGGATTGCATCAATTCACTTTTCCTAAAGTAACTAAGATTGGGAAATTTTAAAATATGTGTAGTTACTTTATATTTCTTATTATACTTTTAATGAGAGGATGAGGTTGCCCTATCCTACCCGTTCGGCTAACGACCCTCCACCAATCAAGCAAGCGGTGGGTGTGAGTGTACACCCATTAAGCGCCATTTTATAGGCCGCAACCTTATACCCACCTTATAGATCGGCTTCGTGAATAAGGCCTACTAACGGTAAGACTAGCATTTAGTTATACATATATACATTATTCTAGTAATATCATATTAGTATAGGGTTGTATTTTAAAACTTTTAAAATCTAGGTTTTGAAATTTAAGTTGTCTAAATTAAAACTTTTAATCACAAATATAAATTTCAAAACTTGTGGGTAAGTTTTAAACATTTAAAACATGGAGGATCAAATAACAAATAATTCCAATTAACAATTAATATCCTAATTATCTATATTTGATTTTATTCAAGATTTCTTTGAAAGATAATTACCAAAATAATTAATTAATTATCATATAAGGAAATTAAATATTTTATTAGTTAATAAATACCTTTAACTAGATCAAGATAATAGTCATATATATCAAAAAATCGGATTTAGATTGATCTATTATGATTAAGGTAAGTTTCCATAAGATAATTATGAAAAAATCCCGAATCTGGCCATTCCTGACGCCTGGACTCGCTGAGTGCACAAGGGGACTCGCCGAGTCCATGACTCAGAAACCTAAAAATCGAATTTTGCAGGTTTGTTTCAGTTAATCAAGCAACAATTTAAAGAAAACCAAG
Organism: Lactuca sativa; assembly: GCF_002870075.4. NCBI lineage: Eukaryota > Viridiplantae > Streptophyta > Magnoliopsida > Asterales > Asteraceae > Lactuca > Lactuca sativa. Next base: position 372,495,954 of record NC_056626.2, read on the forward strand.
CTAGGCTCTAATACCACTGATGGGTTTTAGCCATAAGAACTTTCCTATGTGCGCATGCAAAACCCTAATGCTTGGATCTAGGCTTTCTAATAAACATGCTTTGAATCCAAGACTTCTAATGACTAATAAGGTTAAATAACAACATTGAAACAGATCTAGAATCATACCTTTGAGTTCCTTGTTTAATCTTGAGGTCTTAGAGCTTCTAGAGTCACAAATGTCACTCCTCTAATGGCTTACAAACACCAATAGCAAGGAAGATGATTTAGGAGAGAGGAGAGGGGAGGAAATCGGCCAGGGTTCTCTTGCTTTTGGAGAGGTGCCGATTTCCTTATGCCATGGGGTCTATTTATACTTGTAGACTCCTTAAGGGTTACAACCTAAACCCTAATTGGATAATCTTCTCTTAAGGCTATCCAAATCCTTTCCATAGATAAGCCTTGGACGATTTTGAAGCTATCCTAGCTTCTAGAATCCGTCCCTAGCATATCCATAAGGATTTACAGTCTAAAGCTTAACTATCAAACAATTGACAGTTTATACCCCTTTATTTAATTAATCTCTTTAAGTCACCAAATTAATTCTAATTAATTCTATGACTTATATTAATCAAATAACAAATATATTATTCATTATATTATTCTCATAATATATTAATAATATTTACTCTCTCGTAATAAATCATCCTATCAAGTTGTTATGGTGAAGGCAACCCAAAAGGACTATGCACAACCGGATCAAATACTTGCCTAATATAGTTGCAGCCTTAGACACTATTCCAACACATATAACTTTCCGTGGGCGGATTTGGGTGCCATATACAGGTGGAGCTCGGTGCATACTGATGGAGGAGGCACATAGATCGAGATTCTCGATCCATCCAGGAGCCACTAAGATGTATTTGATCTGAAGAGAGATTACTGGTGGCCCTGTATGAAGAGGGATGTGGCATGGGTAATTAATCGGTGCTTGACCAGTCGTCGGGTTAAGGCGGAGCACCAACGTCTACATGGCCCGTTACAGACTCTAGAGACTCTCCAGTGAAAGTGGGAGCATATTTGTTGGATTAGTGTCTAAGTCCATAACTATTTTGGTATGTACTTGACCCGATTATGAGCATGGTCCTTTTGGGTTGCCTTCACCATAACAATATGTAGGATGAATTAAGGAGAGAAGGTTTTAATTATGATTTATTAACATATTATGAGAATAATATATTAAAGGAGAAATCATATTGTTTAATTAATATTAATCAAGAATTAATTTTGTGGCTAAAAGAGATTAATTAAACTTAACAGACTTATTGTGTAATTATAAGATAATTACATAAATGGGCTAATGGACTCCATAGAAGTTGGAGTGGACGAATTCTATGAGGAAACCCATTAGAAATCGTCCAAGGCTTTTAAAGAGGGAGTCAATGGGCTGCTTAGGGCTTAAGTAGTCAGATTAGTGTTTCCTAGCTGTAAACCCTAATAGCCAGCATATATAAGGAACCCTTATGGACCCAAAAACTTGGTGAATACTTCCTTTAGGGTTTCCAGCCGTTTTTGGTGCCTCCTCTCTCCTCCCTCTTCATCCTAGTTGCTTAGTGGTGTTTGTGACTCCATTAGAGGTGCAACACTTGAGGCACTAAGCTTTCTGAAGCCAAGGATTGATTGTTATTGCTATATAACAATCAAAGGTAAGATCTAAACCCTAATTCCAAATCATAGTTTATTAGATCTAGGGTTTATGGCTTTGGATTATCAATTGCATGTTTATTAGACAAACTAGATCCAAAGCTATTAGGATTTGCATGTACACCATAGCCTTGATGTAGTGCTCAGAATCCATCAGTGGTATCAGAGCCTAGGGCTGTTTGTTAGTGAATTTGATGCTTATTTGATCGAATGTTTTGAGGTTTTTCGACTTGACTCGCCGAGTCAACTGGGTAACTCGTCGAGTCCATAGTGAACTCGATGAGTCCAAGCCAGACTCGACGAGTCAGAGGGTCAGATGGAGCAGATTTCGGGATTTTGTGCATGTTTTGTTGTGGGATAATTACCAAAACGTTTTTGATTGATAAAATTCAGATTTTTATGATATTGGGTGATTATCCTTGCCAAAATTAAAGATATTTTCATATCAATTGAATAATTACTTCCTTATATGATAAAATTTAATTATTTGAATTATTTGGTGAATTATCTTGAAAGAAATTGGACTAGGTCAAAATTAGATAATTGCCTTATTTGAATTGTTGATCTAGAATGTTCATGACAAAGTTTGAATAGTTTCAAATTACTCCCTTTAAGTTTTATAGTTTAAATTTGAACTTAAAAGTTTTGTTTTTGAAATTTAAATAGTTAAACCCTAATGTTTTGAAATGTTTCAAAACTTGCCCTCAAGTTTTGGAATTTAAAATTTTGATTAATAGTTTAATTGTGTAATATTTAAATTCTAAAACCCTAGTATTTTGAAAAGTTAAAACTACACCCACATGATTTTGTTAAGTTAGTTAAAAGTTTAATTAAAAGAGATAGTTAATAAAACCACCTAGTGTTTTAAAAGTGAAAAATACACCCTATACTATATATATGTAACATTATAAGTCTAATATTATATATATATATATATATATATATATATATATATATATATATATATATGAGTAAAGAGTCAGTCTTACCATTAGTAGGCCTCATTCATGAAGCTGGTCTATAAGGGGTGTTTAACGAAATTGCCTATAAAATGGCGATTGAATGGGTATCCACTCTTACCCACCACACTCTTGACTAGTGGAGGGTCGTTAGCCGAACGGGTAGGATAGGACAAAAACCTTCCATTATAAGTATAATGAAATACAAAGTAACTAAATGTTTTTTTTCAAATTCTCAATTCATAGTTACTATAGGCAAAATGTGAAATTGTATACTAATCCATGGAATGGCAATTTGTACCCTTGAGGAGACATTAGTGGAACGTGTGTGGTTAACCGACACACTAATTTGGGTTTGGCATTGGTAGCGAAGGGTGACTCGATGTTCATCATAGATCAATGGAGCGTGTGTGGCTAACCGCCACATTGATTAGGTGATAGTAGCATTTAGTGCACCATGTGATTCGCATGGTTATTCACACCTTGTTTGTGATCCTCGGCATCCCAGTCGCAAATAGTAGTGCATAATCGAGATTAAATATGCCATTGAAAAGTTCAATGAATGTCAAAAGATCTAGGATTTTCAATTCATTTAAAACTTAAATTTCTTTTTCGTTTTTCATGGTGGAAATTGGTAAATCGTCATTTACCTACCTTCAAATATTTTGCAACTAGATTACGGCATCCCTCTTCTAGGTTGTAGAGTATTGTGTTGGATCCTAGCCTTGATGTTTCATTTAGGTGTTACATCAAGGATTCTAATCAACTTGACATGAATTTCTCCCGTTTTTGTAGATGTCTGAATCTAACAATGGTCTTCCCAAATCCCATGGAACAAGTTTTCTAAATGGAGATGATATTCCACGATATGATCAAGGAACCAGAGATCATGATTCACTTCCTCCACCTCCTCCAATTATTCTCCTTGAACCACAAGTTCAAAGGCTTGAAAAGTTCAAGCTAACTCAAGCCCTTTTGGCAAGTAAACACGAAGATGGGAAACCTATGTATGCACACATCTTAGAGATGAAGTCACATATTGATAGGTTAAGGATGATCGGTGTCGATATCTCAGGGATGTTGGTTGTTGACTGGGTTCTTCAGTCGCTTCCCGAATCATATAGTGAGTTCGTTAGAGAGTATTATATGATGGACCATGATGTGACCCTCATTGATCTCACCTATTTGCTTATAGCTGCTGAATCAGCAATGATTTGGCGTGCTGGTCAAGCAAATTTGTCTGGTGAATCAAACTCCCAAACTTCAATTGACACTGGAAACATTAGAAGTCCAGAAAGGACTAAGTATGAGATTGTCCCATTTGCTGTGCCAAAGGAGTCCATTTGTTTTTATTGCCAAGAGAATGGGCATTGGAGACGAAGTTGCCCAAACTACCTGAGAGATCTAAGAGATGGGAGAGTCAAGACGTATGGCTCTACTTCAGGTAAAATCCAACTCTATAAGTTCAGATTCTTTGATTTTCAATACATGATGTGATAAGATTACATTTTGATATTTTTTAGGATCGAAGAAAATAGAGGAAGCTTAAGGGAAGAAGTAAGCTGAATCTGATCGTGAAGAAATGGATTTCGATCGCATTGCTTGAAGATCGGATTTTTGAGCTACTACTTTAGAGTTATGATAGATTGCTAAGAAATATGTAATAGCATAGTTTTCAGTTGAACTACATTGTAAGGACAAATTTTTCCGCAATAAAATAAATTTTGATTTTATCTTATTTATTTGTCCTTAGAATTGTGTGTATGAAAAATTGATGTTTAATTGTTTCTACTATTAGCATTAATGGATTTGATTCTTAATTGTGTTATTTGTGGATATGTCGAGAATTTACCAAATAGGGAGAGTTTCTCATCGCCCAAGTTTCAATTGGACAGAAACGTGGAATCATGTAACCTGCATTGTGTGATGAATGAAAAAATTCAATATTTGGAAATTAGACTAATTCCTTGACAAAGAGTCAAGTGAAGGGCTAGGGATCAGGTACACTTAGTTGTGCGCTGGTCAAGTCCGCCACAAAGAGAGATAGAGTATTCGTCATGATTTACTAAAGTTTAGTAAATATGATTATGCTTACAAGTTTAAGTATAATTCAGCATCATTGGAAAAGTCTCAATGAAAGGTAGAACGAATAATAAGAATCAATTTGGCAGAAAGATAAAAGTTTCTCTATTCTAAGAAGGGAGAGTAACTTTTATTGTGTTTTATGATAAGTCGTAATGATTAAGAACGATATCTCAATTGATCCTCTAAGTGAGTCTTAGTACATTTGTATGTCAAAGAAGAGGAATCAGGAATTGTGGAAATGGTTAAATTAAGAAGTCAATCATATTTCGTTCCAATATCGAATCTTAGAGTCATACTCCAAGATTGCGAATTGAGTGACATGTCTTTAGTAGGTTTATAACACTCAACAAATATGGGATTGGAAAAATTCTTCTTATTCCTGCACATTTGAAATTGGTAAGTTGTGATGTCTTGCACAAGACAAAGACCAATGAGAACCAATTGAGCGAAGTGTTAGTCTTGATAGGATTTTGCACTAACTCTTGAATATTTGTTTTGTCAAGAAAAGTTCCTTGACAAAGAGAATCATATATGTCAAGAAGTCAGTGGGAGTCTCAATTGTCTTGAAAAGTTCAAGAACAAATCAAGAATAAACTGATAAGTAAATCACTAGCACACGACGTGAGGTTGGCGACCTATCGTGTTGACATAATTTTGTTTATGTTCCATTCCATATTAAGTCAACTATGCAATATGAGTTCTATGAGTTCTCAATTGGATTGCATAAAGGCAACGCACCCTAATCAATGGAAAGTACATTGATAAGGTAAAGGTGAGCTTATTAACAACTTGGAAGAAATGGTGGGCATTCATGCTGCCATAAGGCGAGAAATCAAGATTAAACAAATTCAATTCATATGAGTTGGATTTGTCACAAAAATTGTCTTATGATTGTTGTTATGACAAATTTACATGGATAGGAACACATACATTTTAAAATCTAAGTGTCATAAGGTTTCCCTCTTTCATGAAAATGATTGTAAGGAAATGCTTTCACTAAGAGAGATTTTAAGAAGATTGCAATTGTGAAAATTGTATGCTCAAATTAGATTATGATTATGGCATCCCTCTTTATAGTTCGAATTGTGAGATTTGGCAATTAGTCTGAACAGTTGGGACTTAGTAACATAAGCTTTGAAGTTTTTTAGACACACATGTGAGCTTTCTAAGACAAAGGTGTATGAGTTTAAGAAGCTTAGATAATGGCTTATCAAAGCATCAGGTATTTAGAAATACGAACTTAAGGAATTCAATAAGCATTGTTTTCCGGAAGTTCAAATGTTTTTCTAGATATATGTCAAAGCTAGTGGGAGCATAAGTGTTATGTTTGTATGGTAATAATCATCGTGTTAGTGGGAGCATGATTATTATTTCAAGTATTGCAAGTTAGCAATATTAATTATAGAAAACAAAGATTCACTTGGCAGAGTTGTGGGGGTTGAAAAGTTGTTTTGCTATAATTAAGGTAGAGAATATTATACTTCATTTCAAATCTAAAGGCTTAGATTGTGGAATTTTTAATCAAATTTAGTCAAATATATATATATATGAATGCTATGTTGGAATGGTTCAACATGAGGAAATTCTATATATGGAAAGAATAATTGCATTCTCAAAATTTGGTTATGATTACGGCATCCCTTTTCATAATCAAAATTGTGAGAACATGGCAATTAGAAATATTATAGCAAAAGACTGGTAAAGTATCACGTCTTTATGTAAGACATTATGAATCGTGTCCCATACGCTTCGGGTATAGGATCGATTGCATATGCTATAATGTTTGATCATTCTAAAATTTTCCAAATGCTTAGCGCATTAAGAGGGAAAAGGGACTAGAACGGTTTTGACTAAAATAATTAAACAACTATCAAAGGACGATCTAAGGTTCACCAAGGATTTGTTGCTTGTGAGTAGTTGGAAGTATAGTGGATGGACCATATCGACATTATTATGAATAGATAAGATTCTATTAAGAATGAGTTGTCGTATGGAAAATATGGAAATGTTTCCATATTGGGAGTTGGAAATTAAGAATTTATGTCTAGATTAGAAAATTTTATGCAAAAAGGATGTTCAAAGGAATGTACTTTGAGTGAGAGACATCACATCTATAGAATTGTTTTATAACGAATTCTGAAAGAGAACCTTGTATTTTTCATTGGCCAAGACTTGGTGACTTTTGTGCTATGACTTTATGAAAGGATTGTTGCATAAAATGTTAGAATCTAACATATTCTAATAGTGGCAAGAACCTTGTATTCTTACACTATCGTTGAGGATTAGGAATTGTGAAATGAGCATCATTGGAAAAGTTTTCAATGCATCTATTTCACAAAGCATGAACCATAGGAAACATAGTGTGCAGGCTCGGAGCATGGGATAGCTATTGTTGTAATTCAAGTAATAAGTTGATTTTCTGAAACAGTAAGCAATGAATAATGAGTGATCAATATGGTGTTTAAATAAAAGTGTTTTATTTATGCTCAAAGGTTTTGGGGCCATATAGGATTAATATTATTATTGTGTTTCACTCTGCATGTTTTGACTTCCAGAATAACTAGGTTATTCAAACATCCACAGTCGGTCATACGTTGGGAGTAGGTATAAAGGAAGAATGTCATGAATCTGTCTGTAGATTGTCTAAGTGTTAAGACATAGCATAAGTTTGTTGCAGAGTTTATGAATGCTTTAATAAGATTAGAGTATTGGATTAAACCCATGCTCACCTGAATCACTTCATGGACTTTATCACGAGTGATTGTGAGACGATAATATTGTATATTCTTGAAACCGAGACATGTGAGTTGTTATTTGTTGGGCGGTTGCACATTGATGATAAGTAAACGCACTAGTAACTTGGTGTTATAAAACTTATTATTGTGTGTGATTCGATCATTAGGTGCAAGCAAGCATTTGAGTCAAAGTTTATCCATTCCTTTTACCCAAAGTGGGATAAAAGCGATATTTGTAGGCCCCTCGATGATTTAGTGATGACACCCTAAGTGCTTGGCCAAGCCGGGACTAAGTTGATGTTTCAATTATAGTCTGTTGTCAGTCATCGTAAATCGTAAGTCGGGAAACAGTATAGAGAGAATGATCGAAATTCATGTCTTGTGTCTATACGATATCTTGAGAATGGAGGAATATATGATCCCTTATCTAAAGGACACGCGTATCTGATAAGATCAGAGTTGACAGTGCCTTTTGAAAGCTACGATTGCTGATCAGGTTCTGAAGTTATGCAAAATATTTATTAAACTTATCCAAGTGGGAGACTGTTGGATTAATGTCTAAGTCCATAACTATTTTGGTATGCACTTGACCCGATTATGAGTATGGTCCTTTTGGGTTACCTTCACCATAACAATATGTAGGATGAATTAAGGAGAGAAAGGTTTAATTATGATTTATTAATATATTATGAGAATAATATATTAAAGGAGAAATCATATTGTTTAATTAATATTAATCAAGAATTAATTAAGAATTAATTTTGTGGATAAAAGAGATTAATTAAACTTAAGGGACTTATTGTGTAATTATAAGATAATTACATAGATGGGCTAATGGACTCCATAGAAGTTGGAGTGGACGAATTCTATGGGGAAACCCATTAGAAATTGTCTAAGGCTTCTAAAGAGGGAGTCCATGGGCTGCTTAGGGCTTAAGCAATCAGATTAGGGTTTCCTAGCTAGAAACCCTAATAGCCAGCAGATATAAGGAACCCTTATGGCCCCAAAAACGTGGTGAATACTTCCTTTAGGGTTTCCGGCCGTTTTTGGTGCCTCCTCTATCCTCCCTCTTCATCCTAGTTGCTTAGTGGTGTTTGTGACTCCATTAGAGGTGCAACACTTGAGGCACTAAGCTTTTTGAAGCCAAGGATTGATTTTTATTGCTATATAACAATCAAAGGTAAGATCTAAACCCTAATTCCAAATCATAGTTTATTAGATCTAGGGTTTATGGCTTTGGATTATCAATTGCATGTTCATTAGACAAACTAGATCCAAAGCTATTAGGATTTGCATGTACACCATAGGGTTGATGTAGTGCTCAGAACCCATCAAGATTTCCATGGATTTTATCACCAAATTACCGAGAACCGCACGAGGTGTCGACGCGATATAGGTGATTGTGGACCGGCTGACGAAGAGTGCTTACATTTTGGCTATTAGTGAGAACTTTTCTGCAGAGAAATTAGCCGAGATTTATGTGAGAGAGGTGGTAGCACGACATGGAGTGCCGACATCGATAGTGTCGGATCGAGATGTGTGCTTTACTTCCAGGTGCTGGAAGAAGTTTCATGAGGAGTTGGGTACTCGGTTGCATTTTAGTACCGCATACCACCCACAGACAGACGGGCAGAGTGAGCGGACGATTCAGACGCTTGAGGACATGCTGCGAGCATGTGTTATGGACTTCGGAGGAAGTTCGGACACCTATTTTCCCTTAGCTGAGTTTTCTTATATCAACAACTACCATTCCAGTATTGGTATGCCTCCCTTTGAGCTCTTATATGGGAGGAGGTGTCTGACTCCATCTGTTGGGGAGAGGTAGGGTAGAGGCTATTGACAACCCAGAGTCACCAGAAGAGTTACGCAGACTGGTGACGATCCGAGATAGAGTTCCAGGTCAGAGATTTTGTCCTCCTAAAGGTATCCCCGTGGAAAAGGGTGATCCGATTCAGGAAACGGGGCAAGTTGGGCCCGAGATACATTGGTCCGTTCAGGGTGATCGCCCATCTGGGTAAGGTAGCTTACCGGTTGGAGCTACATGCAGAGTCGATCTAGATTCATAACACCTTCCACGTGTCCCATATGAGGAAATGTGTAGCCAATGAGACGACAGTGATACCATTAGAGGACATTCAAGTTGATGCGAGCCTGAATTACATCGAGAGGTCGATAGTGATCATAGATAGGAAGGTGAAGGTCTTGAGGAATAAAGAGGTGCCCTTGGTTCAGGTCTAGTGGCAACATCAGAATGGGTCCGAGTGGACTTGGGAGCCGGAGTCCGAGATGCGCGAGTAATACCCAATGTTATTTCCAGAAGATGACTTCGAGGGAAAATTCTGATTCTAGCGGGGGAGAATTGTAACATCCCAAGACCGGGTATAGCTTATAAACCCTTGTTTTATTGTAATTGACAAGTTTGGCCCTTCATTTGAGAAAAGGCGGAAGCTGAGTACGCGGGGAGTATGCGTGTGTACGCTCAGCTTGCTCATGTGTGTGATTTGGACGCGGAAGCCACCTAGTACGTTGGACGTACTAGGCTCAGAGTGAAAACCCTAATTGTAGGGTGTGTCCCTTTTTAAGGAACATGATGGCCTCATTTATGGCCACCATTCCAGCCCTCAACCCTCTCAAAACCCTAATTTTCGCCCCTTGAGCTTGAGTGTCCATTTGTGAGCTTCTTAGTGTTCTTGTGGTATCCTTGGAGTGAAGAAGGAGCATTGAAGAGCATAGAGTTGGAGACTAGGCTTTGGATCTGAGCTTTTTCTGTGTTTGGAGCATCAGTTGAAGGTATAAAGCTCAAAGCTTTCTCATCCTTTTTGATTTGTGCATTATATGGTCCATTTTAGGGTTTTTGGTCCAAAAGCATGAAGCTTTATGAGTTGTTGAACTCCAGAGCCTAATATATGTCCCTTTGAGTGTTTTTAATGGAGTGGATTCATAAAAATGGAGTCGTGGACGTCAAAACCACCCCATGCATGAAATATGAGCATTTTTGGGAGAAAAGAGTGAGAGTTCTCGGGTTTGGGACTTTCTCAGCTATGCAAAGGCTTAAAGTCATGAACTTTATGGAGTATGAGCCTTTAAGGAGTCCAGATATGAGAGTAGAGCTATGGTCTTAAAGGATTAAGACCAAGAGAGTGGGAAGAACAAGTCTGGGACGTACGCCAAGCGTAATCCCAGTACGCGTAGCGTAGGGACGAGGATCCCCGATGCATGGCAAGACAATACGCCCAACGTAGAGGGGTGTACACCCAGCGTACGCGCTACGGTTGACTTTTGTTGACTCTTAGGGTTTGGTCAAATTATGGACTATAGAGACCATGAAAAGGTAAAATGGTCTTTTATCCTTCTGTGAGTTTATAGAGGGTTTAGCCTAGCTTCTTGAGGGTCACTTACTAATTAGGGATAATTATTGTATGTGTTAGGCGGAGGCTAGACCGGTGATTTGTGCACGATGTTTATTTGGTGGCTTACGAAGTGAGTCTTCTCACTATACATACCTGAGTGGTACTACTGAGTGACCGGAGAGTCTTATTTGAGTTATGTGTTATTATGCATTTTTCTTTGTGATATATGCTATATTATTCTGTGTATTTTGAGATTGGTCCGGAGGGTCCAACCCGAGCTGTGAGACCGGAGGGTCCTCACTAAGATACAGGAATCGAGGGTCCAACCCGATCTATGAGACCTGAGCATCCTCATTGAGACACATGACCGGAGGGTCTACACCGAGCCGTGAGACCGGAGGGTCCTCACCGAGACACATGACCGGAGGGTTCATGCCGAGCTATAACCATGAGAGGCTTATTATTTGTGTACTTGGTATTTTGGGGAACTCACTAAGCTTTATGCTTACCGTGTTAAGTGATATGTGTTTCAGGTACTTCTCAGGATCGCGGGAAGGTGCCGACTTGATTGTACACACGAGGCGGAGTTATGTTTTAGAGGATCCTGGATTTTTATTCAAACAATTATGGACATGTGTTTTTGATAACTTGATAATTGGGGTTTTTGTGAATTGTGTCAATGAGAATTATGTGATTTTAAAATGAAAAAATTGTTTGAAAAATTACGGTGTTACAAAGGAAGTACCTCTGGTGAAGGTATAATGGCAACATCGGAGAGGCTCCGAGTGGACCTGGGAGCTAGAGGCTGAGATGCGGGAGCATTACCCGAATCTGTTTTGGTGCAGCAGACTTCGAGGACGAAGTCCAGATCAAGTGGGGGAGAGTTGTAACATCCCGGGTTTTTAGGTATCTTCAAATCCTTCCCTTGGCATTTTAATATGTCATTTTTGGTCCTTGATGTTGGATGGATTTAGCCCTAAGAAGCCCTAGTGGCAAATTGGTAACTCTTGGGAGCTTGAGTTGTACGTTGGGCATACATGTAGGTATGCTAAGCATACTAGGGCACGCCCTAGTACACTGGGCGTACACATATGTACGCAGGGTGTATGTGTGTCCGGGTGAAACCCTAATTTTTAGGGTTTGTGGAGTATTAAAGCACCATTGTGGGTTATTTTGTCTCACTCTTTCAATCTCCAAGTCCCTTATCCGTTTGGAGAGAACCCTAACCCCCATAGTAAGCATCTTGAGCTTATAGTGTGATTTTTGTGTGCCAAAAGGAGAAGATAGTGCATCAAAGGAGCCACAGGAGGAAGCAAGCTTGTAGATATGTCTTCTTGGGAAGCTTCAAAAGGTATAAAGCTTCTACCTTTATGCTTGGATTGTTTAGATCTTGCTTTGGTTGCTTTTTGGTATCCTTCTTGTCCCAAGAGTCCCAATATTGTTCATGCTTTATTTTGGTCGTGTTGGGTTGTCCTTTTAGACCCTAGGATGGGTCCTAAGGAATAAAATGAGGTCCCTTGAGATAGTTTGGTCCCTTGTTCTTTGTAGGAGGTCTTAATGGATTAAGACCATGCATTAAGCCCTTTTTGGATGAACAAAGTCTTAAAGTTTGAAACTTTATGGTTCTAGAGTACTTTTGAGTCATGGATCTGAAGTTTGAGCTTAGGTGCTTAATCCATTAAGCACTTATAAGGATTTTAAGACTTGCAAGGGTACGCCTCGTGTAAGTTATGTACGCCCCACATACTTAGTCAACCACCCCGATGGTGTTCAATACAAGGCGAAGTACGCCTAGCGTACCGAAAGGGTACGCCCCGCGTATGCCTTCTATGTGGGTTTCAGACTTTGGGCTTCGGGTATTGGGCCATCTTTTGGGCTTTTATACTTAGGCCCTAATGGACCATCTGGATAAGTGTGTTTTGGGCTAATCAGAGGATTAGACCTTTAGATGAGGCCCAATAAGGGGTTTGGGCCCAATTTAGAAAATTGGGCCAATCATGGGCCTTGAAGTAAGTTGGGCCTTTTGGATCAAAGATTTGGACTTGGGCCTTGGCCCAATTAGGAAAAGGGTAAAATGGACAATTACCCTATGTTTGGGCCCTTAGTCAAGAATGGTATCCTAAGTGTTAATTGGGTGTTTGTTTATTGTTATAGTTCGGGATTTTCCGTGAGTCAGCAGTCAATCATTTCAGTGTAGCGTCACATTTGAGAGGTGAGTTTTCCTCGCTGTATTTACAGGTCGAAGGCACCAAGGCCGACCCTTTGGATTGTTATCCTGATTATCATATGATTGGGTACTGTAGTGATCTGTTAGATCTGAACCCTAGTAGATAGGATGGTGTTATGCTTATTCATCTGTATGATTTGTGCTTGACTATTGATTGATTATATGTTTATGAGTTATGTATATATCGACATGTGTGTGTGGTTGGGTTGAGGCGGTCCTGCTTTGCGCTAAAGGCCAACAGACACAGGGCGGCCCGGATAGACTGAAGGCCTGCGAGGCGGACCAGTTAGGTCGAAGGCCCAGAGAACGCTCTAGACAGGCTGAAGGTCCGGTGATGTGGTCCAGACATGCTGAAGGTTTTGTATGCGTGTTGTTGTTGTGATATTTATGATTATGTATTATGGTAGTATTTTGGGGGAAACTCACTAAGCTGTGGGCTTACAGTTTGGGTTATATTTCAGGTATCTCAGAGGATCGCGGGAAGGCGAAGGCGTGATCGTGCACCTCCTCATGTTTTTGTTTTTCGATTTTGGGATTTCTCTGATATGAAACTTATTTTGAAAACAATGATGGTTTTGGGGTTGTTTAACAAGTTTAAAATTTTCAAGAAATGTATGAATGTTACATTCTACACATTAGTATTAAATATAATTGATACTATTTATTATTTACCATAAAAATATTAATCTTTCCTACAATACTACAATTTTAGTGTACATACTAACTAAGCACCTAGTTCACTTAAACAAGTTCTTTGATGCCAATTGAAACATCCATTGCATGAGTACTTTTAAAATAAGTTTATAAATCCATTGTCAAAGTCCAAAAAGGTTTATAGTTTGATAGTTAGTTGCAGAAATAATTTGGTCCTAAAAGTCTAAAAGTTATCAAAAGTTAGCGAGAAGAAGTAACATTTAGTAATAAAACAAAAGTTAAAGTATTTTACTATAATTGTCATGCTTTTCTTGAATTCCACGCTCTTTCTTTTCTACCTTCCTTTTCAATGCCTAATTTAAGTACATATCAAAATTAAAAAATTTAGGCTTGGAGAAGCCTAGTCGGTACATCCTCGCTCAACTCTTTTAAGGAAATAGATGGTTGTGATCATCTAGTTCCAAAGTCAACCCCCCTAAAAGTAGTTTAAACATGAAACAAACTTATATATATTTAAAATATTTTAAGAATAACTTTCAAATTTATGCCATAAAACAATATCATAAGTTTTAAACAAAGAAGTATGCAATGCACATGAAACTACTCCCAAAACCAAGTGGGTTTCATTTCCAAACTCCTAGAAAAATACATGGACTTTGGGTTTATGCATAGTTAGCACATAGCACAACTACATAATTTTTGGCTGTATTCAAAACTAGATATACTAGCGACCATCATACTAGACCACATGTGGGTAACTAAGATCACATATGTACATGGGATACTTCTAGTATTCCATTACAAAAACAATATTTACCAAGATTAAAGATACAAAGGACAAGTGGCCATATATAAATCAACCCATCCCATGTGAATTCTCTAAAAGCTTACGTAGAGGAAAACTTTCTTGATGGAAAATTCCAAAAGTAGTATTTAAAACCATTGCATCATTTTCACCATTTTGGCCAATTGTGTTTCGCTTTATTAAACAAGGAGTTAAACTCTTAACCACTTTATTCACGTTCCTCCAGTTTGTGTAGATTTGATATTTCGTTCGGTAGTGACATTGATTCATTTCATTGATGAAACGTTCGATGATTTTACTCCAAAAAGATGACTCACTTTCGTTGATGTCGACCATCAGGTCCTTCGATACATCAATCCATGCATGAGCCAAACCACATATTCTATCATTCTCCTAGAGAGGGTGTTTGGGTGTTCATTCTGAAGTTAAAAATGATTTTTGTCAAAAAAAAAAGACTTATTGACTTATGAAGGTGGGAAAATGAGTTTTTAAAAAACTTTTTGAATTAGTTTTTAATGGCAAAAATCAATAAGTTAAAGTGTTTGATTTACAATTATCTTTTTGTTCCTAATAAGTTATAAATCATTTAAAAAAATCACAACTTGTTACTTCTTGAAAACTATTTTTCAAAAGAAAAACAAAAATGAGTTCTAAAAATCCTTATTAGGTATTCAAACATTTTTTTTTTTTTTTAAATAAGGAGTTTTTAAACAAACATCCAAACCTTCTCGACGAATATAACGTTTGAAGAAGATATTTTGCATGATAAAACTTGAGAGAGATAAAATGATATTTTGCAAGATAAAACTGAGAGAGATAAAATAAATTAAATGTTAAAGATTTAAAATAAGTAAGATCAATATTAAAGGTTCGAAAAATGATTAAATTCTGAACTGATGCCAAATTCGTTTGTTGAGCTCGACATACCTATGTGCCGAGCCACCTAGGCAATGCCGATGGGTAGTGCCGACTAACACACCGTAATCATTCGATTTCGCTTTGTTAAGATTAATCATTTTAAAAAAAAGGGAATGGTTGGTATACAAAACAATATCATGTTTATAATTTATGCGGCTACTGTTTTTTTAAAAGGACAAAAATACCCCCAACAGCCTCACAGCCTTGTCACCGAGAAAAGCCCCTTTCGTTGTCGATCCATCGAATCTGTCCTTGTTGGCCTATAAAGTAACAACCACCGAAGCCTCCGCAAAATTTCAGATCGTCGCCTGAGATTTGATTTCAAATCTCTCTTTCTTGCTCTCTTGTTCAAACAAGACGGCTGATTCTATTTTGACCTTACGATTTTGCTCAAAAATGGCTATGTCAACCTCTGCTTCTAGGGTTTCCCTTTCTTTTGAATGCCGAACGGATGCCAGTTTCTCCGGCGGTATCCCTCGCATCGATGGCGCACGGTTCTCTTCCAAGCTGGGTGGGGCGTCCGGTAAAGGAACGTTTGGTATGTCTTCATTGATTCTGAGGTTCCCACCCAACTTTGTTAGGCAGCTCAGCAATAAGGCTCGGAGGAACTGTAGCAACATCGGCGTTGCTCAGATTGTTGCCGCTTCATGGTCTAACAACCAGCCTCCTTCTTCGGCGGCGGGGGCTAAGGCCGTCGACGCCGCCGCCTCCTCCGCCGTCTCCACTCCATTCGTCGTGGGTGAAGATGTTGTTGATAATAATGATATGGATATAGGTTCTTGTAATGGTAGCCCTTTTGTACAGTTTCAGGCTTTGGAAAGTTTTCATAAGCCTTCGTTTTTGAAATCCGATGATAGCGTTGCAATTCATGCTGGTATTCTCTCTCTCTCTCTCTCTCTCTCTCTCTCTCGATACTCAAATATTCCTGGAATGTTACACATAGATTTGTTCATTACCATGATTCGATAAAGTTGCATATTTTCCTGGATTCTGAACACCAATGATTGGATCTTGGTTTCCAAATATCCATTTGTTCAAGATCTGGAAGAATGTGCTATGATCAGTATTCCAAATCTCCAACATTTACTTTCTAATTCAACTGCAGTCTGCGTTTACCCTATTAGCTTCTCGAATTTGATGTTTGTGTAAATGATGAAAAATTGTCAATTTTGCATTTAATATGCTAATGCTTTTGCTAGGTGAAAGATTGGGTCGCGGCATTGTTACTGATGCAATAACTACACCTGTGGTCAATACATCTGCCTACTTCTTTAAAAAAACTGCTGAACTCATTGATTTCAAGGTATCAATCATTCTTTTCTTTGCATCGGGTACATCTCAAACAAGTTTTTTTGAGTTCAATCTTTGGATTATTAATAAGTTGCAATATTCAGTTTCTGAATCTTTTAAATCTTCCATCTTTAGATCATTTCTGTAACTTAAATCTTCTGAATCTTCAATCATGAAACAGGAAAAAAGACACGTTAGCTTTGAGTATGGGAGATATGGAAATCCTACTACTGTGGTTGCTGAAGAAAAGATAAGGTGATGCCCTCTGCTTTCTACTTACTTTTCCATTTGCGTCTTGTATAGTATAACTCAATAAAAGCACATGTATTTTGAAAAAAAAAAACAGTGCGCTTGAGGGAGCTGAGTCAACTCTGATACTTGCCTCGGGGATGTGTGCTAGCACTGTGATGATGTTAGCCCTAGTTCCAGCTGGTGGACACATAATCACCACCACTGATTGCTACAGGAAAACAAGGATTTTCATTGAGACATTTCTTCCCAAAATGGGAATCACGGTATTGTTTTTGATACATGTTTTTTCTCTTTTATTTATACTGAAAAAAAGACTGAGATTTATGTGGATGGGAGAAAGTTTGCAACTTTTTATCATCCCATTTGTACAAAAGACGTAAATGCCCTTCTAACCCACATGGTGGAGAATTATTATATTTGATATATGAATGCTCTTGTTGTTTCATTATGTAGGCAACAGTTCTTGATCCTGCAGATTATGCAGGCCTTGAAGCTGCATTAGACAACCACAAAGTGAGTAGTATAGAAATCTAAATTACATTTTTGGTCCCTGTATTTTTAATCTATTTACTATGAAATTGGTCGGTTTGGGTATATGTGATCTCTAACAGAGTAACAGGTCAAATGGGTTAACTATAAAAGACTATATTACATTTTTGGTCCCTGTGTTTATTTTTATTTTTGGGATCTTTTCCAAAAAATAATCTTTTTTGCAAATTTGGTCCTTACTCAAGGTTTTCATAACACTTTTGATCCCTGTGTTTATTATTTTTCGAATCTTTTCCAAAATAGAATCTTTTTGCAAATTTGGTCCTTACTCAAGGCTTTCATAACAC
Organism: Lactuca sativa; assembly: GCF_002870075.4. Taxonomy (NCBI): domain Eukaryota; kingdom Viridiplantae; phylum Streptophyta; class Magnoliopsida; order Asterales; family Asteraceae; genus Lactuca; species Lactuca sativa. Next base: position 372,513,747 of record NC_056626.2, read on the forward strand.
TTTTGATCCCTGTGTTTATTATTATTTTTCAAATCTTTTCCAAAAAAGAATATTTTTTGCAAATTTGGTCCTTACTCAAGGTTTTCATAACATTTTTTATCCCTCTGTTTATTTTTATTTTTCGAATCTTTTCCAAAATAGAATCTTTTTTACAAATTTGGTCCATACTCAAGGTTTTCACAACACTTTTGGTCCATATCTCATGTAAAATGACTACTTTGCTCCCTAGTTGTGATAAAAATATGTTAAGTTAAAAAACCTTAAGGTGAAAAGTAGTCATTTTTACCTATGGAAAGCACCAAACATGTTACAAAATCCTTTAAAAAGAACTAAATTTGCAAAAAAAAGATTCCTTCTGTGATCTGATCCAGAAGAATTGACCCTAAAACTTGTCGATTTTGCCATCTATTATCCATAGATCCTTTTTATTTCAACAACAGAGTTATAAAAGAGAATTTATATATAAACTAATTTATAATTTATACCACAGGTTAGTCTTTACTTCACAGAATCACCCACAAATCCATTCCTAAGATGTGTTGACATTGAGTTAGTTTCAAAGATGTGTCATGCAAAAGGAGCAATTGTTTGCATTGATGGAACATTTGCAACACCTCTCAATCAAAAGGCTCTTGCCCTTGGTGCAGATATTGTTCTACACTCTGCAACCAAATACATTGGTGGACACAATGATGTAAGCAAAAAACCAAGAATCTCTTTTTTTTTTGCTAATAATCTTTTTTTTTAAACAGATATTGACTATCTTTGACTTTTTTTTAGGTTCTTGCTGGTTGTATTAGTGGTACTACTGAAATAATTTCTCAAGTTCGTAACTTGCATCATGTTTTAGGTGGTGCTCTGAATCCTGTAAGTAGCTTATGAGCTGTTTTTTAACATGCTTGATATATATAACAAGGGTGTCATAGTTTTTTCATTTTAATAATTAAATATTTATTTTAATGGCAGAATGCTGCATACTTAATCATTCGAGGCATGAAAACGCTGCATCTACGTATAAAGCAACAGAATTCCACTGCGCAAAGGATGGCCGAAATTTTAGAGGCACATCCTAAGGTACCTTTTTCTTTTTTTTTTTAAAAAAAAAATTATTTTATTGATGAAGTGCTGTTTGGATAAATGATGCTTAAAAGTATTTGATGAACTGTATGTGTGATTTTTAAGAATGTGACACTGAGAAAAGTTATGGTGAAAATTTTACAGGTGAAACATGTGTATTATCCAGGGTTGAAAAGTCATCCGGAGCATGATACTGCCAAAAAACAGATGATTGGTTTTGGTGGTGTTGTTAGTTTTGAGGTGGATGGAGATATCACAACCACCATTAAGTTTGTTGATGCTTTAAACATCCCATACATTGCACCCTCTTTTGGTGGCTGTGAAAGCATTGTCGATCAACCAGCCATTATGTCCTACTGGTAACTTTCCTCTTTCCATTCTAGGGCTATTTTCGATGATAGAGGGCATTTACGTCTTTTTGCACTGATGATAATAAATTGAGTTTTTTTTCTTCTTTTAAACTATGAGTGTTACTATCAAGCTTTTTATGACTATTTTCGATGATAGGGAAGGTGGAGGGCATTTATGTCTTTTGCACAGATGAAAGATCCCACCTTTTCACTTTTTTTGGTGGGAAAATGAATCGAGTTTTTTGTTCTCTTAAGCCATGAGTGTTACATGGGACTAGCAAGCTTTTTAGCAACCTACTTTTTTGGGTGGGAAAAATTATTGATTTTTTGTCCTATTAGGCCATGATTGTTCCACTACTAGACAAATGTTTAGATAATAGAGGATGAAAAGGGTATTTACGTCTTTTCAGGTGAATTTTTTGTCCTATTAGGCAAAATGTTAAGTTTTCTAGGGCTATTTTATATAGGAGGACGAGGAGGGCATTTACGTCTTTTTGCAAAAATGAACATCATAGACTCTTATTTCATGGTTGTAGTGTAGTATATGTGAAACACATTATAAGATGTTTTGTTGTGTAATGATTGGAAACAGGGATCTGAGTCAAGCAGAAAGGGCCAAATATGGAATAATGGACAATTTGGTTCGCTTCAGTTTTGGGGTTGAAGATTTTGAGGATCTGAAAGCGGATGTCCTGCAAGCTTTGGAGGCCATATAGGCATGTTTCACCTGCGTGATTGTTTGTTTTTTTTTTTTTATGAAAATCTTTGTTGTTTTAAAATGTTGTTTTTGAATATTGATGATGATTGTGTGTTGTAGAAGACTTTTGTAGTTGAACACTCTTGAGTTGAGTGCTCCTATTTTATTTATCAGTTAGCTAGATCGATGAATGTGTTATGTCCCACTAAATTTACGTGAAGCTAGAAAAACAGAAATCAAACCTAAAACTATAAATTAAAAGTGTTTTGGTTTTTGAAGAGGTAAAACATAAGCAGTCTTGGACTATGAAAAAAAAGATTTTTTCTACAACTACCAATTTTACTACATAGAAATTTAATTAATATAATAACCACAGGAACAGATTTTTTTTGAAAACGATTTTTTATATTTTATATTAATTGCTCAACAATTTGATTTTATAAATAAGTTATTAATTGTAAGCCATTGTACTACCATGTGCTTGAACGCATCTTGTCGCCATCATCAGACGCATGGTCCTTTTGAAGATAAATAATTCATCGTTTAAACAACTTGGATTTTAGCAAAACATCACCTAAAAATCTGATTTCAACAAACAAGCAACTCTTCTAGCACATGAAAACTAATCACACATCATATTATGAATTCACGCATTGCCAATTAATAATTTGGCCATGTAGCTTGTAATTAAGCATAAAAAATTCATCAATTGATCCACATAAAGCCCAACATCTTGATGTTTTTCATTGCTTTACTCCTTGATTTTATTAGTGTCGATAAAGATGAAAGAATTTATGCATTGTGTTTTGCTTTCATTATGGTAAAAGAGCTATATGAGAAATAAATGATTGTACTATAGAAGAGGAAATGATATCAATGCATCATTTGTCATATTAGATTATATCGGATAGTTAGATTTGAAGTTTTATGTATTAACTTTTAAGTTTATCACAAATGTTATAAATCTTATATAACTTAATAACTATTTCAATTTGGCATGTGCTTTCGATCCCTAATTCACCATTCCATATTACGATATAAAATCTAGCTAATTGAAAAACTATCGTATGTAAACATCTCAATCTTAGCAACTTTGCTTTGTAAGATTCATTAATAAGTTTCGCATAAAAACTTTACGATAGTAGATATATTATAAGCATTTTGGTTTGTTGACTTGATACTGATACACCATTAAAAACCTTAGTAAAAGAAGTTTTATTTTACTACGGATACACCTATAGTTGTCATCATGCTCCCCAAAATATAGTAATATTTTTTTTTCTACGGTGGATACATCTATAGCTGTCATCAAGCTCCCTAAACAATTATGTTTTTATTGAATTTCATATATACAAATATATACAAATGAAATAATAGTTTGTCAAGTGTTCATTCTAATTCTAGAATACTATAATAAATTCCTTAGAAATAAGAACCTATAAGGGTGTGCATAAATTAACCGATTTAATTCAAAACCACCGGCTATACTAGATATCCGATCATAATTAAATTGGATCGGTTTCGAAATTTCAAAATGCAATTGAAATGGATCGGTTATTTGATGATTCTAAATATTCAATAGATAAACAAATTGATCCAATTTTATCCAATTTGATATCCAATATCATCATCCAATTTATTTAATTAAAAAAACAATCTAATCCATCCAATCTTATTATCTAATTATCATAATTATGTATCTATTTTTTGTTGTTTAACTAGGTGTGAGACCCGTGTATTACACGGGTTGATTTAAAAAAAATTAAACATTAAATTAAAATGTAAATAGAAAATATTTTTTAATGTACAATTTTAAAATAAGAATAGAATAAACGTATTTATTGCAATTTAATATCATATATATGATATTTAATACTTTACATATATAAGTATATGACTTTAATTTTAAAAACTGTAACAAACAAAAAATTGACAAATGGATAATATTTACTTCAAAAATAACACAAAATGACAAGTGTCAAAACTCATGAGAGATTGACATATAGCAAAAAAACCTTTATTTATTAAGGAAGATTGGATAGAAATGGAATACAAATTAGTTAGACATTTGATAACCAATTAAATATATCAAATCAATAAAACGGATTCAATCCATTCAATTGAATCAGTTTGGTTCGGTTTGATCGCTTATATTAAATTGGATTGAATCGATTGACAAAATCCGATAGCAAATAAATAATTAGATTGAATAGGTTCTTCAAAATGAATTTTAACCTATTAACAATATAAACCTATTATGCGACTAGAGAATAAAAAGTCATACGTGAAAACAAAGCAAAGAGGTATAAAGAATTATAAAGGTGCAAAAGTGAAAAGACAAAAGAAAACGCAAAAGAGTGTCATCTTCTTCTATATGCTCTTCTTATCTTCCAAAATCAAGAACAATAGAATATTCAATATTCTCGTCCCTATTCCATTTCAATCCTGTTCAACAAAACCCCAGATAGACAATCGATCTTCGTCTTCATGTGGCGATGAAATTCGGTAAAGAATTCGGAATCCATCTCGAACAAACCCTACCTGAATGGAAAGACAAGTACTTGTGTTACAAACCCCTTAAAAAGCTTCTCAAAAACCTTCCTAATCCCACCGTCGATGACGCCAACGACCACCCTCAACCATATCGAAACCCTACCGGAGTTAACGCCGACCGCAATCTACCACCTCTGCCGCATCACTTAGCGGAAATCCAACACTGGTTTGTCAGGATTCTCAATGAAGAACTCGATAAGTTCAACGATTTCTATGTTGATAAAGAGGAAGAATTCGTCATCCGATTTCAGGTTATTCGTTTTGTTAGTTATGATAGATTGTGATATTTGTCTCCACGAGTTATTGCTATTGCTAGGCCTTTGACTTTTCTATATCAGTTCAAACATACGTAGAAATTGATCCTTCCAAGTTTCAATGTTCAATCAATACCTATTATCCGACTTTCAGATTACATCTGGCAATTGACCATTTCTTTGAATTCTGTTTTATTTTGACTAACATTCAACATCATTATCTTCATGAACGATCTGTTTGAATGAGTATAGAGTTGTCGAATAGGTTAAATATTGGGTAGGAGATTGTCATTGCACACTACTAACTTGTTAATTCAGATTATAGATTGAATTATGAAGAACCCCATTGCAATTTGAATCTGTATACTTATCATGTATGGAATGCATCGCTGAATTTACTTGTGATTCAATCAGGAGTTAAAACAAAGAATCGAGCTAGTAAAGGAGAAAAGCTGCAAAGATGGAGTGTTTACATCAGAAAGCGAATTCAGTGATGAGATGATGGAAATACGTAAAGACTTTGTCACGATTCATGGGGAAATGGTGCTTCTCAAGAACTACAGCTCCTTAAACTTTGCAGGTATGACACCTTGCTCATCGTTTAACGTATTATTTAATCTAGAAATTTACAAGAGATTTTTCCCAATTAATCTCGAGATTCGTGCTTGCTTGTAATGTAAGCAACACATATTAACTATGTTTGCCACACTTAACAAGTTTACTAGAGCTTTTATTTTTCTTTCAATGAGGATGAGAAGGGCATTTGCGTCTTTTGCATAGATGAGAGATCAATAGCGAGTCCTTGTCCCACTTTTTTGGATTGGACAAAAGACCGCAACTTTTGTCCCATTTTTATCAGTCAAAATCCCAGTCCTAGTCCAATGCAAGCCAAACACAGTACAACTTGTTTTGTTTTGTCCTGTCATGACTAACAAACAGGCCGACGGCCTGTTTGCTTGTTACACAGGACAAAACATGATGGCCTTTTACAGTGTACTGCTTTTGGCATACATTGGACTAAGACTCGGTCTAAGACTGATGTAAATTGGACAAAAGCTGCAGTTTTTTGTCCAACCCAAAAAGGTGGGACAAGGACTTACTATTGATCTCTCGTCTATGCAAAAGACGTAAATGCCCTTCTCATCTTCATCATAAAAAATAGCCCTAGAAAACTTGTCCAATCCGTCCCATGTATGGATTGGACTCCTTGTGGGCATCTGCCAGACAGACTGTTGTGTACCTGATTTACATCTCACATAATACTCCTAGGACAACGGTTGTTGGAAGAATAACTCGTTACAAAATATCGATAAGATTTCTATTTCTTTTTATTTTTTAGGTATTATCAAGATACTAAAAAAATACGACAAAAGAACGGGTGGACTACTTCGTGTACATTTTACACAACTTGCTCTTCGCCAACCCTTTTTCACCACAGAACCTCTCACAAGGTTGGTGCACGAGTGTGAAGAAAATCTCGAACTCCTCTTCCCTTTAGAAGCAGAAGTAATCGAATCCACAAGCAGAACAACCACCACCACAACACCATTAGCACTTGGTGAAGAAACTTCAGATGTCTATAGACGTACAGTCGATGCTATTAAGACAATAAAGGGTCTTAAAAAGGAAAGTTCAACTTCAAATCCGCTATCGTTTGCTTCTATTTTTGGTAACCAAGATATTGATACGGGTGCTGTGACTGCTGAAGATTCGCGTTCTGACTCTTCGGGTTGTGATAATATTGAACAAGATTATGATGATGGCCATTCGGCTTAATAAGGGCGATGCATTTTGGACATGTCTATATTTTTTTGTGTTTGTATGTCTCTTTTTTGTTAGGGAGTTTTAAGTTTTTAAATAGTACTTTTTTTGTGTTAGTTGTTTTGTTTTGATTTGGTAAATAAGAAAAAAAAGTAAAAAATGTTTGTTAATGCAATGATCGTTTACATTTTTTCTAATTTATGTAACACAATTTTTTTTAGAAAAAAAATATGTAACTATGTTCTACTTTAGAACCAAAAAATGGGATGCATTATTTGTAACATGTTTAAGTGATTGAAATTTGATTTTATAATTTGTGACAGCTACATATATTGGGAAATGAAGTTATACTTTATAAATAGGTGAAAGGGGAGAAGCAATGTTGCTTAAATTGGTAAAAGGATGAAAATAGACTGGTGTCATGCTATGAGATAACGGTTTTGGTCACAATGTTGTGTATTTTTGGTTATAGAATAAAACAACGTTACATATTTCTCTTAGAAATCATTTTGTAGAAAAAGTTTATAAAAAAGTAAAATCTTATTGCATAAACAATAAACATGCATTAAACCCTAAAAACCTTTTAATTTATTTACTTTAATAACAATTTAATGAAAATGATGTCAATATTATTGTGTAATGTAAATATGTTACTGATAAATAGTATATGTTAAAACATAAAAGGTAAATGATTATTTTTTGAGGGCATAACAATAAAAAAATTGTTAAAACTTAAACTGTTACAGAAAGAGAGGTTAAATTTTATATTTTATATAAAATAATAAAGAGATTATTATAGAAATGATCAGTTCCAAACCTACACTCCAAGTCAAGAGTGGTTGTATTTTGTTGTATCAATGGTTCTTCCGTCAGTTTTCGTTAGTTTTAAGGAGTTAGTCATAAAGACGTGCCTCAGTGCCTCACACATGAGGGGATAAAAATCATTTCTCTCACCTCTTAATGCAAGGTTGTATGTAACACTTGGTTATAACCGTAGGAACCACGGTTACAAAAATAAATAAATTTTTATAGTAAAATGTCATAACTATTAATCAATTATTTTTAAAAACTTTATTAATTAAGAAATTTATGTTTTTTTATTTAAGTAAAATTATAATCGTTGTCAAATAAATATATGAAATTATTTTTTCAAGATATACAAGAGAATTTTTATTTGTGAATTAACGAAAAAAATAATGATATTATATAATGAAATGTTAAACTGATAATAAAAATAAAACAACCACAATAAATAAAGTAATTTAAAAATGGTATATGGCAAATCAAAAAATTAAGTTGTTAAAATAAATATATATGAAAAGATATAACAAATTGCAATTAAAAATTAACAATAAAGTTTATTACAAATAATAATAAAAAATAATATTTTACAAACTATTTACAAATTTCTTAAAACTTCTTTATACACATCTTGGAAGTTCATTAGGCAAGAATGTGACACATGGCCGTTTCAGATTAAAACTATTTATTAGAATGAAAGATTTTCTACCAAATGATTTTATTCTATAACTCAAAACAGACAATCATGAGGGATAAAACTCACCTCTCACCTCTTAATAATGCATTTTCTAAAAATGATTATTTTATTTCACATCTTCCTCTCCACCGTGTTTTCTTAAGGGTGACAAAAAGAGACAATCATGCCGTGTTTTTGTCTGAAACGACACAACAAAGTTTTATGTAACACAAACACGATGTCATGTTTTTTAAATAACATGACAACAAATCAATTAAAAAAATGACAAACACGACACGACACGACAAAGATAACATAAAATAACAATTAGTTTATTTAATTAATCATACATAACACGGCAAACACAAAAAACACGGCAAACAAATGGTAGATTGTGTCGAATTTTGAAAAAGAAAACTATACGACATCGTGTTTTTTATATTTGAAACGAACATGAATCCGAATTTTAGTTTCGTCCCAATTTTGTTGTATAGTGTACAACAAAGAGTATTTGCCTCAACCTTTCCTACAAGAGCCGTTAGGAATACAATACAATAAATGCATCCCATACTTTTCTTGTGACAATTTCATGAATATGTGTAAGAAACTCCAAGGAGTTCATGACTAAGAAACGATTATTATTGTCTGCCTGTGTGGGAATTCAAGTAGTTTGTGTATGTCGCTAATCAAAATCATAGGAGGATCAAGAACCATTATGCGTGCAAGAACAAACACCATTTCTATCAACTTTATTGTTTTTCTACACACACATCGTTTATTATTAGTTAGAAAGATATCTTTCTTGGTGTTCTCAAATCATGGGGATAGTACACAATGTAGAAGAAGATGAACACATCTTACCTATGTTCTACTACCAACCGATACTTTATTTCTAACACCTTGATCATATGTATCACAATGAAGAAGTAGATAAATAGTTTGATTAGCTTTTAAGAGAATAAATTTTATGTAATCGTGATCAAGTGTTCAATGAACCAGAAGGTAAATTGAAATACCATTGTGCCCCATATGAGAACCACACGGTCTCATTTAATGTCTTCAAATTAGCGAAAAATAACAATTGCGAATAATGAAACAATTATAAGCATTGATCGTATATGTGCCATAGTCCTCATATCCACTTTCGATTTTCCAATTCAAAATTGTAGAGTTTCGAATAAGAAATAAAAATTTACACAAGTATATTAAGTTGTGTTCGTTTTAGTATTCCTATTCTGTAGGGTTTGTAAAAAGATAAATCAAAATACAATGTGTAATTTGTATATATGCACACGAAGAAACAAAATTTGTAATACTTTACAACACACTATTGTAGTTCAAAAACGAATTATAAATCCTTCTGTCTGTCCTCATGGCTAAAAGGTAGTGGCACTGATTTGACAGCTCGGAATTTCCCAACATTGTTCAAATGCTCATTCTCCAACCTAAATCAAATACAAATTACAACGTTAGATTGTGTTTTTTCCTGATTTTGATTTTAACGTATTGAAAATGATGAATGAAATCAAACCTAAAGAAATTCCATAAACCACGACGAATGATCTCCAAACTTGCAACTATTGCAACTAGCGCATTTCTATGGAGGAAAGGAGCTTCACGAAACCCTAGTACAGTTTGCATCCAAGCAAGTCTCAATAACACATTTAATACCTGAAAATTAGCTTTTATTAAGATAAGATCCAACAGTTTCTAAAAGGATAACTACAAATTGGGTATTATTTGTTGAAGATCACTAATTACCATTGCTATGAAGTAGATAGATCTTTTAGGCAAAATAAGCTTATCTCTTAACCATGGATTCTCAGAATTCCTACATAGCAAACCCCAATCCATCACCAGATCCCAATACGTAGCAAAAATCGTTGCAAATATCGAGGTAGCTAAAGCAATATATTTTATTGTCATATATCTTGCATCTGTATCTATCATTTGAGTTTGAATTGTCCTTGCAACAACAGCTACAATGATAGAGAAGTATTTGAGTGCATTCAAAGCTTGTGTCGAATCTTTCCCTTCACACAATCTTCTAAGACACTACACATTCATACAAACAATAGTTAAGATTATTAACATTGAATCATTAGGTGTCGTTTGTTTGATAGCTGCTGATTGAGTCAGATCTGATTGAATTTGACAATGTACCTGTAGGACACGAAGCCAATATGGGACAACAGCAACAACTATATAGATAGTTTTATAAATATCACTGTCAATGCACTTAGATGCATCCCTCTTCTTGTAATCTCCCCAACCGTAGTAGCATACGTAGAACTCCAAACTCCTCAATAGTTGAACCTGAAACCATAAAACAAAAAAAAAAATCCAATTAATTTTGAGTTCCTTGATTGTATAATATTATTTATATTTACTCTTATTACCTGACTAGTAAACTGATCAGCCAAGAAGAAATCAGGGAGAGTGACCACGTAAAAAGGAGCACAAACGCAGTGCCATAAACAGACTAAAAGGAAGAAACGATTTGCACGATAAAAGATATTAAATGGACAGATTGTTATCAAAAGGAAAACCTGCAAAAAAAGCGTTTACAATAAGATTGAAATTTAAATATAGATTATGGTAAAATGGAATTACTTAAGAGATTAGTAAGGGCAAAAGAGGAATTGCTTACAATGACTAAACCAAGAGGAAGTAATTCAGTGAGAGCTTTGTAACTTTGAGTTCTGTCATCCAAATCCATTTCAAGATTTGATAATATTCCTGCAAGAGTGACTACTGAGAGACCAGAACCTAAGAGCAGAACTTCTTTAAATCCCAATTCTGTCCCTTGCTTAAATCCGAATATGAAGGAGTAATTTACTCGATAACGAGTCCAATAGTATACATTCGCAGCATACATCAATATATGTAAAACTACAAATCCAAACAAACTGTATAGTGGAAAAATTGTATTCATGTAAGCAGTTCGACTTCTATGCTGAAGAAGATCTCTAGCATGTACAAGAGCAATGATCGCAACAACAAGTGCTAATGAACATCCAAAAAAACAACCTACACAAAAAAAAATATTCAGATGAGATGTAATGAAAAAATCATTAATTTTACATATGACAATGAAATGTATTGCGTTTAGCATGCATTGGACTGATACTGATGTCAACAGGACAAAACTTGTTTTTTTTTTTTTTTTGTCTTACTCAAACAGGCGGAACAAGACTCGCTATCGATCTCTCGTCTATGAAAAGACGTGTATGCCCTCCTCATCCGCAACATTGAAAATAGCCCTAGAAATCTTTCTAAGGCTAGTTTTTAAGGATGAAGAGGGCATTCACGTCTTTTCATAGACGAGAGATTGATAGCGAGTCCTGTCCCACCTATTTGAGTGGGACAAAAAAAAATGCAAGTTTTGTCCTTTGGACGTCAGTCTCAGTTCTAGTCCAATGCATGTCAGACACACTAGTTCAGCCTCTGTAACTAACGGGGATACTCACCGACAAAAAATGTGATCCGATGCCTCTCTCGTTTAGCTTTGGGCCTTAACGTGTCCATTCCTTGATGTCGATTCCCGTTACAGAAATGCTTTATGAAAGCGGCTTCCACTCTCTCTATCAGCTTAACAACCTGAAGTGATTTTCAGTTAAATATTGGAAAAAACGTAATATTTTTTAAACATCGTAATATCATCATATATATACCTCATCAGATTGGCCTAAGTAAGATTCATCAACCATCTTTAAATAAGCATCCGATGCGTTTCTTGATGTAATCTGCACCAACGATTTATGTCACCATTTGAAACTTTGTTTATCTAGTGTAAAAGACGTAAATACCCTTCTCCTTGAAATCGGCCTAATAAGGAGAAAGAATCCCTAACCTTATCATACTTCTTCATTATCTTCGAGAAAGCCAATTGATTCAGGAAGCTGGTTTATAAAGCAAGATCAAAATTCAGTTCAATTTCAATTGACTGTATATTCAATTTTTGAGTAAAATTAAAGTGCTTAGTGCTTACGAATAGCTCTTCAAAAACCGAAGCTTTTCATGGAACTCAATAAAAGCCAGCTTCAACTTCTCTTGTGCATCTTTAAGTTCCTTTTTGTTGTAATGCAACTCCGATCTCCCAAAGTGAAAGACACTTCTTACGGTGGATCGCGGCGTTTCTGCGGTGGCGTTGATTTTTATGTGATTCAAAACCTCCAACGAAGCCATCTTGTATCCCTTCCGATCATCCAATCTATTCTTTTCCTCTTCTTCTTCTTCATTCCCATCACCACTAGTGTTGATCTCTTGAATCACCTCCAATGGATACGCACCTTAAAAAATCATCGAATGTTAGTGAAGCTTTACACATTTACTATTTTACCCTCCTTAAGTTGGTGAAAAAAGGGTAGCTACCTGTAGTTTTTTCATTGATGAAAGGGGGGGTGGCGTGAGGATCATTGACTTTGATTCGAAGAGCAATGAGAGCATCCATTTGTATATTCAACTCTTCAGCTTGTTTCACGACCTCTTCGACTTTCCCTCGATAAAACTGAATCACTCTATTGAATTCGAGATCAAGTTGTCGGAAAAACACCAGCTCAAACTCGCCGCCTTCCTCCGCCGACCGGAGAAAAGTAGTCTGGTAACTCCGGAACTCTTCCCCTTGTTCTTCGTCTGCTACTTGCATTGCACTAACTAGAATCACTTCATCTTCTTCGTCTTTTCGAGGACTAATGTTACCATAACGACTAGTTAATCCGCTGAAGGCTCTGAAAAGCGACACCTTTCTCTTCAACGACGTCGCCTTCACCGGCGCCTTTGCCGGCGAAGGATACATGATCTGCCGCTGCCGGAAAATTAAGATCTCTTTTAGGAGAGTTTTGAGGTAGCTGTAATTCATGTATGCTTCTCGCCATTCTGGAATCATCTGTGAAGCAAATTCTTTCCCGAACTTCATTGTTGATGACTGGTGAGATTTTTGAAATCTGAAAATGATGGAAAATCCCAAAATCTGTGAAGTGTTGAAATAGGGGTGAATGAACACACGTCCTTGTTGTTGATGATTTCGTTGTGTTTTCCTTTTTCCTCACATTCTGTCCAAAAGAAATCGGAAGAAACCAGCCCACTTCCAGCTTTTTATGGCGTGTTTCAAAGAATGGATCAATTAGAGCAGGTCTTGTTTTTAGAATGAATCAATTAGAGTTGGTGGCTAGGTCAAGTTTCTTTTTTGGTTAATTTTAAAAAGGGATAGTCATAACTTGTTTTATAAAACAGATTTTATGAGATTCTAGTTTATATTTTATCATTTTATACGATCATTTTTATATTATTGGAATAATATCTCGAAAGGTAATAATTTTATAAAAGTAAATTACAGAAATGGTCCCTGTGGTTTGTTTAAATTCGCAGCTTTGGTCCAACCATTGAAAAATGGACAGGCTTCATCCCCATGGTTTCTAAAAATTACACTATTGGTCCCTCCACCATTAAATCTAACAGCTGTTATATTTGAATATATTGACCATTTTACCCTTAATATAAATCAATTAACACTCTAACTATAGGGACAAAAACAATAAAAACACTAATGTTTTTTCTGAGGCAAAATGTCTGCAGTCTGCGGACCACATCTGTAGACCTCTGCAGTAAAAAAGCTCTGCAGTAAAAGAGGTGGACCAAACGTCTGTAGTCTGAAAAAAAAAGACTGTTTGTTTTTTTTTTAACATTTGTGGACTATTAAAATAAACTGAAATCTAAATAAACTGATTTTTTTTAAACTTCAAAGTGGTTTTTTTAATATTTTTATGACTTTGTTATAAATAATTAACGAATCTAGATCAACTTTTATGTATTATTGTATAAAAATAAAAACAAAAATGATATGAATTAACATATATACTTGATAAAAAACAACAACTTTAGTTGCAAAGTTGTAACTAAACATTATAATTAGTGATCAAAGAATTTGATACATAAATGGATGAAAATAAACTTCGAATTTTTTTCAATTAAGTCCATTATAAACGTACCATAAATATTTTCTTGAGAACTTGACGATACTATATTAAATAATGTTTTACAAAATTTAGCAAAAAAGTATAAGAATGTATTATAATTTTTTTCATATTTATATAAACAACTTCAACGACTATTATTGTAATAAATTTTTATTTATAAATTTGTCAAAAATATCATGTTTGTATCGTCGAACGTTTTTTTGAAGTTTTGTAATTTTTTTTTCAAATTGTTTATCATTAATAAAGTTGGAAAAAAATATAAATTAAAAAAACTTGAATATATATATATATATATATATATATATATATATATATATATATATATATATTAGGCTAGAAGATGTCTGAAGATGTTAGAAGACTCTGGTCCACATCTGCGCCAAGAAGAGGGCGCGCGAACATTTTTAGGTTAGCAGTCTTCAAGAAAACAAATTGTTTGCGAAGGCTAATGTCTGCGCGTGGTCTGCTTGTCGCAGACAAAAGTGGCCACATAGATCTGCAGACAAAAAACAAACACTACCTAAATATAGGGACATAATCAGTAAAAGCTCTAACCTAAGTTCTTCTTCCCTTACTACTGGTTACCTACCCACCTCCATCCTTGTGTTCCTTCCCTCATCCTCCATTATCGATGACGCCCCCCACCTTACCATCATTATCGCATCCTCCTCCATCCATCTTCGTCGCACCTTCACTTGCAACTACATCCCACCCTTCACTGCTCTTTATCAGAGTTGAATCCCAGACGCAGATCAGTGAGTGAGACAACAAAGGGTTTGATGAAATCCATGTTAATGACACCACTTTCTGCCTCACTCATCCCACCACCTCCATCGTCTGATGGCTGTTGTCCTTTCCGACGATGGTGGTAAACAATCTTCTATATCTCTTCACCACCTCCTTCTGATGTCATAGACAATTCTCCCCCAATGTCCCTACTTATGTTGTCTCTCTATCCTCATGGCTCGTTATTTTGTTGAAATATTTGATTGAACCTGTGTGAAAGTTAAATTATCTAGATTAATGCCTCATTGAGAAATACATGTCGAACATATCTTGCAAGTTTTTGCACCATTAATGGAGATTGCAGTTGATTAAGTTTCTTTTTGGTTGATGCTTTGAGACATTATCTATTTTTCTTTTGTATGTTGATGCTTTGAGACATATACAAGTTGAATCAATTGGGAATTGTCTATTTTTCTTGAATCCGATACAAGTAATAGGAAGCAATGGAGATGTTTGTGCAACAAATCACATAAAAATTAGGTTTTTGGTATTCACTTTTCCACTTTCTCCTTCATCCCAATCTAATTTTGTCATCTTTTTGTACATGAAATCGCATAAGATGTTTGGTATCTAGTTTTTGGCTCATTTTTGTGTATCAAATCCTTTAAGAATCCAGGTTTTGGTTTCTAGTTAGATTCATAGATTCAGTAAAGTCCATAACATCCACTTCCAAAATATTATATGTATGTGGTGTGTTGATGTGACATCCCCAATTTCACGTCCAGAAAAGACCGATTTCGTTTATTCTTTTATAATAAAATCAGAGTAATCTTTCAAAGAAAAGTGTTGCAGAATTTGTTCCCAAAACAAGATATGATAAAGATTTATCAAAGCATTTCCTTAAAGAAATGTATTTTCATTGTATTACAAACTCGGGATGTCAACATCGATACAGATCAAAAGCATAACCCAAAAACATCCTAGGCCACAAAATTGGCCTAAAAAACAATATAGGCCTTCCAACATTCTATTTATTTTCTAATGCCCTAAAATCCATAATCTCTTGTCAGATCATCCAACTATGCTCTTGCGATTACCTATAATACAGAAACTGAGTGGGTCAGGCTGGAGAGCCTGGTGAGCATATAAGGTTTTCAACCAATAATAAATAAGTTTATTATTTTCAACAATTATTCAACCCGATTACCTGTTCCCATTATCCTCATTGTACGTCCCTAAAAAATCTATTATAAGGGACCTATCCTAAAGAATTTCATCGGGATGGACACTACTGCTAAGGGGATTCCTCAGCCATATAGGTCCGTAAGGAAACCATGGGGGGGGGGGGTGGAGTACAATGATGGACACATCGTTCACAAACACCTTCAGGTTGCGATCTTGCTCCGCTAGATGACTGGATCATCGTCAACACCGAGGCCTCTCATCATTTTATTTCATCACACACCAACTATTTCATCTACCCATGTTTTACCCAACATATTAGTAGATATAAAATACATATACAGTTCAGATATGAAAACGAAGTTTAAATCTTTCATACAACATAGATCTCAAGTATAAATATATATATATATATATATATATATATATATATATATATATTGTAACGTCCCAAAATTCAAGTCCAAAAATTTCATTTTTAATTAAATTGTTCATAAAACATTCACTAGAAAATATTGAATTAACACGTCATCTCATAAAATCAAGTATCATGTTTCAAACCCACAACATAAGCAATTAACATATCAGAGTACAATCCCAGAAAACACCGTGCAGAAAATCAAATGTGTGTGTGATGCCATGCTACGCCGCCGGCTCCTTCCCCTTAGATGAAGAGGTACCTGAAACCAAAAACTGAAACCGTAAGCACAAAGCTTAGTGAGTTCCCCCATCATACCACATACCATATAATACCATCGGTATCTTTCAACCGGTAGTCGTCGTCGGTATCTTTCAACCGGTAATCGGGGACTATTCCATCCCTACCACTAGCATACAATAGCAATATATAAGCACACAGTCAGGCATATCCGGGTACGGACCTACCCCTAGGTCCTAAGGACCACTATCAGGGAAACTATCCCTATCATGTAACATATCATACAGATATAACTCATAACCAAACGCATACCAGACCAAGATAAATTTTCACAAAGACAATTATCTTCTAGATACTCCTCATTGGTGGGTCGGCATTGTGGACTTAGACCCACCCTTACTGGTAGGGGTGTAAACGAGCCGAGTCGAGCCGAATACTACCAAGCTCGAAGCTCGGCTCGACTAAAATACTCGAGCTTGAAACTCGGCTCGAACTCGACTCGAGCCTTGATTTTAAGCTCGAGCTCGAGCTCGTGAAATACTTGACAGTCTCGAGCTCTGCTCGGCTCGGCTCGACTAATATTTAAAAAAAAAAATCAAAATCATTAATTTGAGTAAGAAATATTAAGCATTCCACATGTAAATGTCCAAACTACCAAAACAACCCACTATTAAGCACCTAATATCAATATAACATCAACCATATATGTCATAAATGAATAATTATAAAGAAATGATATATTTGTTATAAATGAACAATTACAAAGAAATGGAATATATGTAAATTACACTAAGATTGACTAAGCTCGCGAGCCTTGTGATCTGAGTATTTTTGTACTCGAGCTCGGCTCGATAAGGTACTTGAGTAGCTCGAGCTCGAGCTCGACTCGATTTCGAGTATTTTCCGAATAGGTCTCGAGTTTTTCGCGAGTTGGCTTGTCTCACTTACACCCCTACCTACTGGAAGGTAACTCACCTCATACAAGTAGCTACTGATAATCAGTGCGGGAAACCTCCGTCCACTGCTATTCCGGAAATCCTCCGGCTACAAACCCCACAAACAATCAGTTAGAAGCTGATCTCTATACTTAGGGTAAAATGACCATTTTACCCTCAACCAAGTCAAGTAAAAGTCAAATTCAACTTCCAGTTGACCCGACTCACCGAGTTGGGCCATCAACTCGCCGAGTCCCTCACTCTCTACTCGTCCCCATCCGCGACCCTACTCGTCGAGTTGGGCCGAAAACTCGACGATTTCTTCTCCCATTCGAAAGCCACAAGGAAACCCATCCGATTCGCCGAGTCCGGGAACAACTCGCCGAGTCCCACGAGCAGATCCCCTACTCGCTTCCAAATCCTCACCAGAGCATCCATCTTGAGGATTTGGGTTTCTGGGGCTTTCGCTACTCGATAAATTGCTAATTCCACGAGCAGTAACAAAGGGTTGGACCTTCTACACTTAAACCCCTCTTAACTCAGTAAGTGTTCATATGACTCGCCAAGTTTGAAGAACAACTCGTCGAGTTCCAGGCAATCTTCATAGGACTCTCCGAGTGGTTCGTCCAACTCGTCGAGTCTAAGACCATATTCATAGAACTCGCCGAGTGCACTTTGGCACTCGCCAAGTCCATTCAACTCTCCTCCCATTCAGACCAAATCTGAGACATGCAACGGTTCCAAACCATAGATCTAAGCTCCTAGGGCATGCTTATCATGTAAAGTTTTAAACTTTACATGCATGCATGGCCCTATGAGCTCCAAAAGGCAATTCCAACCTCTTTATGAGGTCAAACACTTAATAGGGACCTCAATCACTTCAACCACATAAACTTTACACTTCTAAGGTGTCCATAAGGTCCAGATATGAAGCCCTTTCAGAACATAGAGCATAAACACATAGAGTTTGAGGTTTTAGGGCTTAAAAACCACAAATTAGGGACAAAAGGGGATCTAAAGAACTAGAGATCAAGGTAGGAACTTCTCTACTTGAATGGAAGCCTTTCACATAGTAGATTTCGGATCTACTTCCCCTCCTTGCACCCTTCAACCTTCTCCTTCTTCTTCTAAGCTACAAACTTCATTCACAAAGCCAAAATCACTCACAAGAACAATATGGGGGCTAGGGTTTCGCTTTACAGCTCTTCTGGAAGTGTTAGGGGCAAGGGAGGCCGAGTTAGAGTGTTTAAATAGGGTGCACACTCCTGGATTAGGGTTTTTGTCCACACAGCAGCTTACTTGCCGAGTCCGGGACCCGACTCGGCGAGTCCACAACTTAAACCCCGTGCCCCTTCCCGCTTCTACTCGGCGAGTCGATCCTTTGACTCGCCGAGTCCAAGTCCAAGATGCAAAAGGCACAAAGAATTAAGTAAAAGAATACGTACAAAGAACCAGTTGCTTCAAATATCCCCCACTTATTTTAGACTTTGTCCTCGAAGTCTGCTGCTCGATCCTGAAATAGCTCGGGTTAATGCTCCATCATCTCGTCCACCGGCTCCCAAGTCTACTCAGACCTCTTACGGTGCTGCCATTGCACCTTCACGAGTTCCACTTTCTTGTTCCTCAGATCCTTCGACTTCCGGTCGAGGATCGCTACAGGCCGCTCGATGTAATTCAGGCTGTCATCAACCTGAATGTCCTCCAAAGGTACCACTGCTGAGTCGTCCACCAGGCACTTCTGCAGCTGAGAGATGTGGAAAGTGCTGTCGATCTGACTGAGTTCGGCTGGTAGATCCAGCCGGTACGCCACCTTGCCCACCCGGGCTACAACCCTGAAGGGTCCAATGTACCTGGGGCCTAACTTGCCCCGCTTCCTGAATCGGATGACACCCTTCCATGGCGACACCTTCAGGAGAACCATATCCCCGAACTGGAATTCCAGGTCTGATCGGCACTTGTCGGCATAACTTTTCTGCTGACTCTGAGCAGTCTGAAGCCTGCTCCGGACCTGTTGAATGTTTTCTGTCGTCTTGAGAACTACTTCGGTGCTCCCCATTACCCTCTGACCAATCTTTCCCCAACATATCGGGGTCCTGCACCTCCTCCCATACAACATCTCGAAGGGAGCACGGTCGATACTCGCATGATAGCTATTATTATACGAGAACTCCGCCAACGGGAGGTAGGTATCCCAACTACCTTCGAAATCTAAAACACATGCCTGCAACATATCCTCCAGAGTCTGGATGGTCCGCTCACTCTGGCCATCCGTCTGTGGGTGAAAAGCGGTGCTAAAATGCAGACGAGTACCCAGCTCATCATGAAACTTCTTCCAAAACCTAGATGTAAACCGCACATCTCTTTCTGAAATCATCGAAACTAGCACTCCATGCCGCGCCACCACCTCCCTGATATAGATATCGGTCAGTTTCTTGGCCGAGATGCTCTCCTGAATCGGGATAAAGTGGGCGCTCTTGGTCAATCGATCGATAATGACCTAGATCGAATCCACTCCCCGCGCGGTTCTGGGAAGCTTGGTGATAAAATCCATCGTGATGTCTTCCCATTTCCACAGTGGAATATCCAACGAATGCATCTTGCCGTGTGGTCTCTGATGCTCGGCCTTGACCTTCCTGTAGGTCAAGTACCGCTCCATGTACCATGCCACATCCCACTTCATGCAGGGCCACCAATAGTCCAGACAAAGATCCCTATACATCTTCGTCGCCCCGGGATGAACGGAGAATCAGGATTTGTGCGCCTCCTACATCAGGACCTGGTGCACGCCTCCATGATAAGGGACCCACACCCTACGGTGAAGAGTCAATAACCCTCGGCTATCATAGTCGAAAGAGGAAACCTGCCCCACAATCCGCTCACTCTTCCGATGTTCCTTCTTCATAGCCTCCTGCTGAGCCTCTCGGATCCGCTCCAGAAGCGGAGTCACCACTGTCATCCTCAGACATATATCCTTGATCGGCGCTGCCTTGCGGCTAAGCGCATCGGCCACGACATTGGCCTTCCCCGGATGGCAAAGGATCTCAAAATCATAATCCTTTACCACATCAAGCCACCGACGCTGTCTCATATTCATATTTGGCTGGTCCATGAGATACCTCAAACTCTTGTGGTCCGTGTAAATTGTACAACGAACCCCATAGAGGTAATGACGCCAAATCTTGAGGGCGAAAACAACAGCCCCCAACTCCAAATCATGCGTCGGGTAGTTCGCCTTGTGAGGCTTTAGTTGCCTCGACTCATAGGCGATGACATTACCTATCTGCATCAATACCATGCCCAAACCTGAGATGGACGCATCGCAGTACACAACAAAATCCTCTATACCCTCTGGCAGGGCTAAGATTGGCGCATCGCACAATCTCTGTCTCAGTGTCTTGAACGCAGCCTGCTGCTCAAGCCCCCAACGAAAGACCACGGCCTTCCTTGTTAGCCTGGTCAGAGGTACGACTATCTTGGAGAAATCCTGGATGAATCTCCGATAGTAGCCAGCTAATCCTAGGAAACTCCGAATCTCGGATGGAGACTTCGGAACCTCCCATCTCATCACGACCTCCATTTTGGCCGGGTCTACTGAGATACCATTCTGGTTGACGAGATGCCCAAGGAACTGCACCTCGTGCAACCAAAACTCACACTTGGAGAACTTAGCATACAAGTTCTCCCTCCTCAAAGTCTCCAAAACCTCTCGCAGATGCTCCTCGTGCTCCTCCTGCCTCTTGGAGTAAACCAAGATATTATCAATAAACATTATCACAAACCGGTCTAACATCGGTCTACACACGCGGTTCATGAAGTCCACGAACGCGACAGTAGCATTGGTGAGCCCGAAGGGCATCGCCACAAACTCGTAGTGGCCATAGCGCGTCTGAAACGCAGTCTTCTGTACATCCTCCTCTCTGACCCTCATCTGATGCTATCCTGAACGCAGATCAATCTTGGAGAACCAAGATGCTCCCTGTAGCTGGTCAAAGAGATCATCAATCCTTGGGAGTGGGTAACGGTTCTTCACCATTACCTCGTTCAGCTCCTGGTAATCTATACACATCCGATGCGACCCGTCCTTCTTTCTCACAAACAAAATCGAGGCTCCCCAGGGAGAGCTACTCGATCTAATGAATCCCTTATCTAACAGCTCCTACAGCTGTGTAGACAACTCCTGCATCTCAGGAGGAGCCAACCGATACGGTTCCTTGGCTATCATAGCCGCACCAGGGACTAGGTCAATCCTGAACTTCACCTGCCTCTCCGGAGGTATCCCTGGCAACTACTCGGGGAATACATCCATAAACTCTTGCACTACGGGCACATCACCCATTGTCGCCTTACCCGCCTCCCGGGTGTCCATGACATAAGTGACATATACTGCGTAACCATGCTGAAGGTAACTCCTAGCTCTCGTTGCTAAACATACCGATGGTCCTTGCTGTGGCCTCTCGCCCTGAACTACCAACTCTCCCCCACTTAGGGTCCTGATCCGAACCAGCTGTTGCACGCAATCTATCACTGCCCCATTGGGGCTCAACCAATCCATGCCTATAATCACCTTCTTCCTTCTCAACGAAATAGAAACCAGGTCCACCAGATAACGCTCCTTGAATAATCTCAGCACACAGTCTCAGAATACCGTCGACGCTCGCACCGATCGGTCATCTACAATCTCTACCTCTAAAGGGCAATCCAACATGCCCGAAGACTCAGGAAACTTCTTGCTAAGCACAAAGAGAGACAAATGATCGGGTAGCCCCCAAATCAAATAGTACCTGAACTGGGATACCGTTCACATGGAACGATCCCGTCACCACATCTGGCGCAGTGCGTGCCTCCTCGATAGTCAACTGGAATGCCCGGCTCCTCACCACTGGAGCCTCTGCCTTGCCCTGCCAGCCATCAGTGATCCGCAGGGTTGCTGGCGCTGGCGCCTTCACTGGCGCTGATGCTGCTGTCAACTGGGGGCATTTGGCCTTCTTGTGGCCCCTCTGGTTGCAGTGGAACATAGCAACTCAGACGTCTAAATAACCGGTGCAGGGGCAGTACAATTCCTGCTGAAATGCCCTGTCTTGCCGCACTTGTAGCAGCCCGACGATCCCAATCTACACGCCCCCCTCATGTGGCCTGCCGCATTTCCTACAGCGGCCTGGTCCTGACTGGCCTTTCGGCCTACCGTCTGATCCTTTGGGCTTCTTCCCCGAAGCCCCAGTCGTTTGACCCTCCTCTATCTTTCTTTTCCTGACATGCTCCAGATCAATCTCCCTCTCCCTTGCCCTAGCAATCATGGAATCCAGGGTAGGGCACGCTGAAAAACTAACATGCTCCCGAATGTCGGTCTGTAGCATGTCATGGTAGCTGGTCCTCCTCATATCCTCATCTCCTGCATACTGGGGCACCAGCAATGCCCTCTCCCGGAACATGGCGGTGATGTCCGCCACAGTCTCCGTAGTCTGTCTCATGTCCAAAAACTCCCTGGCCAGATGCTGAAGCTCTACAGCTAGCACAAACTCTGCTCGGAACCGGGTCACAAAATCTGAAGATGTCATAGCCTCAATAGCCGAGGCTCCCAGAGAGTCACCAACCGACTCCCACCAATCCCTGGACCGGTCCCTCAAACACCCTGCTGCAAATCGTACCTTCGAACCCTTGGGGCAGAAGCTGGTCAGCTGCACGGACTCAATGTCCGCAATCCATCGTCTGACAACAATGGGGTCCTTCGCTCCGTGGAAATCTGGTGCACCACTGCCCCTGAACTCCTTAAAGGACAGTGTGCGGGATCCTGACTAGCCAAATGCCATGTCACTCCTGAACGGCCTGAGGCGTTCCTCCATCAGCTCGACTATCCCTTCCTTGATCGACCGGAAGATGATGGGGGTCGACTCAAGGATGCCTCTGGTGATCTCTGACGCGATGAACTCGCGTAGCCTCTCATCTACTGGCTCGGAACCTGATCCCAAACTTGATCCCTCTCATGAACTGCCAACTACTGGCCTCTGCTGTAGTACCACCATTCTGCAAAACATAATACCAACCACTAGTGATACCGATACATATCGAGGGATCACATCCACTACAAGTTCCCTGGTCTTGTCTCAGCCTTCCTCAATTTAGGTACGGATCCTCTGCTTTTAGTAGTTTAAGCCCATATTACCTTCCACATCTATGTGTACCTTCCTAAAGGACTGCCTTGACTCCACCAAGTCCCCTTTACCACTGCTGATTCTCTGCTATTCTCATTCTAGGCTTACCCTAGGGAAAATCTCTAACTCCACCCCAAACCGGTCCTCAGTTGCTGAAGGCCTCCTTGTAATGCCAATTAGCCATTACGTGAATACCATCACATGTGAAGAGGCTCAGATAATCCTTCGAGTAACAGACTCGTCCCTACAACGGTTAGACTTAGACAAGAGCTGCGCAATAGGGCCAAATCCAGCACTTTGAGATTATTCAACCCTGATCACATGTGATGTGACGTATTCACCTAATGGCTAACTCCCATCACTTAGAGTCCTACAAAGCACAAAGCAAGCGACATTCGGACGCAGGAAAACTACTCAAGCAAATCTGTCCTCATAATGAGAAGATGAACTAGCATATAATGCTGAGCTCATACCACCAGGCATAACCTAAACAGGCTATCCTACTACTGTCTACTCAATACTAGCATGCGATTCCCATAAGTTGAAGCACATAAGGCATCATTCCTAGATCCTTAGTCCTATTCTAGCATGTTGTTCTACTGAAACTGATAAACATAAGATAACTGGTACGGGTACTATGGGGAATACTTACTTGAGCTCGGTCGGTTGCGCACATCACACACTTGTTCCTTCTCAAAACTCTTTTATATTAGCTTTTAAAAAGTCATTTTCCTTGTAAAAATCTTTTAATACCTTGTTTTGAGTCCAGACACCCCCGAAGGTGTGTCCGAATCCCTCAAACCAGGGATCTGATACCAACTTGTAACGACCCAATTTTCACGTTCAAAAATTTCATTTTTGATTAAGTGATTTGCAAAACGTTTGTAACAAAATATCATCCAGTCATATCATTTAATAAAAACATGTCTCGTATCTAAAAACCGAATCGTAAAAACATAATAATGTCAGAGTATAAATCCCAGAATAACTCATAGTGCGGAAAACAAAGAGTGTGTGTATGATGTGCCGCTACCGCGCCAGCTCCTTCCCCTTTGCTGAAGAGGTACCTGAAACCAAAACTGTAAACTGTAAGCACGAAGCTTAGTGAGTTCCCCCATCGTACCACATACCATACAATCACATAGCATACATATTGCCGGGAAATTCTGGGGTGCCCGACCTACCCGATACGGCCATTCTGGGGTGCCGACCTACTCGTACGACCATTCTGGGGTGCGGACCTACCCGTGTCAAGCCATTCTGGGGTGCGGACCTACCCATGTCAAGCCATTCTAGGGTACTGACGTACCCATGTCGAGCCATTTTGGGGTGCTGACCTACCCATCGGTCCTAACAACCGACCCTCGAGGACTAATCCACCCCTACTGCTGCTATCACATATATCATAACATAAACAAACTATCAGGAATATCTGGGGTGTCCGAACTACCCTTCGGTCCTAACAACCGAACTTGGGGACTATTCCCCTCCTACTACCATTATCACATATAACATATCATGCCAGCATATAAACATATCATCACATACTATCAGACATATCTGGGGTGTCTGACCTACCCTTCGGTCCTAACAACCGAACTCTACTACTATCACATATAACCATATCATGCCAGCATATAACATATCAGGTAGTATGTAACGACCCAAATTTCACGCCCAAAAATTTCATTTTAATTAAGTAGTTTGTAAAAACATTTGTAGTAAAACGTCATACGATCATGTTACTTCAATAAACATATCCCGTGTCTAAATACCCAAAACATGAAAATAGTAATATTGTCACAGTACAATCCCAAAATATATCATAATGCAGAAAACCAAAGTGTGTGTGTGTATGATGTGCCGCTACCGCGCCAGCGCCTTCCCCTTCGCTAAAGAGGTACCTGAAACCAAAACTGAAAACTGTAAGCACGAAGCTTAGTGAGTTCCCCCACCGTACCACATACCAAACAATCATATCACATACATTGAAGTTCATATTACGTGTAAACGCTTCACCAGATCTTTCAAACCACTTTTGTTTTGGCTCTTTTGACCACTTTCTCATCTAGGCATTATACTTTACTTAAATGTGTTTTCTTGAAATCCAATATGATATTTCTGCAACTTTCTACTTCACACATGTTTCTAAGATATCTCTAATTCCTTAATTTTCAACACACCTTGTGACATCCCCTAATTTCTGGGCCAGAAAAGACCGATTTAATTTATGCTTTTTAAAATCAAATCAGAGAAATCTTTATAAAAGATGTTGCGGAATTCGTCCCCAAAACAAAATATGATAAAAGTTTGTCAAAACCTTTCTTTAAGAAATATATCATTTCCTTTTATATCAAAACCTCGGGATGTCATGTTCCTATATAGATCAAAAGCATAAACAAGACATTATAAGCCTTACGACAGTTAATTGTAACTACTGGTCTATAATCCAAAATTCACGCATCATCATCATCCGACTATGCTCGGGGTCCTCTACCTGTAATATAAACAGCTAAGTGGGTCAGACTTAGAAGCCTGGTGAGCACTAATTCCATAGCTGCCAAAATTTATTCAACATGTGCTAAGTCCATAGCTCTCATTTATCGACAATATTATTTACAGGTGTTCTCTCCTGCAATATATGTCAATGGGTTTTAGAGTACAACAAATGAACATATAGTTCATTACACCTACAGGTTGCGGGCCTGCTAGTGTTCCATAGATTGTCTAGAATAGTCCATGGTTGTCATCCATACTTTGCTGAATGACTACAACAACAACAACAACAACAACAAAAACTTCGAGGCCTCTCACCTTTCAAACACACATCAACTATTTCATCTACCCATGTTCTACCCAACATATTTTGTAGATAAAAAGCATATACAGTTTAAAACTTGTATAAAACATCAATTCAACAGTCACCTCAATTAAACAATTAATATATTTACACATAACACGTATTTCAAGGTAAATACTTCATATCTATGTGTAAATTGAAAGTAACTACACACTCACATGATTTAATGAAAACCGGGCAGCAATTCGTTTCCTAAAACGATCGTTTCTAATAAAACCATGAGTTTTATTGAGAAATCGGGCTCTACAAAAGGTCGGGCTTCGAAACCGAAAAGATAAATTTTCCGGGCTTCACGGGCACTTCGTGGCGTATTCTGGGGCTTATAATCGATGTCGGGGGTTCGGGGGGTGATAATATGAAAGAAGTATGGAGAAAGGGGCTAAAAATGACAAGTTTTCAAAATACCACCGGGAGGTCTCGCACCCTTCTATTTATAAGGAAGAGCTTCTGATCGGACGGCTGAGAAGGAACCACGTCTCGCAGATTCGAGGGTTCGCAGGCGAAGGCTCGCACGAGGGCTGCGCGTGCGAAGGGCTGCTGACAGTTTGTGATTGGTCCGAGGCGTGTGTCCGATGCGCAGGTGGTCAGCATGTGCGAGGGTCTCGGTGGCACTCGCTGATTGGACTGCGGAGTCGTCTTACATGTGCGAGGCTTGGAGCTAGGTGCGAGCTTCGGATTGGTCAGCATCCTTGGTTTGGACAGATGCTCGGTTCGGATTGGGTCTCCTTCTTGGTCGAATCAGAAGCCTACACGCGAGTCGGATCACGTGGGTTGCATGTGAGGATCACGTGGCTACTGTTCATGCGAGGATGACTCAGCAAACTTCGGTGACTCAACAGGACACGTGGCATTTATTCAGCAAGGATGACGTGGCAACTCGTGACTATGCGAATTTTCTCGATTTTCGCACCAAAACTTCTAAAATCCATAACTTTCGCATACAAGCTCCGATTTTGACTTTCTTTATATGCACGCGTAGCTAAAGTTGCGCTTTACAACTTCCGTTTAGACTTTGTTGGCTAATTTTGAATTTAAATTTTATATTATTATTTTTAACAGACCGGGACAGGAAATCCGTTAAAAATTCATAATTTCTTCATCCGACGTCCGTTTTCGTCAGACTTTTTACCGTTGTGCTCCTAATGACGAGACCTTCAATTCTCGTTTAGGTTGTGTCGGCTAAAAATCGCTCGATCTAAAATTCGAGTTTTTAGCTGTCTACTGCTAAGCTGAAACTTCGAAAAATCATAACTTCCTCATACGAAGTCAGATTTGGGCGTTCTTTTTATCGAACTTCTCGGTTTAATGAATACTACGACTTTCGTTTAGATTGCTAAGGCTAAAAAGTAGCTTATCAAAAACTCATTTTTTACGACACTCGGCACCGTGTCGGTTTTGTCGCGAAACTTCGACAGGTCATAACTTCTTCGTTATAACTCGGATTTCGACATTGTTTATATCCCCGAAATCCTTGTTTCGACCATTAAAACTTTATGTAAAGACATCGGACTTATATCACACTTTAATTTTGACGGTTATTTTTATTTTTAATTAATTAAACCCTAATAATTAAGCATAAAACACATAATTCACATAAAATTCATATAATTCCTTTTCATTTCTTCTAAATGAGTTACAAAGGTTAACCTAGACCATTATTTCAATATTAATGCCTAGCCTAGAAACACGGGCGTTACAACTCTTTCCCTCTTAGGATGATTCCGTCCCCGGAATCACACAACGACAAACAACTACGGGTAGCGACTCACTATGTCGCTCTCCGTTTCCCAGGTGGGATCTGGCCCATTTATAAGTTTCCAACGTACAGGCACTAAATCGACTATCTTACGTTACAACTTCTTATTCTTACGGTTAACGATTACCTCAGGTTCTCCAATTAACCTCTTGTTCTCGTCCAACCTTAATTCAGAAATGGGAATTATGTCGGGCACACCTCCCGTGAACTTTTTCAAATAACACACATGAAAAGTGTTATGAATACTCTCTAGTTCTTCCGGTAATTCTAGCTTGTAAGCTTGATTCCGAATTCTCTGAAGAACTTTAAATGGTCCAATAAACTTTGGACTCAACTTTCCCCTTCTACCAAATCTTATAAGTCCCTTCCACGACGAGACTTTAAGTGAAACCGAATCTCCAACTTCGAATGATATCGGTTGCCTTTTCTTGTCAGCATAGCTCTTTTGAGCAGCTAACATCTTTTTCCCTAATCACTTACAACTTTTCAGCAATCTAATGGACTATTTCAAGTCCCATAAACTGCTTTTCCTCAGCTTCCAGCCAGCATGATGGCATCCGACACTTTTTCCCATGCAAAGCGTGATAAGGTACCATCTTGACACTTGAGTGGAAACTATTATTATAGGTGAATTCTACTAAAGGTAAGTGTTCATCCAAGTTACCTTGAAATTCTAGGGTACATGTTCTCAGCATATCCTCCAACGTTTGAATCGTCCATTCGCTCTGACCATCGGTTTGCAGATGGTAAGCTGTATTCAAACACAACTTGGTACCCAATTCCTCTTATAGACTCCTCCAAAAACCTTGAGGTAAAACGGCTTTCACGATCGGATACAATCGTTAACGAAACACCGTGAAGCCTCACACTTTCCTTCACATAAGAATTCACAAGTTTATCCATAGACCATTTCTCGTTGGCTGCTATGAAATGCGCACTCTTAGTGAAGCGATCAATGATCACCCAAATCATGTCGTGACCATTCCTTGTTCTGGGCAGTTTAGTCACAGAATCCATAGTGATATCTTCCCATTTACCCGTGGGTACAGGTAAAGGTTCTAAACTCCCATACATTTTCTGATGTTGTGCCTTAACCCTGGCACAAGTTACACACTTAGCCACATACTTTAGCAACTTCGAGCTTCATCGTCGGCTACCAGTAATAGGGTTTTAGATCCCTATACATTTTTGTACTGCTGGGATGAATCGAGTACATGGTCTTGTGAGCTTCTTCCATCAGAAGACCTCTTGTTCCTCCCATCCTAGGTACCCAAATCCTATCTTTGAATACCTCCAGTCCTTGATTGTTTGTATCAAACACCAACGTTTTACTCAAACGTTCCTCCTTTCGGTCATTTTTTTCTCTATAGCTTCCTCTTGAGCTTTCTTTATACTTTTCACAATTGTCAAGACAACTTTAATTCTTAACGCTCTTGGCCCTTTTCTTTTCAAGAGTTACCTTCCGACTGAGAGTATCAACAACAACATTTGCTTTACCGGGGTGGTAAAGTGTCTCGCAGTCGTAATCCTTGAGTAACTCTAGCCAGCGTCGTTGCCTCATGTTTAATTCCTTCTGATTAAAGAGATATTGAAGACTCTTATGATCAGTGAAAAGTTTACACTTTGTGCCATAAGGATAATGCCTCCATATCTTTAGGGTGAATACTACCGTTGCCAACTCCACATCGTAAGTGGGGTAGTTCTTTTCATGCTCTTTCAATTGCCTCGATGCATACGCTATCACCTTATCCCTTTGGGTCAGAACACATCCTAACCCAACTCCAGAGGCATCACTATAAACTATGAAGTCATCAACTCCTTTAGGTAATGAAAGAATTGGTGCTTCACACAACTTCTTCTTTGACTTCTCAAAGCTTCATATGCTTCTCATTCCAAGTATAGACAGCTCCTTTGTGGGTCAAAGCTGTCAATGGAGTCGCGATCGAAGAAAAGCCTTGGATAATTCAGTAATAATATCCAGCTAATCCTAAAAAGCTTCAGATCTCCATAGGACTTTCAATTGTAACCTTGGAGTTACAAAATAAATCCTTATTGAGGACTCCTCCTTCTTCTTGGAATAAGTATTTTCCTTCATTTATTGTAACATACCGATGGGTCATGTTCTATGATCTCTCATTGTATATTGCACTACTTAGACTCAGATCTCCTAGGGACAAATTTCATAACAAATTATACATTCCTTCATGTTCTAATGTGATACAATCACCATTCAACATGTATCATTTCTAACTACCAACTTCTTTAACAATGAGTGCGATACTTCTATTGATCACTTTGATCATCTTTCATTTCAATCTTCTGGCTTAAGTCAAATGTTACATCGAACTTGGTTCTCTGAACCACATAATAAACTCATCGTAGTCGGACTCAATTCGTTATGACCACTAGGGTCGGAATAACAATCATCTTCTTAGTCATTACCAAAACAATGGTAACGACATAATAGAACAAGACGGAATCAAATAATAGCTTCTTGGTAACCTTGTGACTTTCCCTGATCCAAGTGCGAGTCCTGTGCTTCCAGTAGTATAGATCTCTACTACTATTCACACCTAATCATACTCGTCCCAAGTACTGTCTCGCAGTCCCCAAGTCCTAAAATCACAAAACAATTTAACACATACAAATGTGTCCAATTAATCATAAAATTTTCCTAGACTCTACTAGGACTTCTTTCACGCGTATCTTCAATGATCAACTCTACTTCAACTTGGTTGGTGATGGGAATTCCAGATGATTGGGACAACTTCAAAAATTACACCAGCCATTCTATTCATCAGACGACAAAACCAGGGTTTATTTTATTTCCTTGAAACGATTACACAAAGGTTCAAGTTTACCCTATACTATGCCTCTCATAGGCTAAACTACTTGTTACTATTCACATTACTACTTCGTAACTTGATCTTCGGGTATCAAGTCTTGACTTCTACTTCCTAGTGTTATTAATCGCTTCGTCAAGGATATCCTGAAATTCCTTTGGCGTTGATGGTGCACTTGGCCTTGTTACTTCATTGTCCTTCTGACAATTCTTAGAAATATGGCCTTCTTCTTTACATCCGTAGCACACCTCCTTGGGAATTGTACACTTATTGGCGTAATGCCCTATTTCTCCACACTTAAAGCACTTCACCTTCCTGTCACAATTCCCAGAGTGTTTATTTTTGCACTTCCCACACCATTTTACTTTATCTCTTCTTTTGCCAGACTTTGAGGATATGTTGCTCTTGTTGGGCCTTGAAGACCCCTCAAATTTCTTCTTCTTGCCAACTGCAACTTTGTTAGCGGTTGTGTCATTGATCATTTCTTCAATAGACTTAGCAACCCTAATGGTTGCCTTAAGAACATATGTCTGACCTATTGGCACAATAAGTTCATCCTTACTTTGTTGAAGTAAACGTTTTGTTTCTTCCATCTGTTCACCTAACATCGTACGTACCATTGCCTGCACTCCAGTCATCGTGATTGGCTCAGGCTATGGATTATCACTTCTGAACCCACTTTGAGTACTCGCCATTTCGATCTATACACCAATCGTAGGTGAATTTAGATCTTCATTTTCGTTAGATGTTAAGTCTTCGAAACGTTTATATGTTAGTTCCAATATCGTAGTCATACGTTTAGAATCCTACACACATAAGGTTTCCAGATCCGGTCGGCAACAGACCATAGATCCGAACAAATAATAGCATCATTATAGCTATAACACAAAACATTTAGCACATAAAAGCATTTTAGGCATCCTTCCTAAAATAAACTAGTGCTCGTGTCTAAATTATGGTAGACACTCATCTCACAATCATCACTTATCATTCTAAGTTTAAGTCTAGACATTCTACAATTTCTTAGTTCGCTTAAACTAATGCTCTGATACCAACTGTGACATCCCCTAATTTCTCGGCCAGAAAAGACCGATTTAATTTATGCTTTTTAAAATCAAATCAAAGAAATCTTTATAAAAGATGTTGCGGAATTGGTCCCCAAAACAAAATATGATAAACGTTTGTCAAAACCTTTCTTTAAGAAATATATCATTTCCTTTTATATCAAAACCTCGGGATGTCATGTTCTGATACAGATCAAAAGCATAAACAAGACATTATAAGCCTTACGACAGTTAATTGTAACTACTGACCTATAATCCAAAATTCACTCATCATCATCATCCGACTATGCTCGGGGTCCTCTACCCGTAATATAAACAGCTGAGTGGGTCAAGCTTAGAAGCCTGGTGAGCATATAGGGTTTTCAACCCATAATACATAAATTTATTATGTTTAAACATCAATCAATCAACCTAATTACCCCAAACCCCATTATTTTATTTATTTCTTAAGGGTTTACCCAAAGAATCAACTATCACTCCTTCCTAAGGATTCATCCTAAGGAATAGACACAAAGTCACCTCATGACCGGGGTTTATACAACAGGCACTAATTCCATCGTTGCCAAAGTTTATTCAACATGTGCTAAGTCCATAGCTCTCATTTATCGACAATATTATTTACAGGTGTTCTCTCCTGCAATACATGTCAATGGGTTTTAGAGTACAACAAATGAACATATAGTTCATTACACCTACAGGTTGCGGGCCTGCTAGTGTTCCATAGATTGTCTAGAATAGTCCATGGTTGTCATCCATACTCTGCTGAATGACTACAACAACAACAACAACAACTTCGAGGCCTCTCACCTTTCTGACACACATCAACTATTTCATCTACCCATGTTCTACCCAACATATTTTGTAGATAAAAAGCATATACGGTTTAAAACTAGTATAAAAAATCAATTCAACAGTCACCTCAATTAAACAATTAATATATTTACACATAACACGTATTTCAAGGTAAATACTTCATATCTATGTATAAATTGAAAGTAACTACACACTCACATGATTTAATGAAAACCGGGCAGCAATTCGTTTCCTAAAACGATCGTTTCTAATAAAACCATGAGTTTTATTGAGAAACCGGGCTCTACAAAAGGTCGGGCTTCGAAACCGAAAAGATAAATTTTCCGGGCTTCACGGGCACTTCGTGGCGTATTCTGGGGCTTATAATCGATGTCGGGGGTTCGGGGGGTGATAATATGAAAGAAGTATGGAGAAAGGGGCTAAAAATGACAAGTTTTCAAAATACCACCGGGAGGTCTCGCACCCTTCTATTTATAAGGAAGAGCTTCTGATCGGACGGCTGAGAAGGAACCACGTCTCGCAGATTCGAGGGTTCGCAGGCGAAGGCTCGCACGAGGGCTGCGCGTGCGAAGGGCTGCTGGCAGTTTGTGATTGGTCCGAGGCGTGTGTCCGATGCGCAGGTGGTCAGCATGTGCGAGGGTCTCGGTGGCACTCGCTGATTGGACTGCGGAGTCGTCTTACATGTGCGAGGCTTGGAGCTAGGTGCGAGCTTCGGATTGGTCAGCATCCTTGGTTTGGACAGATGCTCGGTTTGGATTGGGTCTCCTTCTTGGTCGAATCAGAAGCCTACACGCAGGTCGGATCACGTGGGTTGCATGCGAGGATCATGTGGCTATTGTTCATGCGAGGGTGACTCAGCAGACTTCAGTGACTCAGCAGGACACGTGACACTTTTTCAGCGAGGATGATATGGCAACTCGTGACTATGCGAATTTTCTCGATTTTCGCGCCAAAACTTCTAAAATCCATAACTTTCACATACGAGCTCCGATTTTGACTTTATTTATATGCACGCGTAGCTAAAGTTGCGCTTTACAACTTCCGTTTAGACTTCGTTGGCTAATTTTGAATTTAAATTTTATATTATTATTTTTAACAAACCGGGACAGGAAATCCATTAAAAATTCATAACTTCTTCATCCGACGTCCGTTTTCGTCAGACTTTTTACCGTTGTGCTCCTAATGAGGATACCTTCAATTCTCATTTAGGTTGTGTCGGTTAAAAATCGCTCAATCTAAAATTCGAGTTTTTAGCTGTCTACTGCTAAGCTGAAACTTCGAAAAATCATAACTTCCTCATACGAAGTCAGATTTGGGCGTTCTTTTTATCGAACTTCTCGGTTTAACGAATACTACGACTTTCGTTTAGATTGCTAAGGCTAAAAAGTAGCTTATCAAAAACTCACTTTTTTACGACACTCGGCATTGTGCCGGTTTTGTTAGGTCATAACTTCTTCGTTATAACTCGGATTTCAGCATTCTTTATATCCCCGAAATCCTTGTTTCGACCACTACAACTTTATGTAAAGACATCGGACTTATATCACACTTTAATTTTGACGCTTATTTTTATTTTTAATTAATTAAACCCTAATAATTAAGCATAAAACACATAATTCACATAAAATTCACATAATTCCTTTTCATTTCTTCTAAATGAGTTACAAAGGTTAACCTAGACCATTATTTCAATATTAATGCCTAGCCTAGAAACACGGGCGTTACACACCTCATTTTTTGTTTTATTTAAAATTAGGTTTATAAACTGTAAAGTTTCTAAAACTTACAACATTGCAAAACTTAGTGTTCACTTTTAAACTTCCAGTGAAGCACTTTTGGCAATGCATAATTATTCATCTAAATATGTTGAGTCTTTACCTTATCCATTTTAACCATACTTGGACTCCAGTCTAAAAGGTCAAAGCTGTCATATTTTCAATTACTAGTGGTAGTGTTTCTTCTTATTCACAAATGAAGTTTAACTTAATAGATAGCTCGTGAATATCTAACAAACGCTTTAAAACCTCCACATGTCGATTTAATCACTAGCATAAATCAAGGATTGAAGTTTGAAATATATCTCAACCTAAGTTTTAAATCTACATACAGACTAGAATTCTACCTTTTCATTATGAGTGATTAATACGTGTATAGTCATCACGCATAATTTTGACTTGGTTAACATTGATATATTCCATTACGCCTTTTATCATATACTTTTTTGTCTAATAAAATCTACTGTAAACGAGTAATCATTATTTACATTTGTTCTTTTGTTCTGAATTTAGAAATTTGACTTAAAATGTAATTTTCATTGTATTTTTTTATAATTAATACACAAGACTAAAACCCTTGTGATTATCATTTTTCTAAAACTAGAAAGTAAATGTGAAGGATATATTTTCTTATGTTTCTTCTTCTTAAACATAATTTTTTTTAATATTACAATTATCTATCCTTAAAATGATTGTTTTTGGTAGAATCACTAAATTAAGAATGCACTATTTTCAATGATCGGTATTTTTACTCCTTTCTAAAATAGCATTCTACTTTGCAATCTCTAGTGAATTCCTAAACTCTCAAACTTGTTTTCATAAATACTCTGACTCCTCTTAAACATGTATTTGTCTTGACTTAGACAATTAGACATTTTTTTCCAGAAGAGTAATCAAAATATTTATGTATAAATTCCCTTATTTATGACTTAAACCTTTAACCTTAATTAATATCTTTATTATCTTACTACTTCTTTTGATTGCCACGCGTTTATCTTCGTTCTCTTGGAATTACCACACATTTTAATAAAAGTGAGATTACTTATCATTTCTAAACGCTCAAGATGCTACCTATATAATGTGATTTAAAATATCATAAACTTTCACCGCCTTCATTAGAAACAACGACTCTCTAACTATATTCTTTAATTATGGTTCTATTATAGTAAGAGTACCTGTTGTAGAAATTATAGCTTCGGAAATCGTCAACCATTTCGTAATTTATTTTGTAGACGACACTTAAATAGCCTTTACATTTGAGATGTACTAAAACATCGTTGCCTATCCATAGTACGTATCCTTAGGAACTTACCCTCGATTGTTTCTCTTTCATTCATGCTACATCTTCCTGTTTCAGAATATATCTTTTCCATATCTAGTTGCCAACCCGGAAGTAACTAAATAGTCTATAATCTTTTCTTTATTAGGCGACGAATTTACAGTTAGTGCCGATTTAGAATGCGACTCAAAGATCAATGCGTACTTAGCACTCAATGTAGTTGATGCTTTAGAAAAACATATAACATACTCTTAAGTTAGATAATATCTAAATAGATAATCTTTTCAACTAGGTCTCCATGGTTGGATCATGATTTCCATGATCCTAATTTCTCACAATCTAGATTGTAGAACTCGAATTAGGGAAACCCTAACGTGATTATAGATAAAGCACTTGACTCTCCCTTGAGAAGTTAATCAAAGGTTATTCAAGTCACCAACTCTCCGACTATACACTTTTATTTGGCTAAGTTCTTATAGAATATGTCACGAATTGAATTTTGGGATGAAATTCTATCAACTGGGGGAGACTGTGACAACCGTCAAAATTTGATACAGTTCTAGATTTAGATAAACTTAGTTGCACGTATAGGCACGAATACTAGACTTAGTAACTAGAAGCTAAATTATAACCTACTAGAAACTTGGAAACAATTAGAAACAATGGATAGTGTACTTTGATTTCACATTGATATGTGAATTTTACGACTACTTAACTGTAGAAATTAAGTCCGAGTCTTGTAGGAACTTAAGTCATAGTTGAAACTAGGAATAGTATGCTTGATTCTTCAATTTCGCTTGAATCTCGGAATCACTACATAGAAATGCCAATAAACCGATAAAAATAAAATAAAAACATTATTTCTTACTTTAATAAGAGTTAGGAAACCCAAAAATAATTCGAAGTCCCAAAGATTCAATTTATTTCGATATCCAAAGATTTATTAAATCTCAAGACCCTAAAAAGGCTACAAATTCAAATTAATAAACTTTAACACCTAAAAATCCATAAAATTTGGTATGGACTTTATAATATCAAATTAAAATAATTAAATTCAGGAAAATATAATCAAGGAAAATAAAAATTAAGTCAATAACATTTACCCTTAAGTTATAAGTCAAAAATCAAGGTTTTATGAATAAAAAACTAGGATAAGAAGCATATTTTATAAAAAAATTATATTTTTATAAAAGATTTGTATTTTATAAAATTTAAAAGAGGGAGCCCCTCTCTCCATTCATAAAAAGTCAGACCTCTCTCTCTCTCTCTCTCTCTCTCTCTCTCTTCATCTCTCCCTCAAAAGTCAGACACCACTCATTCACGCTTATTCTTCACTCCAAATTTTCTGTCTTCCTTCTATCTAAAGGAAATTTGATGTTAGAAGTAGAATAACTGGGAGAAATTTTTACATTAGATTTTTCATAAGTTTTTATACATCTCTGTATTTTCGTGGCCAATTTTGGTGGAGAGAAAACCCAAAGATACGACGAGAGAGTTTGGGTATCCAGAGAGATGAAATCTTTCTTTTCTCTCTTTTTTTTCTCTCTAAAACCCCCCACTCCTTCTCTTCCATTCACCCACAAAAATTTCTAGCAAAACCCAACATGCTACATAAAATATCCATCATCCATAAGGACTCATCAAGGTAAAAACACCTAACTAAATCATGCATGCAAGTTTCTATTATTTTCTTATGATTTTATGTGCTAAATGTTTATCTTCATCTCTTCTTTTTATAATATCATCACCATTTTCGGATTTTATGATGATGTTTTTATATTTTTACCAAGAACATCTTGCTTGTTGCTTTGATGGTGAAAATCCATGATCAAACCTATGTTAAGATCTTGATTTAAGCCATGCATGTGCAAATAACATGAAAAATCGACTTCTACTCCATCTTCTTCAAAATTGTTTTCCTATGGTTAAAATTATTTTTATAACATCATGGAAGTGTTTTAACACCATGCATGTATGATATACAAGGTTTCATGTTCATGAACTTAGTGCAAAAATCGATTTAAGGATTAAAACATCAAACTCAAGTTAAGAGTTTCTGAGCAACAAAATTTTGTTCATAAATGCATGTATGATAAACAAGGTTTCCTCACTCGCGTGATTGCTTGAGTGCATAATACCATATTAATCTATGGAAAGATAAGTATACATATTGATAGGCCGTCAGTTATAAGCTTGGTTGTGAACTCATTGTTTGCTCATATACATACAAACTAGCTTACTTATTATAGCAACACACTTTTATTATTGGAAACTTATTTACTTGTCTTAGAAATGAACTTGTTTACTCCTTGTAGCAACGAATTTTTTTGCTCATTATAGCTATGAAACTTGATTACTCTTTTAGCAACAAAATTTATTTCCCATGAGAATATGAACGTTACATCTCATTTGGGCAACATACTTTATTTCTCCTGATGACAACGAACTTGTTTATGCAAACTTATTTACTCATTTTAGCAATATACTTTTATTTATAGAAACTTCTATCAAAACTTCGATTACAATTCATGAAACCAATATTATTTTTAACCTTTGAACTCACCAACTATTTTTATTGTTGGCGCTCATTTTACATGCTTTTTCAAGAATCACCTAGTAAGAGGCACCTAGAGACACAACACTTGTAGGAACATTTTCATGCATTGTCTTTCAAATACATTGTACTTTATTTTAAAAAGTTGTTCAAAGTCATTGTAAATTGTAATTCTTTTTAATACTATAGTTGTTGTGTTTTAACTTTTGTTATGAGACTCGTTGTAAAATGAACCGATTATTTAAATCAAATTGGGCTCCCCCTTTTGTGCAGCCTGATTCTCTCTCTGGAAATGAGAGTGCCCTCGATAGACATTTATCATCGAATAAGGAATCCTTCCATGGATGAGAAGGTTGAGTTACAGTACAGACTCCGTTGGATTTCGCAAGGAAGCATCTCGAAAGTTCCGCAATCTATGGTTGATGCCTCACTCGAACTCTATCTCCCATGTTTCCGCTTTAGGAACATTTTCATGCGTTGTCTTTCAAATACATTGTACTTTATTTTAAAAAGTTGTTCAAAGTCATTGTAAATTGTAATTCTTTTTAATACTATAGTTGTTGTGTTTTAACTTTTTTTATGAGACTCGTTGTAAAATGAACCGATTATTTAAATCAAACCCCTTCTGTGCAGCCTGATTCTCTCTCTGGAAATGAGGGTGCCCTCGATAGACATTTATCGTCGAATAAGGAATCCTTCCATGGATGAGAAGGTTGAGTTACAGTACAGACTCCATTGGCTTTCGCAAGGAAGCATCTCAAAAGTT
This sequence comes from Lactuca sativa, assembly GCF_002870075.4. Lineage (NCBI taxonomy): Eukaryota > Viridiplantae > Streptophyta > Magnoliopsida > Asterales > Asteraceae > Lactuca > Lactuca sativa. Next base: position 372,553,254 of record NC_056626.2, read on the forward strand.
CCGCAATCTATGGTTGATGCCTCACTCGAACTCTATCTCCCATGTTTCCGCTTTAGCGGGGTGTGACAACTAACAACCCGAACGATTCTTGGGCAATTGGACCGAAGAATCCCGCACACTTTAATCAAATACCATAATAATCAATAATCAGGTCATAACTATAATCGGTACTTTACTCACCAATCTCGGCTCCTATGGTAAAAGACTATTTTACCCTTCCCCGCAATTGGCCTAATTAATTGAGGCCCAAACTCAATGGCACTTAAACCCAATAATGGCCCAAATCTACAAGACACTTAAGTACCAATAAGGGCCCAACTCAGCAATACCTATGGCCCATCAAAATCCCAAAACCGTAGAATCCAAAGAGTTGCCCAAAATTAAGAAAGTTTATGCAGCGTACGTCATGCATCAGACATTACTTTGAGCGTACTCCTATATACACTTAACGTACTCACCAGGTGACCGAAATCTCTCATTAAGCACTTAATTCTTAATATCAATCATCCAAAATTCAGATCTAACTTCATTTTAAGTTCTTAACATGTAAAGTTGGTGACTTTACACCTTTGTATGCCTTAATGGGACCCTAAACTCGTTTTCATCCAACTAAGTCCATAATATGAGCACCAACTCTCACATGGTTCATCCAAACCCATCAAGATGACATTTTTATGCACTAAAAACTTCAGATATGTTAAGATCCAACATTCTAAGCTACTGGAGTAGTTCATACTCACAAGGATGACTCTAGGGACCACAATAAACCAAAATCAGGCCCTAGACTAAATCTAACAAAAAGAGTCATAAATTTAGAAACTTTATACCTTCAAATGCTAGAAAAATGGAAGAAGACTCTGGATCTATGAACTCTACACCCACCAATGCTTGAACACCAAGCTCCTACTTCTTAAAAGTGAGAAAAAACACCAAAGGTTAACCACCAAAGCTTAAGAACACTCAAGAACAAGCTAAGGTTTCGTATTTAGGGTTTAATGGGATGGAGGCTGAAGATAAAAGGGTTTGAAGATGAGTTATAGCCATTAAATAGGGTCCAAGACCCTAAATTATTGTTTACACCTGACTGGAGTACGCCCAACATACTCCTGGTACACCCAGTGTACTCCATGTTGCATCCGCGATCACCCAACCTAGTACACCCGACGTACTCCTTGTACGCCTAGCATAATAGACCTAGCCCATAAACCTCCAAACTTCCGAAGGCCATAACTTCTTCGTTCTAGCTCCGATTCCAATGATCCATATATCAACATAAAGGTAGTGAGAAGCTCTACAATCCTATGAACTCTCCTTTCCTTTACAACTTTCCAAAATTTGATCCAAAATTCATGAAAGTCCCACAACATCACTTTACCATTATACCCTTGGGATCCAAAACACAAGCTGAACACTCAGTACCAACCACCTACATTATCCATTACCAAGAGGGTCTAAACCTCTCTTTCTCCCAAGGCCCATATCCTTATGATACTTGATCCTCGGGCCACAACCCCAAATTATGAAACAACCCAAAATAGGGTGTTACACAAGTCCGAATAATCAATGAAGAAATTTTGATGTAACATCCAACGTTAGATTAAAGGAAAAATAGAAGCGATACATAGAAGTATCGCGGTCGTCATTAAAATTAAGAAGTATGTAACTAGAAGTGCTACATGCTAGAATTTGATCACATCACATTAGAACATGAAGGAAGTTATCTTTTACACTGGAATCTAACTCAAGAAGACCTTGTTCTAGCCATTATGAGATGGAAGGTCATTAGAGCACAACCATTCGGTCTGTTATGGTAGTCAAAGTAAAGACCTCATCTTAGGTAAAGTTTATTCTTATAGGATAAGGAATCTCATATTTAGATTAAATTTAGAATGAATAGTAGATGGAAGGTTGAACACCAGCAATCGATAAGTTCAAGAGGTATAAACTCATTGGAAAGGAAATAAGAGTTACGTTTATTAACTAGGATGGAAAAGTAATGTGTAGATTCATTATACAAGCCCTATGTTGCTGATGATTTCAAGATGTAATCATCCTAAGGGGGAGATAAATGTAAGTCTTATAGATACGGTCTAGTCAAATAAGCGATAAAATGACGTTTTGATAGAATATTATTTAGGATAAATAATCTTAACCAAAGTTATATTGTATGTGATAGGGATCTCATATATATAAAGAACTATGAAATCCGACTTTGAGTGAAGAAGATATGATCTTCCGAAGTTTCGTGTTCAGTCGGTATGTCGTAAATAATGAATCGGATATAGGTCGTTTATTAGCCTAGGTAATCTAAACAAAACTCATAGTAAATGAAAAACCAAACTCGTGCATACAGAAAATGTCCAAATCTGACTTCGTGAGAGGAAGTTATAATTTTTCAAAGTTTTAGCGTAGCAGTGTTCAACACTGGTATAATCTTTTAGATTGGTTGATTGTTAGCCGAAACAATCTAAACAGGAATCAAATATCTCGTTAATAGCAACCCAACAATATAAACATATTCGAGAACGGACGATGGACGAGTGAGTTATGAGTTTTTAATGGACTTTAACAATCTAAGCCCGTTAAAAGTATAACTTTAAAAATAAATTCAAAATTAGATAACGAAGTCTAAATGAAAGTTGTAGATCTTATCGAAGCCACGTGCAAATATAAAACGCATAAAAACGGACCTTGTATGAAGAAGATATGATTTTTTAAAGGTTTTATAAAATTTACATGCAGCCATGCGCAGAAACAGAGGGCGCAATGCACCTCTGACAACCCACATGATAGTGACATGTGTCAAGTCAGGATGAGGCCACATCATCACCCAAAAACTTGCACAACCGCTCCCAGAAAGGGAGTGCAGCGCACATATGCTTTTTTGCATATAAACAGCCTTCAAAGTTCAGTTCACCTCTCTCTCTCTCTCTCTCTCTCTCTCTCTCTCTCTCTTAAAATTCTCTATAATATGACCATAATTCCCGTAGTTTTAATATTTGGCAAAGCCCTGAGGTCCATAGGAGCCCAACAACTATCAGCTATCTGGTCGAAATCCTGCTAGCACAATTTATGGACTTTTTCTAGGAAATAATTGTAAGTTAAATTACACTCAACATTATTTTAGTGTAATTTATAGTTATATTCACAATTTGTTATTATGAACTTATAAATAAGATTTATCAATAATTCCAAGTCATTATACTGACTGATCTACTTACAGGGATGACGTAGAGGCTGGATTTAGTGAGGTGTTTAAAGTGGGATTTCCGAACAGTATACTCTATCTATCAAACATACCCTACTTCTGATATGATCCAACCTGTTTGTTCCTTACTTAGTAGAACTTGATGTAAACATTAGCATTAGTGAGGAATCTAGACAATCATTAGTTACCAGGAACATAAGACTAAGATTTAGTAATGTGAACCTAGGTCACGTCAGAAGAAAAGCTAAACTACCAAGGCAAAGTGTTTCCTAAATTCTGACGCATCCACTCTAATCAGGTGAGTACATAGTTACTTTCATTTTACACATAGATATGAAGTATCAAATTAATTAAATGTTATATGTGCCTTTGTGCAAAGATGTTATGTGTTAGGTGAAATTGTCACACCCCAAAACCATGAACGGCGGAAACGTTCTGGGGCGGAGGACGTCATATACAGTATCACAACAATGAAAAGTAGTAAACAAGAAACAACATCATCCATTGCATTAATAATATAATTTTAATACAAGTGTGTTCTGTCAAATTCTGATAAACACTAAAACATAAATCAAAATGAAAGATGCGTCTTGAACGAGTACCATCTTCCCTGAACCTTGCATCGGTACCTGTCTATGGTTGACCTGAGGATACAAGTTATTTTGAAAGAGAGTATCAACTTTAAAGCTGGTGAGATCATAAGTATTTTAGTGTCTTAATTTGTATGTAAGTACTTGTATGTAAATGAAATGTAAGTATTTGTATGTGAATGAACTATAAGTATGTATATGTATATGAACATCCTAGAAAACCCTATATTTCCTACTAACTGTATCCTTCTACCAAGGCATCTAGTATCTATGTGTAGTAAGAGTGTGTATTTTCCCAAATCTGGCTATCATTAACCAAAAATATAGCTACTACATTACCGTGCATCGTGTGAATGTTCACGAAGTGAATGTAATGGGAAAATGAAATAATACTATGGTGTAGTATTGAATAACTACAACCGTACTAACTACCTTAAGTCTATTGTAATCTTGTGAGTATTGTAGTATTTGTAATAAGTGACTAATTCTGTACTCCTATTGCCTTATTGAGGGATAAGGCATAATGTGATGGCTAGATCCCAGGCTAGACGCTCCCCTGTCAAAGGGATTTTGGGAACTTTACATGACCCCTGCATATTTGCACGTCGTGAACATCCACATTACTATGATCATGTATACCCAATATAACTATCACAATGCGTTGCGATTCATTGGTATAGTTAGATCCTGAACTCGTTCTATGCTATAGCACCTAGTGATGTCTGTCCTATTATCGCATAGGATCTATGTAAAGGTATATGAACGTGTGCCTTTGCTACCCAAAGGTATTGAACTGACTGAAAGGAACTATTATGTCCATATATGTACACATGATATATAACTAATATTTAAACGACCTTCGGACGGATACCTGATATCCCACCAGACCACATCTCAAGCGCGAAAAGGAAATAGGGTGGATAGCCTTCCTAAGTCCTTTAAATATTACTTATATAACTATACATATGTAGGCAAGCTTATAATAGGGTCTCTATGTAAACATACATATGTAAACGTACTCATGTAAGTGTGATCATGTAAACATATCTATGTAATAGTATAGTAATGTACTGTATTGTTCTGCGTGTGCTAGCTGTAATGTGTGTTCTCTCTCTGTCTAGCATGTATAGTAATGTACTGTGTGTACTAGCTGTAACGAGTTTTCTCTCTCTATCTAGCAAGTATTGACTCATGAATGAACTGACTCATTGTATGATATCGCGTTCTAGTAATAGTTCTAGTATCTTCCTAAACTACCTATATGGTAGCTTACTAGTAATGTAACTGGTACGTATGAACATGGACGTATACCCTTGCTACCCAAGGGTATTGAATGAACTGGAAGAACCTTTATGACTATATATGTACACATGATATATAACTAATATCTAAACGACCGTTGGATGGGTACCCGATATCCTACCAGACCACATCTCAAGCGCGAAAAGGAAATAAGGTGGATAGCCTTCCTAAGTCCTTTAAACATTTCTTATATAACTATACATATATAAGCATGCAATTGACAATATAAAAGCATAAAATCAGTTTTGTAAAACCTTTTGAACATGATTTCTATCTAAGAAAAGATCAACTTGATGGCAATTTATAAAACGGGTTGAAAGCATGGGTTTGATAAAACAGTTTAAGTATAAATAAACATTTGTTTGAAACACAATTGTAAATGAGTTTGAAATGAAACATACAAAGTATAATGAACAATTTAATAAGGAGTTTTAAACATATAAAATGTTTATGAAAATCATTTGAAGGAAACTGTTTGGTAAAACGGCTAATGAGTAGCAAATCATTTGAATGCTGCTTATAAATCACATGTGATTGATATAATACTAGCATGATTCTACTTGTATCCCCCCCATAAAACATTTAAAACATTGATTAAGGGGTATGAACTCACCTGTTGTGAGTGGTACGAATGAACTGAAGACGTAGGATTGCTAGGTGTCAAGTGAAGTCTTGAGCACACTCTATGATCCTAGTTAACATATAATATCACATATATGTATCAAATTAGTCTATAAACAACTAATAAACAAGTCAAGACACCCTAGGACATGCTAAACACCTATATCAAGCGTTATTAGCCTCTAGGATTGCATCTAAGTGTTGTAAGGAAAAGCTATTGCGTGTAGGGTTCAAGGAAAACTCCATAATAAAGTTCATGGCCCTAATGTCACTATCAAATGCGTTTATGTCGTAAACTCATGAGTTTACGGCCTTAAGCTCATACTTACATGACCATTTCATGTTTGAAGCTCTATAAGACCCTAAGAAGCATTTCTACTTAATGGCATGGTCTTTGGTAGAGTTTAGGGCATCCTTTAACTCCTTTGAAGACTTCACGGCCCTGGGACCAAATCCCTTGGAGATTACGGCCGTAATCTCCCTTGGAAGGGTGTTTTTGGTGATTTCAAGTCCCTAATTTAACTAAGAACTAATCTAGGCTAGTGTTCATGGCTTTTGGAGGATTTAAAGCACCATTTGGCCCTATTGTTTGGAGTTCACGGTCCAAGAACTCTTTGGGCCGTGAACACCTTACTCTTGGTGTTCCAAGGGTGTTTTCTAGTCCTAAACACATTAGGGTACAAGTCCAAACTAGTTTCATTTCTCAAGGAAAGGACTAGGGCATCATTTGACCCCTAAAGAAGGGTTTACGGTCCAAGATGTTCTTGGGCCGTAAACTCTTTAATTTTAGTGTTTTCCTATGATTTCTAGTGTTTTAGACACATAACAAGCTCTATAACACACTAGGATAGAAGTACTCACTTTCCGGGACGAAAGTCCGAAGATCCTTGAGAGAGAATTCGACTTTTCTCTAGTTGGAAATGGAACTAATGAATAAATATGGCTTAGATTTCTATATATAGTCCTGGGATTTTTGGCAGAAAATATTTTATTCACGCAATGAACTCTAATATCATAGAGTTTTGGAATAACAGAGTTGCACAATACCCAAGTGCATCCACTCTCTTGATATCTCCTTAAGTGTAAACCTGAATTACTCAAACTTATACTAAAAGTCTGGAAATTTACTGCAACTGTTCTAATCTTCTACTGACTTGATATGGTTTGTACAGAATGGAAATTTCGGGTTGTCACATCATCCCCCTGTTAAAGGGAATTTCGTCTCGAAATTAGAATTTAGGTAAGGAAGTAGGTACGAATGATCGAGTCATGAGGTGGGAACTTCCTAATCGATTGGTTCTCATGCTCCTAAGTGAATTCGGGTCCTTGGTTGGTATCCCAACGAACCTTCACTAATGGGCGACGGCGTTGCTTCGTCCGCTTGACCTCTCTGTCGAGGGTCACTACGGTTCTTTCCCGAAGGCGAGGATCTCGTTAATCTCGATTTCGTCGAGTGGAATTACGAGAGTCCTGACGGAAAGGTACGGTTTCAAGATCGAGACGCGAAGGGTAAAATGTATGTTTCTGAGTTCGCGGAGTAGATCTAGTTTGTGAGATACAAGACCGATTCTGGCAAGAATCTCGGAGGTCCTGACTATCTTGGATTTAGCCTTCCACGCTCTACTAAGCGTATTAAGCCATTCCCAGAGTGAGACTTCCTAAAGAACTTGGTCTCTCACTTGTAATTCCAAAGGTTTCTTTTTCTTTCCTAACTCCCCAATCAAAGGCCACCCTCTACTGGGTCAAAGTCGTACGGGTTTCTGTAATATGCGAGGAGTTTTGGACGAACTATGACAGTAGGTCTGTAAGACCTAGGATTTGGCGAATTTCTGTCGGCGTCTTCGGTGCCGACAAATTCCTAACGGTTTTGGATAAATTGACAGAGTACTCAAGAATTTCCACATCACTAATAGTGTGTCTTAGGAATTCGACTCTTCGATTCCAAAACTCGTGTTCAGAGAACTTTGCGAAAGTTTCTCCGAAGGTAATGTTTCCATGTGTTCCTTCTTACTACGAGGGTAGATAAATAAGTCATTACAAGGAGAATGACGAACTGATCCAAGTAAGAAAGGCGGGCCTTATTCATTAAACTCATGAATGCTACAGGCGTATTGGTCCTATCCGAGGGGTATCACTACGGACTTGAAGTGTCCGCATCGAGTTCGGAAGGTAGTCTTCCGGACATCCTTCCCTAACACTCAAACTGGTGATATTCGGATCTCAGGTCCATTTTTGAAAGTAGTTCTTTCCTTGCGTCTGCTCAACCAATTCATCTATGCGAGGCAGAGACCACGATTTCTAAGGGAAAATGTTGACGGAGTCCTCGATAGCCGAGGTACATATGATGCAATCCGTCGACCTCTGGAAGAATAAGACTGGAGCTCTCCAGGGGTGAGAAGCCTAGTCTTCCAATTCTATTTCTGTGTAGTTCGCTAAGTTGTCCGGGCTGTTCTTGTATCTCCGTATGTGTTTAGATTATAGGGCGATCTGTTTACAGGAGTCATACTGGGTTCTAAGTTTGTTCACATGGCAATGCGATTACTCGTAGTCTTGGGCAGTTCTCCGTCCTGAAGTTCATATTAGAATTCATACATGGCTCATCATTTGCAGTATCGTGTATACGAGTCGTATATAATTAAGATTGAAAATGTAGTCGAATAACTGATTCTTTTTTAAGCTCACTCCCCATCGAGGAAAAGAATTTAAAGTGGAATCATCAATTCTAAACCTACAGAACCTTGGTTATACATCACCCCTATGTATACATTCTTCAGCGATAAATCAACTGTATGAATCTTTGGATTGAACTTGACGTACTGTACGAGTGGTACTTTGGGGATTTCTGCTGAGTTTTCTTAAGAAAGGATAAGAAATGTGAGGTACTCTATGCATGAGTACTTCCGAGTTCTGAAATGACTGCTTCGCTAAAAATACGTTTACTGAGAAAGGGATGTACGTACGAAGCTGATATTGAGCGGATCAAGTTGAATCTAGTCGTATGGTAATGTCGGAATCATAAAGAAGCTTAAAAGACATTAGATTTGAACATAAGGCGTTACAAACAAAACTCAACCTTGTAACCATCAACAGAGTTACAATACTTTAGACTTACTACAAGACTATTGTTGCGAACAAGGTATACTACAAAAGACAAGTATACGCAGCACGAGCATCCCTATACCAACATGATCCCGTAAAAGATAAGACTCTGGTTGCACTAGTTTTGGATGGTTTATAAGTTTGTTACAACGAAAGATAAGGATTTTGTGAGAGATTTTGGTTGACCCTAGATGTACATCGATTGCTCAATCAAAGAGTAAGAGTATGTTCTAGAAAGTTTGACCTACATCCCTATGATGCAGTCCTAGTACGGAATGGAAGTATGTTCGCGAAGGTTTGACCTACATCCCTATGATGCAGTCCTAGTACTGAGTGGAGGTGAGTTTGTAGAATGGTCTCAAGACGTTTTTCGTTCAAGCCGAGGTATCGTGGGTTGGTGAATAACATCATCCAACCACTAAAAGAGACTTGGAAATGTCTCTGGAGCTAAATTACTATAGTCCAATGACTTGACTAAAGCAGGTTTCAGATAGGCTCCAATGAAAGTATGATGAGAGTACTTGAATAAACATGACACATGAGTTAGCCGACTGTCAATATCTTTGATATTCATGACGTACAAGTTCGGGAAAATGACCTTGTACAAAGGTCTTACATCATATCTAGAGAAGATAGTCCTTGACAGCTTAAAGGCCTAACTAAAGTACTTACGGTACAAGATAGTTTCATAGAAAATGCCACATCGGTCAAAGAGAGAAAAACAATTCCTTCATAACAAGGAAAAATGAAGTAAGGCATCTACTACTTGCGCCGGTCATCCCTCTGGTGAACTCTCAGTTCAGCCAGTTGACGTTCCATATCAAGTAAATGCCTTTTGTACACCCTCTGGCGTACACGGAGTTCTATGACTTCGGCTCGGGATTCAGCCAGTGCTTGAAGCAGGGCTTCATGGTATCTTTCAGATCTCTCACGAGCATCTTCTAGACGAAAGGTGCGGAGGGTATGCATCCTCGCATCGACGACAACTTCGGTGATCTGATGTAGGGCTGTCCTGCCTTGAATCTCATTTTGGGCCACTCTGCGGACCAAGATTGGCAAGATTCTGTCTGCTGAGCCCCCATTTCTCAGGTCATAAAAGCTTTGGTCACCATTAAATGGCATGGGCTGCTCTTGTCATTGGCTCCATGTTTCCAAGCATTCCACCCATGGAGGCGTCGGGCCATGAAAAGTCGGACGAGGGTTAGGAATTGGAACGGGAGCTGCCTGGGGTAGGTTCTCAACCTCAGGTTCGGAGTTAGCACCATTCGAAAGGTCTTCATCATGGTAATCATCCAGAGGGATCGGATGATCATTATCTGGTTCTTCTCCAAACCATCCAGCAATAACTTCGTTCGGAAGGAACAGGTTGCCGTGGGGATGGGGTCCAGCCATGTTATCTATGCGAGAATTGGGGTGAGAAAAGAATTATTAGACGAACTATCTAGATAATTATTTAGAAAATCTTCATTAGTTACATCACTGTTTGTGAAGTGCATACCAGTTATATGTAATCGAAACATGATAGGCCTTCGAATAAGTGGCCTTAACTCCAAATTCACACATAATAGTGGTAAACAAAATTTTCACAGATTCTAAGTCTAACATCCTAGTTACATATAGCCTTAGTGTATCCACTTAGCAACTATTAACTTAGAAATGAAGATTCCGTTTTAGTTCTCAAGTATAAAGTACTGATAGTAACACCAAATACCCCTATAATGTTTTAAATTTAATGTTATGTTCTATTGTTCTCATTGTGGTATTGTTGGTAAGATTTTAGACTTTTTGCAACCACACAACTACACTTAGGCACATGCTAGTCAACCTTCGGATAATATAGGTGATCAGGCTATATCTTCCAAGTTTTGACCATATGTCTCTAAGTCCACCTGTGTTGCCCAACAATCGTAATTCTTTTGTACTGTCCCAGTGACACTAATTTTAGTATGAATGCAGGCACGTATACTTAATTAAATATTTTATTATTTAAAGTATAAACTCTTGGTCAGAATATTTTTAATCCCATTGTATTGATAGTCTGTATATCTTTTATGGGTTGATATACTTAATTCACTATAAACAATGCTCTAATACCAATCTGTCACACCCCAAAACCATGAACGGCAGAAACGTTCTGGGGCGGAGGACGTCATGTACAATATCACAACAATTTAAAGTAGTAAACAAGCAACAACATCATCCATTGCATTAATAATATAATTTTAATACAAGTGTGTTCTGTCAAATTCTGATAAACACTAAAGCATAAATCAAAATGAAAGATGCGTCTTGAATGAGTACCATCTTCCCTGAACCTTGCATCGGTACCTGTCTATGGTTGACCTGAGGATATAAGTTATTTTGAAAGAGAGAATCAGCTTTAAAGCTGGTGAGATCATAAGTATTTTAGTGTCTTAATTTGTATTTAAGTACTTGTATGTAAATGAACTGTAAGTATTTGTATGTGAATGAACTGTAAGTATGTATATGTATATGAACATCCTAGAAAACCCTATGTTTCCTACTAACTGTATTCTTCCACCAAGGCATCTAGTATATATGTGTGTGTCTCTTGTAAGAGTGTGTATTTTCCCAAATCCAGCTATCATTAACCAAAAATATAGCTACTACATTACCGTGCATCGTGTGAATGTTCACGAAGTGAATGTAATGGGAAAATGAAATAGTACTATGGTGTAGTATCGAATAACTACAACCGTACTAACTACCTTAAGTATATTGTAATCTTGTAGTACTGTAGTATTTGTAATAAGTGACTACTTCTGTACTCCTATTGCCTTATTGAGGGATAAGGCATAATGTGATGGCTAGATCCCAGGCTAGACGCTCCCCTGTCAAAGGGATTTTGGGACCTTTACACGACCCCTGCATATTTGCATGCCGTGAACATCCACATTACTATGATCATGTATACCCAATATAACTATCACAATGCGTTTCGATTCATTGGTATAGTTAGATCCTGAACTCGTTCTATGCTATAGCACCTAGTGATGTATGTCCTATTATCGCATAGGATCTATGTAAAGGTATATGAACGTGTGCCTTTGCTACCTAAAGGTACTGAACTGACTGAAAGGAACTATTATGTCCATATATGTACACATGATATATAACTAATATTTAAACGACCTTCGGACGGATACCTGATATCCCACCAGACCACATCTCAAGGGCGAAAAGGAAATAGGGTGGATAGCCTTCCTAAGTCCTTTAAATATTACTTATATAACTATACATATATAGGCAAGCTTATAACAGGGTCTCTATGTAAACGTATCTATGTAAACGTACTCATGTAAGTGTGATCATGTAAACATATATATGTAATAGTATAGTAATGTATTGTAATGTTCTGCGTGTGCTAGCTGTAATGTGTGTTCTCTCTCTGTCTAGCATGTATAGTAATGTACTGTGTGTACTAGCTGTAACGAGTGTTCTCTCTCTATCTAGCAAGTATTGACTCATGAATGAACTGACTCATTGTATGATATCGCGTTCTAGCAATAGTTCTAGTATCTTCCTAAACTACCTATATGGTAGCTTACTAGTAATGTAACTGGTACGTATGAACATGGACGTATACCCTTGCTACCCAAGGGTATTGAATGAACTGGAAGAACCTTTATGACTATATAGGTACACATGATATCAGGGTTCTAAATAACGCGCTATGGCGGCGCCAAGGCGCACCATGGCGTCAAGGCATCACTAAGCCGTTACGAAAAGATCAATAACGTTGCTACTTGGCGTGGCGTGCGTTATGGCTTAATAAGACGCGCCTTTGTGCGTTACATGCCATGTTTTTTTGAGGCGCGTTATTAGTCCTTTATTTTTTGGGGGTAAAAGAGAACCTAAAATTTTTACGGCATTCAAAAATATTTGGGTTTTTTCACATAGAGTATTTTTGGTTCTCTCCTCAGTCGATCGATCAGACAATTCGTTCTTCCTTTATATTTCGTCTTCAAGTTTCAAATAAACGGTCGATCTTCAAGCTTCAACTTTCAACATTGTTGGTAAGCTTCCTTATTTGGTTCGAATTTTAAAGTTCTTACTTTGTCATCTTGTTCAAACGTCGGACTTATGAACTAAATTTTCATGTTTTCATAGTGCATTAATAGTTTAATATTTATCATTAGACGTTAGTGGAAGATTTAATGTTTATTTTTGAGCCACATATAGCCATTAAATCTAAACATCATTCAAAATTGTGAGGTTTTTATTGCTAATTTGCTATGCTTCTTCGTTTACGAATATAATAGAATTATTGAGTGTGGATGGAGTAATGGTACCATACAACCCATTAATGCAAAGACCATCTTATGGTGTTTAAAAATTTATATTCTATTGGTAATTACTTTATCGATGCCACCGTTAGCACTTTTGTTCATATTTTATTGCTAATTAGTTTATTATAGACAGCTTTCTTCATATTGGTAAATCATAATTTGATTCTTGACGATACTTTTGGCTTATGGTGTTAGATTATCGTTTACATTTTTATGTATTAATTCGTTCATTTTTTTCAAAATAGGATATACATGAATGGCCAGTGTAGATTCTAATTTGGATGGTTCAAGTCCAACGGATCCAGTAACAACAACTGGCGGTAGTTCAAGAGATAAAAGACAATGTTATGGGTTCAGATGCGGTTTTTACATGTATTGAAAAGTTTTTTCTTGATGACATTGACAAGCAAGACCAATGGATGTTCAGAAAATAATAGCTCTTATGATCCAGGTACGTTTTACAAACTTTAATAAAAGTGGTTGCTCTGAAAAACAAGTTAAGTATCAATGTAGATAAACTTCTTAAAAACATTTTCAAAAAAGAAAAAGGTGCATATAACAACAAAAACAAGTTAAAAATAGGTTAGAAAACAACATAATTTTTTTTAAAGCATTAGTGAGAAAAGCAGAAAAAGAGCAAATAATAGATTGTATAAAAAAACAAAAAAGACATAAAATCATAAAAAAAAACATGCATCAAAACAATGTAAAACAGGTGAAAAAAAACTGCATAAACTTTCATTTTGTTTTCTTGTAGTTAAACGGATGTTTTTAGAGACATTTTTACTCATTATTTTTAATATTTTGAGTAGGTACTTGGTGGATGACTTATGGAAATTCAACTCCAACTTTGCAAAAGATGGCTATAAAAATCCTTTCATTGACGACTAGCTCTTCCGGTTGTGAAAGAAATTGGAGTGCATTTGAGGGGGTAAGTTATTATGTGTTAAAAAGTGAAACTTTCAATTGTTAATAGCTACTTAACTAGCGATATTATTATAAACTAATATTATTTTTAACTTTGTTAATTAGATACACACAAAGAAAAGAAATAAGCTTGACAGTCAACGATTACATGATCTTGTATATGTTCAATTTAATTCCAAACTCATCAACAAGTGGGCAAGAGTGAAGAATCAAAATGTAGATGTATTGCGTTCTTTAGATGCTAGTATGGCACAATCATGGATTGTTGCTATTAGCGATGATGAAGAGGAAATGGAAGAAGGTGGTGGTTTGGAGAATGGTGGAGAAGAAATTGATGATGAAAGTGCAACTCAAGAGGATAGAGAACTCTATAAAGATGATTTTGTGTCGGATGCTGAACAAGTGAAAGGTGATGAATATTTTAAATTTAATTCTGATGAAGAAGGGTTTTTGGAGTGAAATGAAGCTGATTATATTTACATGCAAGGATAGTTTATTTACTTCATTTCATATATCTAATCTAATGATCTAACAAGCTTTTGTAATGTTCACCTGTTTTTTGAAAGACGATACTTTTGTAAACTCTAAGTGTGATATTCAATTAGTGACCTTGTTTATCTTAGATTAGTTGTATATTGGAATTTAAAAACATTGAGTTTTTTTGTTAATTTTTTGTTGATATATATATATATATATATATATATATATATAATATTAAAAATTTTCCGCCTTGATAAACGCCATGGCCTCGCCATAACTTGCAAGGCTTGAGGCTTGACCACACCACACCGCCACGCTACGCCTTACGTTATTTACAACCTTGGTCGTGGGCATGACCAAGGAAGAGGAGGCAGGAGTAGATGAAGAGGGCGAGGAGCTATAACAACACCGATAGATGCACCATCTAACCAGGGTAGTTCTGCCCCCCACCACGATCGAGGTTGAGGTCGTAGAAGGGGTCATGCGAAAAACGTGATCACTAGAGAAGAGTTGGTTGATGATGTTGCTCAGGCGATACATGTTACCTTGCCAAATGTATTTACTCAGGCACAAGATGCAATAATGAGTGAATACCAAGGAAACTTGGTCGGAGGTGAAGAAATCTGAGTATAGTATACCACATACAAATGATGTGATAACTCAAAATTAAAGGCTTTAGGGTTCGAAGCATGACCCGAACACCTGATGTGATAACTCAAATTAAAATAAATATATAAATATATGGTCTAAATGTATTATTATAATTATGATTAAGTAATTAGTTAGGAGTAAATAGAGAAATTATGGAATTTTAATTCCAAAACCCGTCATTTTGATTAGTTTCATAAATTCGGAATCTAGAGTGAGCTAAAAAGGTTACAAATTTGGACATTATAAAGAGCTCGAGAAATGGTGTAGAATACCCACTAGAATTGCTAGAAATCATTGAGATTCGATGGATAAATTGGAGGAGGAAGTTCGTAAAGTATTTTCGGAGTGGTGCTCGAAATTAAGGTAAGATTCTTCAGTTTTAGCTCGTTATAGTTGTTAGAATAAGTTTATATGCAAGCACTTTGCGTCTTGTTCAATCGCATGTCGTGATTCAAGCGAATAAGTCACAATTTCGTGAGAATTTAAAGAAATAAATTTTGGTTGGAACAAGTGTTTGACACATCTAATTTAAAGAAAAAATTTGGTAAATGAATATGAATAATTGTAAGAAAAGAATGAAGATAAATACTTTTGATTTTTATATAATTATTTGAAATAATTTGGAGGAATTTCAAAGCTGTTAAAAAATGGTGAATATGAATTAAAATTTCGGGTTAAAAAAAAGTGTATTTATGGGTTTTAATTTTATTTGGATGGGTCACCGGATATGTCAAGATCACACTTGCAAAGTTTGTTTAATTTTAATGAAATTTCCATTTACAAAATCAGTCCTTGTAAGTTTGATAAGGTGCTAACTTCGAGTTCTTGTTTTGAGGAAATATACGGTTCTATTTTTTTTTTTCCTTTAAACTGGAATATGAAATTACAGAAAAGGTCCTTATAGTTTTAATGACCTGTCAATATTTAGTTTCTTATATTTAAAACCATTGCATTTAACTGAAAATTACGTAAATAAGTATAGAGTTTTGATTACTCGCTAATTCTTTGTATTTTATTTTATTTATAAAAAAAAAAGACATAAGTTTGTCTTGTATTTTAAAGATTTAAATTGTTTTAACTTTAGAGTAATAAAAATGAAATCAATTAGTTGGAAAAAGAAATGCATAATACAATTGCGAACGTCAACGTAAAGAAATAACTATTTTGGTTGGCCGAATGAGACCTATGGATAATTGAACTGAAACGGATGTGTAAGATGTGTAAGATGTTTTTCTAGGATTATAGCCTTAGAAAATATTTGTTGGTGGAATTTAGGTTGCGGGTAGTGTGACAAGATTCGGCTAAAACCTAACAACAACGAGGTGACTTTTTTCGTGTTCTCTGACTTTTCTATTATTTATTCACACTATATTTTATGATAAATATGGTTTTGTGCAAATTTTATTTTGAGTTGTTTATCTATTGTGCATTTTTTTGGGAGACATGTTTAGTGGGAATGAGTGGGGTGTTTAATCGTCTTGAGTATGACGGATGTGTGCGATCGGCGGGGATGTGAATTGAGAATTTTACTAATTTCCTTGGAAATTTAAAATACTTGAGGACAATGGATGTTGACTTATCTCAAGGAGAAGGTAAATGAACATTTGGTTCTTTCTCTGGATAATTAATCGTTCCCTTAAATATTGTCATCGGGTGATTTGTTTGTTTTATGATTTATTGAAACTATATGATAAAACCTTTTTTTTAAGTGATGGACATATATGTGGAATAGGAACTCGTTAGGCCCTAGGCTTACCCGTTTAAATGTCCGCATCCGAGTAAACTATTTAACAAGTGGCAGTAAAAAGGCTAGGGAGAAGGATTGATCAACAAGATGACAAAGTTGTTCCGCAGAAACATAACCCCCGAAGCTCTTCGGTTGAAGACTATTTTTATTTTATTTACTTCCGCTATAGTTTTTAGTCATTAGTTAAGTTTTAGAATTGATCTTGGGAGATATTTGAATAGTTATATTTTGATATTTATTATCTTAAAAATTAGGGTGTTACAAGTTGGTCTCAGAGCGATGTTTAAATAGATTAGGTGTTTGCATAAACACTTAAGTTTATATGGAAAGAACAAGAGGTAATCAAACGACTAAATTAGACGACATATCACTTGTAAGTATCAGGTCTTCAAGGAGATCTAGAAGGTTTGCTAGGGTCACCCTAGAGGAAAAACACATCCCAGTTGGAGCTTATGTTAAATCTGGAGATGTACCAGAAATTCCGTTAATCCCTAATGCGTGTCCTGGGCATGGCCAAGGAAGAGAAGGCAGGAGTAGACGAAGAGGGAGAGGAGCTATAACAACACCGATAGATGCACCATCTAACCAGGGTAGCTCCGGCCCCCACCACGATCGAGGTCGAGGTCGCAGAAGGGGTCGTGCGACAAACGTGATCACTAGAGAAGAGTTGGTTGATGAGATTGCTCAGGCAATACATGTTACCTTGCCAAATGTATTTACTCAGGCACGAGATGCAATAATGAGTGAATACCAAGGAAACTTGGTCGGAGGTGAAGAAATCTGAGTATAGTATACCACATACAAATGATGTGATAACTCAAATTAAAGGCTTTAGGGTTCGAAGCATGACCCGAACACCTGATGTGATAACTCAAATTAAAATAAATATATAAATATATGGTCTAAATGTATTATTATAATAACAATTAAGTAATTAGTTAGGAGTAAATAGAGAAATTATGGAATTTTAATTCTAAAACCCGTCATTTTGATTAGTTTCATAAATTCGGAATCTAGAGTGATCTAGAAATGTTACAAATTTGGTCATTATAAAGAGCTCGAGAAATGGTGTAGAATACCCACTGGAATTGCTAGAAATCATTGAGATTCGATGGATAAATTGGAGGAGGAAGCTCGTAAAGTATTTTCGGAGTGGTGCTCGAAATTAAGGTAAGATTCTTCAGTTTTAGCTCGTTATAGTCGTTAGAATACGTTTATATGCAAGCACTTTGCGTCTTGTTCAATCGCATGTTGTGATTCAAGCCAATAAGTCACAATTTCATGAGAATTTTAAAGGAATAAATTTTGGTTGGAACAAGTGTTTGACTCATCTAATTTAGAGAAAAAATTTGATAAATGAATAAGGATAATAGTAAGAAAAGAGTGAAGATAAATACTTTTGATTTTTATGTAATTATTTGAAATAATTTGGAGGAATTTCAAATCTGTTACAAAAATGGCGAAAATGAATTAAAATTCCAGGTTAAAAAAAGGGATTTTCTAATATGTGCCCTAAGGGCACAGTATTAATTAAACACAATTATTACCATAATTAAATGTTAAACACAGAAATATTACCATAATTAAATATAAAATTTATTAATAATCTCCATAATTAATGTCTTTCACATTTAATTATAGTAATAACTGTGGTGTTCATGGGTTTTATAGTAATAACTGTGGTGTTCATGGGTTTTAATTTTATTTGGATGGTTCATCGGATATGTTAAGATCACACTTGCAATGTTTGTTTAATTTTAATGAAATTTCCATTTACAAAGTCAGTCCTTGTAAGTTTGATAAGGTGCTAACTTCGAGTTCTTTTTTTGAAGAAATATACGGTTCTATTTTTTTTATTTATTTAAACTGGAATATGAAATTACAAAAAATGTCCTTATAGTTTTAATTACCTGTCAATATTTAGTTTCTTACATTTAAAACCATTGCATTTAACTGAAAATTACGTAAATAAAGTATAGAGTTTTGATTACTCGCTAATTCTTTGTATTTTATTTTATTTACATAAAAAAAGACATAAGTTTGTCTTGTATTTTAAAGATTTAAATTGTTTTAATTTTAGAGTAATAAAAATGAAATTAATTAGTTGGAAAAAGAAATGCATAATACAATTGCGAACGTCAACGTAAAGAAATAACTATTTTGGCTGGCCGAATGAGACCTATGGATAATTGAACTGAAACGGATGTGTAAGATGTGTAAGATGTTTTTCTAGGATTATAACCTTAGAAAATACTTGTTGGTGGAATTTAGGTTGCGGGTAGTGTGACAAGATTCGGCTAAAACCTAACAACAACGAGGTGACTTTTTTCGTGTTCTCTGACTTTTCTATTATTTATTCACACTATATTTTATGATAAATATGGTTTTGTGCAAATTTTATTTTGAGTTGTTTATCTATTGTGCGTTTTTTTGGGAGACATGTTTAGTGGGAATGAGTGGGGTGTTTAATCGTCTTGAGTATGACGGATGTGTGCGATCGGCGGGGATGTGAATTGAGAATTTTACTAATTTCCTTGGATATTTAAAATACTTGTGTACAATGGATGTTGACTTATCTCAAGGAGAAGGTAAATGAACATTTGGTTCTTTCTCTGGATAATTAATCGTTCCCTTAAATATTGTCATCGGGTGATTTGTTTGTTTTATGATTTATTGAAACTATATGATAAAACTTTTTTTTAAGTGATGGACATATATGTGCAACATGAACTCGCTAGGCCTTAGGCTTACCCGTTTAAATGTCCGCATCCCAGTAAAATATTTAACAAGTGGCAGTAAAAAGGCTAGGGAGAAGGATTGATCAACATGATAACAAAGGAGTTCCGCAAAAACGTAACACCCGAAGCTCTTCAGTTCAAGACTATATTTTATTTTATTTACTTCCGCTATAGTTTTTAGTCATTTGTTAAGTTTTTGAATTGATATTGGGAGATATTTGAATAATTATATTTTGATATTTATTATCTCAAAAATTAGGGTGTTACAAGTTGGTCTCAGAGCGATGTTTAAATAGATTAGGTGTTTGCATAAACACTTAAGTTTAGATGGAACGAACAAGAGGTAATTAAACGACTAAATTAGACGACATATCACTTGTAAGTATCATGTCTTCAAGGAGATCTAGAAGGTTTGCTAGGGTTACCCCAGAGGAAGAACACATCCCAGTTGGAGCTTATGTTAAATCTGGAGATGTACCAGAAATTTCGTTGATCCCTAATGTGTGTCCTAGGCATGGCCAAGGAAGAGGAGGCAGGAGTAGACGAAGAGGGCGAGGATCTATAACAACATCGATAGATGCACCATCTAACCAGGGTAGCTCCGGCCCCCACCACGATCGAGGTCGAGGTTACAGAAGGGGTCGTGCGACAAACATGATCACTAGAGAAGAGTTGGTTGATGAGATTGCTCAGGCGATACATATTACCTTGCCAAATGTATTTACTCAGGCACGAGATGCAATAATGAATGAATACCAAGGAAGCTTGGGCGGAGGTGAAGAAATCTAAGTATAGTATACCACATACAAAATTGGGCATTATAAAGGGCTCGAGAAATGGTGTAGAATACCCATTGAAATTGCTAGAAATCATTAAGATTCGAGGGAAAATTGGAGGTGGAAGTTCGTAAATTATTTTCGGAGTGGTGCTCGAAATTAAAATAAGATTCTTCTATTTCAGCTTGTTATAGTGGTTAGAATATGTTTATATGCAAGCACTTTGCGTATTGTTCAATCTCATGTCTCGATTCAAGCCAGTAAGTCACAATTTAATGAGAATTTTAAAAGAATAAATTTTCTTTGGAACAAGTGTTTGACTCATCTTATATAGAGCAAAAATTTGGTACTTGAATATGGATAACCGTAAGAAAAGAATGAAGATAAATTCTTTTGATTTTTATATAATTATTGGAAACAATTTGGAGGAATTTGAAAGCTGTTACAGATTAAAAATGGTGGAAATGAGTTAAAATTTTGGTTTAAAAAGAATAAAAATGGTGGAAATGAGTTAAAATTTTGGTTTAAGAAGAAATGGTGTTTATGGTTTTTAATTTTATTTGGGTGGGTAGACCTGCAACACTGGTTTAATTTTAATGAAATTTTCATTTACAAAATCAGTCATTATAAGTTTGATAAGGTGCTAACTTTCGATTTATTTATTTATTTTTTTTTTTATTTTTTTTTAATGTACGCTTCTATTTCTTCCTTTTCATTTAAACTGAAATATGAATTTAGTATTATTTTCTTACATTTGAAACCATTGCATTTAATTAAAAACTACGTCAATGAAATTTAGAGTTTTGATTACTTACTAGTTCTTTGTATTTTATTTTATTTATAAAAAAAAGACATAAATTTGTCATCTATTTTAAAGATTTAAATTTTTTTAACTTTAGAGTAATAAAAATGAAATCAATTAGTTGGAAAAAGAAAGCTATAATACAATTGCGAACGTCAACGTAAAGAAATAACTATATTGGGTTGCTGAATAAGACATATGGATAGTTGAACCGAAACGGACGTGTAAGATGTTTTTCTAGGATTATAGCCATAGAAAATACTTATTGGTGGAATGTAGGATGCGGGTAGTATGACAAGCTTCGGTTAAAATTTAACAACAACGATGTGAGTTTTTTTTTCATGTTTTGTGGTTGCTCGCACATAAATTTTTATCATGTGGTTTATAGATTGTTTTTCAATTATTTATTCACAATATATTTTATGATAAGTACGGTTGTGTGAAAATATTATTTTGAGTTGTTTATCTATTGTGTGTTTTTTGGGTGACATGTTTAGTGGGAATGGGTGAGGTGTTTAATCGTCATGATCATGATGGATGTGTGTGATCGGCGGGGATGAGAATTGAGAATTTTACTCATTTCCTTGGATATTTAAAATACTTAAAATACTTGTCTCAAGGAGAAGGGAAATGAACCTTTGGTTCTTACTCTGGATAATTAATCGTTCCCCTAAATTATGTCATCGAGTGATATGTTTGTTGTATGATTTTTTGAAACTATATGATAAAACCTTTTGTTTTTTTAAGTGATGGACATGTATATGCAACACGAACTCACTAGGCCCTAAACTTACCCATTTAGAAACTTTAAATTTGTGCATCCCTGGAAACTATTTAACAAGTGGCAGTAAGAAGGCTAGGGAGAAGGATTGATTTACAAGATGACAAAGGATTTCCACAAAGATGTAACACCCGAAGCTCTTCGGTTGAAGACTATATTTTATTTTCTTTACTTCAACTATAGTTGTTAGTCATTAGTTAAGTTTTAAAATTGATCTTGGGAGATGTTCGAATCGTTATATTTTAATAGTTATTATCTTGAAAATTGGGGTGTTACAAGTTGGTATCAGAGCGATGTTTAAGCAAATTAGGTGTTTGCATAAACACTTAAGCTTAGACGAAAGGAATAAGAGGTAAACAAACAACTAAATTGGACCACATATCGCTTGTAGGTATCATGTCTTCAAGGAGATCTAGAAGGTTTGCTAGGGTTACTGCGGAGGAAGCACACGTCCCAGTTGGAGCTCATGTTAGAGCACTTAGAGATGTACCAAAAATTTCGCTGATCCCTAATGTGAGTCATGGACGTGGCCAAGGAAGAGGAGGCAGGGGTAGAGGAAAAGGGCGAGGAGCTATAACAGCACCGATAGATGCACCATCTGGCCAGGGTAGCTCCGGCTCCCACCGCGGTCAAGGTCGAGGTCGCGGAATGGGTCGTGCAACAAACATGATAACTAGAGAAGAGTTAGTTGATGAGATTGCTCGGGTGATACACACTACCTTGCCAAATATAGTTGCTCAGGCACGAGATGCAATAATAAGTGAATATCAAGGTACCTTGGGTGGAGGTGAAGAAGACTACGAGTATAGTACACCAAATATAAATCATGAGCCAAGCGTTGCATAACCCTCAAAGCACATTGACAACCGTGAACGGAAGTGTTGTAGTTACATGACATTCATGAATTTTCGGCCATCAACATTTAATAGAGAAATAGATCCCATTTTGTCATCAACATGGATCATGGAGATTGAGGGAACATTTGATGCTAGCAAGTGTGTGGATGAAGATAAGGTGATTTATGCAGCGACATTGTTAAAAAGGGAGGCTATACATTGGTGGGGTATGTCGAAAGAAGTTAAAGGGCATGATGCTGCCAAGAGAATGGCATGTGATGAGCTTACGAAAATATTCAAAGAGCAGTTTTGTATGCGAACGACGATCAAGCAGTTGGAAGAAGAATTCTTGAGGTTGGAATAAGGGAATATGACAGTGAGAGAGTACACTACTAAGTTCACTGAGAAAGCTAGAATTGCAGAGTTTTATGTGTCTACGGAGGAAAAAAGGGTTGAGAGGTATATTTGGGTACTAAAAATTGCCATTCATGAATTTGTAGAAATTCAGAAACCAGGTACCTTCCAGTCTGTTGTAGACGCCACGGAAGGCCGAGTGCGGGAAAAGAATTGTTAGGGTGAGAATAAGGATTCAGGAAAAAGGATGTTGGAAAGTTCAAATACAGACTCAAATAAAGGCAAGACTTCTAGTTAATATCTTCACTATGAGCAACAGTATGGGATAGAACCATGTACTATATGCAAATGATTCCATAAAGGGGAGTGTAATATGAACCAAAAAACATTCTACAAACGTGGAAAGATAGGACATATCGATTCAAATTGTAAGTAGGGAAAGTATGTTGTGGATACGGGTCCCCATATCACATTAGGTTAAACTGTCCCCAGAATAAGGGTAACAATGACCAACGCATGATGAAAGAGAAATGGAATCGGTTGGGAGATGAAAAGGTAGAAACGGCAAGAAAAAAAGGAAGAGCTTTCCATATGACAATTCAGGTAGCTCAGGATACCCCGATATAGTAGCATGTACTTTCTTAGTAAACTCTATATTATGGGTGCTATTGGATGTGGATGCAAACATTTTTTTCATTACTTTTTGTAAGTTCCTAAATATGAATGCAAAATCTTTTAGAAAGAAAGATTAATGATGATCATTGTGTAGTCATGTTGAGAGAAAAACTTGAGACATACTTGAAAAAACGTTATAACAAGTATAGTTGCGGAATAGTTAATCTCAAAGGATCTAAAAGCTCAACAATAATAATAAGTTAGAGTCAGATAATTAGAGAGTTAGGTGCGGAAATGTAAGGAAATATAATGACAGCAGGTATTATATCAAGTATACATGTAAGTTGATTCTTAACAAGGAATGCATTCAAACCAAGTTAGTAAATGAGATCAATCTTAGTGATTAAGTCAAGAATGACTTGCTCCAAAGAGAGATGATGTTCAGTTATGATATAGTGAGTTTGGAGAGTAAGAAAGAGGTGAGAGTAATAACACAAGATATAAGATATAGAATGCGAAGTGTTATCAGATATATATATATATATATATATATATATATATATATATATATATATATATATATATATTAAGTTGAGAGAGAGATTGAGTTCTATATATAGAGACTCAAAGGTTACACTTTTACATCTATCTAAACGTAGCCATGCAAGGAATACTAGATAGAAGAGAGTATTCTAAGAAAAGCAGATAAAAGGCTAAACTGAGAAAAATAGATAGTGAACTGTTGATGATGATGACTTTGGATGCGGTTGCTGAACTGACTTGACTGCGGATCTTCAAGGGGTCGCGGTAGATAAAGTTTAAGAGGGTCACTTTTATGACTCAACAAGTCATAAGAACGAAATTTAATGATTGCTTCAATGAAATAAAAAATTATTTAGCATCACTAAATTTAGTATCCATAACACTATAAGATGTTGATATCCTGTTACAAACAGATTGACTGTCAACAACCAAGTTAAATATATTTTAAAAAGGAAACTATTCAGGCGTAGGTGCCACATAGGAGAACATGATACTATATGTATATCAGTTGTAAGGGAGTTCTCGGGAGTCCTATTGGTTAGCACCAACAAGGATGAAAAAATTTATTTAGTAGTTGCAGGACCTGTAAGGTTTTATTTGACACAATACATCACCGTGGGGTGCACCAGTGTTGTTCATCACAAAGAACGATGGGACGATGTGAATATGCATAGATTACCAAGAGTCAAATAAGGCGTAAGTTCTTTACTGACTACAAGAGTGTCAATTTCATGTTTGATCAGATATGATTGAACATGAGGCAACAAGATGAGTGGGAATTCTAAGACACTGTAACTGTGAGGTGTTGTTACTTATGCACTAAACCATAAGTAAAGGAAGGAACCAATCAAGATTCAAAATAATGGGAATTTGATGTTACCGTCAGTCTACTGTGTGAGATGAAGAAGAGTTAGAAAGACTCCTCAATAACGATGTGGAAGGTATAGATTTGTGTACCTAATATATGATGACACATTTAATGGGGCCATGGTTGTATGATAGCTGGAAACATGACGGGTATCTTATGACCAACGGGAGATAGGATCTGAGACGTTACTCGTTTCCTTGGATATTTAAATGCTTGAGCACAACAGACAAGTTGTGCCAAGCGGGACGACAAGCAGTCCATCGGTTCTTTCTCTAGATATATAAAATGCTCCCTTAAATTGTGCCATTAGGTGAAACATACTTGTGGGAAAAGTTATCGATGAGATCATTCACTTTTCTATTTATGATTAGAACCTTAGTTTCATGTCAACATTTTGGAAGAGTTTACAATGCGAACTGGATTATCTAGTCAAGAAGTTAAGGAAAGTGGAGATACAACTCATGAAAGCTCAGTGAAAGCAACATAAAGGGTTAGATGCAACATGGGGAAACTTATGAGATAAGAAGACCAAATACCCTTATTTGGTTGTTTAGTTCAAATTCCGAGGACAAAATTTTTCAAAGGGGGGAAGTCTGTGATAACTCAAATTAAAATAAATAAATAAATATTTGGTCTAGATATATTATTATAATTATAATTAAGGAATTAATTAAGAGTATGTAGAGAAATTATGGAATTTTAATTCCAAAACCCATCACTTTGATTAGAGTCATAAATTCGGACTCTTGAGTGAGCTAGAAAGGTTACAAACTTGGGAGTTATAAAGGGCTCGAGAAATGGTGTTGAATATCCACTAGAATTGCTAGAAATCATTGAGATTCAAGGGAAAAATGGGGGAGGAAGTTCATAAAGTATTTTTGGAGTGGTGCTCGAAATTAAGATAAGATTCGTCCGTTTCAGCTTGTTATATTTGTTAGAACAGGTTTATATGCAACCACTTTACGTCTTGTTCAATCCCATGTCTCGATTCAAGCCAATCAGTCACAATTTCATGAGAATTTTAAATGAATAAATTTTGTTTGGAACAAGTGCTTGACTCATCTTATTTAGAGCAAAATTTTGGTAAATGAATATGGATACCTGTAATAAAAGAATGAAGATAAATACTTTTGATTTTTTTATAATTATTTGAAACAATTTGGAGGAAATTCAAAGCTCTTACAAATTAAAAATGGTAGAAATGAGTAAAATTTTTGGGTTAAGAAGAAACGGTGTTATGGGTTTTAATTTTATTTGGGTGGGTCGGTGGATATGTCAAGATCATACTTGCAACACTTGTTTAATTTTAATGAAATTTCCATTTACAAAATCAGTCCGTTTATTTATTTATTTATTTATTTATTGAGGAAATGTATCGTTCTATTTTCTTCCTTTACATTTAAACTAGATTATGACCCCGCGTAAAACGCGGGGGAACATATAAAATATACATGTAAATGTATAAAAAAGTTGGAACTATAAAAAAATAAAGTAACATAAACAGACTTAGCGTTACTGCTAACATTTAAATGTTTGAAAAAAAAACAAAGAAACACTTGAATATCTATAATAGTTGAAGGACCTCTTTTGTAAACATAACTTTTTGTTTTATTAGTTGGACAACCTTCCTCGTAATATATGAGTACCTTCAATCCCTTTTCATTTGTGACGCGAGACACAAAAAATATATAACTGAAAATGAGTGAAGACAAGCTTATGCAAGTATAATCCAACATTTGATAATTATTGTCATTGACTTTTGTTAGTGGCCATAACAAAATAAACTACTATAGGGAATTGCCTCCGCTGAAAACAGAATGAGATTCTTTCATTAAACGGAGTTAAATTCATGCAAGGTATATAAGTAGTCTCCATAAAGAATCTATCATATATGATTCAGGCTTCAATGACGTTTCTTCCAAGCCTAACAATCTATAATCTAGTACAATTGCATAGTCCTTTGGTTTGGTCGATATTACAAAGTAATATGACTGGAACACCTATTTTTAGTATAAGTTTATGGTTGGAAATTCTAGATGCCTTCAAATCATTCAACACAACTGAAGAGTAAATTGATTCCTCAAAAAAACCTGGTAAATCTGTATCACGTAAAGAATTTGAACTCATATGTTTTCCCTTAATCTTTCATGAATCCTAAAATGTAGTCATTGGTAGCATCAAATTCTTCATTTGTAGGGACCAAAATAGCTTTATCTTGAAAATATGATTGATCATCAAGATGATTTTCAAAGGATAGATAAATGATAGATACAATTGAATGAATATGGTCGCCTATAGAGCGAACAACAACGTCTTCTGAAAATTCAATTTCAGTTTCACCATCATTAGGGCCGCCAATATTACCATCACCAATTTAAACAATCCACTCATCAAATGCTTTTGTCTCATCCAAATCTTAGTTATACAACCAAAATAAATCTCATGTTTACGGTTAAACGTAAAACTGTACATCACGTCGTAATTTGGACAAATATGATGCATGCATAGTATCTGAACAATTGTCTCTTTGTATTGCTAGAAGAATTTGTCTAAAGCCATCTCCATATAAAATGGTCTTTCCTCCAAACGATTCTTAAAGATAAATACCTACAGAGCAATGATATCCTCTTTGTTGACCATATTTGATGTATAAACTTCATTGTCGTTGAATTGTTCGTCAGAGTTCACTAATACTTTTGTATTGGCACGCGATATCCCTCTAGACAATGCCACATAAAGTTGGCCATGCGTGAAACCGATTCTGGGAGATAAATACCTACATTTGGAATTGTTTCTCCGTATGTTTTATTGATTGTCATCGCAAAACATAATTTGATTAGAAATTGTTTTCTTATCAGCTTGAATGGTAACATGTCATCTTCATGTGGACATAGAAGAAACCTCGGACCAAATCTCTAGATAGTTTATTTTGACTATTAGTGATGCAACGATACCAAATAGTTTCTTTTGATGATAAGTTTTAGACGACTATTTAGGGGCTTACGGTTTACAGGGAGGGTGTGTTGCAATAAATATTAACAAATTGGTTAAAAAATGAGACTTATTTATGAATGCAAATTTTCATATGTTCTTAGCAGGAACATGCTATACTTTAAAGAACACATAATATATTGTTCTTGTATTATCTCTTATTCATATATAAGTATACATTAATCCTAAAAAAATAGTTATTTTGTCAAAATATCTGTTTAAAAACTAAAATAATATGTGAAATTTATTTTAAAATGGGTAGGTGCTAACACTCTTTTTTGTAATATGATTTTCATATATGAAAAACATAAACCATGATTACTTTTATAATTTGAAAAATTAAAACATGATTACTTTTATATATCTGACAAAATTTTCGTATAACAAAACTTTAGAACATAATTAATCATTTAAAGATAATAATGAAATATCTAAATAAAGAATCAATTAATTGGAACTATCTTATTTTTAATTTTATAAGGTGATAATCTCGTTATGTCTTATTTAAAAACTTATATTATAATATAACTTTTATATATATATATATATATATATATATATATATATATATATATATATATATATAATAAATTAATATATTGTTATCATTCTACTTTTTTTTTTTACAAATTTCAATACTAAAAACAAATTTTCCCTAGAAAATTGTCATATTAAAGACCTACTAATTAACAGTTAAATTTATATATTACATAAATGGTTCACATGTGAACAAAAGTACACAAATGGTCCATATTTGAAATGTTTTTCTTACATAAATGGTCTATTACGCGAAAGAAAATGAAAATGTACTTTCCATTAATAAAATGTTTTCAAAAAAAAATCCTATTAATTAGCTTTAATTTAGAAAAAAAAAATTGTTCTAGATTAGCCAAAAAGAATATGTAAAAGTCATTTTTTGAAACTACGATGCTATTAATGAACTTTTTTTGCAAAGTCTAATGCTATTAATGATTTTCTTTTCCAGAAAACAATCGTTTAAATGAGCTTCAATATACAAAAAATATAACTTTTCATATCAACTAAAAAAATCCAAAAAAGTCATTTTTTTAAGAGTACGATGCTATACATGAACTTTTTTTTTTTTCAAAGTTTAATATTAAAAGCAATTTTTTTTTCCAAAAAAGGTCATAATATAAGGTTAAAAGAACATATTGTAAAATATTTATCGATCTACATGAGCAAGAATTAAACGTTTCCATCAATTCCTAATAAAGTATATAAATCATGCCTCTTTCTGTAATAAATTCCAATGCCCCACAATGTGGAATCCCCTCAGTCGCAGCATTCCATAACTCAAACCACATCCGATAATCAATATGAAGAGAAGCTGCAATAAAAAATAATAATTGTCACCATCTTATACAAATATTATAGATTATTGGGGTATTAGATAGTGTAATAACTTGCAATTAAATATAATTTTCAAATAAAACTTAGTATGAGAAACTAACCAATGTGATCAAGGGTCAAAGAAGGCATTATAACTAAAACATCAACAAAGAACTATTAGGGATGAAACATGAAACTTTAAGGAGAAACATACAAATTTAAACCGTGAAGGATAACAAAAATCGACAAGTATATTTTTTAAGTAATTTAAACCAATATATTTTTAAAGTAATTTAAACCGGACCGCAAGTTTATCCCAATATTGTTCCCTTAAGCAGTTCATCGAACAGGTAGTAGACAGGTAGACCAAACAAAATTTTCAAGTATCCAAATCAAGGTCTCAAATCCTAACACATAAAAAAAACCAAATTTGTGATTTTAACAACCAAAAGCAAAGGATATGACATACATTGTGTACGAGTCTATCGTTTATAATTTGATTGCTCAACTTATTGAACAATTCGTCAAAAGTATGAAAAAAAATGGGAAATCCCATAGAAAGATCCTATTCAAATTTCTAAATAACACAACTGTGACAATTAATTTTCAAACCACAAAATTTGACACCCTCATAACATAAAAATCAAAATATATTTTACTTACGTTCACAAGAACCCAAATGAATTCGACTATTTCTGTTGTTTGTCAACTCCAATTACGACCTACAAGAAATCTAAAAAAAATCAAGCAACTTGAGTAACAATCATTTTAATGTTGTCACAACTTTAGCATAAATATCGATAAATAGTAAAAATATTAGTTATCAAGAAATAAACATATATGAGATGACTAAAAAGTTGTCAAGTGGAATTTGAGTTACTTGTTTTCTTACCTTTATCTGATGTATTTATAACTGCAGTCGTTCGACTACAAATCTAAATCGTTAAGTAAAAATCAAAACAACATGTTTTCCTCCATTTTTTTCTCCACTACAAAACTTAGGTTAGATATATTATGTAAAGAATTGAGGGAGGCGGGGTATTTTTGTATTTTATTTTTTTGTGAGATTTACTTGTCATTAATAGAATTCCTAATTTAATTCATTTTATTTTTGATGATATTTAATTGTCATTAGTAGAATTCCTAATTTAATTCATTTTATTTTTGGTGAGATTTAAGTGTCATTAATGAAATTCTAATTTAAAATGTAATGTACGTTTTATAAAATCTATTGACAAAAATAAATGGGTTAACAAAGATGATGTCATCAAATAATCCAAAGGTGGAAAATATATGATTGAAATGCAATTAATGGTCCTGATTTCTTCAGTTTAGAATTAAAGGTTCTCTTTTAATAATATTTAGAGATTGGAATATGAATTTACACAAAAGGTCCTTATAGTTTTAATGACTTGGTAATATTTATTTTCTTACATTTAAAACCATTGCATTTAATTAAAAATTATATAAATGAAATATAGTGTTTTGATTAATTGCTAGTTCTTTTTATTTTATTTTATTTATAAGAAAAAAGACAGAAGTTTTTCTTGTATTTTAAAGATTTAAAGTTTTTTTTAACTTTAGAGTAATAAAAATGAAATCAATTTGTTGGAAAGAGAGAGGTATAATACAATTACGAACCTCAACGTAAAGAAATAACTATTTTGGTTGGCCGAATGAGACATATATGGATAGTTAAACCGAAAAGGACATGAAAGATGTTTTCCTAGGATTATAGCCTTAGAAAATACTTGTTGATGGAAAGTAGGGTGTAGGTAGTGTGACAAGCTTCGGTTAAAACCTAACAACATCGAGGTGAGTTTTTTTTCGTGTTTTGTGGTTGCTCGCACATAAATGTTTATCATGTGGTCTATATGCGGTATTTCAATTATTTATTCACAATATATGTTATGATTAATACGGTTGTGTGAAAATGTTATTTTGAGTTGTTTATCTATTGTCCATTTTTTGGGTGACATGTTTAGTGAGAAAGGGTGATGTGTTTAATTGTCGTGAGCATGATGGATATGTGTGATCGACGGGGATGAAAATTGAGAATTTTACTCATTTCCTTGGATATTTAATATACTTAAAATATTTGTCTCAAGGAGAAAGGAAATGAACCTTTGGTTCTTTCTCTAGATAATTAATCGTTTCCCTAATATGTCATCGGGTGATATGTTTGTTGTATGATTTATTGAAACTATGAGATAAAACCTTTTTGTTTTTTTAAGTGATGGACATATATGTGCAACACGAACTCAGTAGGCCCTAGGCTTACCCATTTAGAACCTTTAAATGTGCGCATCCCCGGAATTTGTTTAACAAGTGGCAGTAAGAAGACTAGTATAGGGTTCAAAGTATTCCATGGATTATGAAAATGGGTCCCCTTGATGAATTGTAGGTTATTAGGCCCAAGACTTGTTTTATTCCCTATATATTGTATGTATTATTCATAATTACAGTTAAGAGTGTGACAAAATGTAGCCGCCAAACATAACGTGGTTTCTTAGGTAGAGTGGATTTACTTTAATCTGTTCTTATAGTGTAATTTATTCCTCATGTTCTTGAATAAATTGTTTGATAATTCGACATATCTTCATAATTGTGTTCGTTCTTATATTATGTATTATAATCATCAAATCCTTCTTGAGTTTTGACTCAACAAATGGTATCAGAACGGGTCTTTGAAGATTTACTGATTTTTGAAGTATTTGTTCTTAATTTTATGATTTTTTGCAAAAGTTATTGAAGATTTTAGCGTTTTAACGGTTTGGAACCAAATTTTTGTTCAAACCACTGTTCATAAAGATTTTTGATATTCTTCTACTGTTCTTCTGGGTATTTTTTTTAATCCATCTCGTATTGTTCATTCATTCTCATAGTTGTATCTAATCATTTCTTGTCCAAAATCAATTGTTCGCTTCGTGGATCAAGTTCATTAGTTTTGGCACATAGATCTGGTTCTTTACTGTTTACTCGTTTCACTCAATAAGCCCAATTTTTCCATCCCTGTTAATCCTTTAGAAATTATATCGATGTCAATATCGCAAGTACTGGATTCTCAAAACAAAATTCATGATTCAAATAATGTGTTTCGATTAAGTGTTCTTATATCTTAATCGATTCAAAGTTTAGTTCGTGTTTTCCATAGTTTTGATCGCAAACTCTTTCAATCAATTTAATCTTCTTGATATAAGAGTTCATGTTATTGCCTGTTTCATGTTTTCGATTCTTTCTGTAATCTATGTTCGATCAATCTTGTTATTTCTTGTACGATCTTGTGATTGAATGACCAATATGTTTCAATCAATTTGTTTGAGAACAATATTTGTGAGTCTTTGATTGGGTGTGCTTTGACGAACATCAAGATCATATAAAGATGGTGATTGTATCAAGTTTGACCTAATGAGTTCAATCTGGAAATTGCTTTATGTAAATCGAATTGGTGTTTGTGAAGCTTCTGAATCGAAACTCAGATACCTGATTGGAAAAGGCTTTATATTTGGATCTTTGTTGCCAAGTGGATCTCGCCGTCGGAATTACCTAGGAATCAAAATCGTGATTAAAATCAGAACAAATGATATTGGATTCGCAATAGGAAGTGTGATCGGTTGCTTCAGAACGAACGGTCTCGGAATCGGAATTGAATTGCTGAACTTAGAAGTGGAATGTGGCTCAGAATGGGCATTATGATTAATCGAGTCAAAACGAACGGGCTTGTAGTTGGAATTGATACTGGACTCAGATTCGTTATCTAAAACGAACCTGTGCTCGGAACGAAGGGTTGATCGGAATTCATCGGTGTTCGGTATTGGTTGGTATTCAGTCGATGTCTTGGAATCGCAGTGCAGGTTGTGAGTCACTGTTTCTGTCCATTCTTATTTGATCAAAATGGAGATGAAGACTTTAATTTACATTATCAGTCCCTGTTACATTTGTAACTTGGCAGTTGTGGTTCAATTTCAGAATTGGTTACAAATCAAAGAGATAATGATGCGAATTACTATTTCTGCCTAATATTCAGAATTGTTTGCAAAATTTGGTTTTTAATGCACATATTTTTTCATGAATGGTACATATGAGATTCCAACAAGTCTTGGCAGTTCGGAAGGTCATTTTTTACGATAATGTCAAATTTTTTCGACTATTTCAGATTTTAAACTTCATGGTTTATTTCATTTTGTCGCGGGGGAGCATAGTATGTGTTTATCCATTCAAGATCATTCTCATGACCATTTGAAAGTTTTATAATCACGTTTTTTATTATAAAAAAGGGGAGAATTTGACATGACCATTCAAAATTGGATTGTGACGTTTCAAATTTGAAGATTTCTGATGAAGCTTGTGGTAGCAATATGAAGGTAGCTTTTACAGAGAAGTTCTTGTTGAACTCTTCTAAACCTTTTACAGAGAATTAGCTTTTACAGAGAAGTCCACATCGAACTATTATGAAGCTTTTGATTATATCTGACTTTTAGTGATTGCTTGATCAACTGACGTTACTAATCTTAAATTTTGTTTGTTACATGATATTTTCTAGTGGTTTATATCATTAGCTTAACTAAAGATCATTGTGACTTGGAGGGAGGGTTCTTCAAAGACAAGAAGTGATTTTGTTTCTTAATTCTGAAATGGGTTTTTATGGCGGGTTTGGCTTTCTTGAAGATCTTTGGGATTACATTAGAAGATGAAGTTTAAAAACATTACTTCAATGCTTGGTTTCATATTTATATATACTAGAACCCGTTTTGAAGACTACTGAAGAATCAAGATTCATCGATCGCATTTGATATTCCACGTCACGAGATCCTTTCTTATTTGCTAGATGCTTGCTTTGGAAGTTGAAGCCTTGTCATCCATTCCATACTTTGAGGGGGAGACTGTAGGGTTCAAAGTAATCCATGGATTATGACAATGGGCCCCCTTGATGAAGTGTAGGTTATTAGGCCCAAGACTTGTTGTATTCCCTATATATTCTCATGTATTATTTATAAATGGGATTAAGAGTGAGGAAAAATGTAGCTGCCAAACGTAATGTGGTTTCTTAGGTAGAGTAGATTTACTTTAATCTGTTCTTATAGTGTAATTTATTCCTCATGTTCATGAATAAATCGTTTGATCATTCGACATATCTTCATAATTGTGTTCATTCTTATATTCCGCATTATAATCATCAAATCTTTCTTGAGTTTTGACCCAATGGCTATGGAGAAGGATTGATCAACAAGAGGAAAAAGGAGTTCCGCAAAGAAGTAACACCCGAAGCTCTTCGGTTGAAGACTATATTTTATTTTATTTACTTCCGCTGTTGTTTTTAGTTATTAGTTATGTTTTAGAATTGATCGTGGGAGATGTTCGAATAGTTATATTTTGATATTTATTATCTTCAAAATTGGGGTGTTACACGTGACTGAGGTATGGTCAGATGAGATTTCGACTCATGATTGATTATGGTGTGGTAGAAGGATGGAAAGGTCATGGGTTGGGTCCATGGTTGTTATGGAAGTGTTGTAAGACTACGAGGTGACTGAAGCATCCATTAGGTCGATAGGCAATGGTAGAAGTGTTGTAAGACCGCGGGGTGGCAATAACATTCATTAGGTTGGCAGGTAGTGGTAGAAGTGTTATAAGACTGCGGGTTGACCCATAGCATTCACATAGTCAATGAGAAGTTTTGAGGTTGCTGTGAATCTTTGATTTAGCTTGTTTTTTTCTCAAGGTAGGACTAGACCATGGCAGGATTGGTTGTGAGACTGTGAAAGAACAACAACAGCCAAGGGATCGAGGAAAGATGTATGTCGATTTGGGACCGGTCGTGATGTAAGACTACAGTTGGGCTGGTAGTATTCACCTAGAGTGAAGTGGACTATCTTACATCCGTGTGGTGGTTGGCTATGGTGTCCTTGGTTGGAACAGGAGGGTTGTTGGAGCCATATTGGCATTCATGCTAGGATAACTTTTTTTAGGTAGACTCTCGATCGGAAACTCGTGGTACAATCATTCGGGAGGCTATCAACTTCCGAAACCAATTGGAAATATGGTACTTAAACCAGGGAGATCTCAAATTTATTGAGAATACAAATGTTGGACAGTAGGATGAAATTTGTATGGCATCAACAGTTGATTTTTGGGTTGATATTTGTTTTCATATCTGGGTATGAGGTTGCTAGCATCGGCGAGTGGTTAGGAATTATGTTTCTCCGATATTAGTGAGATGCTTTAGGGTCAGAAGTGGGTTCGTTCGATTTGGGTTGCAAAAGTGTAGTCATATTGGTTGTCTTTTAGAATAGGTTTGTCCGTCTGGAAGTCAGACAAGGTATTGGGTTTTTGAATTTCAGATAGATTAGAGATAGTTACTCTTCATCGGTTAAATATTAGAAGACAGTTGTCTGTGTGATTCGACTTCTTAGTCCGTATTGAGTTTTCTGAATAATTTTCCATGTTTTCTGGCATGTCTGGAAGCTAGTAAGGAGTAATTTTGAGGAAAAAAATCTAATTTAAGTAGGGGAGAGTTGTAACACCCGATTTCCTCTATGAATCGATTTAGGGTTTCAAGGAGTCAAAAGGTCGATTATTGGAAGAAAAAGAGCCTCATGACATGAAATTTGAGTGGTTAAGATGTGAGATGGGTTAATATGAAAATTGTGTTTTGGACTGATCTCACGATGTGAGACATAGAGGCTCACGATGTGAGAACTGTTGTAGCCGAAGCCCATGATCTTTTTGTTGGATTAAGTGTCTAAGCCCATAACTATAATTGGTATGTACTTGACCTGGGAGTAGCATGGTCTATTTAGGTTGCGAATCACGACGACAATTTGACAGGATGGACATTTGAGAAAAGGTTATTTATGATTTATTAATATATTATAAGTTCTAATATATTAATATGAAATCATATGATTTAATTAGTATTGATCAAGAATTAATTTGGAATTAATTTAGTGATCAAAAGAGACTAATTAAATTAATGGGGACTATGTAACGTCCGTAGATCCAGGCTAGTCAATTTAGAGATAATAGGGGTCGAAAATAACTTTTCGACAAAAGATTATTTAGAGTAAATAATATTAACCTAGTTGTAGTACATGTTACAAGGGTTCCGTACATATAAAGAACGCCGAAAGCCGAGTTATAACGAAGAAGTTATGACCCGTCGAAGTTTCGCGACGAAACCGACACGATACCGGGAAGCGTAAATAGTGAATTTACGATAGAGCGAGATTTAGCCATAACGATATAAGCAAAAGTCATAGAATATGTTTAACCGAGATCGTCCATAAAAAGAACGCCCAAATCTGACTTCGTATGAGGAAGTTATGATTTTTCAAAGTTTCGGCTTAGTAGTGTACAACCTGGAATTCGAATATTAGATCGAGCGGTTTTTAACCGACACAACCTAAACGAGAATCGAAGATCTCGTTAATAGTAGCGTAACGATAAAAAGACAGACGAAAACGGACATCGGATGAAGAAGTTATGAGATTTTAACGGATCAATCCTGTCCCGGCCTGTTATTAATATAATTTTTAAAATAAAGTCAAAATTAGCCGACGGAGTCTAAATGAAAGTTGTAGAGTACGTTCCGTCCTTCGCGCGGATATAAAGAACGTCGAAAATCGAGCTTGTACACAAAAGTTACGAATTTTTAAAGTTTAGACTCGAATTTGCGAAGCCTGTTGCTCGACTGATGACGTGGCAAGATGCTAGCCATGGCTTGCTGATCACGCCTCGCTTCGGATGAAGAACACGTCTCCCTTCGCTACACCCAACGTCCGATATCGGAACGTGCCGCGTACACAAACCCCTCCTCGGACCAGCTTCGCCCACGTCGCCCCAGCAGATCATCGACGCGTCTTGTACGACCGAAGCTACGCCGCGCATAGAAAAAAGGAACGCAGCGCGTACCTGTGAGACCTCGCATCTATAAATAGAGGTGCAAGGGCAGCCTCCATTTTCACACCAAAACTCACTCTCGCTCTAGTTTCTTTCTCTCTCTAGCCTATCTTAAGCCTCCTAAACCCTAGGGAACCCCCTAGCACCCGAAGGAAGCCCTGAGACTCCCGGAGTCCCGAGAAAAAGGGTCTTTCGGTTCGAAAACGCTGCTCCGAGCAAGGACCGGTTTTCTTTAAAACCCGCTGTAAGTGAGCTACGCCTACGCAGTTTTTAATATAGCTTCTAAATAATTATAGTAACATTATTAGGACCTTAAAATAATTGTTTGGGCTATTATTATGAGTTATATAGTGTTGTTTAACGCTTATATAATAATAATAATAACTAGACTATTAATTAGTCTCGGTGAATATTAAACTAAACCCTAGTGGTAATGATACTAGGCTTTGCCGAAAGAAATTGTTTAAAGAGTAACGAACCGCTGTCCAAGTACTAAGTCACCACATTATCCGGTGAGTGCATAGTCCCTTTCATGAACATGATTTTAATACAAGTATTGATTGAATGTATTAAATATATGTTTATGTGCGAAGTAGTTGATGTTGTCTGAATTACATGTTAAAGAACATACCTAGTTATTTATAATGATTTAGGTTAATGAGTAAACCTAAAATTTGTTATAAGGGTCATTGGGTAGTATCTCCTTATGAGTACGAGTGAGATATATACGGGGAATAGAACCCTTAAACATGTCATTGATCCAGAAGCACGGAGTATACATAGTCATTCGTCCCTAGTCCGAGAGTATGGATTAGCCTCAGTCAACCGGCGTTAATCCGGGAGTGTGGATTAAGACATAGTCAGTTGTCCTTAATCCGGGAGTATGGATTAAGACATAGTTAGTTGTCCTTAGTACGGGAGTATGGACATGACATAGTCATCTGTCATTAATCCGGGAGTATGGATTTAGGTGCATACCAATTGTCCCTCATCCGAGAGTATGGAATAGGTACAATCAAGGACTCGAGAGCATGCATTGGATCCGGAGTAACAGGTAAAATTTAAGGTCCGTGAGGATGGATAGTCTCGTTGTGAGGATTGACGGGGTGGGGTAAGAGTTGATTATATATATGGGGAAATCGTATATGGTGTGAGGTTTTATATATATGTTATAACATTGTGGGATTGAAATCCCTATGTACTTACTAGGTTTCCCAACCTGACCCACTCAGTTTATTTATATCTTAGGTGTTGATATGAAGTCATATTACACTGAGAGATTAAGGAGATATAACTCACTAGTGATAATGAATGTACGTTCTGTTTATGCTTATGTTTCTGTATTGACGATGACATCCCAAATGTTTTAAAATGAATAAAAATAAATTTCCTCGAAAATGCCTTGATAATGTAATTATTATGTTTTTCTGGGAACAAATTCCACAACATTTTTCTTAAAAGAGATACTCTGATTTTTATAAAGCATAAACAAAATCGGTCTTTTCTGGCCATGAAAATGGTCATGTCACAGTTGGTATCAGAGCATTAGTTTAAGCGAACTAGGAATTTGTAGAATTTATAGACTTAATCTTAGAATGCTAAGCGATGATTATGAGGTGTGAGCACTGGCTTATATTAGGAATTGTGCCTAAAATGCTTTTATGTGCTAAATGCTTTGTGTCTGATTTGCTGATATTTCTTCGGATCTAAGGTCTATTGCCGACCGGATCGGGAAACCTTATGTGTTTAGGATTCTAAGCGTTTAACTACGATATTAGAACTAGCATATAAACATTTCGGAGTGATAAGGATGATTTAAACATCAATCCTAAATAAAGATCTAGATTCACCCCATTCGGTGTAAGGATCAAAATGGCAAGAACCCGCAGTGGAGCCGGGAACGCGAATGGAAACAGGAATCAACCTCCAGTGATTGAGCAAATACCTGTTGTAGTAGCCGATCCTGAGCCAATAACGATGGTCGGAGTGCAAGCGATGATCCAAATGATGTTGGATCGTCAAATGGTGGAAACAAGACATTTACTTCAACAACATAGAGAGGAACTTACAATGCCTATTGAGCAACCCGAACTGAATAATGGGCAGTCAGAGGAAGGGAACTACAGTGGGACCGTTGGTCAAGCCGATGCACCAATGATTAGGAGGATTAATCAAGATGACGAAGTCGAGAGGAATGGATGCAAGTATAAAGATTTTCTGACTTGCAAACTATCGACTTTCACTGGAAAGGAAGATCCGATCGGAGTTATGGATTGGATCTCGGAGATGGAGTTGGCCTTCATGACGTGTGGTTGCAGAGGCAAATTACAGACCAGGTTTGCAGTGCAATAGTTCCGAGGAGGTGTTGTTCGTTGGTGGAACACCCTGGGGAATACTTTAAGCCCCAATGAGCCCTTGCAACTGACATGGGCAGAGTTTTTGGT
This sequence comes from Lactuca sativa, assembly GCF_002870075.4. NCBI lineage: Eukaryota > Viridiplantae > Streptophyta > Magnoliopsida > Asterales > Asteraceae > Lactuca > Lactuca sativa. Next base: position 372,593,186 of record NC_056626.2, read on the forward strand.
GCAATTCAAACGTAAGTATTGTTCAGCCCAAAACCTGCTCGAGCTGGAGAACCAATTCCTAACCTTGAAGAAAGGAAGCATGACCATCAATGAATACACCAACAACTTCACAGACAAGATGGAGTCTGCTTTGCGCCTTGTCCCGGACGAGCTGGCAAAAATTGACAAGTCCGCAAAGGGACTTCAATGGGAGTATGCGGTGCCAGTACGTCTGGAACCTACTCTGGAGGCAGCTATCTGGGCTGCCAAGTCTATTGAAGATATGATCAAGGGAAGAGCCTCCAACAAGATGGAGGTTGGTGAGAAGAGAAAGTTTGAAGGATCCTCAAGGTCCGACGAGAAGAGAAAATTCTCGAAGACTGGTTCAAAGAACTTCGAAGAAGGAACGCAATGGTGTGACAAGTGCAGAAAGAAGCACATTGGGAAATGCTCTAACGAGATGACCTGCTTTAAATGTGGGAAGACTGGTAATTACGCCAGCGAATGCACAACCAAGAGAGAGGTCTGCTTTAAGTGTGGTAAAGAGGGACACTTCAACCAAGACTGCCCAAGGAAATAGGGGGCTACAAAGCCAAATGTGCCGCCAAAGAAAAAGGCAAGAGCATTTCAGGTGATCATTGACGAAGCAGATGACAACGCGAGGAATCAAGGATGAGGACTTCATATCCGAAGATCGAGTTATGCACTAGCCATAATATTGTATGATGTAGCCTATTAAAGGCATAGTCTAGGGTGAACTTAAACACCTATGTAATCATTTCAAGGAATAATATAAAACCTTCGTTTTGATATTTGATATGTTAAGTTCTTATGTGATGTTCTTGTATGGTGACTTGGAAAACTGCGGGACAATACTTGGGACGAGTATGAGTAGGTGTGAATGGTAGTAGAGGCCTATACTACCGGAAGCACATGACTCACGCTTGGATCAGGGAAAGTCACAAGGTTACCAAGAAGCTAGTAATTGATACCGTTTTATTCAAGTATGTCGTTACCATCGTTTCGGTAATAACTTAGAAGATGATTGTTATTCCGAACCTAGCGCTCATATCAAATTGAGCCCGACTACGATAAGTATGTTAAATAGTTCAGAGAACCAAGTCCGATGTAGCATCTGACTTAAGCTAAAAGCTTGAAGTGAAAGACAATCAAAGCAATCAGTAGAGGTATCGCGATAGTTGCTTGTAGCTAGAAAGGCTACCTTTTAAGATGAGATTAGAACATGAACGAAAGTATAGTCTGTTTTGGAAGACTCTAAGAGACCTGAGTCTAAACGTTGCAACATACGATGATAGGTCATTAGAATATGACACATCGTTCCATTGTAGTAATAAAAGAACTTATCTTCAGCTCATATCTAGTGAGGATCGAGATTGTGACTTGAAGGTCATAATTTGGAGTCTAACGTGAGATAGGGAGCAAGTGCAAGATCAAGCACCGCCTGCAGTCAAGAAGTCTTAGAGTTAGATACTCGTTCAAAGAAACATGAAAGTTACCATTATTACTTAGGATGAAGAGATAGCGTATGGAGTTATCATGTGAGCCCTGTTTCATTGATCATTCCGGGACGTAATCATCCTAAGGGGAGATAATTGTAACGCCCGTAGATCCAGGCTAGTCAATTTAGAGATAATAAGGGTTGAAAACGACTTTTCGACAAAAGATTATTTAGAGTAAATAATCTTAACCTAGTTGTAGTACATGTTACAAGGGTTCCGTACATATAAAGAACGTCGAAAGCCGAGTAATAACGGAGAAGTTATGACCTGTCGAAGTTTCGCGACGGAAACGACACGATACCGGGAAGCGTAAATAGTGAATTTATGATAGAGCGAGATTTAGACTTAGCGATCTAAATGAAAGTCATAGAATACGTTAAACCGAGAGCATCCGTAAAAAGAACGTCCAAATCTGACTTCGTATGAGGAAATTATGATTTTTCAAAGTTTCGGCTTAACAGTGTACAACCCGAAATTCGAATATTAGATCGAGCGGTTTTTAGCCGACACAACCTAAACGAGAATCGAAGATCTCATTAATAGTGGCATAACGATAAAAAGACAGACGAAAACAGACGTCGGATGAAGAAGTTATGAGATTTTAACGGACCAATCCTGTCCCGGCCTGTTATTAATATAATTTTCAAAATAAAATCAAAATTAGCCGACGGAGTCTAAATGAAAGTTGTAGAGTACGTTCCGTCCTTCGCGCGGATATAAAGAACGTCGAAAATCGAGCTTGTACACAAAAGTTACGAATTTTTAAAGTTTAGACTCGAATTTGCGAAGCCTGTTGCTCGACTGATGACGTGGCAAGATGCTAGCCATGGCTTGCTGATCACGCCTCGCTTCAGATGAAGAACACGTCGCCCTTTGCTATGCCCAACGTCCAAGCTCGGAAAGCGTCGCATACGCGAACCCCTCCTCGGACCAGCTTCGCCTACGTCGCCCCAGCAGATCATCGACGCGTGTTGTACGACCGAAGCTACGCCCTGCGTAGACAAAAGGAACGCATAGCGTACCTGCGAGGCCTTGCATCTATAAATAGAGGTGCGAGGGCAGCCTCCATTTTCACACCAAAACTCACTCTCTCTAGTTTCTTTCTCTCTCTAGCCTATCTTAAGCCTCCTAAACCCTAGGGAACCCCCTAGCACCCGAAGGAAGCCCTGAGATTCCCGGAGTCCCGAGAAAAAGGGTCTTTCGGTTCGGAAACGCTGCTCTGAGCAAGGCCCGATTATCTTTAAAACCCGCTGTAAGTGAGCTACGCCTACGCAATTTTTAATATAGCTTCTAAATAATTATAGTAACATTATTAGGACCTTAAAATAATTGTTTAGGCTATTATTAGGAGTTATATAGTGTTCTTTAACGCTTATATAATAATAATAATAGTGTAAGTCCCTAATTTGCTTGTGTATCAATCTGATCCGTTTGTTGGTGCGGAATCCCAATCAAACGGATGATGTCAGATCAAATAGAAGAGAAGAAGAAGAAGAAGAAGATGATGAATCTATGTATGATATGATTAGAATGAAGATCCAGATACAAAAGATTCACACACACAAAACTTCTCTCTAGTTTCTCTCTCTAGAACACCTTCATATGCATACACTTAAGCTCCTCTAGTGTTCATCAGTCCTTTTTCTCACACCCTCACCCCTATATATATAAATGAGAATACATGGGCCGTAAGCAGGGTTTACGGCCGTAAACGCATAAAATATTACAGAAAATACAATTTCCTAGAAAAGCAAAGTATAAACCATAATATTGACCCAACAATCTCCCCCTTGGTTTATAGCTTTCTTTTCTTAATTGACCCAACAAGCTCCCCCTAAAAAGTAGCTCGCTTTTCTTGTTAATCTTCATTTGGAGCTTGGCTTCAGCATTAATCTTCGATATCTTCACGACTTCAAGATGAACTTGATGAATCTTCAATGAATGACTTCATCTTGAGTAGTTGGACATTTCTTCAGAATTTGTCATTAAACGCACATTGGGTGAGGAGGCTTGACGTATTGATTCTTGAAAGATAGCGCTTTCAGTTTGAGAATCTTCAGAGAGAGCATCAGAGAGAACTGAACTTCTAGATCACTTCAGCAGATACAAAGATAGCAGCAGACTGATTGAGGAGGCTTCAATGCAACTGCCACATAATCTTCAATTGCAGCTTCACCTTGCTTCTGGGGTTGAAAAATTGAATGTCGAAAGAATAATCTTCATTTCTTGCTCCTTCGAATGCGAATTCTTCGATGCTCACAGATGAAGCCTTGGCTCAGAAATCTTCGACACAAACTTCATGAGTCTTATCTATACCTGAAATCACTTTTCAAGACAAAACAAAACTAAAAGAAAACTTAGCACAAAAACAAAAATATTTTTGGATTTTGTTTTATTTTTTTATTTTTAATTCTCCCCTAATATTTAAATTAGAAGAAAGTATGAACAAATTTAACAAAAATAAAATGAAAAAAATCCAAAAAGGAGTGATGAACACTAGAGGAGCTTAAGTGTGTGCATTTGAAGGTGTTCTAGAGAGAGAAACTAGAGAGAAGTTTTGTGTGTGTGAATCTTTTGTATCCGGATCTTCATTCTAATCATATCATACATAGATTCATCATCATCATCTTCTTCTTCTCCTTCTCTTCTATTTGATCTGACATCATCCGTTTGATTGGGATTCCGCACCATCAAACGGATCTGATTGATACACTAGCAAATTAGGGACTTACAATTGGTATCAGAGCTTGGATTGTATCAGTCAATTTTGTCAGATCTGGAGCTTATTTGATCTTATTTTGAAGATATTTTTGCATTTTTTGATAGATCTCACAAAAATAAGGGGGGTTTGTTCTTCGCGTTTTTCCTAAAAACGAGTTTTTGATCGAGTTTTGGAGCAAAAAAGGTGAAAAAACGTTGTTTTTCGTCATGAACAACGATTTCTGAAGAGTTTACGGTCTTTGAACGGTTTATGGTCCGGAGTTTACGGCCGGAAACGTATTTACGGTCGCAGGAGTTTACGGCCGGAAACGTGTTTGCGGTCGCCGGAGTAAGCTCGCCATCTCGTCCTTGCATCAACAACTCTTTATTATAAAAAGAAAGGGGATCAGAGGTTCCGAGGTTCGAACTCGGGACCTCCAAGACTTCAAACCACGCGCCTTAACCAGTTAAACTACAAGGGAACTTGTTAAATAGTTCGATTGTTTAAACTTTATACACTTCTCAGCAGCAGCAAGCCTCGCATCGCATCAGCAGTTTCGCATGCCTTTTCGATCAGGAGCCTCGCATTTCGTCCTCACATCGCAACCTCGCAAGAGAAGTCTTCGCATCGTTCTTTAATAAAAAAAGGGGAGACGCTTTGTAGTTGTCGGGGATAGAACCCGGGTCTCCAATCTTTCCTCCTTCGCAGCTTACCAGTTGGGCTAAGCTGAATCTTGTTTCAAACCTTCAAATTTTATCTCATATACAATCCCTTCGATTCCTTATTTTCGCAAATTTAACACTTTTTGTCCAAAAATCAATTTCTTTTATTTTTAAGCTCCATTTTCCATTTTCATACAAGAAGAAGAAGATGATGAATCTATGTATGATATGATTAGAATGAAGATCCGGATACAAAAGATTCACACACACAAAACTTCTCTCTAGTTTCTCTCTCTAGAACACCTTCAAATGCACACACTTAAGCTCTTCTAGTGTTCATCACACCTTTTTCTCACACCCCTCACCCCTATATATATAAATGAGAATACATGGGCCGTAAGCAGGGTTTACGACCGTAAACTCATAAAATATTACAGAAAATACAATTTCCTAGAAAAGCAAATAGCTAGACTATTAATTAGTCTCGGTGAATATTAAACTAAGCCCTAGTGGTAATGATACTAGGTTTTGCTGAAGGAAATTTTTTAAAGAGTAATGAAGTGCTGTCCGAGTACCAAGTCACCAACTTATCAGGTGAGTGCATAGTCCCTTTCATGAACATGATTTTAATACAAGTATTGATTCAATGTATTAAATATATGTTTATGTGCGAACTAGTTGATGTTTTATGAATTACGTGTTAAAGAACATACCTGGTTATTTATAATGATTTAGGTTAATGAGTAAACCTAAAATTTGTTATAAGGGTCATTGGGTAGTATCTCCTTATGAGTACAAGTGAGATATATACGGGGAATAGAACCCTTAAACATGTCATTGATCTAGAAGCACGGATTAAACATAATCATTCGTCCCTAGTCCAAGAGTATGGATTGGCCTCAGTCAACTGTTGTTAATCTGGGAGTATGGACTAAGACATAGTCAGTTGTCCTTAATCTAGGAGTATGGATTAAGATATAGTCAGTTGTCCTTAGTCTAGGAGTATGGACATGACATAGTCATCTATTATTAATCCCGGAGTATGGATTTAGACACAGACCAATTGTCCCTCATCCGAGAGTATGGAATCGGTACAATCAAGGACTCGAGAGAATGGATTACGAGGTAAAATTTAAGGTCCGTGAGGATGGATAGTCTCGTTGTGAGGATTGACGGGGTGGGGTAAGAGTTGATTATATATATGGGGAAATTGTATATTGTGTGAGTTTATATATATATATATATATATATATATATATATATATATATATATATATATATATATATATATATATATATATGTTATAACATTGTGGGATTGAAATCCCTATGTACTCACCAGGTTTCCCAACCTGACCCACTCAGTTTATATATATATATATATATATATATATATATATATATATATATATATGTTATAACATTGTGGGATTGAAATCCCTATGTACTCACCAGGTTTCCCAACCTGACCCACTCAGTTTATTTATATCTCATGTGTTGATATGAAGTCACATTACACTGAGATATTAAGGAGATATAAATCACTAGTGATAATGAATGTAAGTTCTGTTTATGCTTATGTTTATGTATTGATGATGACATCCCAAATGTTTTAAAATGAATAAAAATACATTTTCTTGAAAATGACTTGATAATGTAATTATCATGTTTTTCTAGGAATAAATTCCGCAACATTTTTCTTAAAAGAGATACTCTGATTTTTATAAAGCATAAACAAAATCGGTCTTTTATGGCTGTGAAAATGGGGATGTCACAAACTAATTATGTAAATTATATATATATATATATATATATATATATATATATATATATATATATATATATATGTGTGTGTGTGTGTGTGTGTATGCGTGTTTATGTGTGTGTGTGTGTGTGTGTTTTAGGTTTATGATACATGATGGACTAAGTTGATGGATGAATCCATATAGAGTTAGCCCACTTGAATCATGGATCATGGATAATAAGCCCAAGAGTATAAATTAGGGTTTACCCATGACTCTTGGATTCCTAACATATATATACTTGACACATTGCTAAAATCGACCACTCTAATGTTCTATGAGTTCATATTAGCCGATTTGTATGCAAGAAACTCTCTCAAATGTCATCCTTTGTCTAAGGTGTGTTGTGAACCATTTAAGGTGTCACACTTGGGTCACTAAGTTCTTAAAGGCCAAATACAACAAGTTCTATAAGCTACATAAAGAGGTATGCTCTTAACTAGTATTTTCTGTTGTTTATGTCAATTGCATGCTGGTTGTAGGCTTAATGCTTTGGAAAAAATATTGCATGTATAATTTTGGAAAACATAGATCCAAAGAATTTAGGGTTGTATGTGCACTATAGCATGTTGTAGTATACTAAAACCTAATAGTGGTATCAGAGCCTAGGGTTGTTTTCTATTATACTTGATGCTTACTGGTTTCTAAAGATAGAAAATCTGCAAATTTCGTTTCTGCATGCCCACCACGACGTGGTGATGCATTTGTGTGCAGAATTTCGAGTTTTTTTTGGCCAAATTGGATTAGGATCATTACCCCAAATTTTATTTTGAACCATGAAATATGTTTTTGATATGGTAATGATCATGCTTGTCCAATTAATAGATAATTGTCATAGTTTCAAGATTTGTATAGTTTATATGATATGCTATTTTCTTGAAAATGGTTCATATGAATTATTTTGACTTATGAGTTTAATTAGATCATAGATATATTATTTGATAATTTATGTTAGTTAAATAAATATGATCTAAAGGCTCTTTATGAACTCCATAACATGTCCTCGAGTTATGGAAAATTAAAACTTTTTCTTTTAAATGTTTTTAAAGTCTTCCATAACTTGTCCTCAAGTTATGGAACTTGAAATGTTTTTCATAAAAACCATATTAAACTTATAAGTTATGGAAACCAAAAGTTTTGACAAGTTTCAAAACTTGCCCTCAAGTTTTTGAATTTGTAAAGTTTCACTTATGAATACATTAATTCCAAATTAAACCTTAGAGTTTTAAAAATTAAAATTCAACCCCTTATACTATTGTATTATTATAAGTTTAATAATTATATATATATATATATATATATATATATATATATATATATATATGTATAAGATAAGCCAATCTTACCGTTAGTAGGCCTCATTCACAAAGCCGGTCTATAAGGGGGGGGGGGGGGGGGGGAGGGTATAAGGTTACTGCCTATAAAATGGCAGTTTAATGGGTTTCCACTCTCACCCACCGCTTCCTTGACTGGTGGAGGGTCGTTAGCCGAACGGGTAGGATAAGACATTAATTCTTATTATAAGTATAATGATAATTATAAAGTAACTAAAATTTTATTAAATTCCCAATCTTAGTTACTTTAGGAAAATATGAATATGGTGTTATCCCATGAAATTGCACTTTGCACCTTATTAAGTCATTAGTGGAGCGTGTGTGGTTAACCGACACACTAATTTGGGACTGACAGTGTGACAAAGGGTAGCTTGATGTTAATCATAGATCAATGGAGAGTGTGTGGTTAACCGAAACATTGATTACATGGTTGTAACATTGGGTGTACCAAGCTAATTTGCATGGTTATTCATACCTTGTTTGTGATCCTCAGCATCCCAGTCACAAAATTGAAGGGCATAATCGAGATTTAAACATGCCACTGAAAACTTCAATGAATCTCAAAAGATCTAGGAATTTCAATCCATTGAAAACCTAAAATTCGTTTTTGTTTTTCATAGTGTAAATTGGTAAATCATCATTTACCTACCTTTAAATATTTTTCAATTGGATTACGACATCCCTCTACCGAATTGTAAAATATTGTGTTGGGTCTTATATTAAGGACTTAAATCAACTAACTTGAATTTATCCCATTATAGATGTGTAGTTCAGACAACTATGGTCTTCCCGAATCTTTTGGAAAAAGCTTTCTTTATAAAGATGATTTTCCATAAGGCGATCAAGGTGAAAGATTAATCCCTTCGTCGTGTTGTAGTGGAACTTCACTTCCTCCACCTCCTACAATAATTCTCCCTAACCCACAAGTTCAAGGTCACTCAAAGCCCTATTGGCAGGAAGGAAATTTTGTATGTGATCACATCTTGGAGATGAAGTTACATATTGACAAGTTAGGAGAGATGGGTGTCGAAGTCTCGAGGAAGTTGGCTGTTGAATGGGTTCTTCAATCACTTCCTTAGTCATATAGCGGGTTCTTTAAGGACTACTATATGGGAAATCACTACATAAACCTTATTGATCTAACATATTTGCTTGTTGATGTTGAATCAGCAATGATTTGGAGCATTGGTAAAGCATACTTGATTGGAAGATCTACTCCCCAACTTCCATGGACATTGACAATGGTAACATTGAAAGTCCAGAAAAGCTTTCTCTTCCCAATGGAAAGGGATCGGCCATGGTCAAGTCATTTGACCAAATGGTAAAAAGAAAGGCTAAGTCTGAGATAGTCCCGTGTACCATTCCCAAAGAGTCCATTTGTTTCTATTGCCAAGAAAAGGGGCATTGGTTGCAAAGCTGCCATATTTACCTAAAAGATCCCAAAGATGGTAAAGTCAAAAAAGTTTGACTTTGCTTCGGGGAAGTCTATTATCTAACTCTATTAAGTTCCTACTTGTAGATTCTTAATACATGATGTAATGTAATTACATTTTGATGTTTTGTAGAATCAAAGGAATGAAAGGAAACTTAAAGGAAGAGTAAGCTTATTCTAATCGCGAAGATCGATTTCGATCGCATGGTTCGATGATCAGAATTTTGGGCTGCTGCTTAAGAGTTATAATAGATTACTTAGGAATAGATATCAACATAGTTTTCATATGTATTTGCATTGTAAGGATAAGTTATCCGCAATTTTTATAAAAAAAGAAAGTTTTTGAAATTTAAGTTTACTTACAATGGCATTTGTGAAAATTATTGTTTATATGTTTCCATTGATAGCAATATTGGAAAATGGATTTGATTCTTTCGTTTGTGGTAGTGTCATAATTTACCAAATAAGGAAAGATTCTCATCACCCAAGTTTCAGTTGGATAGAAACTTGGAATCATGAACCATGTATTCTGTGATGAATAAGAATGTCATCTTTGGGAAATTAAGACTAATTCCTTGTTCACATGTATATGTGAGTCAAGTGAATGACTAAGGGATCTGGTACACTTGGTTGTGCGCTGATCAGGTCCACCAGAAAGAAAGATAAGTCTATTCGTTATGATCTACTAAAGTTTAGTAAATATGGTTATACTTACAAGATTAAGTATAATTCTGAACCATTCGAAAAGTTTCAATGTATGGCAGAATGAATAAGAAGAATCAAATTAGGCAGAAAGATAAAAGTTTCTCCAATCTGAAAAGAAGGGAAAGTACTTGAGTATCGTGTTCTATGATTATCTTAGTCAGTATGAAACCATATCACAATTGATTCTCTAAGGACATCTTAGTGCATTTGTATGGCTAAGAAGAGTAATTGTGAATTGTTGAAATAGTTAAATCAAGAACATAAATCATACTTCGTTCCAAAATCAAGTCTTAGAGTCATATTCCAAGATTGTAACCTGAGTGACATGGTCTTGAGAAAGGTTGATAACACTCGTCAAATGTATAGTAAAATGTTTTCTACTCTTGTACATTTGAAATTGGTAAGTTGTGATGTTTTGGATAAAACAAATACCAACTAAGACCAATTATGTGAAGTGTTTATCTTGATAAGAATCTGCACTAACTCTTGAATATTTGTTTGTCAAGGAATGGTTCATGACAAGAGAATCTTATATGTCAAGAGGTCATTGGGAGTCTTAAAGATCTTGAAAAGGTTCAAGAACTAATCAAGAGTAAACCTATGGTTAATCACTAGCACACGGCTTGAGGTTGTAACCTATCGTGTTGACATTTTCTTATTTTTGTGCTCATTCAAGTTAAAAGTTGACTATACATGTGAGTTCTATGAGTTCTCAATTGTCTGCATAAGGCGAAGCACCTGGATCAATGAAAGTTTAATTGATCAGTATGGGTGAGCTGCTTAATGATATTGCCATATTTATACCTACTTTTAGGCAATATTTAAGTACATTTTTATTAATAAGTTGGTAATTTGTTTAGAATAATGGTACTTATGTGCTTAAATGTTATTTGCAGCCAAAAAGAAGACATTTTGAAGAAAAGGGACTAAAAGCGTTAAAGAAAGAAACTTTGGGAATTAAAAGATTAAAAGAGAAGAAAAATCTGGAAAAAGCGTTCTCACGTCGTGGGAACTTGAAGATTCACGACGTGAGAGTTGGTTCTAGAAGATATGTACGCGGGTGAAGGAATCCTTGACGGGCAAGGTTATCTGAAACTCACGACGTGAATATCTTATTATTCACAACGTGAATTTGTGAAAATCAGCAACTATATAAATCCTTGACCATTAAGAATAGAGAAGACTTTTGGCAAGAGAGAGGAGTTCCAGAAGACGATTTTGAGCAGAGAAAAGTTCTGGGAAGAGGCTTTCAACACCAAAAAGAGTGAAGGTCCATAATTTAGTTTATTTTTGCTAATTAAGAACATGTTTTATTACACTTTGATTTGTGTTAGTATGTTAGTTGCTATGATGAGCAGCTGAATCTAGCTACCCTTGTTTAGCTAGATGAAGCTTTTAACTTATGAATAGCTTAATTTTTATGGATTTATTTAGTTGGCAAAATTGCTTGTGTTTGATTTGTTTACCTAACATGCTTGTGTTTGTTTCTCTAATTGCTTGATTGCATGTTCTGTGTAGCTTAGTGACCATTAACTGCATGAACTTGTTTACCTAATGATTTAGTGAACATTGAATTGTTAGAGCTAGGATTGACCAATCTTAGTTAGTAATTAGAGTAAATAAACTTAGCTGTGTTACAGAACGTGTATTGTGACTATAATTGCATTTACATAATAAATCTTACATAGCACATTTATATTCATAATTGATTCTGTGTTTAATTGTGTGTGAACATACATAGTTTGACATGAATTAGTTAATTATTGGTAAAGTTAGAACTAAATTACTAATATAATTAAAACCAACTAGATAATCCATAATAATTAGCTAGCCATAAGGAAGAAGTGGATTCAAACTAAGCAAGAGTGTGTTTTTACTTATTGAAACTGAGTTAAGTTCGTCTGGTCTTGTAAAATCAGATAAAACCCCCTTTTAAACTTGTTAATAATTAGGTTAATTTAATAGTAAGTAGATTAATTAGTAACACCATTCCCTGTGATCGACACCCGACTTACCCAAGCTATAATGTAATCCGACTAGGTACACTGCCTATAAGTGCATAGTTAGTTTAAGTTTGTTAGGTTATAAATATTAAAATTAGTGGGTACTTTTGTGCACATCAAGTTTTTGGCGCTGTTGCCGGGGAACGGCTTAGTTTTTTAATTTATTTAGTTGCATTAGATTAATTGACCCTTTTTGTGGAATAAAATCTGCAAAAAGTTAATTAGTTATTTATTTGTTATTTTTGTTGGTTAGCATATAACAAAAATTTTGTTTTTTTTGTTTCTATCACAGAATTCACGACGTGAGTTTTATAAACTCACGACGTGAAAGCTGCGATTTTCAGTTTTTAGTATTTTCTTATTTTAGTTCAGTTTTACGTTTTTTAGTTTTGCGAGTTGCAGGAGTTCATGACCAGAGGCTCAAACACGCCCTTGGTGCCACCACTTGAAGATCCCGAGTCTGCAATTCACAAGAAAAAGACGCCCTTACAAGAATTAAAGTCAGCTTTTTCAAGGAAGTCGGGAAAGAAGACAGAAGAGTCAAGTTCAACCTCAAAGCACAAGAGCAATTTTGAGCACTTGGATCAAACACCCGTCCAAACCGAATCCGAATACGACACTGAGCCAGAATTTGAAGAACATACAAGCGAACCCAAGAACGAGCCAAGGAACGAGATGGCAGCAATTGAAGAGATGTCCATGGGAGCTTACAAGAAGCGGATCCGAGAAGATGTGGGTCCCAGTTTAGTCCAACCCGCAATACCTGCCACTGCCACATTCGAGTTGAAAGGGCACATCTTGACTGCATTGAAGGATATCCCATTTTTTGGGAAAGATCATGAGGATGCTTTTAAGAATCTAGATGAAGTCAACGACATTGCGGGTTACTTCAATGTCCCAAATGTCAACAGAAACACCGTCTTGCTTAGGATGCTTCCCATCACTTTCAAAGGAGCTGCTAAGGAGTGGCTAAAATCACTTCCACCGGGTACGATTACCACTTGGGCTCAAATGCGTGAGCAATTCCTGGACCAGTTTTGCCCGCCATCAAAGATAGCCAAACTCAAGAAGGCAATAGCCAACTTTGAGCAACAGCCGGGGGAGTCATTATACGAAGCATGGGAGCAGTACAAGGGCTTGCTCAGAAATTGCCCTCAGCATGATCTAAATGTGCAACAAGAGATGTCAATCTTCTATGATGGGGTCAACGTTATGACGAGACAACTCCTTGACTCTCAAGGACCTTTAACGAAGAAAAATCCAAGGGAGGTCAAGGAGCTGATTGAAGAATTCGCGAAGCACTCTCGTGAATACCACAACCCTAGGCAAGATGGAATCAAAGGCGGTGGAGGGGCCCAAACTGAAGAAATAGCAGCTGTAATGGCTATGCTGAATAATTTGGATCGAAGGATAACACAAATGGACCAATCAATACATGCCATAAGAGTGGGTTGTGAGAGATGTAGTGGTCCACACTTGACAAAGGTCTGCAATTTAGACGAGTTTGGGAACAGAAAAGCTCAAGTGTGCTACTCGAGTGGGGATAAGTTTGATGAGGACTGGAGGAAACCGAAGAAGGAGTGGCTGCCATATGAAGAGTATAAGAAGCAAAAAGAAGAGATGTATAGGCAGACAGGTCGATGCTTTTATCAAAAGGAGCAACCACCAGCCGAGAAGAAACCCAATCTAGAGACTATGTTGATGAAGTTTATGGAAGCTTCGGAAAAGAGACACGACGCCACTGATTCTGCTATTATGGAACATCAAACTTTAATAAAGAATCAGCAAGCCTCCATCCATAACCTTGATGTACAAGTTGGTCATCTAGCCACTCTAGTCCATGAGAAGTTATCCCCGAAAAATATCGAAACGAAGACCCAATCTTATGTAATGGCCATAGACACTGAAGAAGAAGCCATCTCTGAGTTCCTGGAGGCATTGGAAGAAGAACCACAGCAGCCCGATCCAAAGCTGAAGAAGACCAAGCTCGAAAATCATGAAGTTGCTGAATTCCAGAATTCACGAAGTGAACCATATAAGTTCACGACGTGGGCCCGTCATGAATAGAAAAATTCTGTAATTGGTTCGGTTTATCAGCCGCCTTTGCATTTCCTTCCCAAGCTACCCTTAGTCCACTGGAAAGAGAGCATAGAGAGTTTGTCAAGCATGTGAAGGGGATCCCGATTAATACTCCCTTTGTCGAGTCCTTATCCAAAATTCCTGAGCATCAGAAAATACTGCAAGATGTGATTGACACTCGCAAGCAACTAAAGAAGCATTCTAAGGTGGTTCTAAGTGAACAAAGCTCAAAAGCTGTATTGGGAGAGGCACTAAAAAAGTTGGGAGATCCTGGACGCCTCACTCTTCCATGTGAATTTGGCAACAAAATGAAGGTTAATGATTTAGCTGATTCTGGGGCTAGAATTAATTTGATGCCTTATTCATTTTATCAGAAGTTAGAAATTTAGAAGATGAAGGCTACAAAAATGACTATTCACATGGCGAACCGTTCAGTGACACAACCCCGGGGCATCGTGGAGGATATTTTGGTGAAAATTGGAAAATTTGTTTTTCCAATAGATTTTGTAGTTTTGGATATGAAGGAAGATCCCGATGTTCTAATTATCCTTGGACGCCCATTGCTTAACACTGCTGAAGCTTTGGTTGATATTCGCGAGTCTAAGCTCACCTTGAGGGTTGGTGATGAAAAAAAAGTTTTTGGGATAGAAGATGGCTTTCCAAAGGAACAGGTTCTAGAAGAGGTGTTCACAATCAATGAAGATAATGAACTAGAAGAACTGGAAAAGCTTATGGAAGAAGAGATCAAGGCAGTTCATCAAGTTAAAAGAGCAAAACCAAGAGCATTTGTTCCATTTTTGGTTGAAGTCATAGCTTACAAGAGTCCACCTTCTTGGCTAAGCAAGGATGATGAGATGACAAGTGATGAAGAGGAGATCACTTCAAAAGTGACAAAGCCGGTGGTGAAAGAGGAGGAGGATGCTATGGAGTGCAAGGAAGAAACTAAAGGTACCAAACGCAAGCTTGAAGAAGAGGTCAAAACTAAAAAAGAGAATTCAAAAAAGGCATACAAAAGGCGAGTTCAAGCTTACAAGAGGCGATTCAAGGAACAAAAGATCCTAGTGGTGGATTCTTCCGAGGACTCAACGTAGGAGGCACGGAGTCTAGCTCAAGACTCCCAGAAAAAGAAGCGCTTCTCGAGAGGCAACCCAAGTTTGGTTTGCAATTTTTTTTCTTTTTCTTTTTGCATATTTAGTTTTAAAAAAAAAACTTAGATCATGTCATCCAACTCTATTAGAACATAATTAAGCACTGAATGTAGGGACCTTAAAATGAAAGTAGTAATAATTGAGAACTTAGTTTAAAGTCAAAAATTGATTTTTCTCTTCCAGACTGTATTCACGACGTGAAGTTTAGCAATTCATGACGTGAATCATGAATGGACTGGATAAATACTCCATGATATAGTTTATCCCATTAGACTAACAGGCCCAAGATCAGTTGATGAGTACATGATCCAATTTTAGCCCAGACGCAATTCACGACGTGAACCTTTCAGAATTCACGACGTGAATTTTTGAAAACATGGGACCACAGAATAAAGACCTAGAAACCAGTAAAACCTCATTTTCTTTATTCCTCACGACGTGGAAGCGCAAGTTTGGTCCCCCTTGGTCCCCATTGCTGCGATTTTAGCCGACAATTCTCCTAATCCTCCTTGTGCTTACGTAATACTTCCAACAAAGGTAATATTTATTGATTATTAAGTTTAGTTTTTGCTCTAGTAGATAAACTTCGGGTTAGGTTTTGTTAATTGAGTGAAATGACGAAATTAATTCTTCAAACTTTGTAATAACCTTTGAATGTTTATGCTATGTGTATGGAAGAGGTATAGGAGTAAAAACCATTGATATTTTGACTGGATTTACCCCCCCCCCCCCCCTTGTTGCGATTCTGCTTGCTGGGAATGCGAATTCACGACGAGAATCTTAAAGGATTCACGACCTGAATCCTGGGGCTGAACAAAATGCTTTTCATTTATTTCTAAATTGTGGATTATTGTTTTGGTTGTGTTGGAGATTCCAGCTGGAGTTGCGAGTTTGCACCCGTTTTACAATTTTCCCGCAACAATGTCCCAAGATGTCTTGACCCGTTGGAACAACAGATTGGGGTGGCTCTACAACAGAGAAATCGCAGTTGCTCCAACAATCAATTGGACACGGTTGAGGGAAGTAGGGCTCGTAGACCGGGTGGGCCCATTTTGGACAAAGTTATTTATTGGAGATGGGTATTCGTTTACCTGTTCTGGTTGGCATAATCTGTTCCGGGTACAAGAGCGGGTCAACAAGGAATTTTGTGTTGAGTTTTTCTCAACGGTGACATTTCAGGAAACTGTTCAAGATCCACATTGGCCACAGGCGTTGGTATTTCGTTTGGGGGGTGAGTACCGGGAGTGCAGCCTGGTTGAATTTGCTTGGAGAGTCGGACTATATGATCAACAGGAGGCTACGACTCCCGAGTTTGGCATGTTTTTGAGTACGACTGCTAGAGGATATCTGGAGGGTGTCACAGGTTATTCTTTCTGGCATAGTATTGCATCCGGATTGTTTAATTCCGGAGTGTCTCCCAAGAGTAGTATTCGGTCCCCGATCCATCGCTTACTCCACCGGTTCATCACATTTTCCGTCAACCATAAGAGGCATGGAGATAAAGTGACTAAACAAAATTTATTCTTCTTATGGTGCATCTTACAGCCCGATGTCTGTTGCAACATCCCGTATTTTCTAGCCCGTTTTCTGGCTGGGTCTGCCACGAGTTCGCGCCCTGGGAGCCTTATTTGTGGAGGGAATTTTGTTACCCGATTGGCCTGCTCATATCATTTGGTTGTTCCTGATATTACTAGATCCATGACGTGTGTGGACGAGGATGAGTTTGGCATGGGGTATTTGGAAACTATGCGGGTGGTCAAAAATTTTGGGTCGCATTGGGGCATAGTACCGTCAGATGGTGAGGGTGCTGATGATGATGATCAGCCTGCCGACCAACCTGTGCCAGAACCAAGACCGAGGCGCAGGAACGTGAGAGGAAGGGGAGACCTCGAGCAGCCAATACACCCACCTGCTTCCATGGTTGGTACGCCTTTTGGGAGTGATATGGCTGGTTACTTTGACCAGTTATCGTTAAGTGTCAATTGGATAGGTGGCACTGTGGAGAATGTTGCCTGACATCTTGGGGTGGAGCAGCCGACTCATTTAGGGTATCATTACCCGATTTGCCCACGATGGTCGGAGTTTGGCAGACGCGCAGGTGATGGAGCTGGAACCAGTGGAGCACATGATGATGAGGAGGATGATTGATCGTTATTTATTTTTACTTTGTTTGGTTTGTTTTTAGTTTGTTTTTATTTTTATGGGATTGTAAGAACTACTTTGAATATTATGTTACTTTTATTCTTCGTTGTTGGTTGTTTCTCAGAAATTGCTAGGAGCGCCTAGAGAGGATAGCGAGGTATGAGTGCGTACGTCTTTAGCCGGGAGTGTTTAAAGCCGAGAGTCGAGACCCATATTCTCAAAATAAGTGTGGGGTGAGTCAAGAGAGTGGAGAGTCAGCGAAAGAGTCAAAAACTGATGAATTTAGAAGAGTC
The DNA here is from genome assembly GCF_002870075.4 of Lactuca sativa. Lineage (NCBI taxonomy): Eukaryota > Viridiplantae > Streptophyta > Magnoliopsida > Asterales > Asteraceae > Lactuca > Lactuca sativa. The sequence continues at coordinate 372,610,986 of NC_056626.2, forward strand.
TTACTACATTTAGACATTGGATTAAATTGTGCACATTAGAAGAAGATTTGGCAATATTTTTCTGCTTGCCCAGTTTTCACGACGTGAATTTTTCTTATTCACGTCGTGAGTCAGTTATCAGGAGGATCTTAGAATACACGTAATTACAATTTCACGTCGTGAATTGCATTACACTCACGTCGTGAATATGAGATTCTTACAAGTTCAAGGCCCTAGACATTTTAGTCTTCCATGGGTTGATTCTATTCTTCTTGTCATTATTCTCAAGATTATTTTGGCTCATTTTTCCACCATACAATGTGGCGTATGCTTGCCCACATTGGTCGTTCTACTTTTGGAGATTTATACCACATTTGAAGACGATTGAAGGCTCGATTTCATGTTTTGCCGGTACATTCCTTATTTTGCGAGTTCCAGATCCAAGTTTCTATTTTCGGAGTCCATATTCAAGATGCACGTTTTCCACACATTTGGAGATGTTTCCGCCACTATCCCAAGGGAGTCTGTTCCTTTTTCTCCCTTTTCTTTTCTTTAATTTTGATTTATTTTATGCATACAATGAGGGCATTGTATGAAATAAGTGTGGGGTAGGGGTAGAAAAAATCAATTGCTAGATAATGATAGAATTTGATAGTAAAAATTTGAAATTTGAAAATTGAAATTTTTAATAATTGAATCTAGTAATAATAATTTGAACTGTAGTTGCTAGTGTTATGTAGGATGATCCGATAAAAGTTCAAATGTTTAGTTGAGCCAATACACGTTATAGTGCATTTGTGGCCTCCCTTATTTTAGTGAAATCATGGAACAAAAACATAACCCCGCTTGGTTTGAGGGATGCAATATGTTTAGCAGCCTAAACCTGAAATGTATCCAGGAAAATTATTATCATAACCAATAAAGGTTGAGGTTGAGGGCCTCTGCTTAAGCATGTAGGTTTTAAGTGAAAAAGTGAGGTACATGTAATGAAAAAAAAAGAGAATTGCAAGAAAAGTTTGAAGAATTTTGGAGCAATTAAAGTGAAGATCAAAAGATCAAAATTCCAAGAAATTCAAAAAGTTGAAGATACCAGAAATCAAACAACAAGGTGGTGAATTCAAAGAAATCAAAGATCAAATTATCAAGGAAGTGAAGAATTCTAAAAGAGCTCCATAGTGGTATCATAGATTGTAATTCTAGATTATGTATGCTTAGGTTGCTCAACTAAAAATACCTTGAGGATAGGAGGTTTTCTGCGGATGGATTCGGAGGGTTGCATAAAATGAGCATTGTTTGGAAAAAGTGGGCGAGTGTTTATGAAGATTGTGAGTATTTAAAGTATGGGGGGGGGGGGGGTACTTTAGTAAAATTTTAGACACAAATGCATGTGTTGAGGTCTTGGCATAATGGCTGAGCTGGAGTTGGATTGTTCTATGTGATGTTAGTAATTAAGGGTTAAGATTAAATTTGCTTGAGGGCAAGCAAAGTCTAAGTGTGGGGTATTTTGATATTGCCATATTTATACCTATTTTAGGCAATATTTAAGTACATTTTTATTAATAAGTTGGTAATTTGTTTAGAATAATGGTACTTATGAGCTTAAATGTTATTTGCAGCCAAAAAAAGACATTTTGAAGAAAAGGGACTAAAAGCGTTAAAGAAAGAAACTTTGGGAATTAAAAGATTAAAAGAGAAGAAAAATCTGGAAAAAGCGTTCTCACGTCGTGGGAACTTGAAGATTCACGACGTGAGAGTTGGTTCTAGAAGATATGTACGCGGGTGAAGGAATCCTTGACGGGCAAGGTTATCTGAAACTAACGACGTGAATATCTTATTATTCACAACGTGAATTTGTGAAAATCAGCAACTATATAAATCCTTGACCATTACGAATAGAGGGGACTTTTGGCAAGAGAGAGGAGTTCCAGAAGACGATTTTGAGCAGAGAAAAGTTCTGGGAAGAGGCTTTCAACACCAAAAAGAGTGAAGGTCTATAATTTAGTTTATTTTTGCTAATTAAGAACATGTTTTATTACACTTTGATTTGTGTTAGTATGTTAGTTGCTATGATGAGCAGCTGAATCTAGCTACTCTTGTTTAGCTAGATGAAGCTTTTAACTTATGAATAGCTTAATTTTTATGGATTTATTTAGTTGGTAAAATTGCTTGTGTTTGATTTGTTTACCTAGCATGCTTGTGTTTGTTTCCCTAATTGCTTGATTGCATGTTCTGTGTAGCTTAGTGACCATTAACTGCATGAACTTGTTTACCTAATGATTTAGTGAGCATTGAATTGTTAGAGCTAGGATTGACCAATCTTAGTTAGTAATTAGAGTAAATAAACTTAGCTGTGTTAGAGAACGTGTATTGTGACTATAATTGCGTTTACATAATAAATCTTACATAGCACATTTATATTCATAATTGATTCTGTGTTTAATTGTGTGTGAACATACATAGTTTGACATGAATTAGTTCATTATTGGTAAAGTTAGAACTAAACTACTAATATAATTAAAACCAACTAGATAATCCATAATCATTAGCTAGCCATAAGGAAGAAGTGGATTCAAACTAAGCAAGATTGTGTTTTTACTTATTGAAACTGAGTTAAGTTCGCTTGGTCTTGTAAAATCAGATAAAACCCCCTTTTAAACTTGTTAATAATTAGGTTAATTTAATAGTAAGTAGATTAATTAGTAACACCGTTCCCTGTGATCGACACCCGACTTACCCAATATACTATAATCCGACTAGGTACACTACCTATAAGTGCATAGTTAGTTTAAGTTTGTTAGGTTATAAATATTAAAATTAGTGGGTACTTTTGTGCACATCACTTAACAACTTGGAAGACATGGTAGGCCCTTGTGCTACCAGGTGGAAAGAAATTAAGATTGAACAAGTTTAGTCCATATGAGTTTGGATTTGGCACTAACCTTGTCTTATGATTATGGTTATGACAAATTCAAATGGATAGGAACATATACACCATAAAAATCTAAATGTCATAAGGTTCTTCTCCAATTCATGAAAATGATTGTGAGGAAGCACTTTCACTTAGTAGATTTTAAAGAGATAGAAATTGTGATATTTACATTCTCAAATTCAATTATGATTACGGCGTCCCTCTTCATAGTTCGAATTGTGAGAAATGGCAAAGGTCTAAACATTTGAGACTTATTGCTGTAAGTTCTAAAATTGTTTAGAAACACATGTGAGCTATCTAAGGAAAGGTGTATGAGTTTGAGAAGCCTAGATAAAGTATTATCGAAGCATCTCGTATCAGAAATCAGAACTTCAGAAAGGAAGTCAATAAGTATTGATTTCTAAAAATCCAGTTGATTTCTGAATACATGTCAGAGATAGTGGGAGCATAAGTGTTAGCTAGTAAGATAATAATTATTACGCTAGTGGGAGCATAATTATTATGGAAAGTGTTGCAAGTTAACAATGTTAATTATAGAAAAACAAAAGGTTTCAAATCGCAAAGTTGCAGGATTTGAAAAGTTGTTTTGCTATAATTAAGAGAGAGGAAATTGTACTTCATTTCAAAATCTAAAAGATTAGATTGAGTTTTTAATCAAATTTAGTCAAATATATATGAATGTTATGTTGGAATGGTTCAACATAAGGAAATTCTATATATGGAAATGTTAATTGCGTTCTCCAAATTTGATTATGATTACGACATCCCTCTTCATAATCAAAATTATGAGAACATGGCAAATAGAAATATTGTAGCAAAAGACTGGTCAAGTATCATATCTTTATGAATCGTGTCCAATATGCTTTGGGCATATGATCGATTACATGTGCTATAATATTCATCCATTTTAAATTTTCCAAATGCCTAGGGCATTAAGAGGGAACAAGGATTAGAACCGGATATGACTAAAGTGGTTAACAACTGTTAAGGACAATCTAAGGTTCGCCAAGGATTCGTCGCTTGTAGTTGGAAGTATAAAAATGGATGGACCATATTGACACACTCTGAGAAGAGGTAACTCTTGTTCAGAAGTGATAGTCAAAATGGGACATGGAAATGGTTCCAAAAGTGGAAGTTATTCTTTAAATCTATGTAACATTAGGAAACTTATTGCAAAAAGGATGTTCAAAGGAATATAATTTGAATTTAAGACTTCGTTTCCATGGAATTTATCTCCATTGGAATACTTTGTAATGTTTGTTGCCAAGTCTCTGTGACTTTTAGGCATAGTCATTACAAGAGGATCATTGCATATAAGTTTAGAATCTAACAAATTACAGTAAATGGCAAGAATTTGATATTCTTACATTTACAGCAAGGATTTGGAATTGTGAAATGAGCATCATTGAAGTGTTGTCAATTGATCTATTTCACAAAGTAAGGATCATATATAAACATGGTGTGCATGCTTGGAGCATGGAACACCTATTGTTTTAATCCAAGTATTAAGTTGATTATAGGAAACATTATACAATGAATAATTAGTAATCAATATGACACTCAAACGTTTTAGGGCCATATAGGATTAGTATTATTCTCGTGTTTCACTTTGCATGTTTTGACTACCTGAATAAGTAGTTTATTCAAACCATCCACAGTCGATCATACTTTGGAAGTAGGTATTGAGGCAAGACTGTCATGAATGGGTCTGTAGTTTGTCTAGGTGTTTTAGACATAGCACTAGTTTGCTGCAGTGTTCATGAGTACTCCTGGAATAAGATTCGAGTATTGGATTCAACCCACGCTCATCTGAATCACTTCGTGGATTTTATCGCGAGTGATTGTGAGACGATAGTGTCTTATATTCTTGAAACTAAGACATGTGAGTTGTAATTTACAAGTCGGTTGCACATTAAGATATGTAAATGCACCAGTAACTTGGTGTTATAAAACATATTGTTGTGTGTGATTTGATGAGTAAGTACAAGCAATCGTATAAGTCGAACTTTATCCATTCCTTTTACCCTTAGAGGGATAAAAGCAATATATGTAGGCCCCTCGATGATTTAATGATGACACCCCTAAGTGCTTGGCCAAGCCTGGACTGATTTGATTTGTTCAATTAGTCAGTCGTCATAAATTGGAAATCAAGAACAATAGATGGACAAAGAGAATGATTATAATCCATGTCCCATCTCCATATGATATCTAGAATGGAGGAATATATGATCCCTTATCTAATGGACGCGTCATTGACTAGGTCAGAGTTCGACAACGGCTTTTAAGAGCTACGATTTTCAGTCGGGTTAGGAAGTCGTACTTGCAATAATAGTTATTAGACTTGTCCAAGTGGGAGACTATTGGATTAGGTGTCAAAGCCCATAACTATAATTGGTATGTACTTGACCGAAGAGCAGCATGGTTCATTTGGGTTGCATATCACCACAACAATTTGACAGGACAAACTTTGGAGAAGAGGTTATTTATGATTTATTAATATATTATAAGTTCTAATATATTAATATGAAATCATATGATTTAATTAGTATTGATCAAGAATTAATTTGGAATTAATTTAGTGATCAAAAGAGACTAATTAAATTAATGGGGACTAATTATGTAAATTAGTTATATATATATATATATATATATATATATATATATATATATATATATATATATATATATATATATTTTGGTCTTATGATACATGATGGACTAAGTTTATGGATGAATCCATAAAGAGTTAGCCCACTTGAATCATGGATCATGGATAATAAGCCTATGAGTATAGATTAGGGTTTTCCCATGACTCTTGGATTCCTAACATATATATACATGACCTCATAGCTAAAATCGACCACTCTAATGTTCTATGAGTTCATATGAACCTATTTGTATGCAAGAAACTCTCTCAAATGTCATCCTTTATCTAAGTTGTGTTTTGAACCATTTGAGTTGTCACACTTGGGGCAGTAAGTTGTATTTTATGTTGTTTATGTGTATTGCATGCTAGTTGTAGGCTTAATGCTTTGGAACCAATATTGCATGTATAATTAGAGAAAACATAGATCCAAAGCATTTAGGGTTGTATGTGCACCATAGGATGTTGTAGTATACTAAAACCCAACACTTTTAGGGTGTCCTTTGTATTTAAGCCTCTCTTAGCCATTTATGGGGTTCATTTTCTACCTCTAATGCCCTTTCACCTTATTTAAACCCTAACCTTCATTCCTTGCTTGATTCTTGACCTTTTTGGAGCATTACTTGGGTTGAAGAAGAAGAAGAAGAAGAAGAAGAAGAAGAATAAGAAGAATAAGAAGAAGGTGGTCTATTGGTGATGTTTGGAAGGAATCAACATCATCATCACCTCATATTGTTTCCGGAACCTTGCAAGTATTAAAGTTTCCACCTTTACTGTTGTATATGGCTAGATCTAAGTTTTGTCCCACTTTTCTCCTTATTGAGCCAGTTTGAATGAATGGAAAGCAAAAAGTTGACAACTTTATGGGTTTTAAAGGTCGTAAGAGTGTAATGAAGTTAGATCTAGTATATGGTTGGGTTTTGAATCCTTACATGAGAGGTTGAT